>NC_077233.1:199171362-199866362 GCF_027887165.1 Monodelphis domestica
ATTGAGAAGTTGAGAATGTGAGCCTGGGAGATGAAGGTTGGTGTGGTGCCCTCACGGATAATAAGGAAATTTGGAAGTGGGAAGCCTTTGGGGCTAAAGATAATGAGTTTAGTTTGAGATACATTGAATTTAAGATGTCTGCCAGATATCTACTTCTAGATATCTCAAAAGTACTTGTAGATATGACTATAGGTCAGCAGGGAGGTTAGGACTGGATAAGTAGAGTGAAGGGCACAAGATCTCAGATTCTACCAATCATACACACACTGCTGAGCTTTGTTCTTGGTAGATGATAGATCAATAACATGAAAGGCAGGAAGGAGACTTGCACTCAGTCCCCAATGTCTCTTCAAGCTTCTTTGGAGAGTGTAAACATATTTCTCCCACGACCCCCACCCCTGCCATAAATCCTTGGAAGGCAGGAATTGTTTTGGCTTTGTCTGTAAATGCCTACACCAATGATGGTGAACCTTTTAGAGATGGAGTGCCATGCCCCCCCCAGACAGTGTGCTGTGCCCCTCACACTCCCCCCCCAACATGCTGAGTATGCCTGCCCCCCTTACCCCACACAGGGGAGGGAGAAAGTGCTCCCACTGGACTGCTAGGAAGAGGGATGGGTGAAGTGAGTTATGTCCTCAGCTAGTGTAGAAAAGGGAAGGGAAGTGGCACAAGTACTCTGCTGTCCTCCAGCTCTATGGCCTGTGAGCCACCCACCTTACCCCCTGTGCACTCCTATTGGCTGCTGGGCAGAGGGGCAGGGGATGTGAAAAAATGTCATCAGGCTGTGGTGGAAAGGCGGAGGTGAGCAGCTCCACCCGAATCCCTCTGCCTCTCTAGTAAGTAACTCTGGGGGTGGAGGATGGGGAGGGAGGGTGACCCAGTGCCCACCGAGAGCACTTTGCATGCCATCTTTGGCATCCATACCATAGTTTTGCCATCTTTGGCCTAGACTTTGCATATGTAACCTATGGATAAATGCCCAATAGAATTAGATTTTATCTCTTGTGCTTCTGTTTCCGTTTCCTCATTTAGAAAATGAGATGGATCCCTGCCCTCATGAGATCTGAAATCTCATCACCATGCAGATTGACTCAATTTTTTGATATTCAACAACTTCTCAGTTGCTTTTCCCCTCTGATTGGAGGGCTGGCAGGCAAAGAAGTAAATCCCTCCCACGGACTTCCTTTGTAGAGGAGTTTGAACTTTCAGAACTTCCCAGTAAGGGTCCATTTTCTATCAGAGTCCTGCTTGCTTTTTTCTCCTCAGAACATCATATCTTCTGGTAGCCCACCTTTTCAGCTTTCTGATATATTCTCTTTCCCCATTTGACTGTAATTTACTCAAGGGCCAACTGTCTTTCTTTTTCTTATTTGTGTCTCCAGCACTTAGCACAGTGCCTAGCACATCATCGCTTTCCAAAAGACGGGATATGAGAGAGAGAAGGGGAAAAGGAAGAAGCATTTATCTAGTT
Source organism: Monodelphis domestica (assembly GCF_027887165.1). Taxonomy (NCBI): domain Eukaryota; kingdom Metazoa; phylum Chordata; class Mammalia; order Didelphimorphia; family Didelphidae; genus Monodelphis; species Monodelphis domestica. Next base: position 199,172,834 of record NC_077233.1, read on the forward strand.
CCTACTATGTGCCGGGTACTATGCCAAGCACCTTTTACAAATATTATTTCATTTGATAAGAAACACAAAATTTCTCATCTCTTGCTACCATTCTGTTGTCTATTAGCCACTTTTCCCCTTCCGTCCATCTGGAAGCTACAAAACAGAAAAACTGTAAAAAGGAGTAAAAATGGAGACTAGTTCAAACCTACTTAAAGACACAGAGCCCAGCTAGCTCCTGGCTTGCCACAAACCAGCCCGTGATGGTGCTGTCAAAGTAAGAAAAGAACTCAGTAGAGCAACTCTCCTGCAGAATTCAAAACATAGTCATTGGCATGAGAAATGGAGAGACTGTCTGTGGCTTATTTAATGTCTTTTTTTAAAGCCACATCTAGGTATGGTGATTAGATCGAGCTGGCTTTTGCCCTGTGAACTTTTCCAAACAAAGTCTTTCACGCTTTGAGTTCCTTCTTCCCAGGGTCTCCCCATTCCCTGCCTCACGTTGACCCAAGGCTTTTCAGACATGAATTTCCATGCCCATTTCTATGCCATCTGTTTAAAATATGGCAGTTTGATGTCTGCTAGCCATGAGGACAGAAGGGTCCCTTCCCAGGGAAATAAAACACCCCAGAAGATCACATAGATCTCGCTTCTGACAACAATGCTTTGGGGAAAAGGAAGGGCTTTACACTACAGAGAAAGGTGGAGGCAGTGTTTACTTTAGTTGTGTCTCCAGCTGCCATGCTTTCTTAATATGACCTCTGTTGAACAAGGACTGGGAGACAGCTGGGTCTAACAAACAAACCATTGAAGCCTCAAAACCATCTCCTTCAGCCCAAACATCTACCAAGTTGCTGATGAGAAACAATGAGCCTTGTGGGCAGACAAGCGACTAGCAATTCACAAAACTGCTGTGTTCTTTGGAATTCCTTGGGTTTGGCCTGGGCTGCTGGCCACAGCTACAGTCTTTTTTTCAGTTCAAAGAACATTCCTTTGTGCTGTTTGTTCCTGGGCCTAGAATGCCTATGGAAATTTTCCTAGGAAAATTCATTAGTACAGCCAAACCGTCCAGAGATCTCCCTTTTGAACAATTGTCTCTCCCTAAGTCCAAGCAGATGAAATGGCAGAAAATGTTCAGCAGCAGATTGCACAAGAGAGACTGGGGATTTCTAAGTTCCCATCCAAGGAGAATTTAGAGATTCAGATGCTCTTACTCAATTAGTTTGGGCCTTGGGGCTAAATGAAGCCAAAGGCCCAGTGCTCTCTTTGGCACTCTCAGCTGAAACCCAGACACTGATCCAACCTCTGCTAATGGACCTCTCTTCCAACTTGAGGTGGCCCAGTTAGTATGTGTGCACATACATGCACACACACGCACACACAAACACACACACACGCATACACACAAACATACTTTCTACTCTGAAATCACCTCATACTTTCTACAAAAGTTCAGGCATTTTGTATCACTGTTGAAGAATAAAATGAAGTATCAAGAGAAATGTAGGGGCAATGGGGATAGGAAGCAGTGGAAGGGCTAGAAGGGGGCACAAAATGGTGCTTAGGAACCATGGAATCCACAATGTTATGACAGACAATCTTTAAATCAGAGAATAACAGTTGGGTTTCTTAACAGGAGCACTGACTGGTATCTGAGGGATGAGGATTCTAGTCTTAGTGTGGCCACTATTTTAGCTACGTGGCCCTTGGGAAAATCAGTCTTACTAAGGGCTCAGTGTTCTCTGTGCAAAACAATATAGGTTTAAACCTGCCTAGTTCTAAGATTTCCTACAAAGCTGTGACCTAAGAAAATGTCTAATCATTGAAACTCTAACGTCTTATCTTTTTCTTTCTGGGAAATAAAAGAAAGATTAGGAAAAAAAATGAAAGTAGACCCAAGGTCACCAAAGGGTATAGCCAATGCCTCATGCCTGCAATTCACTCCCTCATCTCTGCCTCGTAGAATTTCTAGCTTCCTACATTTATGACTTATTTGGAAGTGAGGGGAAGGGGGCAACCAGGGATTCTGAGCTCACATGGTTTCAAGCCTGAAAAACAAAAAAAAAGCACTTGAGAGATGTTTAAAAGAAATGGGCAAGACTGGTTCTCTTCCCATTTCTTATCAGAAACAATTTCATTCACTGGAGACCAATCAGAGGGGCTCAGGACATCCTCCTGTGCAAGAAGATGTCACTCAGCAAGAGATCAAGTGCTCCACTGGAGGTGTTCCAGACTAACAAAAATCTGTGCCCTGTAAGTTCATCCAGTGCAGGGACAAACTATATCAATCCGGAATCCCTCTAATCATGTCTGTTACATTTCAATTATTAATTTCTTTAAATCTACCTGGATGCTACAAAATAGGAAAACTATAAACAGGAGCAAAATGGAGAAAAGTAAAAAGTTCCCATTCCAGGAGGACGATGTATTGGTTCTAAGGCAGAAGGGCAATGAAGACTGGGCAACAGGGGTTACAGCATTTGCCCAGGATCACATAGCTAGGAAGTTTCTTAGGTCATATTTGAACTCAGGACTTCCCATTTCCAGGCCTGACTGTCTATCCACTGAGCCACCTAGCTGCCCCCTTAATGCTTTTTTTTTAAACCTTCCTACAGTAATTGACAACCTTTCCTCCTAAAGATTCTGTCCTTCCTGTCATCTAAGATACAACACAGATCCTCATGCTTCTGTCTATCTGATGACTCTTCTGTTTTCTTTTCTGAATCATCTCCCAAGTCCTTCCTCCAACCATAAATTTCTCTTAGGGTTCTGTCCTAAACCTTGTTCTGTTTTCATTATGTACACTTTTGTTTGGTGATTTCATTAGCTCCCTTCCTAGCCACAGGAAGACCTGAGTTCAGCCTCAGACACCTGTGACCCTATACAATTTCTTGTACACTTAATTTTAATTTTATTTATTATTTTAATTAATAATTTCTTATTTTTATATAATTAAAAGTAATTTGAATTAATTTAATACTTAATTTCTGTTTGCCTCAGTTTCCTCATCTATAAAATGAAGATAAGAGCACCTTCCTTCTTCCTTCTAGAATTGTTATGAGAATCACATGAGTTAATAATTGTAAAACTCTTAGTATATAATGCCTAGCACATAGTAAGTGCCATATAAAATGTTAGCTAAAACAAAACAAAACTATCTGCCTTGGTGGCTTCAACTCTAAACTGAAGATAGCAAGAGCACCTACCTCCCAGAGTTGTTCTGAGAATCAAGTGAGATGTTAAATATTAAGAGCGTGTTTCTTGCCTTCTTCTTCCTTAAAACTTTAGATGTGTGATCCTATTGTACAGTCTGTTGAGAGGCGAGGAGCCCCTAACACATGGGCAGATAACTACGATATACAGAATTGGGACTCTGGCTTATGTGCAGACTCTTCCTGACATGCTTGACTTAGGTAACCTCTCCATGTGGAGGATGCTGCGGTGTGCTTTCAGGAAAGCCATGATGTCATGTCAGGGAAGAGCCTTAGAGAGAGGGTGGAGAAGGTATGGTTGGGAGGAGCCCTTTTTGATTGGCTGCCCCACCAGAACTGTTGGCATCTTCTAAAAGATCTGAATCAATGTCTGCCACTTCTCTCTCTCTGCCTCATTAATGTGAGGGGGCGATGCTTTTTCGTTTGTTTGCTCAAGAGATCTGGTAAGAGACCATGTAATGAAGGGGAGTGACTTAGAGCCTTCTCAGTGGTCCTAAGAAATAAACTTTAGTCTTTTGTCCTTTCCACTTGTTCTTTTCCATATTAGGTGAAGATAGTAGAGTATGTTTGACTTGGGAGTTTCAAAGGCTGGGAAAGCAAACCAGAGGAATCTTGGAGTTGGAATCCACACCAAGTTTTCCAGCCAGAGTAGCATGGATGCCCAGAAGAGCAAGGAGCCATCTTTGAGAGCTACTTTTGGGGATTCCATTTTAGGGGAAAGATTCACCCAACAATCATGCCATATCTGGATAGGAACTTAGTAAGGCCAATTCTATGTAGGAACTGAACTAAATTATGAGCCTAATTCCTCTCATCCCAGGGGAAATTATGTCCCAGTGTGTTAGGGGGAAATGTTATACTTTATTTTTACCAGCTCTTGTGAAAGTGAATTGATACTAAATGGTTAAATGAAACTAGGGCCCCTAACTATTGAGGGGGTCACATAATCAATAAAGGCTTGAGCTGATGGCAGTAGAGAAAATATATCCTTACCCTTAAAAGATTTCTTTATCCCCCCAACCCTCAAAGGGATACGGAGCAGTTTGGCTCTGGGAGAGAGAATCCAGAGCACACACTCACTCCATATAAAATATTGCATGTAAGAGGTCTGATCAAGAGAGCTCCAAATCAACTTGACCAGATTATAGAGCATGAACCTTTAGCTGGAGGCATCTGAAGGGTGACTCTAATGGAGGTGGGCATGAACACTAGCACTTTGCTGTAAGGACACAAAGAATCCTCTGATTGTCATTGACCGGGGCTACCTCTATAATAACGGGCAACTTATTGGACTTACTGCTCCTCCTTTGTTAAAGCAAGTTGCTCATGCTTTTCTCTCTTCTCCCCTCCCTCCATGGCTTCCTTTTGCTCTCCTCCCTTCTTTGTCTTACTCTTACTCCTCTCCTCTCACTTTTACTTTCTCCCCTTCTCCATTCACCTCTTTCTTTGGCCAGGGCTAGATCAGAGTACAATAAAAGGGGGGGGGGATATTTCTCTATCCACTCCCAGAGGTGATTAATAGTGAGTTGCAGGTAAAACACATGACAAGTGGTATTTGCTTGCCCAGGCAGCATAAGCTTCTTATACCTCAAAGTTCTGATGACTTCTAATGTTCGAATTCCTTTTTGGGTACATATCAGAGGTTAGACCTTCCCTGCCATAGGACCCAACACATTGATAAAGTTCTTGCAAGGGTACAGGGAGAGGGGAGTGTATTTTCCCCCCATCACGTTGGGGCACAGTTTCCTTTAGGGAATTGGGCTCATGATTTAGTTCATAATTTGGTCTCACCAAGTACTTCTACTTGGCCTGAGAAGTGATCCTGAGAGTGAACTTTCCCAGTCTTGGGTTACTGGAGGACAGGCATCATGAATCATGCCATGGTGAAAAGGGGACAGTAGATCTGGAACTTATCAGTCCCTCCCACTATTGACAAGACTTGTTCAGACAGCACCCACCTGACATGAAAGAGACTACTTACTCAGCAGCACCAGACCTGTGTTTACCTTCAGGGGAGATCTAATAGGCTTTTGTAGTGTTTTGTGATTCTATTTCTGTTCACAGTTGCCTTTGTGTTTTCTGCATTTTCTGTGAAGGTAAAATAAAGGTTATCCACTGCAGAGATAGACAAATACATCTTGTGTCTACCCAGGTGCAAAGGATCCTATTACCACATTTGGGAAACTTAGCATCTCTTTACAGTGAATATATAAAGACAGTTCCCCAGAGTAAAAGAGACAATGATCCTTTGGGACCAGACTCCAGGGTTTGACTAGATGTAGGAAAGCCCAGAATCCTTTGGAGAGGTTCTTTGGCCACCATGTATCACATGCAACTATGCCAGAGAAAGAAGTTCAAAATAAAGTGTTATATTAGATCTGAGAAATTGGGGAAAGCTTCAGGGAAGAGGTGTGATTTCATAGATTGTCAGAGACAAAAGAGACCTAAGAGGTGATGTCTGGGTTTCTTTAAACTCTAAATACATGATCCTATAAGTCTTTGATCCTAGGTGATTCTAGGCTAGTGATGGTAAACCTTTTAGATACCATGTGCTGTGCCTTGCCACCCAACTGAGTGCCAAGTATGCCTTGCACCCCACTTTATCCCATAAAGGGGAGAAAGCATGCCCATTGGGTTGCTGGGTAGAAGGTGGTTGAGGTGAGGAATGTCCTCAGTGAGTGTAGAGAGAGGGAGAGGAGTGACCTGAATGCTCTGCTCCCCTCCAGCTCTGCCACCTGTCAGCCACCCACCTTCCCCCCCGTGTGCTCCCATTGGTCTGCTGTGCAGAGGGATGGGAAATGTGAAAAAATGTCATCAGGCACAGTGAAGAGGGAGAAGGGAGCAGCTCCACCTCAGTCCCTCTGCCTTTCTAGTAACAAACTCTCGGGGTTCATGTGCCCACAGAGAGTTCTCTGAGTGCCATCTTTGGCACACATGCCATAGGTTCACCATCACTGTTCTAGGCTAAGAGAAAAGAACTTGCTTAAAGTCAAATCTAGCAAATAAAGACCTGGATTTTCTGATAAATAAGTCTAGTCTCTTTCTTCTATGCCTTTGAAAGAGCTGGGCTTTAAGGGATGCAGAAGGTTTTTACCAGACAGGAAGAGGAGCGAATGCATTCCAGATATACTGAACAGAAAACTGAGAAAAGAAAGGTAGCATGGAATAGGGAATAGAGTCCAGAAAATCATAGTTCAAATCCTGCCTAAGACATTTACATGAATAACTTTACTGTTAAGATTAATTTCTCTCATACATTCTCATCATCTTGGCCCGATAGGAGGTTAATGCTTCCTTGTCCTGCCTCTCTCCATATGTTCTCATTTATTTAGTTTTAAATCTAAGGCATAGAGCTGGCATAAAGGTCAAAGAAGAGTAATTATTTGACTTATTAAGTAGATTAAATAAAAAGTGAAAGGCTTGGCAACAGACACCATTCTGTAAGTATTTTAGTAGATTAGGTTGTAACAAACCTGATGATAAAGGTTATTATTGGGATTAGTTAGCTTAAGATACAACTTGCCGACTTCCGGTTAAGATGGCGGCTTAGAGAAAGCTGAAGTTCAGATCTCCGGAAAACCCTTCCCGACCGATCTCAAACTAGAAGCTCCTAAGGCGCCGAAATTCAAAACGATCAACAGCACAGACCCTGGGAACCCTCCTCCTGGACCTGGACCCGGTTCAAAAGGTACGGCTCCCCTTAAAAGCCAGAACCCGAGATCCCTCGGACCTCAGGGGTAGGAGCACAGAGTCCAAGGCTCCCGGAAGCGGCAGCCGCGCCGGGCTCAGAGAGCAGGGTCTGAGGAACAACAACCCTCAGGGTCTTCTACCCAAGTCCCAGTCCGGGTGAAAGTTACTGCCTGGGGCTTCCACTGCAGAGAGCCTGTCGGTCCGGGTGAAAGTTACTGCCTGGGGCCTCCGCTGCAAAGAGCTGGTCGGTCCGGGTGAAAGTTACTGCCTGGGGCCTCCGCTGCAGAGAGCTGGTCAAAACAACAGCAACCCTCAGGGCGGGCAAGACAGCCTCACGGGCTGGATCCTGCTATCCAAGTCTCAGTGAAAGTCTGTGCTCTCGGAGCTTGGGGAAGCGGCAGCCCATCCCCCCGCAGGCCGACGAAACAGCCTCACGGCCAGCGATTCTGAAGGCAACTTCCGGAAATCGAGCCAGGGGGAGAGTGTGGCCTCGTGGTCCGACCCTTCCATTCCAGTTCCAGTGAGGCATATTCAGTTTAACCCAGGGAAAGCTCATAGAACTATCTGCCCAGGACTAAAGCCCCTGAACACCAGAAAGAGACAAGAAAAACTAATCCTCCACATTCAGAAATGGCAAACTCCACAGAACCACAGAAGCCCCAAAATACCAAGAAAAATAAGAAGAAAGGGGCGACTTTGGACACATTCTATGGAGCCAAAATACAAAATACAGAGCAGACAGAAGATAATATAAAAGAAAATGCTCCAAAACCTTCCAAAGGAAATGGAAACTCTCCACAAACCTATGAAGAATTTGAATCAGAAATGACCAAAAAGATGGAAGCCTTCTGGGAGGAAAAGTTGGAAATAATGCAAAAGAAATTCACGCATCTACAAAACCAGTTTGACCAAACTGTAAAAGAAAACCAGGCTTTAAAGGCCAGAATCAGGCAGCTGGAAGACAACGATCGTGTAAAAGAGCAAGAATCAATAAAGCAAAGCCAAAATATCAAGAAATTAGAAGAGAACATAAAATATCTCACCGACAAGGTGATAGATCTGGAAAATAGGGGGAGAAGGGATAATTTAAGAATAATTGGACTCCCAGAAAAGCCAGAAATAAACACCAAACTGGACATGGTGATACAAGATATAATCAAAGAAAATTGCCCAGAGATTCTAGAACAAGGGGGCAATACATCCACTGACAGAGCTCACAGAACACCTTCTACACTAAACCCCCAAAAGACAACTCCCAGGAATGTAATTGCCAAATTCCAAAGCTATCAAACAAAAGAAAAAATCCTACAGGAAGCCAGAAAAAGACAATTTAGATATAAAGGAATGCCAATCAGGGTCACCCAAGACCTTGCAAGTTCTACTCTGAATGATCGTAAGGCATGGAACATGATCTTCAGAAAGGCAAGAGAGCTGGGTCTCCAACCAAGAATCAGCTACCCAGCAAAACTGACTATATACTTCCAAGGGAAAGTATGGGCATTCAACAAAATAGAAGACTTCCAACTTTTTGCAAAGAAAAGACCAGAGCTCTGTGGAAAGTTTGATACCGAAAATCAAAGAGCAAGGAATACCTGAAAAGGTAAATATTAAGGAAAGGGGAAAAATGTTATCTTCTTTTACTCAAACTCTCTTCTATAAGGACTACATTTATATCAACCTATGTATACTAATATGTGGGGAAAATGTAATGTATAAATAGGGGGTAAAGAAAGACCAAATAGAATAATGGTTCTCACACAAAGATTCACAGGGGAAGGGGAGGGGAAGAAAACTCCTATAAGAAGGAGAGGAAGAGAGGGGGGGGGTTTACTTAAACCTCAATCTCAGGGAAATCAACTCTGAGAGGGAAAAACATCCAGATCCATTGGGATCTTGAATTCTATCTTACCCAACAAGGGTAAGGAGAAGGGAAAACCAAGGGGGGGAGGGGGAGAGGGAGAACAAAAAGGGAGGGAAAGAGAGGGGGAGGGGGAGGGAACAAAAAGGGAGGGACTAAAAAGGGAAACATCAAGGGAGGGGACAAGGGGGACTGATTCAAAGTAAATCACTGAACTAAAAGGTAGAGCCGAAGAAGAAAAGGTTAGAATTAGGGAAGGCAATCAAAATGCCAGGGAGTCCACAAATGACAATCATAACTTTGAACGTGAATGGGATGAACTCACCCATAAAACGTAGACGAATAGCAGAATGGATTAGAATCCAAAACCCTACCATATGTTGTCTTCAAGAAACACACATGAGGCGGGTTGACACCCACAAGGTCAGAATTAAAGGATGGAGTAAGACCTTCTGGGCCTCAACTGATAGAAAGAAGGCAGGAGTGGTAATCATGATATCTGATAAAGCCAATGCAAAAATAGACCTGATCAAAAGGGATAGGGAAGGTAATTATATTTTGTTAAAAGGGACTCTAGACAATGAGGAAATATCATTAATCAACATGTATGCACCAAATAATATAGCACCCAAATTTCTAATGGAGAAACTAGGAGAATTGAAGGAAGAAATAGACAATAAAACCATACTAGTGGGAGACTTAAACCAACCATTATCAAACTTAGATAAATCAAATCAAAAAATAAATAAGAAAGAGGTAAAAGAAGTGAATGGAATCTTAGAAAAATTAGAATTAATAGACATATGGAGAAAAATAAATAGGGATAAAAAGGAATACACCTTCTTCTCAGCACCACATGGCACATTCACAAAAATTGACCATACATTAGGTCACAGAAACATAGCACACAAATGCAAAAAAGCAGAAATAATGAATGCAGCCTTCTCAGATCACAAGGCAATAAAAATAATGATTAGTAATGGTACATGGAAAACCAAATCTAAAACCAATTGGAAATTAAACAATATGATACTCCAAAACCGTTTAGCTAAAGAAGAAATCATAGAAACAATTAATAATTTCATCAAGGAAAATGACAATGGCGAAACATCCTTTCAAACCTTTTGGGATGCAGCCAAAGCGGTAATCAGAGGCAAATTCATATCCCTGAAAGCTCATATTAACAAACAAGGGAGAGCAGAGATCAATCAATTGGAAATGCAATTGAAAAAACTCGAAAGCGATCAAATTAAAAACCCCCAGCAGAAAACCAAATTAGAAATCCTAAAAATTAAGGGAGAAATTAATAAAATCGAAAGTGATAGAACTATTGATTTAATAAATAAGACAAGAAGCTGGTACTTTGAAAAAACAAACAAAATAGACAAAGTACTGGTCAATCTAATTAAAAAAAGGAAGGAAGAAAAGCAAATTCACAGCATTAAAGATGAAAAGGGGGACAGCACCTCCAATGAGGAGGAAATTAAGGCAATCATTAGAAATTACTTTGCCCAATTATATGGCAATAAATACACCAATTTAGGAGAAATGGATGAATATATACAAAAATACAAACTGCCTAGACTAACAGAAGAGGAAATAGAATTCTTAAATAATCCCATATCAGAAATTGAAATCCATCAAGCCATCAAAGAACTTCCTAAGAAAAAATCCCCAGGGCCTGATGGATTCACCTGTGAATTCTATCAAACATTCAGAGAACAGTTGACCCCAATACTATACAAACTATTTGACATAATAAGCAAAGAGGGAGTTCTACCAAACTCCTTTTACGACACAAACATGGTACTGATTCCAAAACCAGGCAGGTCAAAAACAGAGAAAGAAAACTATAGACCAATCTCCCTAATGAATATAGATGCAAAAATTTTAAATAGGATACTAGCAAAAAGACTCCAGCAAGTGATCAGAAGGATCATTCACCATGATCAAGTAGGATTCATACCAGGGATGCAGGGCTGGTTCAACATTAGGAAAACCATCCACATAATTGACCACATCAACAAGCAAACTAGCAAGAACCACATGATTATCTCAATAGATGCAGAAAAAGCCTTTGATAAAATACAACACCCATTCCTATTAAAAACACTAGAAAGCATAGGAATAGAAGGGTCATTCCTAAAAATAATAAACAGTATCTATCTAAAACCAACAGCTAATATCATCTGCAATGGGGATAAACTAGATGCATTCCCAATAAGATCAGGAGTGAAACAAGGATGCCCATTATCACCTCTACTATTTGACATTGTACTAGAAACACTAGCAGTAGCAATTAGAGAAGATAAAGAAACTGAAGGCATCAGAATAGGCAAGGAGGAGACCAAGTTATCACTCTTTGCGGATGACATGATGGTCTACTTAAAGAATCCTAGAGATTCAACCAAAAAGCTAATTGAAATAATCAACAACTTTAGCAAAGTTGCAGGATACAAAATAAACCCACATAAATCATCAGCTTTTCTATATATCTCCAACACAGCTCAGCAGCAAGAACTAGAAAGAGAAATCCCATTCAAAATCACCTTAGACAAAATAAAATACCTAGGAATCTATCTCCCAAGACAAACACAGGAACTATATGAACACAACTACAAAACACTCGCCACACAACTAAAACTAGACTTGAACAATTGGAAAAACATTAACTGCTCATGGATAGGACGAGCCAATATAATAAAAATGACCATCCTACCCAAACTTATTTATCTATTTAGTGCCATACCCATTGAACTACCAAAATACTTCTTCACTGATTTAGAAAAAACCATAACAAAGTTCATTTGGAAGAACAAAAGATCAAGGATATCCAGGGAATTAATGAAAAAAAACACATATGATGGGGGCCTTGCAGTCCCTGACCTAAAACTATATTACAAAGCAGCAGTCATCAAAACAATTTGGTACTGGCTAAGAAACAGAAAGGAAGATCAGTGGAATAGACTGGGGGAAAACGACCTCAGCAAGACAGTATACGATAAACCCAAAGATCCCAGCTTTTGGGACAAAAATCCACTATTCGATAAAAACTGCTGGGAAAATTGGAAGACAGTGTGGGAGAGACTAGGAATAGATCAACACCTCACACCCTACACCAAGATAAATTCAAAATGGGTGAGTGACTTAAACATAAAGAAGGAAACCATAAGTAAATTGGGTAAACACAGAATAGTATACATGTCAGACCTTTGGGAGGGGAAAGGCTTTAAAACCAAGCAAGATATAGAAAGAATCACAAAATGTAAAATAAATAATTTTGACTACATCAAACTAAAAAGCTTTTGTACAAACAAAACCAATATAACTAAAATCAGAAGGGAAACAACAAATTGGGAAAAAATCTTCATAGAAACCTCTGACAAAGGTTTAATTACTCATATTTATAATGAGCTAAATCAATTGTACAAAAAATCAAGCCATTCTCCAATTGATAAATGGGCAAGGGAAATGGATAGGCAGTTCTCAGATAAAGAAATCAAAACTATTAACAAGCACATGAAGAAGTGCTCCACATCTCTTATAATCAGAGAGATGCAAATCAAAACAACTCTGAGGTATCACCTCACACCTAGCAGATTGGCTAACATAACAGCAAAGGAAAGTAATGAATGCTGGAGGGGATGTGGCAAAGTAGGGACATTAATTCATTGCTGGTGGAGTTGTGAACTGATCCAACCATTTTGGAGGGCAATTTGGAACTATGCCCAAAGGGCGACAAAAGAATATCTACCCTTTGACCCAGCCATAGCACTGCTGGGTCTGTACCCCAAAGAGATAATGGACACAAAGACTTGTACAAAAATATTCATAGCTGCGCTCTTTGTGGTGGCCCAAAACTGGAAAACGAGGGGATGCCCATCAATTGGGGAATGGCTGAACAAACTGTGGTATATGTTGGTGATGGAATACTATTGTGCTCAAAGGAATAATAAAGTGGAGAAGTTCCATGGAGACTGGAACAACCTCCAGGAAGTGATGCAGAGCGAGAGGAGCAGAACCAGGAGAACATTGTACACAGAGACTAATACACTGTGGTATAATCGAACGTAATGGACTTCTCCATTAGGGGCGGTGTAATGTCCCTGAACAACTTTCAGGGATCCAGGAGAAAAAAAACACCATTCATAAGCAAAGGATAAACTATGGGAGTGGAAACACCGAGAAAAAGCAACTGCCTGAATACAGAGGTTGAGGGGACATGACAGAGGATAGACTTTAAATGAACACTCTAATGCAAATACTATCAACAAAGCAATGGGTTCAAATCAAGAAAACATCTAATGCCCAGTGGACTTACGCGTCGGCTATGGGGGTTGGGGGGGGGGAAAAGAAAATGATCTATGTCTTTAACGAATAATGCTTGGAAATGATCAAATAAAATATATTTTAAAAAAAAAGAAAAAAAAAAGATACAACTTGCCTCACCTCTAGAGGATAACTCTACCTCCCTACCCACTACATTTCCCTGAGTCTCAGAATGACTCAACTCTATATCTTTAATCCTTTGCATGGTGCCTGCCACATGGCACATGGTAGACATTTAATATATGGTCTTTATCTTGATATGGCAAAGTGCTTACTATATTGATAAAATTATCAATAAAGTTCCTGCCCAATTAATTGCACACATTTATGAAGATAAATGGGAGAGAATTAGTATTTTCAAATCTGACCAAAACCATCTAGTCAGGAAGTCTTAATCTTGAATCCATGAGTCCCCAAGAGATCTATGAATAAATTTCTGGGGCTCTATTGACTTAGATGGGGGAAAACTCCTTTTTATTTGCATTAATCTAACTGAAATTTATCACTTCCTTCAACTATAGATTTAAAAAACAAAATATTATTCTGAAAAAGGGATCATTAATTTCATATGCCTGCCAAAGGAGTCCACAAGACACACAAAAAGGTCAGAAATTCCTGATTCAGTCCTACTTTTCATTTTACAGAGGAGGAAACAGAGGCACAGAGAAGGAAGTGACTTGACAAAATTCATCCATGTTGTCAACATCAGGGAGGCAGGTAGGTTGTGCAGTGGATAAAAAGGAAGGTCTAGAATTTAGGAAGATCTGAGTTCAAATCCAATATCAGATACCTACTAGCTGTGCAACCCTGGGTAAGTCACTTAATTGCTATCTACCTCAGTTTCCCCAATTATAAAATTGGGATATTAGCACCAAGCCCCCTAGATCATTGTGAAGATCGTATTAGATAATATTCTTAGCACAGTGCTAGGCACACAGCAGGTGCATAATAACTACTCATCCCATTCAACCACAGGGACAAATAATAATTTTTTCAGAATTGAAAGCTTGAGACAGAATGTATCAAGGACACCAATATAACAAAGATTTTTTTTTTTTAGTTCTGGTCACAACTTAAAATTAATTTTTTTGTTCCATCTCTTTCCAAATATCATAGAATCTGCTAATAAGTTTGGATTCTTTGTGGCTGTCGTGCAGTCACACTGATACATGTTTACACCATAAAACTGGAGAAGGGAAAGCTACAATTACCAAATGTTTTCCTTTCAACTGTTGCAATAAATTGAACATGATGTAATTGAAAGATATTGCAAAGAGGGCAGCTGGGTAGTTCAGTGGATTGAAAGCCAATCTAGAGATGGGAGGTCCTAGGCTCAAATGTGGCCTCAGATACTTCCCAGCTGTGTGACCCTGGGCAAGTCCTTTAACCCCCATTGCCTAGTCCTTACTGCTCTTCTGCTTTGGAACCAATATGCTGATTCTCAGATTGAAGGTGAGGTTTTTTTAAAAAGGAAAAGAAGAGAAAGATATTGCAAATGAGGATTTTCTAGGACAGACGGGGACAACTTTTTTGGATATGTTGCAGTAGCTGTTGCATTGGTCTGAAGGATCTTCTTGTTGCAAATGTTGTTAAACCTAGAACCCCAAAAGCATAAAACTAGGGCTGGGTCATAAAAGTATGGTATTTCGGGGGTAGTTAGAATTTGAACTCAATTCTTTTGACTCCAGTTTGTAAGTATCAATGATAATATTTTACTCTAGTCCTTCTTGTCTCTTCTTGACTTGAGTCTAGTAGTCTGTCTACTTGCCATGCTACCTCCCAGGAGAAATACATCACCCTATGGCCTGAAGGGATCACAAGTTAATTCACTACCAACCATGGCAATATTGTATAGTTTGTTTATATTTTAAAGTATTATAGTTAGAGTGAGGCAGCTAGGTGGTATAATGGATCATGTGGAGCCTGGGGTCAGGGAGACTCACCTTCCTGAGTTAAAATCTGGCCTCAGACATTTACTAGCTGGGTGACCCCGGATAAGTCATTTAACCCTGTTTGCCTCAGTTCCTCATTTCCAAAGTGAGCTGAAGAAGAGAGTAGCAAATCACTCTAGTATCTTTGCCAAGAAAACACCAGAGGGGGTCACAAAGTGAGAAACAACTGAACATCAACAACAAAATTTGTAAGCTCATTAAGAAAATGCTTTGACACTTGTTCTCAGTGGCCATGAATAAGTCACTTCACCCCTCTCAGGCTTGGCTTCTTCATCTGTAAAATAAGGTTAGTAATATGCTTGCCCATTGTCCAAGGCTGGCATGGGAAAAAGAAGGCTTTGTAAACTGAAAGGTGATGATACTAACCAGTAAGCCTATAGTTTGAGTTTAGCAAGTTCTAGCAGAGCTGTGACTTGAGGGAATGGACCATAGGAAAGGAAGGAGAGAAAGTAGGAAAGATCCAGTAGTTTGTGGTCCTGCTTAGTTTGGAAAAGGGAGAAGGGACCATTGACAAAAATAAGGAAAGATAAGGATAAGAAATGGCTAAAACCATTCTCAGCCATGTTTCAAGTTTGCCTAGAACTAGCTAGACTTGCCTCTACATAATTCTACTTCATCTTCTGTTTTCCTTTCTATGAGTATCTCTCAGAGAAAATAGTGTAAACCCATGACAAAGGCAGTTAGGGACTTAAAGGTCATCGTAAAATGCATCCATCTAAGTCTCAGTTTCCTTATTTGAAAAATAAAGTTGAAGTTGGAGAAAATGATCTAAGCTTTAATGTTCTTCTAGCCCTAACATCCATTATGTGAATTTAACTTTTTATTCATTTCTTGCCAAAGAACCAAAAGGAATAATTAGCTCTAATGAAAATCTGAGATCATCCGTGTTTACCCTGAACCAGATGTAGAAGAGATGACTGGGATGCTGCTTCCACCAATATTACCTAAGCAGCATTCCTTTGTACTTTTGCAGACAGAATATTGTATATAGGCAACTAGTATAGTGACTATGTAGAGGCAACTAGGTAGAGTGAATTGTCCAGAAGATCTGAATTCAAGTCCAGCCTCAGGCACCTAGTAGCTGTGTTATTACTCTGGGCAAGTCACTCAATGCTCTTTGCCTCGGTTTCCTTATCTGTCAAATGAGCAGGAGAAGGAAATGACAAACTACTCCAGTATCTCTGCCAAGAAAACCCTAGATGAGATCATGAAGAGTTGGACAAAACTGAAATGACTCAAGGATAATCTTGTATTTGTGAGGAAACTAAGACAGAGAGGTACTCATTGGTTTCTATGGTCCTTTCCAGCTCTCAATCTATGATCCTACAATCCTTTCAGCTGAACTGATTCAGGTAATGACAGTTTCTAATCTCTTAAGGAATGACTAATTATCAGTCGTTCTCTATTCCTCCCCACCACCTGTCTTGAACCTACTCTTTCTCTCTAAATTGAATAAATCCAGTCAGTGTTGTGAGAAAGTGTTCGTTTCTGATGAAGTCAACAGAAGAGAGGAGCCATAAATACTAGAGTCTAAACACTGGCTCTGAGACTGCTTGTGGTTCAAATACCACAGGGTTGACTCAGCCTTTTATCTCTCATTCCATCTTCAAGGAAACTGACTTTGGTATGTCATCTCTCAGGTGGTGGGAAAGAAATCTTTCAACAAAACTTTAAAACAGAGGCTGAGGACACTTGAGATCACTCTGCATTTCTCAGGAGAATACAACACTTGGGGGCCAGGAATCAACCAAATACTTCTGATTGAGAGCCTCCATCTGCTTGAAATACATGATCAATTTACATCCAACAGGTGGTAGATAAGTCGATCCAATTGTTATTACACCTTATTTTGATTTAAGTTAAATAAAAAAGCATGCCTACACTAACTTTATATTAATCACAAAGAAATATTTCTTGTTAGGGAGCCAGACTAGAGTCCAAAACTAGGGCATTCGGGGCATTTTTGAGGTTTAGGTCAAATGTGGTATCCATTATTACCTAATAAAAGTTCTCCTTTGTGGACAGTTAACCCCTTCTTCCTTCTTTCAGTTAAGTCTTTACAATGGTTTCCTGAAAGAAGCACTCGGGACACTGACTCTGTGGCTGATGATCTAACTTGTGGACTGCTGACATAAAAAAATCAGGAAAAAGAAGGCTTGTGGAATCTTACCATGAGTGGCTCCTTTTCTCTTTTTTCCCCCAAAGCAGAGGTATCAAACCAGTTGGATCACAGAATTTTATAAACGTCTGCCCTTTCCCAATTGTCAATCCATCATGACTCATAGCAGGTACTTACCTCATCCTCATCTGAGATAAACTTGATTAAAGAAAAAAATTGAGCATAGTCTTTTTACAGTTGGAAAAGTTTTATTGGTAGCACTTTGAGGTAGCATACTTTTGTAAAAATAGAAAAAGTCAGAGCTGCTTATCAATTTCCCCTTTCTTAAAGGCACTGTCATGCCCACCCCTGGATGGTCGAAGAAAGTAAAATTCTCTGTGTTAATGATCAACCCCGTCCCCTTACTCCCATCTCCCCTAGCCATCCCAATCCACCCCATCCTCATTTGTTTTATTTATAAAACGTGATTAACTCAGTGACAAAGACCCAGCTAACCACTTATTGATTCCATTTTCCTATTGGCTTAGCAATGTAATACATTGGAGAGAACACTAGATTTGGAGCCAGAGGACCTAGGTTTGATACTTATGATCTGTCCCTCAGTTTTCCTTAACCATGAAATAAAGGGTTGGGGCTAGAAGACTTCTAAAGTTCCTTCCAGTTCTAAATCTAGGATCCTAGAATCTCTTGCCTAAAGGGTCTAGCCACCTCCCCTGCCATATTCAGAACCAGAGAGTGAACTAGGATACAATTTCAACTTTATTCTATCTAATCTCAAAATGGTGATAAATCAAGATAACCTAACTCTGCCTAGACTATAAAAAGGTCCAGGTCTACACTACTTCCATGAGATCTGATGTTCCTTCTCTCACCTTGGGAATAAGTATGTCAGGAGGTAGCTAGCTGCTTCCTAGGACCCTCTGGCAGATTTGTGAGCAGAAAGGCTAAAGCATCACTGGAGCCCAAGCGAGGCCCAAGGTTTTAAAAAGTCACAGGTCAGGAAAAGAGCCTGGTTATTAAATATGAGTAACAATTGTAAATATCCAACTTAGCACTGCACTTAAAGACACACATATACAGCCAGAGCAGGCTAAGAATTAAAGCTGCAAAAACAGTCTCGATCAACTTTAAACTTTAATACTGGAATTTTAAAAAAATTGCCTGATGTTCATAGGTTAAGAAATTCTTACCTTATTAAAAAAAAAAGCCCTTTATTCCCAATTATTTCACTGTTTGAAAACTGAAAATACACACACACACACACACACACACACACACACACACACACACTCAGTGTCAAAGTGAACAAAGTGACTGTGTCCAGACTAGGACAGGAGCCACGCCTGAGCTGCCACTTAGAAACTAACAACAAAAATAAAGTCAGTTGGTAACACGTAAAATCCTCAAAGACTGCCTAAAAACAGGCACAAAAGAATCATCTCCACGTGCCACCTGATAAATCCACACGGCCACGAGACTCACAACTGAATTTCAGACTTCAAGTAATCCAAGGTGCAGCAAGACTTGCCCTCAAATAGTCTTGGGCACATTCTTGTGAACACCCCAGGTTTCCCCACAATACAAAAAGTAGAAAACTGTTTACAGTAAATACAAACTAGGATAGGGGTTGGAGGAAGGGAAGGGCATCGTGGGAAAGGGAGAAGAGACACTCTCTGAATAAACCGGCTTTAAAAATAGGAATAAATTCTTTAAAATTTTGTATAATGAGAAGGTGCACAGACTGGCGTTGAAGCTGTCGATTCAGACTTCTTTCTGTCACAAACAGAAAAATGATTTCCTCGGGTTTTAACAGTGTCATTTAAAAATGCCATAAATTAAATAAGTTAGTTCACATTTTCCCCCCAGCACTTAAATTACATTTTAGTCTCTAATGGGCTCTCGAAGCTCGTTTTAAAAGTTCCAAGTCTTTCCTTCGGATACTGTTGACTCTGTCACAGCCATATTCTTCCAGTTGTAAAGGTATGTATTTTTCAAGTAGCCCTAAGCCCTGTCCAGGAGGGCTGGTAAACAGCTTAGTCCATGCTGGTTTAAAATTTCCGCTGAATCCCAGGAATACCATACTCCCTGTAACATAAAAGCCCATTTGTTAGCCAGAGAGTTCCGGGTCAGGCCGGAGGGTGGTCAAACCAGAGAAAGCTAGAAAAACTACATTCCCTTATATCAGCAAATTAACGCTTACCACTCACTTCTCATCCCAAGTAACAAAACACATCCCCATCCATTTTGTAGATTAAAAAATCAATATCCAAAATACCCCAAGTATTATATTTAATATGCTTTATTAATAATAACTAAAATAAAAAGCTAGAGTAAAAACTCTTAACTTATCTGTGGTCCTGAGAGAAGAGAAAGGGCAGAGTTACAGAAACTTTATCTACACAAGTAACAATGCAAACAGGAGGATGGAGTGAAAAGGATGCTGGGAGAGAAAGTCTATGGGTTCAAGATTTTCTATTTATATAGTTTCTTTTTAAAGTCCTTTAAATATGGCGGCAGTGGAATTGCATGTCAGCTCTGGGAAGGGGGAGGGAGAGAAAATGAATCATATAGCCATGAAAAAATATTTAAAAGTAAAAAATAAAGATGGCAGCCTTCATCTGGGGGGACATGGGCCCATTTTTTCTCACATCCTGAACATTACTCTCTAACACTTTTTGTCTTCCTCTGTTAGAATGTAAGGTCCTTGAGGGCAGGGACAACCTTACTTGCTTATATTAATATCAGCAGTTTTATTAAAGTCCCCAGCACAGAGTAAGCACATAAAACACAAAGCAAGGGGTCAGGAGCATGATGCCTTCACAATCTGGACAATCCATATGAAAATTTTTGTCCCTCTTTCTACCAGAAAAGAAGTCTAAATTTTTTTTCTTTTTCTTTTATGGGGTGTTTATAGTAAAAGAAACTATATCCATTTATAGTATTAAAAGATAAAATATGTTGATATTATGCAATACTATACATAAATTTTATGCATTTCCCAGTTTCTAAACATTTTCCATGTTGTCTGCTGGCCTTCACGTGTTGTCTGTGGCTTCTGCAAAACTCCCCCAAAATTCCCATTGAATTTCATATGCCAGGCCAAGACATATTGAAACATGACAGGGAAAGTGGCAATGTGGATGATGTGAATTTCACAATGAGATACCTTTAATGCTTTTGGAAAGTATAATGTCTCATTAAAACCTTTTTCACAAGAACAGTTAATGATGAAAAGAGCAAAAGAAGAGAGGGTGTGCCTTTAATTTTTATTCTTTCATTCAGTGACAAGTTAAAGCCCCTGATGAACATACAAAAATACATACATCATAAACAACTGAAAGGATATCTCCAAAAATGTAAACACAAACCTTTGTTTTGAAGGTGAGCTGGTTTGGCTAATCCCAGAGGTACTAATGCTTCAGAAATATTCAGACTTTTAATTTCTCCTCTTGTGCTCATCAGAACAACTGACCTATATTTTTAAAATTTAGAGTATTTTATTATCAGTCAGTAAAATAAGGGCTTATTATACACACAAAAATGGCCTTTCATGCCCGTCATCTTCACCTGCCATATCTCCCTCACTTTCTTATAAATCACCCCCAGCACAGACAAAAATCTAAACTTGGATAAACCACAGATATTTTAGGGATATTGAACTAGGGCAGGGTTCAAGGTATAACTCTTTTAGCTGGGGGTACTGATTCTACATGTGATGGAAGCAGTCAGGACTCTCTACCAAAGGCCAAGAAACCTTAGCCACCTGCAAGCTACAACAAAAGCACTGAGTCTTGAGAAATCCTGAAGTTTTGCCTACCTCTGCATAGATGAGAGCTGCCTAGCCCAATCCTAGAGAATGCCTTCAAGTATCTGCCCAGGAATTCGGTCCCTCTAGAAAGACATTCTTAACCCTGAAATCCATGGAACCCTGACCCTAAGATATCTTTGGATTAATTTTTGGCAGTTGGTAATGAGAAAAATGTATGTAAATCTTTATTTTTATTAACCTCTAACTAAATTTAGAATTCCTCCCAATTTTGAATTTTTTTGAAAAAAATAATTATTCTGCGAATGGATGCACTAGTCTCAGCAGCCTGTAAAAGGGGCCCCTGGCACAAAAAAGGGGAAGAACCCTTCCTCAAGAAGCTACTTCTAGTGGCCCCAGCAGAGTATTCATTTGCACAGTGAATTCTTACTTTAAGTAGTTTGTCTGCCATTTGGTTTGGAGATTAAGGGACTATTTTAAATATTTGTGGCAAAATTCATATGATGGGCTGAATTCTGGGGTGTTTAAAATTAACTGTTTACAATAAAACTTTAAAAAACAAGGCCCGAGAAATGGAAGAAAAGGAAGTAAAAAAGATATTTATGATTAGATCTAGGGGAAGGGAGAGAGACAGAGGGAGAAGGCCTAGGATCAAAAGAGAGAAAAATATCAAATAAATATTCTGCTGAATGATGAAAATCAGAATATGTGAAGATCTGTTTCTGGCATCTACATAAAATAATGGTAAGATACCATGAGGACAACCCCAAAATGAAAAAGTTTTAGCCAATAAAACGCACATTTTTGTGGCTTTTTTCAACAAAAGCATATGTCCTGTAAGGTGCATCAGCAATGGTAAGTATGATAAGTGATTTATCATGGTTTTTGGTTTAGAGGGAACTTGAGACTCTCTTTCCTGAGAGTCCAAAAAAGATCTCGATCATTCCTGAAAGACAAGAGCTTTCCTGCATGAGGATGGCCAGAAGAATAAAAAAAAAGTCTCACTTGTCCATCTTACTTAAAGGTGATGGCCAAATGAGTCTCTTTATCAAAAAGACCTCATGTGGTTTTTCAAGCTCCTTGGACCCTCACTTCAGTTCTCTGCTCAGGAGTCTATACCTTCAAGAAGAAATCATCTTGTAAGGTCCTTCTGCTATGTTACTAAGCTCTGTAGACTGCCCTCACTTATGCCCAAATCTCTGCAATGGAGAGTGTTCACAATAAGTCCTGTGGGTAGGGACAGTATGAGTACCTGGATTCAAATCTGGCCTCAAGCACTTCCAAACTGTTTGACACTGGGCAAGTCACAACCCTAATTGCCTCACCCTGGTTCTTCTGTCTTAGAATTGTTACTAAGATGGAAAGTAAGGATTAAAAAAAAAAACTCCATTGTGTTCTTTCCTTCTCCTAAGAGATTCTATAATACAATAGATAGACTTCCAGAATTTAAGCCCTCGGGAGTCTCCTTGACAAAGAGGCAGCCAGACAAAGTCCATGGATAATGAATAAGAAAAATAATAATAGCTAGCCTTTAGATTGTGTTTTATGGTTGGCAAAATATCAATATAGATATACTACCTCATTCGCTCCTCAGGAGGTTTGCTGAACTGAAAACAACTCTAAGACCACTTGAAAAAACAGGAAAAGGAACTGCTCTTCAAAGGATGAAAATGGCGGTGGGGTGGGAAAGACACCAAAAAAAGGCATGGACTGTGTGAAAATGTCAGAGTGGAGAGACAAAGCTCAGCATTAACTAAATGTATGTTATCTTATCAGGATACTTCAGGATCTTAAAATAGACTACTTTTATTCTATGGAAATATAGTCAAGTAACCTTGTAGAGTAGAGAGAGCACTGAATTTGGAGACTAGAGAAAGTTAGGTTTGAATTGTAGCACAGACAACCATTAGCTATGTGACCCTGGGCAAGTCACAGTTGCTAAGCCTCAGTCTCCTCACCTGTAAAATGGGATAAAAATATTTGCTGTGGGGAAAACACTTTAAAAGCCTTAAAATCCAAAGTGAATTATTATCATCATCATTATTATAGAAAAGGTCACATACCTTGCAGGAACTGATGTTTTTAAATATTCTTTCACACGCTCTACTTCAGTAAAAGAGAAGAATTTGTTTTCAGATACTCGACAAGGAACACTACAGGCATCCACAACAAGGAGATACAGACCCACATCTGTGAGTGGATAGTTGGTGCCATTGACCTAAGAATACAAAGACATCATCTGCTATTAATGCCATTTTTGAGGTTTTTTTAACAATTCATTACTCTCATCTCCCATTTCCTTATTTTTTTAATTTATATTTTTAGAATTATATTTTTCAATGAAAAAGCATTTATTTTATTTCCTTTCTACATGGACTAATTTAAAAGGGGGGAAACCGCTTTAAACAACTATTCCTAGGCTTGCAAAACGAATTCCCACATTTGCCATGTCTCATTCTCCATCCTGAAGCCATCCTCGGTTAGGAGGTAGGTAGCAAGCTTCATCACCAGTTCTCTACAGTCAAAGTTGATCCCTGCGCTGACCAGAGCTCTTGAGTTTTTCAAAGTTTTCAATAGTAGTTGTTGCTGTAAAAATTGTTCTCCTGGTTATGTTTGCTTCTCTGTGTATCAGTTCAGGCAAATCTTCCCAGGTTTCTCTTTCATGTCTTACAGAACAGTAATATCCTACTATGTTACTATAACAAATTTGCTCAGCCATTTCCCAGTAAGTGGATACTGTCTTATTTCTTTACCACTACAAAAAGAGCTACTACAAATATTTTTGTATATGGGAGTCCTTTTCATCTTTTTTTTTCATCTCTTTGAGGTACAGGTGTAGTTGTTCCTTCTTTTGAATACTAGAAATACCAGGACTCTAACTTCCACTGAGCACCTAAAGGACTATTGCCTAAGAGCTCACAGCATAGTACCAGCATGAGGGATGTTTTCTATTGTATTCTGCATTCCTATTTGCACAGTGATTAGCAAGAAAATTTATTTTTGTGAGTTCCATTGTGACCTTGGATACTTGGCAGCTATGGCTCTGGGGAAGTCACTTAACTCTGCCTTTGTTTCCTCCTCTGTAAAAGGAGCTGGAGAAGGAAATGGCAAACCACTCCAGTATCTTTACCAAGAAAACTTCAGATGAGGTCACAAAGAGGTAGACATGACCAAACCACAAACATTTGGGCAGCTAGGTAGCACAGTAAATAGAGTACTGAGCCTGGAGTCAGGAAGACTCATATTCCTAAATTCAAATCTAGCCTCAGACACTAAATAGCTGTATGGCTTGAGGCAAGTTATTAAACCTTGTTTGCCTCAGTTTTCTCATCTGCAAAATAAGATGAAGAGGGAAATGGCAAACAACCTCAGTCTCTTTGCCAAGAAATCCCCAAATGGGGTCTCAAAGAGTCAGACATGATTGAAATAAATGAACAACAGCAAAGCATCTAACAAATGCTTATTGGGTTGAGTCTCATTGGAGTCTCTCAGGACCTTGCGCTCTCTCGCGCTCTCTCTCTCTCTCTCTCTCTCTCTCTCTCTCTCTCTCTCTCTCTCTCTCTCTCTCTCTCTCTCTCTCTCTTTTAAATTCAGTTAAATTTTAAAATATTTTTCCATGTTTCCATGTTTCATTCTCTTTCCCTTCCAGATCCAATAAGCACTTCCACTGGGTTATACAAATGTTATACTTATACCTATTTTCATATTATTCATTTAGAACCTTGTTGTATTTTACTGCTCTTACTAATCATAAAAAGGGCTGATTGTGAGTAAAAACCCAATACAACCACTACCACCACTCACTACAACCATTTCTGCTGCTGCCTCTGCAGTGCACAAGGGCTGAATTCTTATGCAAGCTTTGTCTTTTTAAAAAGGGTAAATTTAAATTTCTAGGCACAATTCAGTCACTCTGTACCCTGGTGGGCAGGCACCACCTCTCAGCTAATGCAATTTAATCATTGTTTTATAAGTTCAGAATAAAGTGTTACACTACAAATCTAGCTCTGCAGAACACCAACTTCATGTAAGGAGTTTAACCCTCTGATACTCAGCCAATACCTAAGACACCTATGCTCAATCTCAGATTGTGTGTGCACACTTCAGAAATATAAACTCTTCTTTTAAAATAAAACACTTCCCTTCTGTCTTAGAATCAATACTGTCTATTGGTTCCAAGGCAGAAGAGCAGAAAGGGCTAGTCAGTGGGGATTTAGTGACTTTCCCAGGGTCACACAGCTAAGAGGATTCTGAGGCCAGATTGGTACTCCTGACTCTAGACCTGGCTTTCAGTGCTCCGAGCCACCCAGCTACACCCAGTACAAACTCATATGAATCTTAATTCGAACTAAAGTTAATTATGAAGGTAAATCTTCTCTGGCTGCAGAGGGAAAAAATAAAAACAATACAAATGAAATTTGATGGTTCTCTCTGCAACTACTCCTTTCCAATGGTACAGATCAGCAAGAATTGATTTTACTAATAAATCACCATCTTAGTAATAATTTGTGTTGATGGACCAACGAACTAGTGTCAGATCTTGCCCCTGCCACTTAGAAACCATTTGATTTTGGGCACATCACTTAACTTCTCCAAGTCCCAGTTTCCTACTCTGTAAAATGAGGACAATATTTAGAATACCTATTTTTACAGGGTTGTGATGAAGCTCCAATGAGATAATGCAGAAAAAAAATGCTCTACAAACTTAAATATTATATGAATGTCTTTCACAATTATTATCTTCAAATAAACAAGGGAAGTTCCCCAATTAGCTTTTACTCACAGAGATGAAAGATTTATTTCCACGTTGAATGTCTACTTTACTAGGTGACTGGAACTGTATAGGGAGGTAGAACTTATGAGGATCACTGGTAAACACCATCTAGGTAAAGAAGAGAGTCAACACACATCATCTGAATTTTGCTGCAAAAATTACCTCTCCCAAATAGAGTAAACTTGATTGCCTGGAGCTCCTAGGTCAGTCATTTTTCATATTTTCAGGCAGTACAGAAAACCCTTCTCAGTCATTCTTCAGGATCCTAAATCCCTACTTTTGATGAAGTGTTGGAACAAAGCAACTAAATGACATGCTTTTATCTTTTCACTCCCCAACTCAAAACATTTCAGTGGTTCCTTATTTTCTATCACATCAAATATTGAAGAAGAAAAAAGTGTGGCTGTCAAGATAGAGGTGTCAAACTCAAATTGAAAAGGATTCCTGCAACTAAACATAAATTTTATTCATTTTGTTCAAGATTTCCTAATTACCTTGCAATCTCATCTAATCTTACTCTGGAGTGGCTGGGAGATTGATATCCCTGCTCGAGAACATGGCGTTGACTATATTTCTCACATGTAGCCTTATAACTTAGACCCTCCACTCCAGTCATATTCTTCACTGTTCCTCAAGTGTATTAATACTTTTTTCTGTCTCTGGACCCATCATGGTGTTCCCATCACCTAGAATGCTCTCTCGTCTTGTCTCTGCCTATCCACCGCCTGAATATCCTTCAAGTTCCATATTCTCCAAAAAACAGGTCTCCTCCACATAGGAACTAAAAAGATTATAGTCCACCACTCCATTTCATATTTTAATTAGCTGTTGGATTTGTTCTCTAATTGTTTCATGTACATTTAGGTTTATTTCCCAAATGAACTGTAAGAAGCCTTGGCAACTATTTTGTACATCTATGAAGTATAAAAATATAGGCTGAAATTATTAACAGACTTATATTAAATATCAAAAACAAAGATGGCAAGCCTGATAGGACATGCCTGTGGTCCTACAGAAGACCAAATCTCTTGTTCAAGAAAATCCCATTGCCAGACACATAAATAAATACTTATTGATTGATTTGTGATCAAAGAGTAGTAGAGCAAGGAGTAGATCAAATTAAGTACTTAGATTTATCTCCATTTTCCTTCTATGAAGTCCTTTGACACCAAGAACACTGGTATTCTGGGAAGTGATAGTAGGAAATGGCATGGTACAAGGGAAATGACATGGACCCTAGAGTCAGTGAAAATGGGTCTAAGTCATGAATTTGATGCTTATAAGGTGGAACCTCCAGCAAGTCTCTTAAGCACTAGGACTTCAGTTTCCTAAGCTATAAAATGAGAAGAATGAACTAATTGGATTCTGGGGTCCCTTTGAGCTCTCAGTCTATAATACCTGGCTTTATTCTAATCAATACTTCTCCAATAATTCAACTATTAAATGCTTCATGTAATATTGTGTAACACCATAAACCACTGTCAATATTAGAACTTTAGTTTTCTCAAAGAAAAAAAATCCTCTAATATACTTCAAGGGCCTTAAAAAGCTCCTAAGGGGGCAAATGGGTGACTCAGTGCATAGAGAGCCAGGCCTAGAGACAGATGGTCCTTAGTTCAAATCTAGCTTCAGACACTTCCTATCTGTGTGAACCTAGGCAAGTCACTTAATCCTCTTTGCCTAGCTATTACTACTCTTCTGGATAAGGGAAGGTAAGAATTTTTAAAAATTAGGAGAAAAATGCTCCTAAGTCTCCTTGGGTCAGATGAACTCTGTAGACAGATTCAACTGAGGAATTAAACTGGAGATGTATTGTCAATCAAACTAGAGACTAGGCTGATCAATGAAAAGAATAAAACAACAAAAAATATTACAACAAAAACGTGTTTATGAATGGATGGAAATTTTTCAAGGAAGGGTGGTGCTTTTCCCAGAAGAATGTTTATTCTGTGAGATGGGAAAGTCTAATATAATCATTTGACTGTTTTAGTTTGTTCTTACCAATGACTCTGGGAACAGAAAAAAAACAAAAGAGTGGATGTGGTAAGGAAAAGACTTTTATTTTTCCCAGACTTCCCTAGTGTTGATAAGAAAGAAAAGATTAAAATGTTTTCCCACCAAAATATAGAGTATATTTCGTTTTAATTTCAGCTTTTAAAAAAATCTCACCTACTCATATTTTTCTTTTTCAACTTTAGTTTTGCTTTCACAGATGAAAATGTTCTCAAAAAGCTCATCTCTAACCTTTCCCCTAAATGTATTTTTGTTTCTGTGGTTTACCCAAAATCTTGCCACATGAATTTTTAAAAATTTCTTATGAAAGTTTGTTTCCCTTTTTTAGAGAAATCAGCATCAAAGGGAAGGAAGTATGTGTTATTATTGCACTAAGCATTCTGGTAAGGAGTTACTATGCTATGCACTTATTTTCATCTGTGATGAGTCCATTTTCATTTTGAACCCCTTCTTGTAAATGTAATTTTTAAGTCACATTTTGGCTTTTATCTCTCTCTGTCCAGGAAGACCTCAGTTCAAGTCCTGCCTCTACTACATACTAGTTGTGTGAGCCTAAATAAGTGATTTGACTTCTTAGCTCTCAAGGCCAAAGTTTAAGAAAACAAGTTTCAGAGAAGGTGATGATCTACATGGGTAAATAGTGAAGAGTTCCATACAAGAATAAAATCTCTAGTGATCCCAAGCCCTTTTTCAAAGCAATGGGCATTCTCTAAAAAGAACTAATTAAGTAATGGAGGAAAAAATGAACCATATTTTGTACATCACTGAAATATAAAAATCTAGATAGTGGGATTACAAATCAGAATCATATTAAATATAAAAAAGAAATATGGTGGGTATGGTGAGACATTCCTGTGCTCTCTACTGATGGGAAGGCCAAGGCTTAGATTCTAGAGTTCTGAGCTGTACACCAATCAGGTATCTACACTGAATCTGGCACTAGATGGTGAGCTCCCAGGAAGGGATGGCCACCAGGCTGTCCAAGGAAAAGTGAATTAGCTCAGGTTGGAAAAACAGAGTAAAACTTCTCTGCTTATCACTACTGAGTTCAATCCATGAATGGCTAATGTACTTCCAATCTCAGCAAAGTAGGGAGACCCAGTTTTAGAAAAAAAAATTATGTATATTTATATATATGTAATACATATGAACTATATTGAAGTATATTCTCTACATTACCAAGTCAGGTAGATGCCTTGCAGACCCTGTTAATCCAATGTAAATAGGAAAAGCAAAATTTCTTACATTCTTGTCTAGTCCGCTTTCTATAAATATCAAAAACTTTAGCACTGGGATAGATAATAAAAGCTAGCATTTACATGATGTTTTAAGGTTTGCAAAACACTTTATAAATATCATCTCATTTATCTTCACAACAACTCTAGGAGGTAGGTGCTCTGATTATATTTATTTTACAGATGAAAACTGAGGCCAAGGTTAAATGGCTTACTCAGTGACACAGCTAGCACGTGTCTGAAGCCAGATTTTGAACACAGGTCTTCCTAATTCCAGGTCCAGCACTCTATCCACTATGCCCCTAACTGGTTAAAAATTATAGGATTCCACCATGAATTTTGACTTGTTAATTTATCCTTTAAAGGAGCTATGATCTCATTGGTTTGGATACTCCTATCCATATATAAATCCTCCATGAAACCTATTGCAATAGGCTGAAAGACTTTCCTCAGATTCTTTTTAGTTTTATTGTCATCCAGTATAGTATTTAGTCTGTCCTTCCTTCCTTCTTTTTTCCTCCCTTTCTTCCTTCCTTCTTTTTCTTCCTTCCTTCTCTTCTTTCCTACCTTCTTTTCCTTCCTTCCTTCCTTCCTTCCTTCCTTCCTTCCTTCCTTCCTTCCTTCCTTCCTTCCTTCCTTCCTTCCTTCCTTCCTTCCTTCCTTCCTTCCTTCCTTCCTTCCTTCCTTCCTTCCTTTCTCCCCTTCTTTCTTTCCCCCAAAGACTGACATGGGAATTTTTGACCTATCTCACTTCCAGTTTGTCCTTCTTTCAGTCAGCTCCCAGAGGCTCACCAATTTGGCACTAACCCTAGCATAGACACTCAATTGTCACAACCCACTAAAGAACTCTGCAGTGCCAGAGGCCTGCTACCCTCAGTATCCTCCGTAGCAGGGATTATAGACAACCACCATCACGTCCATCCCGCCTCCTTCTAATCACCAACTTTTTAAAACCTCTCAACCAAAGGAATCATGTGGGTTTCACTGTTCTCTTACCTGGCGTGTGCCACAACCTTGGCAAGGTCCTGTTAACATTGCTGGCATCTTCTTGGTGACAGATGGTGTCTTATAGTACTGTGGGTAAGCTTTAGCCATGCAATTACTGATCTCTTTCGAGCTCGTCGTTGCTTGCACCTTGATCCGTTCACATCCTTCAGAGGAGCAATAACTGTGCCCTTCTCTGTTGTTTTTAGCTTTAAGGTACAGAAACAGCAGTCTACATAAAATGGAAACATATTCACAGAGCTGGGATTAAAGTTGGATAAAGAGATGCTTGAACCAGTCCTTAATAGTATCCTTTTTGTCTGAATGGACACACCAAGACAAAAATTATTGCTATGTGGTGACTTTTCATTTAAAAGTGCTATGAAGGGGCAGCTGGATGCCTCAGTGGATGGAGACCCAGGCCTAGAGATGAGAGGTCCTGGGTTCAAATCTGGCCTCAGAAACTTCCCAGCTGTGGGACTCTGGGCAAGTCACTTAACCCCCATTGCCTAGACCTTACTGCTCTTCTGCCTTGGAACCAATACATAGTATTGATTCTAAGATGGAAGGTAAGAGTTTAAAACAAAACAAACTACTATGAAAAAAAAATCAGCAAAGTTATTTAGATAATATTTTGACAACCAAGGAAAGGGGCCAAATGAAATAATCATTTAGAGGAGAGCTGGCAAATTCACAGGTCTGCAGGCTGCATAATGCAGCCCCAAACTCCCAGGTGCTAGCAGTCAGCCTAGAATCAGATTAAAATGTAATTGGGAAATATTTGACAAACTAACTAAAAATATAATACAACAGAGATAATGTTAATTCTCAGTTTTCTTTCTATAATCAGCATGTGGCTGGCAAGGATCTGTTTCTTTATGAGTTTGACCCTGCTGATTTAGGAATCCAGAACATCCCTTACTCCCATTTGTTGGAAAAGGAAATGACAAACCACTTCAATAACTTTGTTAAGAGAATCTCAGGGGGCAGCTGGGTGGCTCAGTGGATGGAGAGCCAGGCCCAGAGATGGGAGATCCTGGGTTCAAATCTGGCCCCAGACACTTCCTTGCTGGGTGACCCTGGGCAAGTCACCTAACCTCCACTGCCTAGTCCTTACCACTCTTCTCCCTTGGAATATATACTATATAGTATTGATTCTAAGAGGGAAGGTAAACATTTTTTTTAAATCTCAAATGGAGTCACAAAGAGAACTGAAACAACTAAACAAAAATTTGGTATTACATTTTATTTATACTTATCATTTTCAGTTGTGTCTGACTCTTCGAAACCCCATTTGGGGCTTTCTTGGCAAAGATACTGGAGTGGTTTGACATTTCCCATTCCAATTCATTTTACAGATGAGGACAAGAAGCAATATTAAATGACTTTTCAGGGTCACACTGCTAGCTTCTGAGGCTGGATCTGAACTCATGAAAATAAATCTTCCTGACTCTAAACCCAGCACTCTATCCACTGTGCCACCTAGCTGCTCATATACTTAGATAGGGCAGCTAGAATGTCCTGGCACAGTTTTAAGCTATTAAAGCTCAAAACTATTAAAGCTGGGTCAGCTATGTAGCTACTATATAAAAGGTCATGCTACTGGACTCCAAACTATTGCAAATCCTATTGAAGTAGATCCATATTCTAAGCAAAAATTTTAAGGCAACTGTTCCAGGAATCACCACACCGGGAAAGTTTTTTTTTTTTTAATGTTGTTTTATTTTGTTTTTTTAGCTTCCCTTCTATGTCCTCTAAGAAAATGTAATTTAAACTGTAGCAGCTTTGTTAGACGAGAGTGTCATGTTAGCCTAGCATCTTGTCTGCTATAATCAAAATATAAACTACTATGAAACAAGGACTCTAGATCTATCTTATTTTGGTGGCATTCTTCAAAGCCTGACGTTGCTGTAAAGGGCTATGGGTAGGCTAAACATGTAGACTTTGCTATCTGAAGGGCTATAAGAAAATGCTTTTCCATAGGAAATCTTGGCAACCTTGGTCAAACAATAGGAATCCTTGCTGGACATAATGGAATCAATTATCCACGGGGCAGCTAGGTGGCTCAGTAGAGTCAGGTCTGAAGATGGGAGGTCCTGGGCTCAAATTTGACCTCAGACACTGACAAGCTGTGTGACCCTGGAAAAGACACTTAACCTCAATTTCCTAGCCCTTACCACTCTTCTGCCTTGGAACTAGTACTTAGTATTGATTCCAAGACAGAAGGTAAGTAAATTACACATTAATATTTTATTCCTTTTCCAAAATAATGAAAAAATAATAACATAAACTCATTCAGGCATTTTGTTTCAGTGATTCTACCAAATACAACTTCATTAATTTCCTAATTTTGTACAACTTCCTTAATCTGCCAATTTTGTACAACTCTCATTTAATATTTTTTGTCTGTTCAAAAAAATTATAAAAATGTCAATCCTTTCCCAGCTTAGTAATGATCTTGGTTATGGCACCTGTCATAATTTCACTCTTCCTTTGCAGCTATGTATAATGAAAAATGCCTTGGCCAAATAAGAGAAATGCAGAGTATTGAATCAATGTGTCAACTGAATATTAGAAGTTAAAATTTTTCTATAAGAATAAAGGATTTCAAATGAACTTGTTGGGTGTTCTAAGAGCCTAGAAAAGTAAGAGACAAAATTAAATATAAACTTAAGCACACACTAGAACCAAAAAAGCAGAAATGATGGCTGGGGCTAGGGAGTTATACCTGCATAGATGCTGCCACAGACTCTAAGTAGTTCCTTAAGGTTCCATGAACAGGATTAGATTGAAGAAGTTAGCTCCAGTACAGAAAGGGGTGGGGTGGGGTAAGAAATAGCTTTATTTGGTTTATACCCATTTAAAATAGGAACTTGCAACCATAAAGACTTGTCAAAGATTCAGAAAAATTAAACAATTAGAAGTGTTCATGTGGCTAGTAAATGACAGAGGCAGGATTTGAACCCATTTCCTGATCTCCAAGTCTAATACACTCCCCACTCTTCTATTTTGCCCTGAGAAATTTCTTTTCTACAGTGATAAGTGGTCAGTGATTGGTGATCACATATAAAGATGAGAAGCCAAACAAGGCAGATTTCACCGAAATATAAACTATGACATATTTTAAAATCATGTTATATAAAAGAGCTGTGGCCTAAGACATTTAATTCTTAAATTGGTCTTCCTGTTATGTCTCTGGCAGAGATACTTTTTCTCTTCTCCCTCCAACTCTGTGCTAATAGGTGCATGGTAAACATTTTCACTAGACTTTGGCTGCCAACAATTATAAGCTGTGTTGGTTCTCTTCTAAACCTCTAATAGCAATGTGCAGAGAACAACTCAACTACAGTTGCCTTTCTAAACAGCATCATACCCTATTCTTAGCCACTCTGCAGAGCTGGTAATTTCACCATTGAAGAAAAACAGTAATAATTCTCATGCCCGAACTCCACTGACTTACCCTGTGCCGTGGTCAAAGTAGAACTTCCTATCAGAAGGCTTCCTCTCCAGCTCTTCCATGGAAAGAACAGGCTCATATTCTTCTGCATTGGTAGAAATGCTATTCTGCCTGTGGTATCTGCTAAACGTAACTTGAAAAGTGGTGTTTGATGGATAGCAGAGGCCAACTCGAATCCAGTCATTCCTGTAAGTACACACAATAGTTTGGCTAGTGCAGTGCACAAAGTGGACAGCATATGTCTTCAATCAGTCCTATCTCTGCCAACACTTTTTAAACTTTGACTTTGCTTTGTTGACTTCTGATTTTTCTATCACAGGTTCTTATTGCTACTGAGGAAAGTATTTAAATCTTATGATCTGCTCTAGCATTCTTCCTCTTCATCCCAAATCCTTTTTAGCAAAAATAATATCATATAATATAACAATATAACATAATATAATGTAATATAGTATAATATAATATAACAATAATATAACATAAATATATATTATAGAATGAATGTAGAATATAGAATAAATTCTTTCTGTTGCAATAAGATTTGTACTTCAATTATCAATCAGGCCAGTTGTGCTAACCCTTAGCCCAGCATTACCAGTGGCTCTTCCCCTGATGGTCAAGAAAGGGATTAGGGCCAATAACAATGCCCACTCTGGGTTATGCCAGCAATCTGTTCTTTCACTGTTGTTGCTTTTTTCCTCTTTTCTATAAGCCAGAAAGATTCTTATATCATGGTGAATAAACTGGCCTCCTGATTTGGAATAGAATGAACCCAGTCCATGTTCTCAATAGACCTGAAAGCTTCTTATAAGGTTGTATAGTTGAGAATTACAAAAGAAAAATGCAAAGAGGTGATTTTTATCATGGAACTTTATAGTCTTACTATACTCAAATACTTGAAAAATCTTTAATTTCATTAATATAGGCTGAGTCCTTTACCTGGGGTCAATTAATTTTTAGAAAATATTTTAATAATTCTATTTTAATATAATTGGTTTTCTTTATAATACTATGCACTAACTTTTTTTTTTATCCATTTGAAGCATCATTCTGATAAGGGGCACATAGATTTCACCAAAGGGCCAAAGTAAACCAAGAAACAGACAAAAAAATTAAGAACCCTTGATTTAGGGGAAATCCAACATGAGAACTCTGTCCACCAATTCACACACTGCAACCAGCCTCTAATTTAGTAGGAAAACCCTAAATTCGTGCTTGACAACCACCCTAATGTAAATATTAATAATATGGAAATAGGTCTTGATCAGTGACACATGTAAAACCCAGTGGAATTGCGCGTTGGCTATGGGAGGGGGTGAGGATAGGGGAGGGAAAGAACAGGAATCATGTAACCATGGAAACATATTCTAAATTAATTAATTAAATAAAAATTTTCAAATAAAAAAGAAAAAGAAAAAATTAAAAGAACTACCTGAAACAAACAAAAAAGAACCATACAGAAGATCTAATCCAACTGTTTCACATTATAGATGAGGAGACTAAAGCCCAGAGGTTAGATGAATTATCCAAAATCAGACCACTAAATAGTGGGAAAACCAGGACTACAACTAGGAACTCCTATCCTCCAGTTAAATGCTCTTTTCCCTATCTTTCACACTCTTTTTCATACTTCCAACAGAGGTAATCTAACTACTATAAAAATTCCCAAACTGCATTCGTCAGCTCTTAGAACAGCCTAAAAAATTGAAAAATAAATCTATTGTATTTACTATATGCATTAAAATATAGGAAATAAGCATCTTCCACTAATAAAAAGCATAACAAAAAAAAAATCACCACTTTGCTTCCCAGAAGGAGACTATCATAAACATACTTGTTGAAATTTATGAGGTAAAGAAAGGTAGATTGTGGGGCAGGTCCGTTCCAATGAATGGTGTATCCCTTTTCTAGCATCACTACTGGCTGGTACTGTTGAAAGGCAGCTCTCTGGTTTATCCCTCGCAGTACCATTGGATTGGATGGGTACTCATCCCGCGTGATGGTCATGGTAAGATTCTGCATGCTCCACGTCTGCACATAAACCTTCAAAAGACAAATTTGGAGCATTACAAGTAAGAAATTGGATAGTCAAAAACCGTTGAGTAAGAAATTCCATTGAAAAGGTAGACATCCATACTTGGAGTAGCCAACTACAACATACTAAGCTTATATTTACATTGCACTTTCCTAAGCTAATACTCTAAAAATCAGACACTGTAGGTTAGCCAACATAGTCTTAGACTATTCCATACTAACAGGCCAGTTTATTCATCATAACACATAATCTTTCTTCCTGGCTTATATAACTGGAGTGGGGGAGGGGGGGGAATGAAGAAATGTACAAACCTATGTAAAATATATACCCTCTGGCCAAACTTTGAAAGAATTCCATCAAAAAAAAATCAATACATGGACATTTTAACCTCTTGGAACTTTCATTCTTCATTTTCCATGATATGAGGCAGTCCAAATAGTCATTTTTCAACCACAAAAAAAGGAAGCTAAATTAAAAGTCACTGAAAAAAATTGGCCAAAAAACTCCTATTATGAAACAGAGGCAAATTTAAAAGTTTGTTCCAATTTTATTCAAGCCCTATGCAATGCCAAAACCAAAACCTTCCAAAATATTCACAAAAAAAGGAGCATCAAAGACAACTATTTAACACAGAAACATAACCTATTCCCAAATTTCTCACTAACAATAATCACTCCTGGGATATACTATAATTGTTGTTGTTATTGTGTGTGTTTTATTATGCAAGCATATATTGCAAATGTGTATATGTTTATATTATGCAGGCACATATTACATATGTATAAATATGTATGTCTATGTATTATATGATGCAAACACATATTATATATAACCATCTAATTCACAATACTCGCCATCTTGACATTTTGCTCATTAATCACCTGGCCATTTTCTGGATGTTCAGAATACCAGTGCTAGAACACTCAATGCTAAACATTTCTTCCACTCTATCCTTTCCACTTTCCCCTTCAAATAATTTTTAAAAATATTTTTCTTTAGTTATGCATCCTTAATTGTATATTTTTCAAGATAAAAGTATTCTCACCCCTAATTATTTGTTGAAATTTAGAACAATATGGCATATCCCACCAGTGACCCCCAGGACAGTATTTTCTTGCCATTTTTACCCCTCTTTTCTTCCATTTCAAATCCTTCCTCATGTAATCATCTTTTTCCCCCCAATTCTTTCCTTCATTCATGAATCTGCACATACCACAGATAGGCCAAGAAGAAAATAAAGGAACTAATAAATTTTTCCCACATTGGGAAAAAGTTCATCAGCCTATAACCTTGAACTTTCGAAAATCTACTTGATTCTTTTTTGAATAATTATTAAAGGCAATTTTAAAATTATAAAAGAAGCAAATGGCAGGATCTAAGTGGGAAGAATAAAGGCTGATAAAGGACTTGGGGGAAAGAAAGAACATTTCATGAGAAAAGTCTCTAGGTACTGTTAAAAGAGCTATAAATGAAAAAAAAAACTGACATTCTCAGAGTGAGTCAACATTTATTTCATGCCCACTCATACTATTCAGATAAATACCAAAAATCCAATAGTAGAAATCAACCCTGAGCACACAGCTGCCCATTTCTATGCTTAGAAGACAATTCCTACCAACATGCTTTGAGTTTTACGAAGGATTACTATCCTCTTGACCTATAAGTTAGAAGGAAAATCCTATATTAACTTCCTAGAGTGACCAAGTTCACATTCTAACACATTTTGGAAACCCAATGGGTTTAAACATGATTGCCATGTAAATTATAGGAATAATAGACTTATACAAAACAAAATTATAATGACCTCAAATGTATTGACTATTTATGGGAGAAATTCTATCTATGACTCAATTATGTGCTAAGACTTAAAGAATATATAACTTTCAAACACATTTAGCTTTTTCAAAACACAAACCTATACAAGTCATATATCCAATATGGCCCTAGCAAAAACAAAACAAGGCACTTTGATACAGATTTCAAATGCCAAAATCTCTAAAAAGGGTTGGATTTTTTTTAAGCCCTTGAAACAAGATCCCCTGCTATTAAAGGATCAACTTGGTTACTCTCATTTACTCTATTTTTAAATGAAAGTAGAGAGAAGAAAATATTCTTAAGTCACTACATTCTTTTCTATTTTATTATACTGTGGCTGAGTCTACCCTCTCCCTCCACTTCTCTAGCCCCAGGCAGCAGTTAAGTTTTGATTTTGTCCAAGGGAGTAAAAAATACCACAACTAAGAAAACAAAAACCCATCAAAATCAAACCAGAATGTCTCTAGATCTTTACTTCCTTCAAGGGTTTAACTTTGCCTTTATACAGGGTTCCAAATACAGAAATGCTAAATAATAACACACAGCAATAGTTCACATTTATACAGTGCTTTCAAGTTTACAAAACACTTTACATTGGAGTTTATAAGAATAACAGAGCTTAGAAGATAAAAATAGTAATAATAATAATCAACAACATTTAGAGAATGCTTACTATGTGTCAGGCACTGTGCTAAGATTTTTTATCACTATTATCTCATTTTATCTTCACAATAACCCAGGGAGGTAGAGAAGTGCTATTATTATCACCATTTTACAGATGAATAAACTGAGGCAGGGACTGATCCAAGGTAACACAGCTAATAAGAGTTTGAGGCAAGATTTTAATTTTCATAAAATGAAATTATTTTAAAGCTCCTTAGTACAATGTCTTGCATATAGAAAGTACTACATAAATATTATTTATCATAATGATGACGATAATGATAATAGTGATGATGATGTCTTCCAGACTCCAGATCAAGTGCTCTATCTATGGTAATATGCAAATCCAACTCTCAAAAATGAAAACCAATTTGTACAGAAAGAATTTTTCTTCCAAAACAACATGTAATGTACCCACACATATACATATATATAAGAGAACTAGGGAAGTCTCTAGAAATGGGTAGTTCATATCACAGAAGTACAATCAAAATGGACAAATTAACCCTGATTTTCTAGCTTGCCAGAGATTTCATACAAGCCATGACAGTTCTATTGACTCAACTTCCTGCTCTCTGAACCCCAGTGTATGAAAATCTCATTATTACACCCCAAAGGAACTTGGTCAGCAAGTTCTCCTTCATGGCCCACATGTTCCACAAGGATATTCATCTTAAATAATGACTATGGATCAGAAGCAGATAGATGACTGAGTGGATACAGAGCAGGATCTGGAATTTGGAGGATCCAGGTTCAAATCTGGTTTCAGATACTTCCTAACTGTGAGACCCTGGGCAAGTCACATAACCCTAACTGTCTAGTCCTTATTCCTCTGCCTTAGAACTGAAATTCAGAATCAATTCTAAGACAGAAGGTAAGAGCATCATCATCATCATCATCATCATCATAATCACCAATAATGACTTTGGAGTCAAAAGATCTGGTTTCTTAATCCCAGCTCTGCCATTTACTTCCTGTAAGACCCTAGGCAACTCAGTTCTTAAGAGTCCTTTAAAGGGAGGATCCTGAGTTGGTCAACCACCATTTCTCTTCAGACTTTGCTTTTGACTTTTCCAATTAAAACATCTTACCTCAACATCTGTCTTACCCTGGTACTTTCCTCAGAGCTTATATTGGAATGTTTATCTGTCCCTGGAACAGGCTAGCCTCCTCTCATTGGTGAGTTCCTCTTGGAACCTACATTTTGGGAAGGGGTCCAGTTGGGCCAACATTTTCCCTCTTCTGGCTCTCCTTCTGACCATAACACCATGAACCAAAAGGGGGTCATCTCATTCCTGACCCCCAACCTCAGCTCTTTGGAACCCTTCATGTTTTGTCTGCCTCCGTGGCAAACTCCTTGAGGACAGGGACTATCTTTCTTGATGCTTTAATTTGTAATCCCAGTGCTTATCATGGTGCTTGAAGTGCTTAATAATTGTTTGTTTGTCGTGCCCTGGGTTTCAATGTCTTCATCCATAAAATGATGGAATTGGCCCAAAAGAGATCCTTTCCAGGTCTAAATCCTATGACTAATGAGTATCTTTCTAACTAGAGAACCATTCATTTTAACACCTTGTGGCCTTCCATCCAGCTTATTAACAATCCTACCCTTTCATTCATTAAAATATAGTCTTTAACTTTTTTCCATTTGAAAACACAAATCATCTGGTGCCAAAACTATTAAATTTGCTTCATTCACCTCCACAGTCTTTAAATAAGTCCTTGATGGCACTGTTAGAATCATCTTTCTGTTTTCTGATATCCTATCCCAAATCATTCTCCCTATTCATTATCTTATTAATTCAAATTAATAGAAATAAAGGGTTCTCAGATACTTTCTAGCTGTGTGACCCTGGACAAGTCACTTAACCCCCATTGCCTAGCTGTTACCCCTCTTCTGCCTTGGAAGCAATACACAGTATCAATTCAACAATGGAAGGTAAGGGTTTTTAAAAAAGGAAAGAAACAATGGGCTTATATGTTGTTGTGGATTTTAAACAATTTCACCTGTTTGATCTTTCCTTAAACACTGCCTCTCTTAACCAATTGGTCATCTTTGACTCATTTGTCTCACACCTCTTCTCTACTTCAGAAAGATTGCTAGACTTGGAGTCAGGAGATCCTAGTTTGAGTCCTGCCTCCCGGAGCTGTCATTAGAAAAGTGCTTTGCAAACCTTAAAATAATATATGTGATGTATTACTAATATTATTTCTAGCTCCATATTTCCTTTCCTACCACCTGCTAAGCCTGTTAATTTTCAAACACCTAAGTGACTTACTTAAAGGCTTCCTTTGCTAAAAAGGCTTCCCTAGAGCAGTGAGGTGGCTCAATGAATTGAAAGCCAGATGTGGAGATGGAAAATCCTAGTTTCAAATTTGGCCTCAGACATTTCCTAGCTTTATGACCTTCCACAAGTCATTTAACCACAACTGCCTGGCCTTTAGCACTCTTCTGTCTTAGAACCAATACTTAGTAGTGATTCTACAACATAATGTAAGGGTTGTTCTTTTTTAAGGCTTCCCTGATTAAGCAGAACTATTCATGCTGACACTAAACAATAATGGTATTCCATTATTTCTCCTCTGATACTTAGGACGTGGTATAATAGAAATCAACTCGCTAAACTGAGGATCAGGAGATTAGGGATTCTAGCCTCAGTTCCTCCCTCCTTCACTGTGTTACCCTGAGCAAATCATTGCCCCTCAAGGACTCGGTCTCCTAAATCTCAAAATGAAGGGATAGAAACCAAACCATCTTAAAGTTTCCTTTTGATTTCAAATACTAAAAGGACCAAAAATGGTCAAATGCGAAGAAAAATTATTTACAATTAACAATAATTTCTCCTATTTGTTCAAAGTACTTTAAATATAAATATTATAAGCAGATACTATAATTTTACCTGGGAATAAAAATTTGCATCCTACTATACTTTTTTCTCTACCTTATGGATTGAAATAAAAATCTCTATAACAGTTGATACAGCTTCTTCCTTCAAGTTATTCTTAAATTCTGGTCCTTCTATTAATAGTCAATAATTTCAACAAAACAGTTTAAAAAGCAGAAAGTGTCTTATTGTCTTCAATGGATTTTAGGACACAAAAGAAGGAAGAAAAGTTTCACATATATTTTTATATATATTCTCTAAAAAGTCTTTCTAACACTAAAATTTTCAAAACAGTTATTTCATGGAAACAATGTATATTAAAAGCAAGTGAATAGCTATTAGTCACCTCTTGAAACCTTCTGAGAAATGTATGAGCTGAACCCACCTGGGCATAAGTCCCACTGCAGATAATTCCATTCCACTTGTTCATATTAACACAGTCAGGATGTCTAATCAAGTAGTTGTCCATTCTACCCATGTAAGTGTCCTTGTATCTTGTTACAGAGCCATCAACATCATGGAATATGGAATTCTTATCACCATCCAAATCACAATCTTCAAACCAAGGACCAGGTTTACCAAAAAAGACATTCAAAGAAACCTGATTGAAGAAAGGAAAAGGAAAAAAAGAAAACATCAACACCAAAGTTTTTGCAACAATGGTCGGGTCCTCCAGCTGCATGCTGGGTACAATTGGTTTAATGCCTGAATTAGTAGCATGAGCCTTTGCGAAGTTCAGAACAGAGACGCCTAATAAAGAAGAATTTCAGAATTTGTAATGACCTCTTTGAATCCATATATTAGCACTAAGGCAAAGGATGTTCATCCTTTTCTCAGTTTCAATAAAAAAAATTGATATTTGACCCAGAAAGAGCAATGGATAAAATGGGCATATTTAGAAAAGAAAAAACACTTATATAGTTGGAAAATCTTGAACCCCAGGACTACATTCCCCAGAATTCCTTTTGTAGTTCCCAGTGTTCTCTATCAAGAAGAGAGAGAGGGAGGAATCCCAGAAAGTTATAAACCATAATGTAAATGTAAATGAAGGGGAAAGGATGCTGGGAAATACAAAAGGAATTCTGGGGAACATAGTCCTGGGGTTCAAGATATTCCAACTATA
This sequence comes from Monodelphis domestica, assembly GCF_027887165.1. Classification (NCBI taxonomy): domain Eukaryota; kingdom Metazoa; phylum Chordata; class Mammalia; order Didelphimorphia; family Didelphidae; genus Monodelphis; species Monodelphis domestica. The sequence goes on from NC_077233.1 coordinate 199,214,723, forward strand.
CACACTGAACTTGAAGTCAGGAGACCTGGGTTCAAATTTTAGCTCTGATGCTAACTAAATAACATGAATAAACATTTTATTTATATATTGAGAGGGGGAAAATACAGTTAATAGTGTTCTAAATCCTGCTTCCAGTTTTTATTTTATTTCTCAAGCTGCCTTTAAGTCAACAAGAAATAATACGTGGCACTTTATAACATACTATCTACCCCAATTCATTCTTTGACATAGCTTGAGATTAAGCTCCAAGTAAGTTTATTTTTACTGTTTTCATTAAGAAGTTTTATTGATGCCTAATTTTGTATCACATTAGTATCTGAATATATCTTTAATTGTGTACTCCTACCATGAACCTTCACTTATGTCAAAGACTTTTTTAAATAGTCAAACAAATATATCAATACATTTGACCTCATATAAGGTATTCAACACCCAGAGCCCCCCACCTCTCTCAAGAAAAGAGGGACACGTTTTGTGGCCATGGTTTAGCACAGAACTCACACTTCAGAGTGGACTGCAGCCGATGTTATAAAGCTTTTGATCAGACTTAGGAGAACTATTCCATCAATATTTCCTTATTTCCTACAAATTAATACTGTCATCCAAGCCACACAGTCATACCTATAAAAGATATTTCTGTATTACTTGTAATTTATTTTTAAAATAGCTGTACCTCTAGCTCATATGTGACTTGGGGCTCAGATCTGACTAGTGTTGTTTGCAAATAGCTATCAGTTTCCAGTTCTGAGTTTGGAGCATCTAACCTTGTACTAAATTTGAGGAAAAGTGGGTATATTATAAGCCTATATCCGATCTTCTAAGGCAGGGGGCCCCACACTTTTTACACAGGGGGCCAGTTCACTGTCCCTCAGACCATTAGAGGAGGGTTGGACTGTAAAAAAAAAAAACCTATGAGCAAATCTGTATATGACTGTCTGGGATAGCGGAGGCTGCAGCGCTGGCTGGAATGGACCTCTCACACCTTGCACAAGCCCATCACTGCCACTGGACAGCAGTATACACAGTGCGGAATCTCCTCCCCCAGATCGCCGCTCACCATGCTGATGTCTTCCACTGCACAGCCACATAATCCTTTGCATGGCGCCTCATTCTCCTTCAGTTACTCTCAGAACAAGGCACCACACAAACGATTATGTCACCGGAAATAGTCCTGTACATGAGTGATGCCTCCCTTTGAGGCACAGACCACATACAGTGCTTCTCTCACTGACCACCAATGAAAGAGCTGCCCCTTCCGGAAGTGCGGTGGGGGCCAGATACATGGCCTCAGGGGCCACATGTGGCCTACAGGCCATAGTTTGGGGACCCCTGTTCTAAGGCAATCAAGAGTTCCTGACATACTCTGCTACAATCTCTTAGCCATTTTTAGTGACAGTTAAACTATAAGACTGGACAGATCAGTACAGCATTTATTATTTTTTTAATGATATTTTTTTCATCAGTTAAACATACAACATTTCTTATACTTAACTCCTATTGGAATTGTATCTCTTTTTAAAACTACATAGCACAGTGTTAAATTTATGCTGGGTCTTAACAATTCTTCCATCTGTCCCCTTTTTTCCCACCTACACAGCCACTACACTAGCTCAGGCATTGATCATCTCTTGCCTCAGCAATCGCCATAGTTTCATAATTTGTCCCTCTGCTTCATCTTTCCCTATTCTAATATAATACATCCTCTACACAACTACCAGTGATTTTCTTAAAGTACAGGTCTCATGAACCACCAAGGGTTCCCTATCATATCCTCTCAGATAAACTATTCTGCTGGGCATTTAAAAGCCTTCATAACCTGACCCCAATCTAATTTTCCAGCCTCGTTACATACCCTACAATCCAGCCAAACCAACCTTCTTTCCATTCTCACACATGGCACTTGATCTATTGTCTTTATGCCTTTATGCTAGCTGTTTTTCATGCCTGAATTTTTAAATTAATTAATTATTTTTGGGGGGGGAAATTTTATTTAATTAGTTAATTTAGAATATTTTTCCATGGTTACAAGTCATGCCTGAATTTCATTCCCTCTTCACCCCCACTTCTTAAAATCCCTAGTTTCCTTCAGGGTTCAGTTCAGGCACTACTTTCTTTTTTAATTTATTTGTTTGTTGGTTACATTTAAATTCCCAGGTATCTCTCTCCCTCCCTTATCCACATTGGAGGTCAAGTACTACTTTTTAAATGAAGCCCTTCTTCATATTCCTTAGGCATTTATACCTTCCCCGACATTATCTTGTACTGATTTTGTACATACCTGTATATGCCCCTGTCTGCCCATGCTAAATCAGAAATTCCTGGGCAGGGACTATTTCATTTCTGTCTAAGCATTAGGGATACCACTAAGTATCTCTATTACTTAGAATAGCACCTAGACAGAAGGTATTTAATCAATGATTGATTTACTGAGTGATTGCCAATACCATGTTACCTAGTTCCCATTAGAGACCAAAAACTATAGCTTCAAGCTGAGTGGACTGATGTGTGTAGACTGTAAGACTTCTCATAGCAGAGTGGATAGCATCAACATTGGGGGATCATATGGAGGTCTTTCTATTTATATTGAATGGTAAGAGATAGTCCAATCCCATAATTATAGCCTAACAACTACTTTAGCCCTTAAAGATTGACCTGGGGAAAATACAGTCAAAATGAGAGTTGATTTGACTAGTAATGATGACTTAGTCATCATTCTGTGATATGACTCAGCTGTCCCTTTCTGCAGAGGCAGTAGATCTTGACTTTCATTGACCTACCACAGACTCTATTTTAAAGCAAAAATAGCTTGGGTTTCAACCAGACACTCCAGTTGCCATTGCCACCGCCCAAGCGGTGAGTAAAAGATGCTGACTCCACTCCACTCACCTGCCATTGCTAATAGAGCAGAGGCTGGAACATGATCTTAGCTTTAGTGGAGTTCTGAGCATATGCTTGATTATATATATATATATATATATATATATATATATATATATACACACACACAGAAGTGGTAGATTTGAAATTGTCTCATGTAGAGTAGCAAGGAGGTGGAGATAGAAATGAAAATGGTGGACAACCGAATCTAATGAACTTGTGTGTTACTTAACCAAAATTCCATATAGTTTAAATTAGAAGCTAATTTTAAAGACCCACAACTTTCCTAGGAATACCTCCTTGTTCTTCTCTATCCTGTCCACCCTCTCTTTTGTAAGGCTGGTCCTGAGAGAAAATAAAATATGCAAATGCTAGGGATTCTGTTTTGGGATGAATGCCCCCACCACCTGCTTTGGTGAGTCTCCACATCCATGTCAAAATACCCAAACCACCATTTTAAAACTACTTTTTCTTTCTAGAATGTTGGGAAAATATCAAGAAATAGCTAGAGATAGTTTCTTCCACTGTCATCCTGAGATTTGGCAGAAGAATATGAAATCAAAAGTTTATTATATGTCTTTCTACTCTCACCAATCATATTCAATCTGATTTCCCACCCTTCCCTCCCCCCTTTTTTTTTTCTTCTTTCACTGTCTCTTAAAGAAGAAATAGGAGGACAGACTTACATGAGCACCAAACTTTACCAGGGAGATGTTATTCTTAGGTGTTAGCTGCCAGACATTCTTCATTAAGAACCCAATGGCACTGCTGTATCTATCTGCAGTTGGCATATAGTTCTTGAATGTGCTCTTGGTAAGATGAATAGGTCCATCATAAATCTGAAAACCTCTAATTGGAAATGTCCTGTAGAATCACAAATTAAATCACAGGTGAAAATGGGTATACTTACTAAATATTATGTAATTTCTTCCAATGTGTTTAATTTGGAAGAGATGGAGGAAAGCCTAGTTTAATAAAATAATGAAGGAAACTTACTCCCCAAGCCAAATTCAGCAAAAAATTCAACATTTTTTTCTATTTGAATAGGTACTTTTTTTTAGTGAATACACACTTTTTGAAGGAATAGATACCCTTTTTTCCATTTTGGGGGCTACATTTTTGCTAAGTTTTAGCTATCTTTTACACTATTAGATAATAAGCACCTTAAGGACAAAGCCAATCTTCTGCCTCTTTTTGTATCCTTAGCACTTAGCATAACATCTGGCACATAGAAAGCACCTGATAAATGTTTATTCATTGACTGGATGAATAATAAATATAGACATAAAGAAATACTCAGAATGGGGGGGGGGGGAATCAATCAACAAACATTTATTAAACACCTATTATGTCCACAGCACTGATAGAGACAAAAGTGCTACTGTCCTTGTCCTCAAAGGGTTTATATTCTTAAATCTATGAAAGCAGAGAGGACCCCTCTTTGAGCTGCTAAGGAAGCAGTGAAAAGGTCAGAAGTGAAGGATCTGTGTTATAGAAAAAAGAACTTAGAATGAACATCAGGGAACTGGGATGTCGGATTGGTTCTGTTCTAGTGTGATCTTAAGTCTCTTCACCTCTGTGCCCCAGTTCCCTAACATGTAAAATTAAGTAGATTAGAGGCAACAGCCTCTAAAGTCCCTTTTACCTCTGAAATTCTATAATTCTACATTTCGAGTGTTAGTACAATTATAAATATTCAAGTCTGGAAGGGTAGATAAATGTAGGGAAATACCTATACTGAGAAACATAGTCTTGTACTCTAAGCTTCTTAAGAATCGTTCAAAGGTCCCATAAAACACCAACTAGCAATGCTTCTATTTTAAGGATGAAAAAAATGTTAGGAATATAATTTGAGCTCCTTGAAAGCAGGAACCATTTAGTTTGTCTTTATATTCCTAGGTCAGAGTCATATATTGATAAGCACTTAACTGGAAACCCTCAAACTATTCTCTCTTTTCCCTTGAATTTCTAAACCAACTGACCAATCTCAAATATGAGAGTGATGACCAGAAAAAAAAATCCTTTTTTCTTGGACAGAAAATAGCCTATTGCATTTAAAGCTACAACCTATGCATCAAAAAAGTCTTTCAACATACTATCTGAATGATGCCTGTCTTACATGAGTGCCTAATAAATATTTCAGGATGATGGTTCCTGAGGGAAAGGAGCACAGAGTAACCAATAACTCAGGAGTCAGATTGTCTTGATCAAAGAAATAAGTCAAATTAAGTCAATAAACATTTATAAGTCCCAACTATATGTTAGGCTCTGTGCTATGTGCTAAGGATATAGAAATAGATATATTTTTTAAAGAAAATCAAAAGATGGTCCCTGTTCTCAAGGAGCTCACTGTCTAATGGGGGAGGTGACATGCAAATAACTATGTTCAAATGAGACAAAGAAAGAAGAAATAGAAGAAAATCTCTGAAGGGAGGTATAGTGTTAATTAATTAAGGAAAAGATTTTTTTTTAACCAGAACTTTCCATCTTGGAATTAATACTGACTATTGGTTCCAAGGCAGAAGAGTGGTAAGGGCTAGGCAATGAGGTTTAAGTGAATTGTCCAAGGTCACACAACTAGGAAGTGTCTGCAGCCAAATTTGAACCCAGGACCTCCCATCTCTGAGCCACCCGGCTGCCCTCAGAAAAAGCTTCCTAAAGAAGGTAGGGCTTTAACTTCAACTTGCAGAAAGCTAGAAAGCAGAAACGAGGAGGGTGAGAGTTTTAGATATGAGAGAAGAGTCAGAAAAAATGCCCAAAGCTGTGAGATTCAATGTCTTATGTGAGATACAGCAAGGAAACCTCCATCGTAGAATTGTAGAATACGTGGAAGAAAGTATAAAAAGACTGAAAAGGTCACAGAATGCTTTTCTTAAAACCAAATTTTTTTCTGAGCCTTTCTTTAGAGACACTATACCTTCATGATCACTGAAATGGGGAATTCTATCACTGATTCTGCTATGAAATCTTTGGAAAAGCTGGTTAATGTATTCCCTCTTATTTCTTTCTATGTAAACTCTAGCCTGCCTCTTTGACAGGTGTGGATCAACTAAAGTTCATGAAAAGCTCTGAAGAAATGTCACATGGGCCAAACTGAACCGTGACGATCAGGTAGTTATAAAAGAAGGCGAAGGAAAGCCAAAGTATTCCCTCTCAAAACCAGGGCTCAAACTCAGCTATTATACCACTGCCATCGTTTTTTTGTCTTAATGTGATTCCACATTAATTTGTTTAGTGCTTCAAGAAACTCCCTTTTCTAAAATCAAGTTCTTCCCTGGACATTTCTGAAACCCTTCGGAGTACAAAATAAGGGAAAAAATTCCCTAATGCCAGCTAAAATGTTCTGTAGCTCAAAATACACATACACATGTACATGTGCATGTGTGCATGCACAAAATAACAAAAACAATCGAATTTAGCAAGTGTCTCACATAAACATAAGGCTTGAGAAACTTCAAAGAAGTCTTTTGGCTTTCATATATTTTTCTATGAAGTCCTCAATAGTTGACAATTTTAGTACTCTGGTTATATTTTTCCTTTAGCAAAAGGAAAGTGGAGAGAAGGAAGATGAAAGGGAAACCACACCCCTCCTCCCCCCAAAATAACTACCCACAATAGGAAATTAACAATTTCATGTTTCATATAGAAATTTTCTTTCTTATTTCAAAAAACTCAGTTCTGTATGACTTTTGATCCATATGAACTGATTCGGAAAACCAAGTAAGACCAAGAAAAGTAGGATCTAGGGGGCAGCTGGGTGGCTAAGTGGATTGAGAGCCAGCCCTCCAGATGGGAGGTCCTGGGTTCAAATCTGGCCTCAGACACTTCCCAGCTGTGTGACCTTGGGCAAGTCACTTAACCCCCATTGCCTAGCCCTTACCACTCTTATGCCTTGGAACCAATATTGATTCCAAGACGGAAGGTAAGGGTTTAAAATTTTTTTTAAAAAGCAGGATCTATTAATATAGCTAACAAAATAATAACTAACATTTATGTTGCTCTTTAAAAATTTAGAAATTACTTTTTATTCAATATTCATGATAGCCCTATATAAAGGACTTTTTTTTTTTTTTGGAGAGGAGAAAAGGAGTTATGGTAGATTGAAGGATGAAGTAATGATAAAAATGAAGGAAAAAGAAAAAATTGAAACTTAAAAAAAAGACATAGAGCAGTAGAGAAGGAAGTTCAGAAGTGAATATAGATATGAACAGTGCCCAACTACTGAGTTAGATTCAACATGGTTGGGTTTTTTTAACCAAGATCTACATAATAAACTTTTGCAATGGCACATACTTTTTTTTGCCTTCTTTTGTATATGTAAAATGTTCATTTTTGTTCATAATAATAGCTAGCATTTATATAGTACTTTAAGTTTGCAAAACTACAAATTTGATTCTCATAACAAATTGGGCAGGTAGTCCTTTTGTAAACCCCTACATACAAAGAAGAAAACCAAGGCTGAGAGATTTGCCCAGGGCTACAGAGCCATTAAGTATCTGAGGACAAAGCTGAACTTGGGTCTTCTGGATTCCAAGTTCAACCCACACTCTATCCACTGAGATACTTAGCCACCTTTTTGGTTGTTGTTTGTCAAATTAATAATAATTTAAATACATATTTTTTTAAAAGAGCCCTATAAAGTAGGTACTACAGATAACATTAGTCTCATTTTATGGGTGAAGGAATTGAGGTTAAGTGACTTGCCCATGGTCACACAGCTGTGTAATATCAGAGGCAATATTACAATCCAGGATTTTCCTGATTCAATAACGTGTTCTAGCCATGACAGTACACAACTTCTCCAACTCTGAGAAGCCATCCTTACCTGTTCCTTGGCAAAGTCCGAAGTCTTTTGGTTACCCCTCCGATGCCTGCATACTTGTTCTGACCACCCTGAAAGCCATAGTTCTGGCTCTCCCCAACAAACAGAGATTCTGATACTTCCTGGCTGGAACCTTCATCATTGGGGAAGCTTCCATCACTGTAAAATGAGAATAACTGTTAATCCCAATTTACCTAAAATGACCCAAACAGAAAGGCAGGCTACAATTTGTGTTGTAAAAGAAATTGTCAAATTTCTTTTAATGCAATTCAAATCTGGAATTTTCCTATCTTAAAAAAAAATCAGAACAAAACACCTTCAAGTTACAACGTAGTCCCAATTTTACAAACAAAACATAATACAACTAAAACTTTTTTGACAATAACCTGATAGTCTTAGGCCAGCATACATCACATTCAATGAAAGAAAAGAGGGGAAAATATTAACTTTCATTGAATGTAATTATTAAGTGAAGTCAATAAGCAGTTATTAAAAACCTACTGTGCATCAAGCACCATGCTAAGAACTGGGGATCCAGTCTCCACCAAAAAAAAATTATTAATAGCTGGCATTTTTAGTTTACTTTGTTTTTCAAAAAGCTTTACAGATATCTCATTTTACTCTCACATCAACCCTGTGAGGTAGGTGCTAGTATTATCCTCATGTTACATGTAAGAAAACTGAAACTGAGAGATTAAGTGATTTAACCAGAGTCACAAAGACTGAAAGTCTGAGACAGGATTTGAAATCAGGTCCAAATTCAACTTTCAATCCCTCTACAACCTAAGCTGCCTCTTGTTTAGATAGTAAAAGTCATTGCTAAAGGAAGACAGCTTAGAAAATAAAATTATGAATCTCCTCCAAGTTTTCATACCCTTCCTTTTTTTTTAACTCTTAGATTATTCCTCACCTTTTGAATTTAGATTTTAGATCTTGAGAATTTTCTAAGTAAAAAATTAAGATACCTCTGTTTGCCTATAAAAGTCTAGTCAAATTAACACTTCTTTGGAAGTACGAATTCCTTAAATCAACCTAAATGCAAAAAATGTTTGCCATCTAATGGTGTAAGAAATCTCTCTCCTTAAACTCTCAGTAGACTCTGTACCTCTTCTAAGAACTCATAATTTTGGGCCTTTTTATTATATTTGTTCATAGACGTGTTATCTCCTACTTGACCATAAGACTATATGAGCAGGCAGAGGGTCCTGTTCATCTTTGTACTCCCTTGTATCTATAACACAATGCTTATTAAATACTGAGTTGTATAAATACTATTTCCAGAAAGGATCCTTCCTAGCTTTATTTGTTTGATATCTGTTTACAAAATCAAAATCAAGTGGAATCATAGTGCAAACTTAAATGCAGAAAGATGGGACAGGGAAGATAGAAAAGAAAGAAAATAAATCAATGAAAAATTGCTAACCTGGCAAAGGTTAATCCTATTCCATTATCTGCAAATCTGTAAAGAGAAATGAAATGATAGAAATTCAATAAATCATGTAAAAGAAAGCAATTCCCCAATTATTTGAATGCTAGGAAAATTCAATAGGACCAATCATTTTTACTCTCCCCAAAATATGAACAGAATTCAAAGAGACAAGATCAAATTATTTTACATTACCATCAGCTTATTCACACCAAACTGTTTCAACAATTTATCCTCAAATTATTGCTTTGATTAGTACATTCTCTTCTCACTCACCCATTTTCTTGGATGGCAAGGTCAGAAAGGAATACAAACTGCCAAAAACTATACAGATGACCATAATGTCATGTCCATTAATTTAATTCAAGAATTCTTGAGTATTATATCTATTCCCCAAATAAAGCACCTTTCTCCTCAAAATTATACACATAGTGGGAATGGCAATATAAGATTACTGCCATATGTCATATCAAAAACATAAGTCAACAAAACTGTTAATATAGTAGTGGATGAGTTTTGTTTTGAATGGCAATGAAATAGTTTAAGGGAGGAAAGAAGAAACCTTTGGCATCCTCTAAGGAAATCTGTTTTCCCTAATTTTTATTTGGTTTTAGTACATTACCCTTCTATTTTACACAGAGTTAAATTCCTAGATTGAATGTAACTCTAGAATTGTAATTCTACCAGGCTGATTTCTTGTCAGGGAAAGAAGTAAGATGATAGAAAAAGGAAAAGAAACCATTTGAAGAAGACTGAACTAGTAAAAGACCCTAGTGGTGAGGGAATCATCACCACATGAGGCCAAGAAAGGGAGAAGCCCCTGAAACTGCTGTGGGATATAAATTTTCCCCTGAGGACTTCTTAGCTGAATCACAGAAATGTTGGTCAAAGGCAAAATACTGCAAATAACCAAAAGAAAATGAAAAGAGCTATGGTCAAGAACACCACAAAACTTGACAGCTGTAATTATCAAAGAGAGGAGAGCTTGAAATACAATATTCCAGTAGGAAGAAGATAAAGTCTAAAACCAAAAAAAGAAGTAAAATGAGACAACTCCAACTATATTTCTAGAGTCAACCTCTACATATTTCCTGGTGATTCATTCCTTATGTTAAGAGAAGAAAGATAAATGCAGAATACCATAGAATATTCTCCCACATTTAACCTCATGAAGCCAAAAAAAAAATTGGTTTTGAATGGTCAGTTGGTTAGGTCACATACGCTGAATTCTGAATGATAATATCTCCTCCTCGGACCCATGCTCCATGATCATTATTTTTAAAAGTGATGAGTCTGTCAATGAGTGCAGCAACACGGGGTTTTTCTGGGTCTGTATCTTGATGAGGTCGAAACCTTGAGATAAGGGGAGGAAAATATAAATACTGTAAAATAAAAACATTATAGAAATGGATTAGGTAGCATGCTTATTTTTACCAATATAATAAATGAGCTTAAAAAACCCTTTAATTGGACTTAAAAATAATCTACTCATTTAAATTTTTATATTAACATTATATTGATATTTTAAAAATTCAAAGAAATACAAGATTACTTTTTTCCAACATTATATGATTGTATTGAGGAGGGAGGGCTTCCCTCCAACTATGATGTTTACAAACATCTACATTTTTTCAGTCTGGGATTCCCACTTATGCCCTCCTAAAAATCCTCCACTTATTCAATCCTCTAAAAGCCTTCCTCTGGAATGGGAACCAGTATAATCCTCATTCTGGTAGTCTATCTGTCAATCCTCTTTCTACATGACTGTTCTCCTTACTTTTCTAGTCATATATGTAATAGATATTTTCTGTGCAGATCAATAAATCCATATTCATACCTCAACTAGGCATATACTCTCAAGACAGTTAAGTTTTATTTTTGCATTCCCAAAACATATTTTTATCAGCTTTATTTGCAGAGGCAGAGATAACAATAGCTTCCAGAGAGCTTTAAAGCTGGCAAAGAATATTACAAGCTTAGCCCAAATTTCCAATTTTTCACCAAACAACTAATTTTATGTCTATTTCTCCTTTCTCTCAAATTCTGGAGCTTGACATCTTATAGGTATAAAATTCATTTGATTAGCTGATGAGTGAATTTATCTAAGATATACGAGGTATCCAAAAGTCTTAATGTAGTTTTTTAAGCTTTAGTGCCCTATACGCCTTATGGAAGTTGTCAACCTATTGTTTCAATCGTGAATTGGCTAATTATTCATTTAGTTGGCAATTTAATTATGGGTTCCTATATTTGAATTATCTGAATGCATGTGTGTACATCATGGACATTTGTTTGTATAAAATTAAATGCCTAAGACAGTTGTCCAAATATGCTGTCATTTTTCTCATACAGAATGGTAGTCTCAATAATTACTTCCAAGTGGAACTCCCATTTCCTTTCCTATGGATTGTCAACATATGTATGTAGGTATGTACAAGGGTTATGGGATCAAAGAGATTAGCCATAACATCACAAACTGACCTAAATTTAAAAAAAAAATTTAACCAGAAAAGAATTTCTTATTCTAGTGCGTGCAAACAGTTTGGTTTATCAAGCCTGATAAATTCTATGAGATCTTATCTGCCTTTTTTGTGACTGATGTGATAATTCTATGAATGGATTCCATAGTTTTTCAGTAACTTTGGCTACAACGTATATGACAAGTACTTGTTGACACCATATTCAGTATGTTCCTTAGCAAAGTGGTGAGCACAATATCTATAATAAATAATCATATTAATACAATAAAGATGCTATGTTCTCAAGGTAGATTTCTAAGCCTAGTCAGTTATCTTTCTCTCATTCTTGTTTTATATTTTGATGAACTGTATGGTCTCAGTTTCCTATTTGTTTCCTTTACTACTCTCAACTTTTCATATTCTGTCTGAATATCACTTTAAAGCATTTCAAAATAGATTTGACCTTTATGGAATCTTGCTGACTAATTCTACCAACTCATATTTTCCACATTAAGCTTTCTCTTAATCTCATGCCTCACTAATAAACCTCACTTAACACTGAAGTCAGACTTTATGATTTACAGACCAAGCCTTATATATTTGAAGGCCTATCATCCTAACCATTAATATCTCTCAACCTTGGCCATTAATCAAGTCCTCTCAGTAATAATCAATGGTGCATCAGACAAGGAATTAAATTAATCAAAACCCAGGATTTTTACTGAAAATGAGATTTCCCTTTTACACAATTTCTGTGTTGATCCATCTTGCCCTTTGCTTTTCTGGCATTATTTTCAAATGTTTCATTTCCATTTCTGGAACTATGTTTATCTTGGCTCCAATTATGTGCTTATGCCTGAAACATTGCACCATATACCAACCACAATATATACATAGTGGCTTTCCACTTTGGCTGAAAAAGAAAACAATGTTGGTTCTGCCTCTAACTTGCAGTCAAGAAAGCTAAAGAGAAAACAGGAGCTCAGATGAACACCAAAATGTGGATGGAACGCATCACTTCACATTACCTCAGACAAAATACCCCACTAAATACACTAAGAAAATGCAATCGTGCTAGAAAATGACAAGATCCATAAGCTAAAGGAAAATGCCATTTAAGGATTATAACACAACTTAGATAATAATGTGGAATAACATCACAGTGGCTAAAGACTAGGATTTGGAATGAGGAAGACCTGGTTTCAAATATTGCCTCAAACAATTACTGGCTATTTGACTTAGAGAAAGCAATCTAATCTTTCTAATGTATAAAATGGGGATAATATCTGTAGAATCTACTTCACAGGGTTATTGTAAGGATAATAGAGATAATTTTTGTAAAGTACTTTAAAATCTTAAAGCTATTTAAACCTAAGTTCTATTTACAATGATCTCTCTGTCTCTCTATCTATCTTTCTGTTTGTCTGTCTGTCCATCTCTCTCTTTTTCTCTGTCTGCCTCCCCCTGTTCAAATTTCTATAAAATGGGAGTAACAAATAACCATTATTAACATCAATATTATAATGAATTCTTATATATTTCAACAAGATAATTTCCATGATACCTTCCTCCTGCATATATAGGTAGACTAGATTACCAACATTCTGGTGAGCTCAAATCATAACTTTCCCCATTAAAGTTCTTTTCTCTGTATATACTTTGCAAATACCTAGTTGTTTCTCCATTAGACTATAATCTTTCTCAGGGCAGGGAGCATTTTTAGCTTGCTTTCCAAAATTTAAAACAGTGCTAAGCTTTCTATATGAAAGCACTTAATAAATGCCTGTTGATTTGATGACTTGACCAACCTTAGGCTCCCACCACAGTCTCATTGGAAGAAGATAATTCTTCATTTAACGACCTAAAAATAAGTTGTAATTCTAGGCAAGAATACACTGCATCAGATTGGTCAATATGGTAGCAAAGGAAAATGATAAATGTTGGAGGGGGTGTGGCAAAATTGGGACCCTAATACATTGCTGGTGGAGTTGTGAATTGATTGAACCATTCTGGAAGGCAATTTGGAACTATGCCCAAAGGGCGATAAAAGATTGTCTGCCCTTTGATCCAGACATAGCACTGCTGGGTTTGTACCCCAAAGAGATAATAAGGAAAAAGACTTGTACAAGAATATTCATAGCTGTGCTCTTTGTGGTGGCAAAAAAATTGGAAAATGAGGGGGTGTCCCTTGATTGGAGAATGACTGAACAAATTGTGGTATATGTTGGTGATGGAATACTATTGTGCTCAAAGGAATAATAAAGTGGAGGAATTTCATGGGGACTGGAACAACCTCCAGGAATTGATGCAGAGGAAAAGGAGCAGAACCAGGAGAACACTGTACATAGAAAGTGAAATATTGTGGCACAATCAAATGTAGTAGTCTTTTCTACTAGCAGCAATGCAATGAACCACAAAAATTCTGAGGGACTTATGAGAAAGAACGTTATCCACATGTTATCCACATGCAGAGAAAGAACTGTGGGAGTAAAAATACAGAGGAAAAACATAGGATTTATCACATGGTTTGATGGGGAAATGATTGGGGTTCAAATATGATTAATATGGAAACAGGTTTTGAACAATGATACATGGATAACCCAGTGGAATTACTTGTCAGCTTTAAGAGCAGGGAGGGAAGAGGGATGGGGAAAATCATGAATCATGTAGCCATGGGGAAAGTCTAAATAAATAAATTACCTTAAAAAAAAATACACTGTTTCGGGGGCAGCTAGATGGTTCAGCTGATAGATCCAAGCCTAGAGATGGGAGGTCCTGAGTTCAAATCTGAGCTCAAGACACTTCCAACTGTGCGACCCTGGGTAAATCAAACCCCAACTGCATAGCTCTTACCACTCCTCTGTCTCAGAACCACTACTTATTATCAATTCTAAGATGGAAGGTAAGGGTTCTTGGGTTTTTTGTTTTTGTTTTAATGCACTGCTTCACCTACTCAAAGTGGCTGAATTCAGGGGTAAGTCAGTGCTTTATGCAAGCTTCCTCTGGAAATAGATTATTATAATACAGTACAATAGTCACTATTGCTTAACTGTACTGTGTCTTCAAAAAGTAGGAAGCAATGGCGTTCTGCTACAGTGCAGAAATCTCAAACTGCTGACAAAGAAAGTAAATCCACTCAAGAAACTTTTCTTATAAATCTAGGCTGAGCAAAGTACTATGTTAGGTCCTAGGGAGGGGGGGAAAATAGCTAAGATACAGGATATGTCCTCATGGAGCTTACAAGCTAGTAAAGAAATGACATATATGACCAGATAATTATAATCACAAATACTTCGTACAGGTATAAACCAAAGTGCTACAAGAGGCTCATGCAGAGAGATTACAGATGGTGGGGAGGGTCAAGAATGGTTTCATATTAAATGTAGCATTGCAATCGTGTTTTAAAGATTACTTAAGGAAATAAGAGGTTATAAAATTAGAATGGAATTTCTAAATTCTAGCTCGTGGAGGTGGTGAAATGGCAAGAGTGTGGCAGCCAAGTGACAAAGGAAGTAACTGGCTCTGGAGAAGCTGAGAAACTGTATAGTCAGGTTAATAGAGTGCTCATTAACATACTGAGCATCAAAATCCTTAAGGATTATGGCAGACTTGAGGAGGAGGGGGGCGAGGAGAAGAAAATGAGTCAGCCACATACTAAATTCATTGGGAAATTAAAAAGAATGATCTGAACAGAAGAAGCTCCAGATATTTTCTCTGGCTGTCCTCCCTGTCTGCAATGTTCTCTCTCCTTCATTCTTATGATGAGTCTCCCTAGTCACCTTTAAATCCCAACTAAAATTCTACCATCTACAGGAAGCCCTCTTTGATCCCTATTAATCCTAGCACCATCTCTTTATTAATTATTTTCTATATATTCTGTATACAACTTGCTTTGTATATATTTGTTTGTATGTTGCTTCCCCAATTTGTGAACTTCTTGAGAGCAGAGATTGTCTTTTGCTTCTTTTTGTATCCCCAGCACTTGGCACGGTGACTAGCACATAGTAGGTGCTCAATAAATGTTTACTGATGGATTGAAGACAGGGAGAGTGATAAATAGGGAAGGCATCAAACACTTTTTGTGGGGTTTGAGAATGAAGCTTATATTAGTGCACAGAAGCCAAAACAATATTTCTCAACATCCACACAAAGACTTTTCCAGACTTTTTGAACACTTCATTTTAATTTTTGTTTTTAGTGTCAGGGTAGCACAGTGGAATCAAGAGAGACCAGAGCTGAAATCCAAGCTTCAGCACTTACTTGTATAACCCTGAGCAAGTCAGTTACCTTTTATAAGACTCAGTTTCTTCTAAGTATAAATTGAGGATAACCCACCCAATAAATATGGCCTCATTATTATTACTATCATCATCTCCTGAGACCCCCAGTATTAATAGCCCCCCCCCCAGAAATCACTGTGTAATTTTCATTTACTTTTCTGTGCATGGGGTATCTCTCCCCACCATTCCCACCCCATCAGTAAAATATAAGTGCTTGGAAGGCAAGAATTGTTTTCATCTTTATCTATAGTATCTGGCACACAAGAGATACTTAACAAATACCTGCCAAATTAAATTATTATCAATGATTTTATCTAGAGAGTTTCTGTTGGCTTAGTATACACTGATTAGGATTTTAGAGGTTAAAATGTGGGGGAAACTAGGTGGCTCAATGTAGAGAAACAAACCTGGAGACAGGAGATCCTGAGTTCAAATCTGTTCTCAGATATTTCCTAACTATGTGACCATGGGCAAGTCACTTAACCCCAAATGACCAGCCCTTAATGGTTTTCTGCCTTGTAACCATAACTTACTATTGATTCTAAGACAGAAGGTATGGGTTTTTAAAAAGTTAAGATGTATACCTTGCGCTGTTATCCAAACAGAGATATTCTCTTGGATCAGAAGCACTAGCATTGGAAGTTTTTACTCCTTTGTCGATAAACAAGCCCGCCTGGAAAATATAATTAAGGAACATGTGCTTAAACTGTGACCAAATGTACATGAGTCAAGAAAAACCCCTTTAGCCAAGCTTCTTTACAAATAATCCTGATACTAAAAAGAAATCCTGAATAGCTGCAAAAGGAACCTATTTCTTTTTTAAACTATTTCAGTCAATAGCTTATTCTATCTTATTTCAGTATAAAACTTTCCCAGGGACATAAAAAAGGTTTTGTTGTCCAGTCATTTCTATCATGTCCAACTCTTTGTTATTCAATTTTTTTTTTTTAGATTTTCTTGGTGAAGATACCAGAGAAGTTTCCCATTTCTTTCTCTATCTCATTTTACCAATGAGGGAAGACCTGAAACAAACATGGTTAAGTGACTTAATCAGGGTCACAAAGCTAGTGTCTGAGGCTGGATTTGACTCATAAAGATCAGTCTTCCTGATTCCAAACCCAGTACTCAATCCACTGTGCCACCTAAATGCCCCTGTAAAAAACTAAAACTTGGAAAATCTCTTAAGACATCTGACAGCTGACAAACACAAACACTGAATGAAACATTTTTTCTCACTGAGAAACAATGAGTCAAAGTTGCTTCTGTCTCTGTGGTACTTGGCTGACAAGATGGCTACTGCTCACCATTCAGATGTGGAAGGGAAATTTTACAGCAAATGACTGAAAATCCTGAAGCCATCAGCTCAAATTATCTGTCATAGATAGATAGATAGATAGATAGATAGATAGATAGATAGATAGATAGATAGATAGATAGATTTATAAAAATGTAATGATTATAATGCAGATTTTGAACAAAAATATCCACGGTAGGTAGTCTGTTATTTCTATCACTTCATGCACCCAATAATTATAGTAAAATTGTATTGGGAGATGAATTGAATTAAAACCTCTGAAATTCTTCAGGATATTGAATCTCTTCTAGCCTGTTCCAAAAAATAAAAAAAAAGTTTTCAAAGTAAAGGTTTTTGAACTGTGTCAGACTCTTAAGGTTATATTTTATTGGTACAAATGACTATCCGCAAGAGAATATTGTATACAAAATTGTCATTAAAATCAAATGAGAAAATTTGTTCCTCTTGAGCTGGCTGCTCAGACATAGTATGAAAATTTTCTAGTTTAATGTCAATTTATTCCATACTACTTGTACAGATTTTTGTAGGAATGTGCTACTTTATGTAAGTTAAAATTCAGAAATGCATTTTTAAAAGTAATCATGAATATCATATTGCTTCAAGAAATAAAAACTGAGAAATCTGAAAATTAATTTTTATAATCATACACACAATTTTCATTTAAAAATTGTAGTCCATGTAAAAAATATGTGAATATGTTCTGCATGAAAACCACATATAACCTATATCAAATTGTTTAACTTTTAGAAAGAGGAGAACAGAAGGGAGGAATGGAGGGAATTTAGAGCTGAAATTATAAGAAAATGAATGTACTGAAATGAAAATGAATGTTTCTACATTACAGAATTTAAAAATAAGTAAATAAAGATTGTCATCCAAAATTGAAAAATAAATATCTCTGTTTATGCATTTGGATTACTAAAAATGAAAATAGCACTTTGAAGTTTGCATCGCCCCTTTCAGGTAAGAGTCATACTTATACCATGTAGGTGTGTCTTATTAGCTCATTTAAGGCTCAAAGGAGTCCTGACTTAACATCCCCACCCCCAACCCAGTCATAGAGCCAGTAACCATCAGAGAAATAAACTCAAATTCCAATATCCCGACTCTTGACCATAGGACCTAAAGCCTAAAAGAAATTCAGAAACCGTCTAATCTAATCCCTCGTTGTAGAAAAGAGGGAACTGAAGCTCACTCAGTCCCCTAAAACATGCCATCTCTCAGGAAGCAAAAATAAAAAATTATATTAAGGACACTTCTCTTACCAAATATCTGTTTACTTAATATATTAATGTGTGGAATTTTTCACTTCAAAAAATGCTTTCAAAGATTATTGCTTTGAAATGTCTCCTCACCCCACAAATATCTGGTTGTTTCTGGTGCGATAATTTGCTCTCCAACATGGCAGAGTAGAAAGAATCCCATGTTTGCAGGTATGAGTTAGGGTTCTCTCACAGAGATTTCCTAGCTATGTGATCTAGGGCAAGTCTCCAAATCCCTTCTGAGCACTGATTTCTTCACTCATACAATAATACATATATTTCTTCTAGGAATTGTTGTAAGGAAAATGTTGCATAAACCCTGAATTACTGTATGTCAATGAGTTAGTATTACTTTTTGGAGGCAGCTCAATGGTGAAGTAGAGAATATACTGGGCCTAGAAAATTGAAGACTTGAATTCAAATTCCACCTCAAATAGTTGCTAGTTTTAGGACCATAGAAAGTCACTTAACCTCTGTCTCAGTTTCCTCAACTGTAATCTACCTCCCAGGATTGTTTTATTGAATGAAACAATGTCCATTAAGTTCTTAATTTTTTAAATCTTGTTTCCTTCTTTCCTTTTTCAATAAATTACAACTTAAATAAATGAAAATTTCAATATTATTACTTTTTAAGCTCTTCAAAGTATAATACAGTAGAGTTTTTAGTAGAACATCTGAATACCATCAAATTCACTTAAAACTTACATAGAACATTTTTGGACTTCATGTAATACTCCCACACACACACAAAAAAAGTATTACTAAAAAGAAGATAAATTACTATTTATGTCAGATTTATATTATGAGGATATCATTTGTCCATTTTTCCCCACCAATAGCCCAAGATTTCACTGTCATAAAAAGAGTCTTTTGACCTTTTTTTCTTAACTAAGTCAGTTCAAATCCACTCAAGGGAGGAACATTTCACTCATTCATCTAATAAATCAATCAAATGTTATTAAGCATTATAATGACATAGTACTAGTCACTGTGACATCACAGATGATAGGAAAAGATTCCTTCCCCCTTGAAATGTATGTCTAATTTGTGCAGGATTAGAAATACATGGGGGTTGGGGTGGGGGGGCGGGGGGCTAAGTGGTTCAGTGATTGAGAACCAGGCCTAGAGGCGGGAGGTCCTATGTTCAAATCTGGCCTCAGATACTTCCTAGCTGTATGACCCTGGGCAAGTCACTTAACCCCCATTGCCTAGTGCCTAGTCCTTATTCCTCTTCTGCCCTAGAACTAATACACAGTATTACATTATTACACAGTATTGATTATAAGATGGAAAGTAAGGGTTTAAAAAAAAGAAAGAAAAAAGAAATACATCTGAAAGGAAAAGCTAGTTGGTTCAGTGGGTACAGAGCCAGGTATGGATACATGAGGTCCTAGATTCAAATATGACTTCAGGCACTTCCTGTCTGGGTGACTCTGGACAAGTCACTTAACCCCAGTTGTCTAGCCCTTACCACTCTTCTGCCTTGGAACTGGTACTCAGTATCAATTTAAATACAGTTAAATATAAGCCAAATTTAAAGTTATATATATATATATATATATATATATATATATATATATATATATATATATGTGCTAAGGGATAAAGATATGTAGTATGATTAAATATGTCTCACTAAATATGGATAAAGTCCATATGTGGGGCTAGTCACATGTGAAATACATTTCTAAAAAATTACTCAGTTCAAATTCTCCTGCTGCCAATTGGGATAAAGAAATGCTCTTATTTGGGGGTTACTGCATTGAGAAACCCTAAAGTATCTCAGAACTTTCTAAAGTATGAAAATTCAAAAGCTATTTAAACATAGCATTGAGTTTCACAATATAAAAATAAAAGTCTTTTCATGTACTTCTTATTTCAAAAACAAATACTTTTCATTATAATTAGTTTTGACTTTAATTCTGTGACTATGCTCACATCTTTTCTTTCAGAAAAAAAAAATTTTTACCTATTGGTGCAAGAAATAATATGAACTGACCTTAAAATTCGAATGAACCCTGTTGTTATAAAAAATGCCCAGTGGTGTAAGTTCTGCTTTCGTTAATCCATGTGATTGACTGGATTCTCCTGTGGCTTCCTTGTGGAATAAATACCATATTCCAGCATCCTAAAATAAAACAAAGATCATCAGAAAGAATGTGTTTTCTTATTTCATTTAATTTTTTACCAATTACCTGTAATAACAAATTTCCACATGAGTTTTCTGAAGTTATATGATCCAAATTGTCTCTTTCCTTTGTAAAATTGAGATTTGAACTTTGGGCTTCAATCCCCACAAGCCCTTGCTCCACTTCCCCAGAATGCTTTGTAATCTCACGGAATTCTGAGGTGGGCGAGATGGAGAAGGTACTTAAGCTGATTGCAAAGGCTTTTGAGCTCTCTCTCTTTTTGGACTTCCGTTTTGGGGCAGACCTGGCTCTTTCCATAATGTAGGTGAGGTCTTGTCTAGGCCTCTGGCCTAGGCACGTGTTTTTTCTTACTTGTATATTCTTAAATTCTCAATCCTTAATAAATCTCTAAAAAATAAAATACTCCTTGCAGAGAGAAACTAATTTCTACCTGCCTCAGTCTCCCCATAGTATTCCTTAAATTTTAACTGTTACACCTTTCCTCCCCCTCCCAAAGCTGGCAAGCAAGTCAATCTGGGTTATACATGCATTATCACACAAAACTTATTTCCATATTGTTCATTTCTGTTAGTGACTAATCTTATAAAACCAAACCCCCCAAACATAAACCCAAATAAACAAGTGAAAAATCATGTGTTTTCATCTGCATTCTAACTCCAACAGTTCTTTCACTGGAGGTGGAGAGCATGCTTTGTCCTGAGCCCCTCAGAATTGTCCTGAATTGTTCACGGTAGCTAAGTATCATCTTTAATCATTCCACAAGATTGTTGTTACTGTACAATGTTTTCCTGAGAAACTGATTGTTTGTTTTTTTAAAGATGTATTCTTTGGGTATGGTTTCAGAAAAATTTAGAAAGACTTTTATGAACTCATGCAAAATAAAGTGAGCAGAACCAGGAGAACATTGAACATCAATACTATAAAGATGATTAATCATGACTTAGTGGTTAGTAGACTTTGGTTAAGGCAATGATTCAAGACAATTCATAATGAAAAACGCTATCTACCTCCAGGGAGAGGGAATTGAAGAATTCTGAATGCAGGTTGAAGGCATATTTTTTAATTTTCATTTTTTTATTTTCCCCCTTTTTTGGAAAATCTCTTTTTTTAAAACCACTTGCAACATGATTTCACATATATAGTCAGTATTACATTGATTTTTTCGTCTCTTTTCAAGGAGAAGGGCAGGATGGAGGCAGGGAATTTAGAACTCGGAAAAATTTTAAATAAAATGTTAAATATTCATGTAATTGGGAAATACCTCACAAAATAAATATGTATTGAACAAAGAACATTTTCATCCAATCTCTTTCTATAACAATCTGTTCTTTCCATTTTCTTTAACAATAATATTAATATTTCAGGTTAAGAATAGATTACGAAGAGTCAAGTCTACAAATAGTACACTTGCAAGCACAGAACAGACTTAAAGCCAATATCTTCTTGGTTTTTAGCCTGAACAGGGGATGGAGATGCTGAAATAATAAGCTTCTATTACCATTTGCCTTAAAAGCCTTTGGTTGTTAAAATATTAAACCATCAAAATCATTCCCAGACATGTTAAAGAGGGGGCCAAGTCAACAAACTCACCACAAAGACAACACACTGAGTCTAAGCAATAAGGTTTTTTGTTCAGTTCCAAAATGATCAATAGATGAGTCATGCCCATTAGATAACTATTCAGCCAAATACAGATCTTATTGACTTCTTACAAATAGCTCTAATGCCCTTCCTGTCCTGAAACAAAATTTTTTTTTCCAAAGGAAAAACATCACACAAATGAATCAGCATCCTGTTTGGCTTTGGAAATGTTGTCAGTTTGACTACCATGTTACTGCACTTAACAGAAACAGAGGAAAAGATTTAGGAATTTTCTGCACTCAAGATATAAAAGTGGAAATAATTTAGTCTCTTAGTCTACTAACCTTTAGCATGCAATATAAACAAAGGCTCACTATGCAAAGAATACAATAATCTTCTCCCTTACTTTGATAGGACAGACAGATGAAATCTAATAATAGTGAATAGAAAAATGTCACATGGATTAAGAACATAAGAGAATAAAGTATTAAAAAAAATTTTTTAGAAAAAGCTATAATTGTACCCTTTACTAATGACTGAGTGTGGAAAATGTGTAAATTTGCTGATATTGGCATCATGCACAAAGGTGATGAATGAAAGAAAGTACACTCAGAGGGCAGTGAGAAAACCATGATGCAGATACAACCCAAACTTGCAAGTTAAAAGCAATGAGAGGGGGTAGCTAGGTAGCACAGTGGATAGAGCAACAGGCCTGTAATAGAGAGGACCTGGGTTTAAAACTGGTCTCAGACACTTCCTAGCTATGGACCCTGGCCAAGTCACTTAACCCCAAGTTGTCTAGCTTTTACTGTTCTGCCTTGGAACCAATACTTAGTATTTATTCTAAGACAGAAGCTAAGGATTTAAAAAAACCTGGATCATTGTAAAGTACAACTCAAAGGAGGATTGTCAAAGGAGGGCCATCAAACAGAAAGCCTCTACAGGGCTGTCAAGATTGAATCAAACTACCTCTATGACCTTTGGCAAGTCACAAGCTGTCTGGGTCTCATTTCCCTCATTTGTAAAATGAGAGAATTAGACAAGGTGGCCCCTGGAGTCCCTTTAAGTTCTAGATCTATGGTTCCTCTGAGCCATGAAATTTGTAGTCATGAATAAGTTGTCTAAATAGGAACAAATAAATCAATCAGCATTTATTATTAAATGCTTACTATGGACTAGCCACTGCTAATACTGACTGCTCTATACCAGTTTTCCCAAATAAGAATACTTTTCAATTAGTCTTTTTTTTCTTTAAACCCTTCCATCTTGGAATTAATACTGACTATTGGTTCCAAGGCAGAAGAGTGGTAAGGACTAGGCAATGGGAGTTAAGTGACTTGCCAAAGGTCACATAGCTAGGAAGTGTCTAAATCCAGATCTGAACCCAGGACCTGAGCCTTCCATCAAGCTGCCCCTCACCTAGTCTTGATTCAAGCCAGAATCACATAGGCTAGGTCCTCAAGTCCTAGGAAGTACTCTCAGTGTTTCTTTCCATTCAAAGCTATTCTCTTTTTTTTATTTTTTGAATTGAAAATTTTTATTTAATTAATTAATTTAGAATATTTTTCCATGCTTTCCCTCCCCTCTTCCCTCCAACCCCCCCCCCCATAGCCAAGGCACAATTCCACTGGGTTTTACTTGTGTCCTTGATCAGAACCTATTTCCATATTATACTAGGTTGATCATTTAGAGTCTACATCCCCATTCATATTCCCATGTGATCACCCATGTGATCAAGCAATTGTTTTTCTTCTGTTTCTACTCCCACAGTTCTTCCTCTGAATGTGGATAAAAGATATACTCTTTTAATAGCAGTGATATCCAAAATATAAATCCATAATTATATTAAGATAGGAAGGCAAATTTTATAACTTTTCATCTGTATTTGGCCAACACTGATATTACTTTAGGGAGATGGCAACTTAAAGTATTGGTTGTTTGTTTGGGTTTTTTTTTTTTAATACACCCATTAAACCCCGAGTGTGGGCTTTTACATGCTCTGCATGGGACAGCATCAGCCTTCCCTCCCAGTTCCCAAAATTTGTCCCAGCCATCCACCAGCACTCTAGTGCCTGCCAAATCACATGAGTCCTGCTGCCTAAACAAAGGAGAGAAAACCCAGTCAACAGGGCCATGTTCTACCTAGTGTCATAAAGGCTCAATGCTTGTTTTTGCAACCTACAAAACAATCCACTCCCAGAAATAAAAATGGAGGCCATCAGCATATCATCCCTAATAACCGTGGCTCAAATAATCAACCACTCGGTCCCACATGACTTCAACAACAGAAGTCAAAAGAGACAGAAGACAATGGCTATACAGTATACTAATAATACATATTGGAGACAACAATACTGCTCTTGAGGACAGCATCTGTCTTAGTCCATAGACTGAAATAATGGAGGGCCTAGAGACCCAGAACAGAGGAAGAATTCTCTTCTGTCTTTGTGTCAGTAGGTCAGGTCAATACTCTGGAAAAGAACTGAGTATTTATAGCACCAAAAAGAGAACTTACATCATATGCACAAACTCTTAAGTGGATTGAGAAGAAGAAGAATTCAATAATAGGATGGGAGGTCCATGTGCCTTACCTGTGAGCCAGCAGCTGCATTACTTATCAGATGATTATTGGGATGAGCAATCCAGAATGTTGAAACAGCCCTGCAAAGTATTTTTTTAAAGGATTAAAATCTCTTTGTGAAAAATCTTGCTCATTGCTAAACTTCAAGATTTTCTCAAGTCATAACACCAATATAAACAAAGGAGCCGTTTTGTTTTGTTTTTTTTTTTTAATGTCTCTGTCTGCCAAATACTCACATGCAATCTGTAGCAGGCACGGGAACATAATTTCCAAACACATTCTCTCTAATGGCCATGCACATGGTGTTATTCCTGTCAGTGGGAAGAAGAGTGCCTGGTTTGGTGACAAGCCCAAGGTTGTGGAACAAAATATTCCTTTGCTCAATGCCATCTTCCAAGAAGAAACAATGACCTAGTGTGTCAAAGCCAATAGTGTCTCTTATCTGTAGAAATACAAGTCCGTTATGTCATTAGTAACAAGATTTATTGTGAATTAAGTGCAAGTGATACTCAGTTGAACATTCTCAGTACAATTGGAAAAGGACATTTCCGTATCAGCAGCAGCAGTGAAAAAGTCTAATGTCAAGTTTTATTTATTCCCTTGCTATTATAACTGCTTTGGCTAGAAAAGTTGACTTACTAGAGGAAGGTAAATAGCTAAAAACACATAGAAACAAGATAGATTAAAAAAAAAGAAAAGAAAAAAGAAAGAAAGAAAGAAAAATAATTAGAACCCTGGCACAGAGTGAAAGAAATGATTGAGATTTTGAAGGCCATGGAAATTTGGCATAACTAAGACAATTTTGCAATAAACTCTCTTTGCTTTGTTTTCAAACAATAACTTGTTTAGTCTTAAAAGGCTACCTACCAGGAGACCATCTGTTCCATGAATAGTAACACATCTAGAGAAGCAATGATGAATAGACACACCATCCAAGTAAGTCTGAGGTCTGTAACCTCCTTTATCATCCACACTGCCACATCGGTGAAAATGCACCGGGTATTTCCCCAAATGCTGCTGCCCCATGTGCTTTAGTTCCACATAGGAAAGATGGACTGAGGTGAAATTTTTCGAAATCTACAATACAAAGAATTTGAATCAACAAATTCCATCCTTGCAGAAACAGAAACAGAATTGGCAAACAATATATTTTAAAGAAGATCTTGCAGTAGGGGCAGGTAAGAAGCTCAGGGGTTAGAGATCCAGGCCTAGAGACAGGAGATACTGGGTTCAGATCAGGCCTCAGACATTTCCTAGCTGTGTGACCCTAATCAAGTCATCTAACTTCAATTGCCTATCCCTTAGAACTCTCCTAGTTGGAAATTTGGACCCAATACTTAGTATAAATTCTAAGACAGAAAGTAAAGATTTAAGAAAAGGAAAAGAAGATCCATCAGTAAAAGAAATGAATAAGATAAAGGGAAGGAAGGAAGGAAGGAAGGAAGGAAGGAAGGAAGGAAGGAAGGAAGGAAGGAAGGAAGGAAGGAAGGAAGGAAGGAAGGAAGGAAGGAAGGAAGGAAGGAAGGAAGGAAGGAAGGAAGGAAGGAAGGAAGGAAGGAAAGAAAGAAAGAAAGAAAGGAAAGGAAAGGAAAGGAAAGGAAAGGAAAGGAAAGGAAAGGAAAGGAAAGGAAAGGAAAGGAAAGGAAAGGAAAGGAAAGGAAAGGAAAGGAAAGGAAAGGAAAGGAAAGGAAAGGAAAGGAAAGGAAAGGAAAGGAAAGGAAAGGAAAGGAAAGGAAAGGAAAGGAAAGGAAAGGAAAGGAAAGGAAAGGAAAGGAAAGGAAAGGAAAGGAAAGGAAGGCCCTGAAAAACCTATGTATATTTACTTGTTCCATTTGTTTGTTTCTCTAGATCCTGGTCTTTTCACTAGACTATTAACAGAATATTTCTTCCCTGAATATATGAAATTTTTTAAATAAACAAAAACCCAGGGAGTTTCAGCCAATTTCAAGAATAAAAAATGAATGTTACTTGGATAGCTTCAAGAACTAGATCAGTAAGTTCTAAGGTCCATTTAGTTTTTCTTTCCATTCCTGTACTTAAAAACTTACCACCAAAGTGGTAAACAGGATTTAACATTATTGGTATATTTGTAACCAATCAAGAAATCTTTTTTTTTAAGTTTCAATATGACCACAAGTTCAAATACCATTAACAACCACTTTTGTTCCTGAAACATTCTATTATATCTCTGCAAAAGGACAGTTTTGACCACATTTTCAGAACTTAGTACAATACAAAAGTTTATAAAGTATAAACTTCTCAACTGTCTTTACAAAATGTCTTTACAAAATGTCATTAAAAACAAACATAGGATACCATTTATCCAGCAAATTATGGTATTAAATATACAACCATATGACACAAATAAAAGGTTTACTGAGAGGAAGCTGCTTCTCAAACTTTGTGGTTTCATGATCCTTTAATATTCTTAAAAATTATCAAGGACCTCCCTCAAGGGATTGTTTATTTAAGTTATATCTATCAATATTTTGTTATTATTGAATTCTTTTTCAGTCATATCCAACTCTTTATGATCTTGCTGGGTTTGTTTTGTTTTGGGTTTTTTTGCAAAGATACTTAAGTATCTGAAGTTTGCCATTTCCTTCTCCAGCTTATTTTATGAGGCAAAGTTAAATGACTTGCCTACAGTCATACAGCGAAGTGTCTGAGGCCAGATTTGAAAACTAAAGAAGTTAAGTCTTCTGGACTCCAAGTATACACTGTGCCACTTAACTGTCCCATACCAATATTTACTATCTCCACATTATTAAGAAAATAATTTTGACCACACAGACCCCCTGACAAGGTTTCAAGGATATCTCAGGTTTCCCCAAACCACACCTTGAGAACCAGTGGAGTACACAGAGAATAGAGAAGCGACTTTGAAATCAGGAAGACCTATGTGCAAATACCTTCCCTTATATACATAGACTGTGTGACCACAGTCAAGTCTCTTAACCACCAGTGCCCAACAAACTCTCCAAGATTGTAAGTCATGAAGCAAGTGCCAATCCACATTGGCAGAGAGTTTCCTCACTAGGAGTTCCATATACAAATGAAATCAGAGAACCAATCCCACCCTCAACTCACACCTCCCCAAAAAGGATTTCTATCAGGGATATTTTTTCTGTGCAAAACTTGTGTATACATTCATTTGTAACCTTATAAAATATAAACTGAATCTTATAAGAGAAAATCAAATCAGAAACAGTCATTTCCTTGTATAAACCACTTCTTCCTACATAACATCTTGTGTTAATTCTTTATGGCATAAATCTTTTTAAAATTTGACTCCAAGTATAGATCAGCTAAAAAAAAAAAACCTCTCTCTTTTTGCTGCCCAAAAATACCTTGTTATAGTAGGGCAACGAATATTAAAACTAGGTGTTTTCTGCTATGAATTTAAATCTTCACTTTGGGAACTGTTACCAAAATGTCTTTAGCTCCCCAGAATTTGTTCATATCATTAAAGTATATCATCAGAGTGTACCTGGACATGTCCCCCAAAGGTATCATAGTTGAAGAATTGACATTTGTTGTCAGCATAGCAGGAGGCTTCCATCTCTCCTCTGATCACCACGTTTCTGCTAAGAACTCCAACCTCAGCCCGCATGTCTACGCCATCAACCATCTCTCCCATGTGCAGAAACTGAGGAGTTTCTATTTGGTGGATGAATGTATAAATGAATGAATGAAAGGACGATAATTTATTAAGCATGCATTATGTGCCAAGCACTGTTCTAGTTGCTGGCAATATAACAAAAAAATGTGAGACGGTCCCTGTTCTCAAGGAACTCATGCTCTATCTAATTGAGAGACAACATTAAAAAAAAAAATCAGCTGTAGCACAGATGGAAAAGCCTAAAATTCTTATGAGGGCAGTGGTAGAAAAGCTGGCAAGACCCAGCAATATTTGAGCTACAAAAATAGGTCAGATGATAAGTGGTGAAAGGGAACAAGCATTTATTAAGTACTTGGCTATGTGCCAGCAGCCATACTAAGTACTTTACAAATATCTCACTCATTCTTCACCCTTAAGGTAAGCGCTATTTTGATAGCCATTTTACAGATGAGGAAACTGAGGCATGTGGTGGTTAAATGACTTTCCCAGGGTGACAGAGCTACTTTGTGTCCAAGGGTGAAGTTGAATGCAGATCTTCCTGAATCTAGGTTCAGTGCTCTATCCACTGCACCCCCTGAGTGAGAAGCAGGGCAGGTCCTCTATCTCACTAGAAGGAACTGAGTTGTCTCCCATCTCATCCAAGCTCTGTGGGCAGTTGAGCATCTTGGGCAAGGGGAAAAAGCAAAAAAGAGCAGGAATCCCCAGAGGGTATGGATCTTTCCTCCAAGCTGCCCTGGATCAATAGACTACAAGGACCTCATATATGAGTAGTCTAAATACTTATTGAATTTTCACCTCCAGAACCCAAACAGTTAAAGCTGCCTGCATTCTTTTCTCCCTTCCTGTAGTATAACACCATCTATGCTGTGCCGCATGAAACTCAAAATATGCACAGCAGGTCATTCTCTAGATTGGAGGGCGTGAGGTTGTTTTGCTTGCATATCATTGTGAAAACATGTAAACAGAGAGAGCTCACACAGCATGGTGTATGTTTAACAATCTGGCCTTCTTGACCATTTATAACAAACACGGGCAAGCCAAGGAGAAAAATTAAAATGGGGCAGTTTTTCATTTCTCTACTGCCCCTAAGAATTTTAATATTATTACTCCTTTGTTTTTATACCGTGTTGAAAAGTGCTTATCTCTGCTATTCACTTCACAAAATCAGGAAGGAAAAACAAATAAATCATAGAAATTGGGAAGACTGAATAGGTCACAAGAGTGGGAATTTCCAAAAAATCTACACCAGATGGTACTGTGAATTCTCCCTTTGTGAACTCTGTTTGCCCTAAGAGAAGCACTGTTTGCCCTTCCTTGAAGAAGGAAAAATACCCTAAAACATGGAAAATGAGAAAGCTAAAAATTCATAGTCTTTTTAGCTTAAAAGGAACTCATATTTTCTTTAAATTAAAAACTGCAACTAATAAGAGTAGCAGGCCTAGAGCCAGCAAGAATCATATTCCTGAGTTCAAATCTGGCCTCAGACACTTACTAGCTGTGTGACCCGCTTAACCCTACTTGCTTCAGTTTCCTCATCTGTAAAATGAGCTGGAAAAGGAAATGGCAAATCACTCTGGTATTTTTTTCAAGAAAACCCCAAATGGGGTCAGAAAAAAATTAAATACAAATGAAATAATTGAAGAACAATTCATTTCTTAAAAAAACAAAACAAAACTTGAATGTTGTGATTTGCCCAAAGTTACAGCATAAATGGCAAAGCTAGTTCTAGAACCCAGATATCCTAATCAACAATCCAATGTTCTTGCCCCTATACCTCTCTATAGTTTAAAAAAAAATGTAAACCAAAATCTTTAAGGACTTCAGGTCACAGAATCATAGGATCAAAGATCTAAAGAGGGAAGGGCTATCAGAGATCATTTAATCCAAACTCCTAATCTTACAGACAGTGAAACTAAGGCCCAGGGAGTTTAAAATTGGGAGGCTAAAATGGGGTGCTTAAAATGACTTCTCTAAGGTTATACATATAGTATTAGAGCTGGGAGTTCAGGTCCTTCTCTGCCTCAAAACCAATGCTATAATTCCAGAACTTAATGAATTCTATGGCAAAGATCTTGTCATTAGGTGGAGCAATTCATGAATAAGGAGAAAAATTACCAAAAAAAGGAATTAGACTAGAAAAATTCTACATTTCAAATTAAGAAAAATGGGAATCCATTTTGTACCTCTGACTTTGACCTGGTAGTTGTTGCATTCAGGACAAGGAAGAAGAGTAAATTCCTCTGTTTGGTACATTGAATAATCTGTGCTTGCAACCACAATCTGGTCTCCAGGTTTCCAGCTACTGACGTCATCCACCAAATGGAGCTTTACCCCGTCTATGATCTCTACCTGGAAACCTGAAAGGGATACCCCTACAACAAAAAAACAGCAATTTTTAAAAGAATATTAACATGGAATTCTACTTCCTAAAAGTCACATCTCTATCACTTGCTCAGCATCCAAATTCAAGATGAAACAACTTTAGAAGTTATTCTTTAACATACTTTTATATATTTTTGTATATTATAGTGATCCATGTATGTTCCATATCCCTCTACTAGTCTGCAAGCTCCCGGGGGGCAAGAACCATGGTTGACTTAAACTTTATATCCGTCAACACAATATTCTGAAGACAAAGAATCTCATAAATGTTTGCTGAATTAAAAATGTGTTGGGGAGGGTTACCTAAATTCCTTGCTCATCTTTAAAGATGACACAATTCCCTTCTGAAAATTTAAGAGTATTATCTATCATGTTCAGATGTAATGAGGATATACTAAAAATAAGAATGTAATGGTTTTCTTTTAAAAAACATAGCAAATGAAGATGACAATCCAAATTGGTAAAGGAAGAGGTAAAACAATTCCTTGTGTTAATGAAATCACAGACTTGGCATAATAATAGCATTAATAATATTTTTAAATACTCAGATTTAAAACATACAAAATATTTCAAAGATACTTCATTTAAGCCTCATAACAAAACTGTAAGCTAAGTATGACAGGACAGTTAGTTGATACAGTGGATAGAACACTGAGTCTGGAGTCAGGAAGACCTGAATTCAAACCTGGCCTTAGATATTTGCTTAGCTTTGTGATTCTGAGTAAGTCACTTAACCTTGTTTTCCTCAGTTTCCCCATCTGTTAATGATCTGGAGGAAGAAATGGAAAACTACTCCAGTATCTTTGCCAAGAAAACTCCATATGGAGTAGCAAAGAATTGGATACAACTGGAACAACCACAATGTATCACAAGTATCATCTCTTTTATACTAAAGCTCAGGACTAAATGATTGGCCTGTGATCACTCAGCCAATAAGTATCTGAGATGTTGCTAACTCCAAATCCATCATTCTTATTATTATCCACTATACCGCATGAGAATATTCAAAATGTATACAAAAACAAGGGATAATACAACTTTTATTATCCAAGAACTTTTTTTTTCTTCTGAAGATGTGAATTGAATATTTGATAACCTATAACCTTCTCTGGTAATAATATCACCTGCTTTCTGCAAGACACCTTAAGGTTTCCTAAGTACTTTTAAATACATTATCTCATTTGATATTTGCAATATGGCCCCATGAAGTCAGTATTGTAGGTACCTGATGCCTTGTCCTCTTTAAACTAATCACTGATCAAAATTCCTGTAGGAATTTAAGAGTCAAGGCATAAACTGGAGCAGATGGCATAAAAATGTGACTAAATTCCTCCAGCTGAAACTGTCAAAAACTTTGAGACCTTGTAATTATTGTCTAAATTAGAATCCAGCTGGAGTGAAAAATACCATGTCATCTCAAGGAAGTGTGATTCATGAATACTGTCACTGTACGCTCATCTCACTTCTGGTAAGTGAGAATATGCTGATATTATGGGAAATGGGTGCCTGTCAGAAAGAGCATGAAGATACATGAGATTCCAAGTGCCTGGAACTAGGAAGATCACTTCACATTGCACGAAGGAAATTCTCCTGGTCAAACATAGTATGTGTGAGCTTTGAAATGCAATCCCTTTAGCCCTGTGCTTACTTATCTATATACATTATTGAATGGTTTATAGAAAGAGCAAGATGAATTTAAAGTATTTCCTACCAGCCATACAGCATGAATCTGAGACCAAGGGACTAAGCTCTAAGACAGACTTTTTTTTTTAACCCCAAATCAAACCCAAGGTTAAAAAAAACAACCCATACCAGTAATAATCATCAATATTTAATATTTAATATTCAGATCATGAGGAGGAGAAATGCTCACCAACTACTCAGAACTGAGAAACATGAAAGGTATTCAAACCCAGAATTCTTTCAATTCCACTGTGCCTAAGCTGGAATGATTATTTACATTTTTAAATATCTAGTTTTGGTAGGGAGACGTGAAAAGTTGTGCAACGTGGATGGAGGAGTAGAAAGTGATAGGAAGGGGTAGGGAGCAAGAACAGGGAGAACTGAGTGAGGAGGTTTAATATCTTTCAGCAGTTTCTCAATCTTTGACCTTTAGGAGAAAACCTTGCCTGAAACTACCTCCTATTGGCACCCCAGCAAAGGAAGGAAGGCAGGAAATAGAGTTCATTCTCCCTGTTTCCTGAATAGAATTTCCACCTCTTCCAGAAAAAAGAGTCATGGAGAATATGGAAAACAAAACAAAACTCTGTAATTGATGATATTTTGACAGACGCCTTCCAGTATAATCAGGGTTTAAATTCTCTTTGGACTTGATATGGCAAGGTTGTTCTCCACCAAAAGGATCGTGTGAGTTTTGCTTTGAAGCAATTTTTTTTAAATTTATATTCAATAAAACAAGATGGAGAGGAGTAATATTCTAGGCATGTGCATGTTTAAACACTATATATTTAAGCACAATATTTATAGATGTTTATATTTTTTAAAAGGCCCAATTAAAGAATGAATTCCTTATTATTTGTGGATTACAAAAAACTATCTATCCTGAGTACACAAGTGGTTTTCATGGAGGCAGGCCTGGAGATATTTTGAACTCCACAATCAAATCTTGCTACCAGTGCATCTAGATTTCCATATAGTTAGCTATCTTTTGCAATGTGGGTGAAATACATAATCTTTTTTTAAATTTAAATTTAATAACAAATTTCCACAAGAGTTTCCTGAAGCTATAGGATCCAAATTTCAATTTCCCTTCTTTCCACCTCTACCCCTCCCAGAGCTGGCAAGCAATCCAGTGTGGGTTATACATGTATTATCATGCAAAACACATTTCTATATTATTCATTTTAAGTGAATAATTGTATAAAACCAAAACCCTAAAACATATACCCAAAATAAGCAAATGATAAATCATATGCTTCTCACTCCAATAGTTATTTCTCTGAAGGTGAAAAGTATTCTTTTTCATGAGTCTCTCAGAATTATCCTGGATCATTGTATTGCTGTTAGTAGCAAAGTCTATCACATCTGATCATTTGATAATATTGCTGTTTTACTGTGTACAATCTTTTCCTGGTTCTGCTTATTTCACTCTGCATTGGTTCATGTCGGTGAAAGACATAATCTTATGCTAAAAAGTTAGATAGATTTCATTCCTCCTACAATGTGGATCTGTCTTCAGATTCTACTATTCTCAATTAATTTGGTTTTTCTGGGGGGAGAAAGATGCCAAGTGATGATGACTTGCCTGGCACTATTCAACTAAAGGCTTCTCTGGCATAAATTTACTGCCCTATAAACTTTTTCATTCTGTGACTGGTAAAAGTTAACCACATAAGTGAAAAAAAGAAACACACCATCTGTCACAAAACTGACCAATATCTCATAAAAGTGTGAGTTGTACTTTCTTACCTTCATTCCATTCACTATAAGCTGTTACAGCAAACTTCTGACCATCAACTGTGAAAAATTCTCTTTGGGCAAGAGCCTTCCCTCCACTGCTGTGATTTTCATAGTTTCTTACTGATTCGTTGCAAGAGGCACTTCCACCACCAATGACAGCAACTAAAGCCCAGGCTTGTCTGGGAGGAAAAAAATATATTTAAAAAGAATTCTGTAGTAAATCAGGAAACCAAGTGATTGTCATACTTTTCACTACCATTAATAGGAAAAGAAACTGGTCCTCCCCTTTTATTACCATATAATCAATACATCCAAGGCAGAGTAAAATCAAAGATTGAGCTTGGATCCAAGTCTCACTTCTGACAAATATTGGCTATGAGGCCATTAGGAAATCATTTTACCTCTCAGTGTCCTAAGACAATAAATGCAGAGTAAGTTGTTGATCTACATTGCCAGTGAAATCATAGGACCATTTTTTAACCCACATAGCAAAGAACTGAAAAATAAAGATGGCCACTTTTACAGGACGTCTTCCCTAATCCCACTTAATTCCAGTGCTTTCCTTCTTTTAATTATTTCTATTTATCCTGTATATGGCTTACATATATATGCATATAGATATATGTGTGTGTGTGTATATGTATATATATGCATGTTGTTTCCCCCAGATTATAAGCTACTTGAGGGCAGGGACTATCTTATCTCTTTTGGAATCTCTAGTATATAGCAGTGCCTAGCAGATGACAGGCATTTAATAAATGTTCCTTGAACTGAATTAAATTAGAAAATGGCTAAGCAAATTGTAGGGCATAAATGTAACTGAATATTATTGTGCTTTAAGAAATGACAAGTATGAAGAATATAGAGGTATGGGAAAGACATAAAAATGTTGCAAAGTAAAATGACTTTAGTAAGGAAAATTATGTATATACATGTATATATATAATGTATATATATAATGACCACCATAAAGTAAGTTGTAAGAACCACCATCACAACACAATTGAAACTGAATGTTGTAAAATTTTAAAGAATAAAGTTGGCCCAAAAGAAGAGAATATGAGAAGAAACCTCCTACACTCCTTTGCTCTTAGAGAGCAAAGCATACAAATGTGGAAGAGTACAATGTAGTTTGGCTAAAGAAAATTTTCTTTTTTTCTTTCTTTTGAAAAGGAATTCTTTGTTTTAAGGGATGGCTTTCTACGAAGGGGAGGGGCACAGAGAGGAACACAGGTTATATCAAAACAAGATCTATATTTTTGTTTGTTTTTTTTAAATCACAAACATCCTCCACCCCAGTCTCTGTCCAAATGCCATTGGAGGTTGTAATTCCAAACCATAACTAATGAAACAAAGATGAAAAAAAAAAGTATGCTCCTTTGCAGTTGTTTACCTAGTTTGGCAACAGGTGAAATAATCATAACCTGTTCTTTAATCATTTTCTTCCCTTCTCAAAACATACCCCCATTGTTGATCTTTCACTAAGATTCATTTTTATAATAATCTTTAAATTTCTTTTAGACAACTCAAGAGATGTTAAGTTTCTTTAATCATGACCACGTTTTTATACCTGGTATTTATTCTGTACACAAGTATGCATATGTTGTTTCCCCTGTGAGAATGCAAGATCCTTGAGAACCAGGACTTTTCATTTTTTTCTTTTTATCTCCAGCCCCTTGAACAGTGCCTAACATGTCTAAAGATAGGGATTAGACCAATATTTCATTACTATCGAGGATTCAGAAAGAGAGAGAGTAAAATAAGAGGAAATGTTCTACCAACATAGGTCTTCAATTTATAACCTTAAACAACTGTGCCTAAAGAAATGAAAGGTTAAGTGACTTGTGCAGGCTCACACAATCAGGATGTGTCAGGAAAGACTTGAACCCATTTCATTCTGATTTAGAGGCTGACACTCCAGCCTTTATCAGGAAGCTTCTCATTTGGAACCTGGTAGGAATTTAACAAATTCTTGTTTATTGACTGATCCATTTCTAGATTTGTTGGCAAAAGGATTAAATGGCCAATAATAGAGGTTTATTTAATGAGGGATTTGTTTTAACTTGTTGTCTCAGGGCTGTGCTATATTTCAGTGATTCTCTTTGCTGTTGTTCTTTGTTGTTCGGTCATTTCAGTCAGTCCTTCTCTTGACCCAATTGGGGGTTTTCTTGACAAAAAAGCTGAAATCATTTGCCATTTCCTTCTCCAGGCCATTTTATGGATTAGAAAATGGAGGCAAACAGGGTTAAGTGACTTGCCCAAAATCACATAAACTATGGCTTTTATTGTGGAACAAAAAAATTCTCAATTCTCAATGAACCAGGGGGACAGTTTAGGTACAGAAAGTGTGTCAGTCTATCAGACAACTGATTTCAACCATAAAAAGAAAAACTTCCAACTTCCTTCAAAAAGTTAAGACTTGACCCATTGCAGACAGATATGCTCTCTCCACTGATCAAATTAAAGCAACTAAGCATAAACTTTCAAAAATTCCACACTGGCCCCACCATGGATTAGCTCTGTCGCCCACTGATGTCTCAAATTTCTATTTATACATTTGATACAATAGAAAGACTCTATTTAAGATTGCACACAATTAATGCCTCTTGTTTGTGAAGGAAGCACCAAAAGATCTTTCATTTATTTACCAAAACTGCTTCCAGCAATTATAGGACAATGTTGTATTCCACTGATGTTATCTCCCACTCCCCTCCTACATTTGAGGAAAATGTCACTGGACTAGAACAGTGTTTATGCATGTAAGAGATAATGTCAAAGGAGTGGAATACTGGCATGGGATCCTGCTCTATCAACCCCAAAGTTATTAATAGGGAGAGGGGAAAAAAGCAACATAAATCTGGTGAGAAACAAAAGGGAATTTGGGAGCATAGCACTAGAGTTGGAAGGAACTTCAGAGACCAATTCCCTCAATTTGGAGATGAAGAAACTGAGGCTCAGAGAGATTAAATGATTTGTCCAAGCTCACACCAAGGCAGAAAGCATCAGAGGTAGGGTTTGAGCCTAAGGCAATGCAAGAATTTCGATTAAGTTGTCTCATCACAAGATTAACAGATGATGTTATTTTGGAAACCAAAAATAGGTTCTAGATTGTTAGAATCCATCAATCAACAAGCATATTAAGTACTGACTAGGTGCCAAGCACTATGTTAATAGGGACACCAAGAAAAACACAAAAACAACCCTGACATCAAGGAGATTAAAATACAAGTAGTGGTCAGATATGGTTTAGCAACTTTTACATCATGCTATATGAAAATATAGGAATCATTTCCCTAGCATTTAAAATATACATAAACATTTATGTTATATATTCTCATATAGAGCATCTTTTTTCTGATTCTGCACTACTTATTGTCCACTTTGCCTTTTCTACAGTTTTTGTAACTAATTCAAGAATTTCATAGAAAAGAAAATTGGCCTATTTCAGCTCTTTGGTTTCCTATAACTATTCAGTCTTGTTAGTTTCCAAAGCAGAATTTTTCCTCTCATAAGCATGTTCCTGGGAGATTGATTCCAAAATGTCTTTTTTTATTATACTTATAGGTATTACTGAGAGTGGCTCTGACTTAAAAAATCATGTTCAGCTAGAATGTTGGACAAGAACCCATCTAAATGGGGCCTCTTCTCCAATTTCTGTTTTCCTATCACTTTCTACCTCAAATACCTTGAGGTTTCGAGGAACTGAGCCAATTTGCCTGGTTCTGGTTTGTTTGATACAAAGTAGGATTCAAATTTAGACTACAAAAACAAAAGGCAATGTTATATATATATATATATATATATATATATATACTCCTGAGATCCTTTTAAAATAACTATTTTCCAAATAACTTCCAGTTTATCATGGAAACTTAACTTAATCTTTCAACTAGCAATCTACTCCAAATTACTTAAAACAGTTCAATAAGGAGGTATGAAAAGAGGAAGTATCCATATGTTTAAAACATATGCATGATAGCTCAAAATAAATTCTTTAAATAAAGTCTTTCCAATGCTATTACTCTTATAAATAGCTAGTGTTTATATAGAGTTTTAAGGTTTTTGCAAAGCAAAAATAATAATATTTGCAAAACACTTTACAAATGTTATCTCATTATATCCTCACAACAACCCTGGGAGGTAAGTGCTATTATTATCCCTGTTTTACTGATGAGGACACAGACACACTGAGGCTAAGTGACTAGTCCAGAGTCATAAAAATAGTATCTGAGGCTGAATTTGAACTCAGGGCTCCCTTACTCCAGGCCCATGTCTATACCCTGTACTATACTACATGCCTCGATTTTAATTTATTTTGTACACTAAGACTTTGAAACACTAGTGAAGTTGGTGAGTTCTCTAGAAACCAAAAAATAAAGGAGGCCCATTATACACCAAATCTGCTGTGATAAAGACAATAAAAGACCCAACAGAGTTCTAAATCGGAAGGTTACCTAATGCAACATTCTAATTGTACAGACAAGAAAATTATGAGGTGGAGAGGTCCAGTGATTGCCAAGGTCACAGAGCTAGTAAAAAGTAGAAATGGAACTGCAAGTTCTCTGACTACCAAATGCAGTGCTTTTATGAAGCCCCAAATTTTCCTTTCCTTTCTCTTCTCCTCCAGGTTTTCATGAAAACAGCTTCTACATAACATTGCACTGAAATTAGGGGAAAAACAAAAGAGAGAACCAGGTCACTTTTACCTATAAATCAATCCTTTGATCAGCTTACTGCCCAATAGATTTTGGATGGTCAGTATAGTTTCATCTAGGAGACTTTTGACAGCTGAATCACCGACAGCAATGGCAACAATCCGACCAGGATCCTGGGCTTTTAAAAACTCCTGAAGGCGCCTGCTCTCATTTTGGTATTCATGGGTATCAAACCGATCAATCACCAAAACTTCAGCAGTGTCTTGGTCAATGACCC
This sequence comes from Monodelphis domestica, assembly GCF_027887165.1. NCBI lineage: Eukaryota > Metazoa > Chordata > Mammalia > Didelphimorphia > Didelphidae > Monodelphis > Monodelphis domestica. Next base: position 199,253,832 of record NC_077233.1, read on the forward strand.
TCACGTTGAGACCTCGGTTAAAAGGCTTTTCAAAACTGTAAGAACCTGAGGTCAGCCCTGAGGAATGCAGAGTCTTTGCTAAGAGTGTCCACGATGTTTTCCAAGCCCCATGCAACTCCAGTGTCCCACCAGCTTCCACGCCAATAAACTTTTTGCCAAATGTTGGCATACTGTCACCTTCATTCGATTTACCAAATAAGGCAATGGTCGCTTTGGATTTATAGCGGCATTTTTCTGCTCCAATATGAAGCGCTCCACCATCCTTGATCAGGATATAACGAGTCCTCAAAGTAATATTTCTGGATCCATCTTTATCATCTCCAAAGACAAGTAACCCTGGAAAGGGGAAAGGAGTGGGGAGAGAAGGAAAAAAAGACAAAACACTTTTTATGACCTAGCAAACAAGTGTTACTGAAAACTCCACAGAAAGGGATTTCATGTTTAAGAAAAGACAAAGCCTCTTCCTCCTTTCCAACAAAAGGGAGACAAAATAAGAAAATTATTTTCATTTCCAAATGATCATAAAGAGGAAATGAGCATTCACACCTCTAACATAGTACACTAAGGTGATAGATGTATATGTATCCCAATTCTATTTACTTTGGAGATTATCTGTTTCTTGGATTTCAAAAAGTCTATAAATCTAAAGTTCATTTAAATATAGTTTAATGACCCATTGTATCATCATTCCCCTTAGAATTGAGTTTTGTCTCAACCCACCAGTTGTATTCACCATATCTCTCCCCTTGAAAGCTTCCCTGGTTCCCATATTCCAGGACAATCAGTATATTCCTAGATATCTCCAAAAGTATACTAAGCGAACCTCTATTCTTTTTTGGAGAAATAAGGGATGAGAATTATAAAATGTTTTATAAGCAAATAATAAATGATATTGGTCTGTTACTTCGTTTTCCTTAATTTTTTTTTCCTTGTAAGTAAAGGCTTACTGAGGAAGATAGAGTCTATCTCTGACTAATGTAAAAGGCATCAATAAAATTTAAATTTTAAACAATTACTTCAGTTTAAGAAATACCCTCAAGGTATTAATCAACACTGACAAATCCACTAGGGACAAATCTTTGTGGTACAATTATATACCTCCATCCTGGATGACTATAGAGTTTACTGTAACATCTGAGTTCAAACGGAGCCAATCTCCTTTCTTGATAATAACTTGCTTTTCAGCATCATGTTCTGGATCCCAATTCCTGAGACGAGGGTTTTGATCTGGGCAATTTTCTGCAATATTATTCCACATTAGAATATAGTTAGATGCAACAAGATATCAACACATATTAAGCAAAAATTCTTGCAACACACTTAATGCCATTTGATGAATATCTATGATAATAGCAATGAAATATCAGAATAAATCAAAGACCCACAATAGAGATAAAAGGTCCACTGCCCATTACTTTACCAGAAGAGGAGATAATAGGTTGCACTTTAAAAGACAGTAGATTTAGGGAATCTAAAGGAATGAAGAAAGTAGGCAAATGGAGAGACAAAGACATAGAAAAAGAGAAAGAAAGGAGAAAGGAAAGATGGAAGGGAAGGAGGAAAGGGAAAGGAATATTTAGAGTATCCCAAAAAAAGAACTATGCTAAGTAATGAGGATACAAACAGAAAATTGGGATAGTTCTGTTTTTAGTGAGCTCATATTCTATATAAAAGGAAATAGCACACATAGGAAGCTGCAAATGACAAGACCTGATGGTCTTTTAATTTACAATTGCAGGGTACCCTGAAGGTCATCTAATCCAGTTCTTTTTTTTAATAGATGAGAAGACTGTGACCTGGAAAGGTTAAGTGATTTGCCTAGCAACACCCGGATAGTAAATGGCAGAACTAGTACATGATCCCAACCTGTGTACCCTAAAACCAGTGCTTTCTACTACATGACACCCGTTATTTACTCAAGATGTAAAGTGTCAAGATCCAGTTCAAAGTCAAAGTAGAAACAGTAACTTGTTATCCCCTTAACATACAGAATGAAAATATTCAAAAGGAGCATTAAAGACAAACCTCTGCAGGGCTTTCATCTACTTGATAAAATGGTACCAGTATAAAGACAGATGGGCATCACAGATATAAGGATTCAATTTGCAGTGATAACAGACCAAAATCTAATTAGAACTTCATCTCTGACCATGACTAAACAAAAAAGACATATGACTAATAATATTTCATGCTTAAATGGAACTTTATAATTTTCCATTCATACAGTTTCTCATTTGATCCTAACAACAATTCTATGAACTAGTTAGGGTAGGAACTATTATCCCTATTTTCTAGATCAGGAGGCTGAAGCTCTGAAGATAATCCTTTTCTTCTGACTCATACTCTTCTCTTCTTTACACCACATATACTATTCTAATTTTTAAAAATTCTACATCTTGGTCATGAAAGCAGTACAAATGCATTTTGAATTTGATTTGTTTTGTTTTGGGGCAGACCTACAATTTTCTCAGAAGTGGGAAGAATCCACATGGTACAATAATGTAGCTATGTTGTTCAGTGGATGGAGTACTGGGCCTGGAGTAAGGAAGTCCCATCTTTCTGAATTCAAATACAGCCTTAGTCATTTACTAGCTGTGTGACCCTGGGCAAGTCACTTCCCCCTGTTTGCCTTGGTGCCACATCTGTAAAATGAGCTGGAGGAGACAATGGCAAACCACTCCAGTGTTTTTGCCAAGAAAACCCCACGTGGAGTCATGAAGAAATGAACACAACAGAACAACAAAAACAAAAAGGAACTCCAAGATATGGAAATTTCACCCACTGATACAGATGGCAAATTCTGTATAAAAAAAAGAGAGGCTTGGAGAGCTGGAATAATATGGAGCTTGGTGATGTGCCCAAGATCATGAAGCCAGTATGTGTGAAGGGAAGCAGAACATGAACAAGGATGGACCTTCAGACTCTCAGTATTCTTTCCATCACCCAGATTAAATATCACGAATAACATGTATGAGCTTTCCTGGAAAACATTTTAATTAGGGGAACTTTCAAAGGCAACATCTTTCAGAATATAGAAACTTTTAAAGCCTAAACAACATTTGAACGGCATGATCTCAAATATCAGACAAGATATATTAAAGGAGAGATATGGGGGGGGGGGGTATCTTGTCATACCTCTGCTTACCAGCCCAGACTTAATAATGAATTCTATTTTCTCAGAAGCGACACTTGACCCTGCCGTAAGTATTAATCTCTAGGTATAATTTCGATGTAATTTTAGACCTCTTAGAAAGATTAAGAGGAGCTGCAAAGATTTTGCTCTTCAAATCTGGACAACAACTCCAGGGCCCTAGAAGCAGATGACTTTCCTTCCCAAAAGGTCCCTTGAGTACGGTATCATGGTAATCACTTCATATTCATAGACACACTTGACAGGCTCCATCAGCTTCCTCAGGGTACAAGCTGTCCTGCCTGGGTCACACCCTGAGCTCAAATCAAGCAAGATCTTCCAAGATAGCTGCTCTGGCACCTCGTAGGAGGTTTTATATTTAGTTTGGCAAAGGAAGGAACAGGTTTGAAAATAATATTTCAGGAAACACAGAGAGATATAAGGACTCCATTTCTTTGGGGTATTTTTAAGGTGTTAATTTTTAGAATATTCTGGCCTCAGAAACTTACTAGCTGTGTGAACCTAGGCAAGTCACTTAACCCCTTTGCCTCAGGTTCTTCATCTGTAAAATGGGGATAACAATAGTATCTATCTTCTAGGATTATTGTCAGAATCCAGTGAGATAATAATTATAAAGTGCTTAGCACAGTACCTGACACAAAGTAAAAATTACACAAATTTTAGCTATTACTATTATTATTTTTGTTAGCTTTATTATTCTTAGGATCCTCAAGTGTTCAAGAATATTGTGTGTAAGAATTGCAGGCATATTACATTATAAACTATTTTGAAATCTTTCTATAGGTGTTTTAAACAAGCAATAGTTATCAGCAAAAAAAGCTAGCATGAGCTGAAAATTGAGTTCTCTTAACATCATCCAAAAGCTGCTGTTTCCAACGAGGAGAGACACCAGAAGTGCAACATCTTCCGAAAAGTATTATAGGCACAAAGCAGGATATAGCTAAACAATTTGGCTTCTAGGAATAAAATGGAATAGTACTCCACTGGAAGAAATAAAGAATATAATGATTACAAAGAAGCAGGGAAGGCTTACATAAATTGATGCTAGATAGAGTAAATGGAGCTCAGAATGTGACTACAACAAGGGAAATAGAAAGAATAAAAATCATAAAACAATTGAAAATGAATATTGCACAAATATAAAAAATAAGCTTGGCTCCAAGGAAGAAATACAAGAAGAAACCCTCTCATCCTTGTCAGAGATGAGGGTTGTACAAGTATGTAATATTGTCTATGATGGAATATTTGTCAATGTATTTACTGGTTTGTTGGATTTTTCTCTCTTGCTCTATTTCTTTTCTAATTCTTTACTATACAGGATGGCTCTTTGGAAGCAGGTTGGAGGAGGGCAGTTACATTCCCTAAAACTTTATTTTCCAACCTGCTTGGAGGGGAAGTGTTACAGGAGGAAATCTAGGCAATGTAAAAACAATAATGTTGATAAAAATCTACTTAAGAGAACTATATGCAAAGAAAGCTTCAGTAAACAAATACTGAGATTATAATCTCTGCACCAGTTTTAAAAATTATATCCAGATTATTATTAATAATCATAATAATCAGTGCAAAAGTCATAAAGTCAGGTAAAGGACTGGATTTGGAAACAGAAAGATGGGTTCAAATTCTATCTCCGACTCTTACTAGTGTATAGCTTTAGCTTCCTCATTTTTAACACAGGCAATACCACACAGCAAAGATATCAAGTACAGATTGTGACACTCCTGAGTGAGCCAAACAAGATTAAAACATAATAAAAATAGAATAGAACATGGATAATGTTCATACATGGTTTTTCTAGCTCAATATGCTGCTGACAGGTGTCCTAATATACAGGTCAGTGGCCTCATTTCTATTTGAGCTTGACAATGCTGCCTTATGGATTTGTTAAAAAAAGATCAAATGAGATGATATGTGCAAAATTGTTTGCAAACCTCAAAAAAGTCAAATATTATTATTGGGTCACAATAATGTCTTATTGTTATACTTATTTTACTGGTAAGAAAGCAGAGTCTAGTCATATATATAATCTCACAAATAAGAATAATTCTCTCCAGACAAAGTGTTCTCCAATTACAAAAATACATTTACTGCTAAAAAGAACTTAAGACATTATCTAGTCCAATCTCCTCATTTTATAGATGAGTAAATTGAAGCTGGAAGAGTTTGAGAGACTTTTCTGAGGTCACAGATTTAATAAATGGCAGAGCTGAGAGGTGAATCCAGATGTCCTAACTCCAAATACAGTGATTTTCACCCTATACTCTGCTTGCTACCTTCGAAGTTTAAAAGTACAAAATTAAGCCAGCCAGCCAACACCTTTCAGGATCTTCTTTCAGGCAACATAAATGTCTTTTAACATCTGTCTTCTGTCAGTATAATCATAAAATAATTTCTGTTGGAAATGTGGCTCCTTAGGGAGAAGAGAGGAAGTAATCATCAATGACTGCGTTCAATTCAGTTCCTTCCCTTCCTGAAAGCTGAAGAATCATCATTGTCTTCCTGGAAATACTATATATAATGAGTCTCCCGGGAGTAAAACAGACTGCCTTAGGAAGGATGATTAAGTATTGTCAGAATCTACCAACTGACCAAGCAATGTGGTTAGAATTACCAACTACAAAATAATTGGATTATGTATAAACTAAGGAAAAAATAGAATGACTTAGAATGCTCGACCATGATATAAAATATAAACCGAAGAGACAAGCCTGAGAATAGGAAAATTTCTCAGCTGGATTTCAGGAAACATTTCATAACAATGAAATCTATTAGACTGTGGAATCGCTTCCCTTAGGAAATGGTAAAAAGCCCCATTACTTGAGTCATTTAAAACGAGGCTAAACCAAACAGCAGGAACTATACTGACTGCATGAAAAGTCTCCAGGGAAGAGATGGGATGACTTCAGCAGTCTCTTTCCATATACATTCTGTGAATCAGAAGGTAGAAGACCAAAGACTAGTCTGTGACTTCAGTCAAACACAATTGGCCCCCTAAAAAGAAAGATGATTGTACTCTCAAAGAAAGAAGCCATTGGGCATAAGTAGTTTCAGTGGGAACACTATAAGAGAAAAGTGGGGAAAAAATGTGAAGTTTCTCTTTTTAGAAATAAGTAAACTCAAGGAATGCAATATTTCCATTATAGAGCACCACTATTCCCTTCTAACAGACAACCAAGTTCACAACTTCAAAGCTAATGGTGATTCTGAGTGTCCCTGAAGGGAAGGAACTGAATTGAACTCAGTCAATGATGATTATTTTCCCTCCTCTCTGAAGGAGCCACATTTCAAAAAGAAATAACTTTGACAACCTTGACATTTTCCTCTCCTTATCCCTTAGTCCAATATTCAATCAGCTACCAAATCTTGTCATTCTGCCTCTAAATCCCCTACTCTCCAAGTCAAGTCAAGTGAAGAGACATTTATTTATTAAGTTCCTTCTCTGGGTCAGGCACCATGTTAAATGCTCAAGATAAAGCAAAAAGAAAGGCAGTTCCTGCCTTCAAGGAGTTCTATAGTGAGAAGAAGGGTATCCTATAAATCTCAGTGAGGCAAAGCCTAAAATAGCACTAGGACAGAGAAGCTAGGTGGCTCAGTGGACAGAGAGCCAAATCTAGAGATAGACAGTCTCTGGATTCAAATCTGGCCTCAGATATTCTCTAGCTGTGTGACCCTAGGCAAGTCATTTAAATCTAATTATCTAGCTCATATCATGCTCTTATGCCTTGGAACTGAGAAATCAGTTCTAAGACTTTTGGGGTCAATCTATTTGTGCACTCCAAGTGCAGACATCTTTCAATTAACTAACATTATTGTGAAGGTTATGGAAAAGTATGAATTATGTTCTCTGGCATTGCCAAGTCTGCAAACTCTCTAGGATGACAAAAACAGCCTTTTAAATATGAAATAATTAGAAAACAATTAAGACCTAAGCTGTGTGCTATTGACTGTGTCCCTGGAATCCAGGGAAGGGAGAAAATCTGTGTAGAGTTGAATAACTGAAGAAAGCTTCATGGAAAAGAATGGACTGAATTGAACTGAGGAGAAAAGAGAATGTTGCAGGGCCAGGAAATAGCACAATCTCCAAAACAAAAGGAAAAATGAACTTGGCATGTAGAAGTAACCAGTCTGATTAGAGAGAAGGGTGCTTGTTTGTAAAACAAGGAGATTGAATTACGTGATTTATATAGTCCCTTTCCATGCTAACATTCTATGATTCTGTATTTATATGGTCCCTTCCAATGTTTACATTCTGTGTAGGGTGAAAGCAGGTCAGATCACTAAAGATAGGAAAGAATAATCGAGTGCCATGAAAAACAGGAAGGAGAGACTTGAACCAGTTGACAAGCAGGAATCATTATGGGCTGCTGAGCAAGGAAATGATATTGTGACAACAATATTATAGGAAAATTAGACTTGCAGCAATATACAGGTCAAAACAGACAGGAAAAAGCCAAGAGGGTGGAAATCCTGCTAAAAGCTGTTCAGTTGACTAGGGTAATGGCAGTGGGAATAGAGAAGAAAAACTGACACACATCAGGAATCATGAGAAATTAAAAGATTAGTCAAGAGATTCCACACAGAAGAGGAAAGATAGAGGCTCCAAGGTTTCCAGAAAAGGAACATGGAGCAGAGGTGGGATAGTTGAGAGGGAGTAAAGAGAAATTCGAATAGGAAACAAGGCAAAAAGGGTATTTCTTTTAAAATATCAGGAATCTTTATACATAACTCTACTTGTTAAAGGGGAGGGAGGAAGCAACATAGCTCCAAATACAAGTAGAAAAATAGGAGTATCTGACCCTTGACCTTTTGTTACTCACATCTTATTCCACTGATAATAGTGATACCATTTTTAGTAATTGGATGCAGTACAAAGCTATTCTCTTATATGGACAAAAATCTGACTCCTCACCCTGAACTTGCATTTCATGAATTCAACATTCTTTTCTTTTTCTAAGCTCCAAGACTGCCTGAAGCTTATTCTTTTTTCTTTCAAAGGATAATATCCTGTTATAATTATATTTCACAAAAAGTGCCTTTGGCAGCAACTTTCATGGCATTCTCTTCACATAAATTTCCTGATCACTGAAACATTTCCTGCTTTACCATTATCATTATAATTGTTTTAATTCCTTAGACTCGCCTCCCATCTAAGAAAGGTAAGCAATCTCTGGAGCTTTATAGCTAAGTATTTAGATATCACTGTCCTTTCTTCTCTTTATCCTATAAAACACCTGCCTTCAAACAGCAGCAATGAGCACGGTACATTGCACATGAATGAAAAAACATTTATTAAGTGCTTACTTTGTGCCAAGGCATCATGCTCTGTGCTAAGTACCATATGGTGGGTACTTAAAAATTGTTGAAAGAATGACTGGGCCTCTCATTGTGTTACAATGGAAGAAAATGTAAATGGTAATATATTCTATTATCAGTTAGGAAAAAGAAAGAAACAAATTATGATTATATGTGATCCTTGTGATTTGAATCAGAATTTAAATTCAAGTAGTATATCTCATCATTTTAGAAACATTCCTAGGAAGATATAGTTCTCTCTCTCTCTCTCTCTCTCTCTCACACACACACACACACACACACACACACACACACACACACACACACACAAATAGTTGGTCTCAAGCAATCTTCTCTTCATATGTTAATAGGCACGACTAAGGAAAACCAATGAGGGAAAAAAAATCAACCAGATAATACAACTGTACACCTACCCATTATATAGGAGGCAATAGGTACCCCCCCAAAACATTTTTTTGCCCCAGATTTTTTATTTCATTGGCACTTATAGTGAAGAAACTCCCTCTACCAATGAAGACTGGCAACTTTTCTGCTAACTTATTGCCTTAGAGATGTCTCAGAGATTGAGTGACTTACCCAGAGTCACATAGATAGCATGTATCAGTGGCAGGACCCCCAGGTCATTCTCTCTCTCTACACCAGCGGTTCTCAGCCTCTCAATTTGTAACAATGAGAATACATAATGCATATCAGGTATTTACATTCCAAATCATAACTGTAGCAAAATTACAGTTTTGAAGTAGCCACCAAAATAATTTTTTGGTTTGGTGTCACTGCAACATGAGGAACTGTATTGTGGGGTCACAGCATTAGAAAGGTTGAGAACCACTGCTCTACACCCATCCCTCTATCCACTATTCACACTGCCATTTAGATGAGTAATACATGTAACATAATTGGCATAACTATAGCAATGCTAATCCAAAAAATGTTGCTATATACTAGATATGGCTTCTCATGTGCTACTATACTTCTGCCAAAATAGGAAATTAACTAGCCTGTAGGCTGCAAATATTGTGTCATCTGCCAAGAAGAGAATCTGGAGAATTTTGACATCTACAGGGAATCCCTGATCTATTTGGACTTTCTGCAACAATTCTCATTGCCCTTTTCACCTTTGTCCAAAATGAGCCATGAGAGAGATGAAAGACAAGATGGTCCTCAGTCCTTGAAGCCCCATCTCGGATTTGAGGTAACCGGGGCAAGAAGGTGGGAAGGGAGAGAAGGGACCATTTTAAAAACTATCTGCAAACATTAACTCAACTGTAGGCTTTCATTATGAGAATTTCATCCAGCCAGTGAAGAATTGAAACACCAACTAAACTCTATCCATATTCATCTTCTCACTACAAATTAAATGAGAGGACAAAGAAACTGCAGAGTGGTTGACAAGTTCTGAGAAAAGAAAAGAAAAGAATTGACACAGCTGGTTTTACTATGTGCCCAAAAGCAACAAGAAACTATTTCGTGGGATACTTGGTTGCCTCTCCTTGCAATGATCATCAAATGAATAAATAAGCAAACCACTGTATAGCACAAACTCTAATATTTGTTGCAGAGGATGAAGGAGAGATTTTTTTAACTCAATAAGGCCGTCCAAACAAGTCAAAATCTACCTTAAAATTTGGCAACTTTGGTGTTGGACATAGAAGACGGCCAAAAATTAAAATAAAAAATTACTGAAAAATGCAGCTCATAATTAATAAACAAGACACAGAACTTTTAAATTAGTAAGAAGCCACATGCCTATATAAAATGAATAATTTTCTCAAAAAGAGAGCTAGAAAGCATTGAAGATGTCAGGCATCAAACATCGCCCCTCAAAAATGAAATCATCTCTAGGTTTACCAGATAAGAAAAGTTTAATAACCAATATAGTAGCCAATACAGAATCAACTGAGTATGTGTATTCTAGTTATATTTTTGACTAGATAGACACAGGTCAGACAATCCCACAAATTAAGAAGGATTAAAATGAGAAGGCAAACCAGTATGCAATTACAACAGCTTCAGTCTAACTTATTTAAATAAGTTTTATCTTTGAAAAATGGAAAACACATAAAAACAAAGCTATTAACTCTGATGACCACCTTGTCTTAGAGAAGCTTAACCAATATGATCCAGTCACCATACCAAGGAAATTTAAAGAACCTTAAAAACTATCAGCTGACACTCAATCTGTTTATTTTTTATTTTTATTTTTTAAACCTTTATCTTAAAAAAAAAAAACACACAAACAAACAAAAAAAAAAACACCCTTATCTTAGAGTTAATACTATGCACTAGCTGTAAGTCAAAAGAGTAGTAAGGGCTAGGGCATTACATGACTTCCCCAGAGTTACACAGCTAGGAAGTAGCTAGAGGTCATATTTAAACACAGCCCCTCCCATCTCCAAATCTGGCTTTCTATCCACTAAGCCACCTAGTTTCCTCCTCACTCAATCTGTTTCTCCAACAGTCATTCATGGCAGCCAAGTACAACAATAGCTTGGAATATAAATTCATTAGTTTTACAAAGGTAAAGGATGGAAAATTATGAGTAGCATCATCTCACAGACCAGTGAAAAGCAGCAAAAGGCACAACATACCTACAAAAAGCATGGCTTAATACTAAACTATATCACCCTAAGAATATTTCTAGATGAAGCTGGAAGGGCAACAAATAGACATGAAATGAAACAGATTTTCAGTAATTTCTATTGTAGTCTACATGGAAATGGTATTTTCATATAAAATCTGAGAAATAATTAGATGCAGCAGAAGCAAATATTGAATGAGAAACCTAGGACAAAGCGAACTTTTCATCTATAAGTCATATATTAAATTTTTATTTCTCAAATCTAAATTTAATTGAATCAAAAGACTGTAAAGCAACACATGTCATTATCTTAACTTTCCTCCCTCCCTCCCTCCTTCTCTCTCTCTCTCTCTCTCTCTCTCTCTCTCTCTCTCTTTCTGTCTCTTACCATCTGGAGCGTATTTTGAGGATATTCCTAAAATGACTGCAAGTGCAACAAAAAATGTAAAGCTGGAAATGGCAAAACAAATGAATGTATTTTTGTGTCTCTTCTGCTTTCTATCTTCTCTCTGTGAACGTTGTTCCTCAGGAGAGAATGCAAAAGTTGCCTGGGCTTCTTGTCTGACAGAGGTAAATTTGGCTGAAGTTTGGCTCTTTGGTGGGGGTGGTGGACGCAATGGAACAACTCTTCCTGGAACATAACCTGAAGATCGATGGCTGTTCCCATTCTGATTCTGAGGTTGTAGGAAAGCAGGGGAGTTTCCCCTGGGATCAGTGGCATGCATGATACAATGTCACTGCAGAAGAAAAAAGAAAAATAAATTATAATCCAGCAAGTATTTGAAATCATTAACAGCATGAAAAAATCAAAGGTTAGTTTAGATTATTGATATACTGTGACTACTTATTAGAAACTATAAAATACTTGTTTTTAAATTTAAGGCTCATATGTCTTAGAATTTTTTAAAAAATATATTCAATATGCACTCATAAGAGATCTGAAAGTAAGGTAATCATGTATATTTGCATCTTATATTTCAGTATTTTTAAAGTTAAGTGTTTTTAAGGAGGTAGTTGTTCTCTCACTCTTGGGAATCTTCCTTTACAGACAGTATTTTCCATAAATCATTATAATCCCCAATGCCTCAGTCATGGGCATCCTGTAGGGGTGAAGGAAGGATGTCAAAATATTACGATGACAATTATGGAAGTAACTTAAAATAATTACATGTAAATGTATGTAACAAGAATGTAGTAAATGACTAGATCAAGTATATATTTATCTTCCCTTATTTTTCAGGACCAAAAGCTAATGAGCTCTACATTATTTGTTCCTCTGAAGAAGTTGGGATAAAAGAGTTCCTTTTCTTTCTTTTCCACTTTAGTGAACAGTTTAGAATAGTTTTAGATGAAATTTTATCCTTTATTAGCAACAACAACAACAAAGTGAGGTCCACTAGAACTGTATTACAATGATCAGTTAGATGAAATGTCCTCAAGGCTTTTGAAAAGGATTATTTAGAACCTGTTCATCGACTTCCAGGACTATCCATTTCTCTCTCCTAAATCTCCAGCATTGTGGAACAGCTTGGAAGTCACCTGATTTCACTTCTTATCCTGACACCCTATCACCCCTCTCCACCACTGCCTGCCAAAACAATGAATGAGCTTTTAGTCCCAGGGGTGCCACTACCAACTTGCTCTGAAGAAACCAATTAAAAAGGTTTAAAAAGAATTCCCAGAATTCAGCAAATCTCATAACTTAAAAGTTATTAGAGGGGAATCAAATTTCGGATTTGTTACCTATCTACCAGCATAGTGTGAGCCAGCACATTATCCCAAGAACATTTAGCTGGTCATATATGTTAGGGATTTAAACTGGAACATAAAATCTAAGCAAAATTATTTAGATAAAGGTTCAACTTAATGACAAGAAGGGAAACTCTAAAATTTAAGGTGGTTTTGCATACATAGCTGCACATGCCAAGAAACAGAAGAGTGAACAACATAATTCATTTGCCCTGTTGGAACAAACAAGAGATTAGACCAACAAAAGACCCTCTATGGTCCTCTACAAACAAAGGAGGAACCAAACTAAAGATTCTTGAGTGCCAGGCTCATCAGGGTAGGAGTGAAATAGTGACAGTAATCTTCTCTGAAAAGGAGTAGGGAACTTTTGTTTCGAAGGCTGCAATAATCTGATACTTCATTATTTCAGGGTGAGAAAGGTTGTTATTACTGAACAGACTGGAGTGCTCTTTTGTTGGAGATAATATATGTCTCCAGATGTACAAACAATAAAGTAAAAGGCATGATCGGAGAAATGGAGTCACTAAGCTACCAATGAATGATTTTTGCCTTGCAACATCACAGAATAGCATCCTAATTGGAAAAATTCACTTGGCAATTGCCCAAATGAAAACTACGTGCCATTTTGTCTTTTCTGACATAATAGCATGTTGGTTTCTGCCCACAGGTCCTCTTCAACTCTTCCAAATGTTTTCCAACAATTCTATGGATGTAGACTTGGGCATGTGGCTGTATTCAAACTCTTAGAACTTAAAAAACAATCAAAAGGGTTTTGTTGTTTTTAAGCCATTCCACAGTGGAAAATGGTACACAAAAGTATAATATGGTAAAAATCATACTACTTCTCCTAAATAACAAAACCATCACTGAAACCACATCTTCCATGTATTAAAATGCCAATGGCAGAAAAACAGATTTTTCTAAAACTACTAAGACTGTAAAGCTAAGATAAACCCAATGAGATCTGAGCTTAAATTTCCTGGAATGAAGATCTACTTGAAGTCATTTACTCTCCAGATATTTAAGTGTGCCATTTTTTCTTCTAAATTATGTACAAGGATTTTGGCATTTCATTTTTCCAATAAGCACTCAGAAGTCAGAGATATCTGGGAAGACTTTTATGAGCTGATACAGAGTGAAATGAATAAGGAGAACCAGAAGAATAACTTATAGAATGACTGCAATAATGTAAAAGGAAAATAACTTAAGACTACAAAACTCTGACAAATACAGAGACCAATCATGTCTTGAGGATGCTAATAATGAAGTACTCCTCTAGTTAGAAAGGTGAGGGACTAGAGGTACCAAATGAGACATACATTTTCTGACAAGATCAACATGTTGATTTGTTTTGCTTGGCTGTATTTAGGGAGACATAGGACTCTAAAAATTAAAGGAAACTTTATCAATAAAAAAGAAATAAAGGGAACCAAAAGATCAGTGAGGCACAAACAAGCTCCATTGTGTTACTACCTTGTTTATCTAATATGTGTTCTAAAATAAAACTGACTAGAAAAGAAAGTCATGAGTTCATGTACAATCCTTTTTTGTGTCTGTTATCATAATTGTTATTTGCATATTGAAGTATTTGTTTGGAAAGTCATGACTGCCATAGGGAAAAAGAGCATACCCTAACATTTCACTGGTATAGAGAACTCTGAGGTCAGGAAGCATCCTTTTACCAACATAGGTCTAAACCTTCACTACAACATGCAGAATTACAGACTTGTCCTCAAGCACTGTGCTATTGACATTTGGATTTGAAGCTAGGTCTTCCTTCTTAGTTCACAGTCCAGTTCTCTATTCATGAATTCATCACAAGAAGTCTTTTTAAAAATCACTTAGTGTAAGCTTTTCATGGCTTTGGGTTGCTTGTATTCATATTCTATTAATGTTGCTACATGTCTGAAAATCACACAAAGCACACACACAAAGGAAGAATCAAAAGTACAAGCAACCCAAAGCCATGAAGAGCTGCATGGTGGGCACAAGCAGGCTATCCCATGTGACAGTGACTTTCTTGAAAGAGATGGCATGATAATAGTCGATGTTTATAGAATACTTTAAGATGTGAAAAGAGCTTTACATCTCCCTTAATCCTCACACTAACTCTGTGAGATAGGCTCTTTTTTTCAACCCTTATTTTACAGATGAGGAAACAAGGGGTGAAAGCAATTAAGTGACTTGTCCAGGACCACATAGCTAGGGTGTAAGGTGGGATTCAAAGGCAGGTATTCTTGCCTCCCAAGTCCAGCCTTCTATCTAGTAGAGAAAATTTAAGAAAAAGTAAGACCAGAAAAAGAGAATTGCTGATTTTTACTGAAAAAGGAAAGAAAACAGATTGAGTCCCAGTGGCATATTGATAATCCCTAAATAAAAAAGAATTAAAGAGGTCTCAAAGTCATGGAGCATATTCTCTACAGGTGATTCATGGAAGGAGTTGGGGACACATCAGTTAAGAATATGTGAATGGGTTATAATCTAAATCGATGGAGGCGAGTATCCACACAAACATCAAAGGAATTATTTAGTACAATAAAAATTCTGTTAAGCTGATTTGAACCCTCCCAATACTTGGTTCCTTGGTTTGATTGGTTCTTTCCCTTTGTTGTGTTAAAAGAAAGTGGCAGAAGATGACAGGACAACTTGGTATTCAATTTTTTTAAACCACAAAAAAGGATTAGTTCTAAGGCCATCATTCAAACTAATCTGCACATTTTAAATGTATATCACTATAATCTTTAGTCAAGCTTAAAATGGTGACCCTGAACAATACAAGATTTGAGTAACTATAAGATTTCCAAATCAACATAGACAATCCACTTTTGGTATGTGTATTTCACTAATGTAGGTAGGGAAGTCATAGTCAGACATTTTAGAAAACTTTTAAAACCTCATTGAAACAGAATTCTTTTAGTTAATCCTGCTAACTTTGTTTGACTTTTTGAAATTCAATTGAAACACTCTTCTCCCAAACCATTACAACTAATCAGTTTTGCTAGGGGTCATCTGAAAAATAACTTGAAATAAAGATCACGCCCATACATATGGATTATATGGAAATCCCTGAATGAAAAACACACACACACACACACACACACACACACACATACACACATACACATACTTACATACATATACACACACATTCTCCATGAAGATATTTACTTCTTTATTCATAGTCAGGGTCCCAACCATCTTTACTTTTAATATTTACTTTTCACCTTTTGTTTCTTCTCAAAATATTTTAAGCCAAATAATGTTTATTCTAATAATGTCATATCTATGAGTTATATGCAAATGTAATTACAAAATGTATATTCCATAATCCAAAAGTACATAACTGCAAGAAGGGCCACCTAAACACCTTGTTTAAATAACCTAACTTGAAAGTAGAAAACAATTTCCCTTGAGCAAGCATTTTAACTAGAGCAAACATCATGCATAGTGACTGATCTGGTTTGCCCTGCTAGAGAATTTACTTTTTGGTCAGGCTATAAGAGAAAGCATTAAACAAAAACAATTGGAAAACACATTGCTTTCTAAATATTTAACTCCACAAAAGAAGCTCAAATAACCCAGAAAGATCATGTTTTCTTAGCTTAAATGTTTCTTTCAAATGTACATGGTTCTAAATTCAAGTCACATACATGAAAACAAGGTTAATCAGAGGCAAATTTATGAGATTTCATCTATTCATACACAAAGCTTATTCGTACTACTAGTTCAACTATGGTCTGCTAAATAGTCTTCAGTAATATCAGCAAGTCTTCTTTTCTCATTTTAAGCTTTGAGGTAAATGCATTGCCAGATTTTTCTTTTATTCTTATATGCTTTTGTGTGATATGAAAGAGAGTAAAAGGTTTCTATACTCCTAGTGACTACATATTGCCTAATTTTGTCTTCTTTGGATATTGTCACATTACATGGCTACCTACATTAGTGGGGAAACTTAACAATAAAGCCAAGATGTCTGACACAGTGAAAAGATACAGAGCACTCTCATTCTCACTGAAAGTGAGAATTGAAAAGAAAAAAATAAATAAGAGAATTGGACATTGTGATAGGAGTGGGATAGATAAAGGTTGACAATGAGCAACATCTAAAACATCATTAAAGTCCATTTGAAGAAAAATTAAAGGTAAATAAAACAAAATACATCCCCCCCATAGTAAAATAGAACAAAAGATGACCAAACAATAGAGGGTTTTTTTTTAAACTAGAGAATTCATTGGGATGAGGAAGAGAGGAATTCCACCTACCAGTCTTCCTCTCATTCTTTGTCCTTTTCAACCACTCCTCTCTTCTGTTTCCCTTTATTTCAATTACCATCCCAAGGATTCCTTTTTTTTCTCCTTTCTCAGTTCTATTACATAGCTGCTCCACCCTCTTTTCCTTTTCTTTCCTTTCTCCCCGCCTCCATCCCAACTCCCCCCCCCCATTCTTCCCCTCTACCCCCGACCCTCAATCAATCACTGGGTTAAGATGATACAAGGGACTCAGCCAATGGTGAATGAAGGGTGTGCTAAAGCACACAAAGCCAGACTCTGGCATCTAATCAGCAGTGTGACTGGCCCCTCTAAGAAAGAACCAAAAGGCGGGCATTCCACTGACTTGGAGGAGGCTATTTTAATTAAGGTCACAGCAAAGGGCAGAGCCAATGGGTTCAATGCTATTCTTTTCAGAGTACAGGGGAACACAGAGCTCTATACTAGGAGAAGGAGTACTGAACTAGTTAAAGGCTGGACTCCTGCTACTTACTACGCATGTGACCTTAAGCAAGTCACTTAGCTTCAGTTTCTTCATTTGAAAATGAAGGTTTGGCCTAGATGATTTTCTAGCTCTAATGTCTGTATGATTTTACCTGCATTCAATTCAATTCAACATTGACTAAGCAGGGCAAGTAATTCAGGGAGGGATATGAAGACAAAGAAAAGCAAAGAATAGGTGACTAGCATGGTACTGGGTATAGAAGTAGACACTTACATGAAGAATTTTTCCACTGAGATGATATATTTTTAAATGGCTCTGAAAATCTAAAAACAAATCTAGAGAAGTTAATAGTAGGTGATAGAAAGGAAAAAACAAAAGCCAAAAATTAGAATAATAAACCTATATATTCAATGGTCAGATGCTAGGAAAGGTTTGGGTCTATTCAGAACATAGGATCAGAAATCTGGAAGTGAAAGGAACATCAAAGACCAGATCAAGTCCAGTACTACAATTTTACAAATAAGGAAACTGAGGCCCAAAAAAGTTAAAACAAAGACAACCTTGGATAAGATATATATTCACTCACACTCTCAGCTATATCTTGAGGTAAGATAAGTCTGCCTTCATCAAAGATTACTCTAAAACTCATTTAAATGTAACTTCTCTATTAAAGACGAAGTCTTACACACCACAAATCTGCAAACCTTCACTCCAGATTCTGAAGGGGCCACCCCCTCCTATCAGAAAAGGATGTCATCTTGTAGTGATCGTCAGAGGTTCTTATGAGGCACTTGGGAAATTAATATCTCAAGATGTCAATGATGCCATTAACAACATCCTAAAAAAAGAAAAGTCAAGGAAATTGACTATGCCAACTACGTGCAACATTTCTCTACTACCTATCACAAGAAGAGTTGGCAAGTTCCTGTCCAACATTTTCCTAGCAGGAGTGTCAAGCAACATCATGAATTTAAAATTCTCAGAATTGAAGAATACCGTTAGACCTCCATGCCTCTAGAGCTATTGCCATGGCCTTCTGTGCATGATAGTTATAAGAAAACCATCAATATTTCTTGAACTTTATATTTCTAGAGATCACTAGAAACCACCAGAAGAATTGGATCCTAACTACTAATGATCTTAAGAAATCTATGAACCCTCTATCATATGATTTCTTCTATTCAATTTATTTCATGTGCTATCTAGTTGAGGTGGTAAAATACTGAAGATTCCTGTGGTTCCATATCAGCCTGTTCCAGAGAAAGCCTATAGAAAAGATTGAATGGTAATTTTGTAGAGTAGAAAGAGCCATCCAACTGGGAGCAAGGTGGCCTGACTTCTAGTCTCAATTCAACACAATATGATCTCATATCCAATTCATTCTAAATTAATTTCTTTTTTTTTGCTAGTCACCAATATACTGAAACAGAGCTAGACCATATTGTTATAATTAGTTTTTTTAAAAAGCCATGTTTGAAAATGCAAGAGAGAAGCACCTAGAGACTGATTTCCAAAAACATACAAAGAAACTCTTCTTTCTTAATATCAATCAAGTCATTACTTCTCGATAGGCTTACAAAAGATATGGAGATAGTTAATCTTATTCAACAAGCATTTATCCATTTCCTACTTTGTGCAAGGTGCTATGCTAGGTTTTCTTGGCAATGATAATGGGGTGGCTTGCCATTTCCTTCTCTAGTTCATTTTACAAATGAGGAAACTGAAGCAAACAGAGTTAAGTGATTTGCTCAGGGACACACAGCTAATAAGTGTCGGAGGCCAGATTTGAACTCAGGAAGTTGAGTCTATCTGCTGCCAGGCCCAGCATTCTATCCACCCTGAGACCTTGCTGCCCCTACAATTACCCTAGAGACTGCTAACTATATAGATCAGAGAATAACAAGAGCAAAAAAGCAAGACAACAGTTTCATTGCTTTTGGAAAGGGAATATCAATTGACTGCCCAACTCACAATTTCTGTGACTCCCTAGATGGAAACTTTCTTCCTGGTCAATGCTCCCCAATATATACTGCCTCTCCCAAAAAGACTACAAGTTTCTTGAGAGTAGAAACTATCTGAATGTTATATTTGTCTACCTAGTGCTTAGCATATTGCCCAGCCCATAGTAAGGGCTTAATAACTTTTTGTTAAAATTCACTCATAGCAGGGAAAGTTAGATTCCAAGCCAGGCCTGGAATCAGGAAGTCCTGGGTTCAAATATGACCTCCCAAACTTCCTAGCTATGTGAACTTGGGCAAGTCATTTAACCCCAATTATCCTTCCCTTGCTGTTCATCTACCTTGGAATGGAGACTTAGTATCGATTCCAAGACAGAAGGTAAGAGTTTAAAAACAAATTCATTCATAGCAATAATGCATTGGTAGGATTAGTCACATTATTGAAATAAGAAGAAAACCAACTTTTTGAAGTATATGTTGTTTATAACAAGTGTAAGCAGAGCACAGCTGTTTTTCATATTTGGTCACTTATTTGTGTCAGAAATTCTTAACAAAGAATTTCATCTATAGGACTGAGTGTATAGTGGGAATGGATAAGAAGGGGAGAGGGCTACAAAGAGATGGCAAGTTCTGCCCTGCCAAGCCATAAAGATGCTTACAGTAAGCTCAAATATAGCTTTAAAGATGCTCACAATAAGCTAAAATGCCAATTGAATTGGGCTAGGAGCAGATACCCCAAACACATAACTAAGTTGCTGATAAAAACCAAGCATTTTTATGAAACTTTTTAACAACTCCTGCTTAAATGTATTCATTAGAAGGCCCTGGTCTCCTACAAGCTTAAATGTGTAACAAAAACAGTTTGTAAAAGGAAAAGTGAGCTTGCTTTAGAGGAGTAAGCAAGCATTCTAAATTGACTCAATTTACAGTAAACTGTAATTAACTGCTAGAAATCACCTATTGGGAAGTAGGAGCATTTTCCTCTTAAAAGTAAAACTGAGGGTCAGCTAGGTGGCTCACTGGATTGAGAGCCAGGTCAAGAGACTAGAGGTCCTGGGTTCAGATGTGACCTCAGACATTCCCTAGCTGTGTGATGCTGGGCAAGTCACTTAATCCCCATTGCCCAAGCTCTTCTGCTTAGGACCTGACGAGACAGAAGGTGAGGGCTTGAAAAAAAGTAAAGTTGAAAATTACTTCTTCCTTTTTGAAGAAAACTAGTCATAAAGAGTCATACATGAGAGATACAGTTACATGATTTGATTTATTGCTTTTGTGGTATATGTCCTGTAGAAGAAAATGCAGAGGAGAAGGGGTGGGAGAAAAGAAGGCAGGAACCTCCTAGTATTTGAATTGTCATTGCCTGAATCCAACTGAAGAGATTACTTGTTAAAATGGAAATAAGTGATTAAAAACTACCTCCAGGAATTTTTGATATTGAATTGGCCTAGAGTCTTAGTAATTTTAACTCACCCTGAATCAGGGTGAGTTAGAAACACATAGATTATATCCTACACTCACCAATTGCCTACAAGATATTTCAAACTGAAAGTCCCTTCTCAAACTCATCACACTCAAACTGAAACTTCTATTTCACCCCTCTTCTGAACTTCCATGTTTCTGTCAAGAGCACCACCATTCTTCTATCATCTAGATTCACAACCGCAAAATATAAGCAGTCATTCTTGTCTCCTTACCTCCCCTTGCTCCAGTCAATCAGTTGCCAAATCCTGTCAATTCTTTCTCTACAATATCTCTCACTTTTGCCTTCTTTTCCTACCTCATTCACATGTTTCTCTTAATTAAATTAATTTAGTCACTGTGTTCTAACTTTACCACCCAAAACACTAAGGAAATGCTACATGATGATTGCACATGTAAGATCTATGTCAAATTGCTTACTGTCAGCAAGGAGAGAGGAGAGAAGAAAAGGAGAGAATTTGGGGCTCTAGATTATTTTTAATGTTAGAAATTGTTTATACATGTAATTGGGGGGAAATATTATCAAATAAAAAGGAAGAAAATGCTACATGAGAGGCAGTATAGTATAGGTGCAGAGTTGATTCTTGGAATCAAGAAGACTTGGATTCAGACCCTGACTTTCAAACATACTGTCTCTGTGACCCTGAGCAACTTGACTTTTGAAGGCCCTCAACAACTCTTTCAGACCATATAAGCTGCAGAGAAGGTACCAACCTACACTGGTAAAAGGAATTTCCTTACCAGGAGTCCCCTAAACCAAAGAAATCACAGGCAAAGTCCAAAAAAAAAAATACTTTGGATTTCAAATTGTGAATTTCAAAACTACTCCACCCTGTTCAGACCATTCTTTGGAGGATGGGATTTAGCTATTTCCTGATCAATGACAATGGAGATACTTGGAGTAACAGAGTCAGGTCTTGGAAACTGCAATCTCCACCCTACTCAGGTAGAGATTAGGAAGAGCTGCAGCAAAAAGCTCAAGATTTAATTATTTGAGAATATGGCCCTCAACAGACATGTACAAAAAAGGACAGACCTCTGGGCAGTCCTAGGTCAAGCTAGAGCCACCATTGGCACTTGTGAGGCACAGGAAATGAGGTAGGGAACAGCCTCTGGAATTCTCTCACACCTCCTGTGGACAGGGTGAGAGGCCAGTGCCTTCGAGGAGCTTGAGCAGAGAGGAGGCCCACAGACAGCTTCTTTCAGATCGGTCACCATGAGTCAAGGACTGATTCCCTTCTTTACCTTGGCCTTCCAGGCCTAAAACTCCCTCTGACTCTATCAGAAGGTTGAATTAGCCTCGTTCCCTTTCCTCCTCTCTCCTTCTCTCCCTCTCCCTTTTCTTACTCCCGTTGTGATTAAACCACCATAAACTCCATTCTGACTTGAGTGTTTCATTTAGGGAATTATATAGCTGATTTCCCTGGCGACCATAAATTAATATTTTAACAACCTTTAAAGGTGATTTTCACCACAACAGTTTGGCGACCACGAAGGGACACATAAAGATGAGAGTAAGAACACTGAATGTTTACCAAGCAGAGAAATAAAACACTCATTATTTTTCCTGCAAAATAGAAAATGTATAACTGAAAAGCTTTTTAGAATTTCCTAGTAAAGAATTTGTTTTGATTTGTTCCTTATTTTCAATTAGATACATAAATTTTTGATATTGTGTTAACTCCCCTCCTAACTTTCTCCTTCTTTATATACCATACAGGGGCTATCTCACACATGCTCCCACCCCATTCTTCCCAGCCCCACATTCCCTACAATCTCTACCCATTGTTTTCACTGGGCTCTTTATAATCTTTATTCCATTGTTAAACTTCACATCATCTCTCCATGTTGCCTTTTTTCCACCTCCTCATAGGCTCCTTGGGTAGAGTTGGTATAATTCATTCTTCCCTGTCACTTCTTGATATTTGTTCTGCAAATACTCCTTGGAAGTGGCTGTTGTCCTTCATACTCAAAGCAGACCAAATCGGTATCACTGGGTAATGTCTTTTGATTCAAGAATAAATTAGATTTAAGTGAGGCAGAGTCCTCAGCCTCACTCTTTCTTCCAGAGTCATCCAAATCCAGTGGCAAGACAAAAGCCAAGAAAACTAGTGATGGTTCAGAATGCAGTGGCTGATCTGGACTTCTTCAATATCTAACCAAGTTCACAGTGCTCTTCAGCTCCTCCATTAGCTGCCTTCACGGTCTGTTGGAGCAAACTGTTCTCATCCACCCCTTCCACCAGAGGAAGACTCCACATGCTTGAGGTGGATACTCTCCTTACCCAATGACAGATTTGTGGCCCACTGGTTACCCTGACTCTGATTTAGCCAATCTTTGAGATGGTTTACTGGGTGTGCTTCTTTGAGCCATAGGTGACAGCTGGGTGTAGATGAACCCCAAAGAAGGATGAGTAGTCTTGAAAAAGGCTGAGCAAGCTCTCACACCAGAGGTACTCATTTTCTCTGAACACCTGTACATATGCCATCTGACTATAAACAATGATGTCCAGACGGACCCTTATCCTCTGACATCTACCACCACCCTAGACACTGCCATTTTTCTCCAAATTTACAGCATCTAGATCAGTCTCCCTCTCTACCCTTTCCTTGGCCATCATTGCTAAAGGTTTCAATATCCATTTTGATGATATTTCTAAAACCATAACTTCTTTGACTCAACTCCCAAGTACTCCAATATAACTGCACTACTTCAGCTACTATCTAGCATGGTCACAGTTTAGAACAGACTGACATTCAAAATCATTTCACTTTCAAAATCCCAACATTTTTAACCATCATCCCTCTGCTCTGGTCCCTTAATTTTTCCATACCACTTCATGGGAACATAGATTTAGATCTGGAAGGGCTATCAAGTCTAAAACCATAATGTCAAAAATAAGGCAAGTGAGATATATATAGGTTAAATGATTTATCAAGAGTCACACAGCTCCGAAAGAGGCATAATTTGAACTCAGGCCTTTCTGACCTCAAATCCAGTATTTTTTCCCCATTACAGCTAAATTAGCTATTGCTTTACCTTAAAGTAGTCTTTAGTTTCACCATTCAATTAAACCAACTTAATTAAACACTACTGGGTTCAAAGTACTCCCTATTCTACCAATCTATTAGTCATAATCTGATCTCAAAGTATTTTGAGCTTTATACAAATATAAGCTATTGTTTTGGGGCTGCTAGGTGGAACAGTGGTTATTGCTGTGGTCAGGAAGATTCATCTTCCTGAGTTCAAATCTGACCTTAGACACTTACTAGCTGTGTGACCCTGAGTAAGTCACTTCATCCTCTTTGCCTTTTCCTCACCTATAAAATAACCTGAAGAAGGAATGGCAAACCACTCCAGTATCTTCACCAAGAAACCCAGAAATGGGATCATAAAGGGTCAGATACGACTAAAAATACACACAAGTATTATTCTTATGCTTCAAGTCCCTGAATCACCTGAACTTTTGCCATAGAGTAATTCCTAATATATCCTTAATATTCTCTTACTTGAGGTAGTACAGTGAATAAAGCACTGGGCCTGAAGTCAGGATAATCTGAATTCAAATCTGATCTACAAAATGAGGAAAATAATAGCAGGACTGATGTGAGGATCAAATGATATTTGTAGAATACTTCTGTGTCACCAAAGGAAAAGGTTTTGTCTTAACCCTGGTAGGAGAAGAATTCCCTGTTACTGGGTCTCAGGTATTAGATCCTCAACCTTTTCTTTTTTCAGTGTGGATAGGGGGTAACCAGCTTAAGAAAGAATTCTTGAGATTGAGTATAATACATTTCACTTTATTTTTTCACTTTTGCTTGTTTTAGTTCTTTTTCACAAAAGGACTAATATGGAAAGATGTTTTACAGTATTACATATGTAAGATCTATATCAGATTGCTTACCATCTGGTGGAAGGAGAATGAGAATTTGGCTCAAACTTTTAAAAAAATGAAAGTTAAAAAATGTTTTTTATGTAATTGATGAAAAAAATATTAATTTTTTTAAAAGGAGACTAAATAAGACAAGATTAAGATCTGGTCATTGTCAACTAGGAAAAATATAATAGAAAAGTTTTTTTAAAAGAAGAAGAAAAAATGAAGACACTGTTAGACAATTGGTTCCTACTCTTTTTGGTGAAGACAAGAAGTAACCTACAGAGTTGCTGACCTTGCCCCATCCTTGATGTGACTGCCAAGAGTTCTGTCCCTAGCCCTGGTAAATGACTTAAGATTTAAAGGGGGGAGGGGGGAGGGGTACTGGTAACCCAGACTCAACTTTATACCTTCTATCTGGAAGGGCTAGATTTTAATAGGAAAGGTCAACTCAAACTCCAAGACTCATTTCAGAGAACATTATTAATAATGGGTTGATTCCACTACTAGAGGGCAAGTGGTGGGTGGGAAAAGGATCCAGAGGCCAGCAACACATACAACAAAACCTATATGAAGTAAAAAGGGGGAAAGAGGGAATTGAGTAATACCTCTAGGCTGGAAGAGCTGAATATGGGAGACAACCATGAAGTCATGAAATTTGGTGGCGATTTTTCTACTAACTAGGAATTTGAATGGAGCATTCCCTCCTACCATCTGGGTGGTAGATGTAGGACAGGTGAATCAGTGTTCAAATGATCCTGAACTATCTTGACAATGATAGCCTTATACAAAGAAGCAGAATAAGAAATGGCCATTTGTCATGATACACAGGGAAGGGCCAGGTCAGAGGGGTTTAGCAAGGTAGCTAATAAATTTACACTGCAAGTCAATATATGTCATACAGAAAACAAAGTTTAAAAATCAAAGTTAAAGATGGATTCTAGGTTACAAAATAGTATCTAAGAAGTATTGAAGAATCACACAAGCTAACAATACTCACTACAATTTAGCTGAGTATCTGAAACACAGTAAACATTTAAAAGCTTGTTTCCTTTTTCCTTCAATTTTCTCTAGGAGTTTGACTATAAAAGGAACAGATATAGGACAATAGCTTGAGGAGATAGTAGAGAGTTTTGTTTTGACTATTGGTTTTTGTTTGTTTGTTTGTTTTTAAACACTTACCTTCAGTCTAGGAGTCAATATTGGCTCCAAGGCAGAAGAGTGGTATCAGCTAGGCAATGGGGGTTAAGTGACTTGCCCAGGGTCACACAGCTGGGAAGTGTCTGAGGCCAAATTTGAACCCAGAACCTCCCATCTCTAGGCCTGACTCTCAATCCACTGAGCCACCCATCTGGCCCCTTGACTATTGTTTTTAAGGATTGGAGAGATCTGGGTATGTTTCCATAGAGAAAGAATGAACCAAAGAGAGAAATTAAAAGTTAGAAGGAAGAATGTGAATAATTGTGGGAGCATTTTGTTCTGCCATTCCCAAGTAAGGCAGATCAAGGGTATCAATATAGGTGCACATTCAGTGGCTCTCCATTGCCTACCTATGAAATAAAACAGAAACTCCTGATCTAGGCCTTTTACTCTCTGGTTATAATCTACTTTTCCAGATTGAACATATACCATTTCACATTTCATATTCTATGTTCCAACCAAAATAAACTGGTTTCTATTTCCCATTCTTACATTTCCTTCTTGTTCTTCTGCCTTTGTTGTCACTATCCTTGTCCATAAATCTAGAATAAGCTTTACCCCTATCTCCATCTCTACATTTTGAAGTCCTTCCCTGCAAAATAAGGGTTCCACTTATTTAGTACAGTGGATAAAGCACCAAGCCTGGAGTCAGGATCTGAGTTAAAATCCAGTCTCAGAAACTTACTGTGTGACCCTAAAGAAGTCACCTAACCTCTCAGCCTCAGTTTCTTCATTTGTAAAAATAGGGATAATTATAGCACCTACCTGCCAGGGTTGTTTTAAGGATCAAATTAGATAATAATTGCAAAGTATTTAGCACAAAGTCTGGCACACAATAAAAGCTACATAAATGTTAGTTATTATTATTATTATCATTATTATTATTATTTTCTATGCTCTTTCAAAGACCAACCCCATGCCACTTTCTTCTTCCACATCAACCATCCGCCTCATCTTCCTCCCATCAAATGTTGGATTTTGCCAACTTTAATAAGGATATTATCAGGACCCTGGGTCCTTATTGGTGAGTCTTTGCCTCTTCTTGCCTGGAACCCAAGTCATTACATAATTCCCAGTAATTTCTAAACCATCCTTTCTCTATACTTTCTCCAAATCTATATGCTGTCTTACCTGATTAGAATGAAAATTCCTTGAGAGCAGGTACTATCTGTTTGATTATATTTGTATCCCCAATGCTTAACATGGTGCTGGATATACAGTAAGTGCTCAATAAATTATTTTTCATTCATTTATTATACTTTCCTAATGCTTTTTGCCCTGAAAAATGATCTCTCCTTCAAATTTTTTATAGTTCTTTGTATCTTACTTTTAAACTTAACACATTCTTCTCTTTCTTTACATTTTCTTTTCCCTTACTCCTAATCCTAATTAAACTGTAAGCTGATTAAAAGTAGTGTCTTTCAAATCCATCTTTGGATGCCCAGAACCTAACACAGTACCCTTCCTTGCAGAGCAATTAATGGACAGTCATTTTTAAGGACCTACTATGTGCCAAGCACTGTACTAGGGGTTGAAGATACAAAAACAAAAGTGAAAACAATCTCATAAGGAGAGACAATAGATATGTGTTTGTTTTTACAACAAACTTATGATTTCTACTTAATCACTCCTGAGCCTAAGGTAATTCATCTAAAAGCTAGTATCCACACAATGCTTTAAAGTTTGCAAAAATGTTTTACATGTTATATAATCAACAATCCAGTAAGATAGGTACTATTTCCACCATTTTACAGATGAGGTAACTAAAATGAAAGTTTATAAAAGATTTGGTCAGGTTTATATAATTAAATATTTGGGGCAGAATTTGAACTCAGGTCTTCCTGACTCCAAGGCCAGAACTCTATCCACTATGCCACCTAGCTGTCATACATGGGTATGCCGAGTGCTGGCCCTGGTGTCAGAAGGGCCTAAATTGAAATCTCATCTCAGACATTAGCTGAGTGACTCTGGTGGGAAGGTATCAGAGTAGAGAGAAATAGAGCTACAATTTCTTTTACTATTACACTGGACAAGTCACTTATTCCTGTTTACGTCCATTTCCTCATCTGTAAATGAGCTGGAAAATGAACATGTGTACAATCTATAAAAGGAGTATCTAAAGTTGAGGACCTCAGAAAGTCATGTCTGGAATAAGCCAAAAACAAACAAACAAACAAAAAAGAGCCCAGATTCGTTTTAATCCATTAGTGTTTTAGCAGAGTAATCAAGGAACTTGGAGTGAGCCTCAGTACTAGCCCTGCCACTTGGCTTGACCTTGAGCACATAGAGAAATTTCTTTTATCTTATACATGAGGAAACGAAGAAACAGTTGTACTCACTCATCTCTATGAGTTGTTGGATCTCTGAAGTCCTATGATCTATGCTGTTTAACTGGAAACACATTACAAAATGAAACCTGCCAGCCTGTTCCCTTAACTTATGCAGAAAAGGTACATGTGATGATCTAGGTTCCACTCTGGTCTTGAGAGCAGCCCCCTTCAGTACTGAATACACAATAAAGTCAAGACACTTACTTAAAAAAAGTAAAAGTAAGCACCACTACAATTTTTGTCCTGGTTCTTTCACCCTTATCCGTACCTTCTATCTCCAACTTGGAAAGCTAAGTCTGTGGCAAGAGGGTCCATAATATATGAGGATGGTAAGTTTAGTTCTTGAGTGTGTTCCAAATTTTAGATCCATTCTATTGAAAATTTTCCTCTTTACAAACAGAACAAAAATACTTCCATTGGATTGGCGACAGGACAAAGCCAATAAACACGTGTGTGTGTGTGTGTGTGTGTGTGTGTACACACACACACACACACACACACATACAATGCATTCCTACAATCTTGCCCTGAACTCAGCTTCCTGAAGGGTTTATTTCCCCCACCCCCTAGAGTTTAAGACTATTCACAAGCACTTTAAAAGGTCCATTGTTTCCTCCCCAGAAAACTAAAAGAAAACTATGATCAAGACGGCGTTCCCAACAAGCTCTCTCAAGGAATGGATTCACTTCAAGGGGAGTCCAATTATTCCTAATCCCAAAAGGAAGGGAGCCAAGGAAGGGAGGCGGGCCGAGCCGTGCTCGGGTAGGAAGGAGGAAGGTTATTCATTCACCCGGAATCTCCAACGCGCTCCATCACTAGACGCAGCCCAGTAGGCTGCAGTTGGATCGCGGTGAACTATCCGAACCCGCCGCCCGGTGTGTCTACACTGCACCCCAGAGGGGTAAGACACTCACAGAAAAGAGCAGAGGCTACAGCTGCTTACCTTCCTCTCCCCAGTTTGGCGTCGGGTAATTCGGGTTTCTAAACGCCGACAGGCAAGACAGACTGGGTAGTCGTCCTCCTCCCCCTCGGGCCAGTTCTGTTTTCCATGGCAATGGAAACACGTTGAGCCCCAGCTGCAGGGGGGGATGCTGCTGCCGCTGCTGCTTTTACGCAACTGGCAGCAGCAGCAGCCTTTGCCCTGTAGGTGAAATACTTTCCTCCAGAGAGTGACGCGCGCCGCTTCCTCTCTCTTCCACCAGCCCTGAGCCTCAGGGTGGAGGCGGGGGGAAGGAAAGAGAAGGGGGGCGGGGGAGAGAACCAGCGGTGCCCGCCGTTCTTTATCCCGTTCTACAGCTCTGGTCTTTCTTCCCCTCCTACCCCACCGAAGGAGGAAGCGGAGGAGAAGAGGGACTTCTCCGCAGCGCGGCCCAGAGCCCTCTCGGGGAAAGGACAAAGCCGCAGCGGCAGCCACAAACAGAGAGCTGGCCGGCGCTCACCCCAGAAGTGCTGAGCTTGGAGCTCTAGGGGTTCCGCAGCCAAGGAGCTTGCTGCTTTCTTCCACCCCAGCCAGCCTGTTTCTGCCTGCAGGGCGCCACGGCCCCGGCAGTGCTGGGCCGGGCCGGGAATCGAGGGCAGGGGCGGGAGACCGACTGTGAGGAAAGGGGAGAAGGCGGCGCTTGGAGATCGAAGGGGCGGTGGCAGCTCCGGGCTCCACCCGCGAGGTCGAAGCGCTAGCTAGGTGAGAGCCCAGCGCCGCTCACTGCTCTCAGCTAGGAACAGCTCCGCTCCCCAGCCGCAGCTCCTGTGCCCCGCCTAACCTCCCCTCTAGGGTCCAGGAAAGGAGGCACAATGCCATTCCATTTCCCTCTCGGAAACACTCTCTCCTTTCCCAATACTTTCACCGTGGGTGTAGTAGGAAATGCGGCTGCTCTCCCAGACAATCCTAGCGTTTCCTCCCCCTTTATGCGATCTCAGTGTTGGAGGAGGCCAAAGAGACTAGTTCAACCTGTACTTAAACTGGAATCTTTGCTACTATACTCCAACGGAAGGCCATCTAGCTTTTGGAGAGACGGAAAAGCCAGAGGCTCCCGAAGCAGCCCAGTTCCACAGCTCAAAAGGAAGTTTTTCCTCGATACATACCGAGCCTAAAAATACTTTTGTAGCCTTCACCTAATGATCCTGGACCTCTCCCCCTGGAGCCAAGCGGTACGGGTCCAGGCCTCTTTATATACTTGAAGGGAGCTAGCATTAGCCCTAATTCTTCAGGTCACAGATTTAATGCAGTAGAAATCACTAGTCAAACCTTACTAGCTTTACAGATGGGGAAACGAAAAACGAAAGAGGGAAAAGTTACTTGCCCAAGGTCACACAGGTAAAAGTAGCAGAACTGGGATTTTAACTCGGACCCTAGAACTCCAAATATAATGCTCATTTTCCCCACCCCCACCAGAAGGATATTGGATTCAACCCGACCAGGACCCAACCCCACCTTGCGACCACCCCCACCTTGCGTGCCTTTCGCTTCTCGTGGCTCTGAAATGGTCCTCTAGGCTTAGCTGTGCCTTCTACAGTCCCACGCGCTTGATGCTCTTGCAGCTGTTAAACTAAGCAGTTCCTATTCCCGAGGTTAATATATGCAGCGCCTCCCAGGCCCCCAGTCTTCACTACTCAGAGGGGCTGGCATCTGAGCCCCAAGCCCCACCCCTATGCACCCAAGCTCTCCACCCCCACACCTCAAACAATGTGCAAAGCCAGCCCCAGCCAGAAGAGCCCCTGACCCCACCTGAATCCTGATTCATTTTTATTTCCTCCTTCCCTAGAGTCCCTTTGAGACCTCATTCTGGGATTATTACTATGTCACAAGTCCATGAGTTTTGTTCTCTACCCCCATTCGGAGAGTGACTGTAGCCAAGCACCGGCCTCCCCCTTCCTCTGTTTAGCACCGAATTGGACGCCCTCCCATTGAGGACATTAGTTCATTTAGCGCTGTATATAAAAAATTTAAAGCCTAGTCGTGAAACCATGGAATTTACACAGACATACACACCCAGAAAGAAATCCCCTTATGTAAAGTGTTGTTCCAGAAGCAGCCGTCACTACGGAGATGAGCTTTTAAAAGGATTGACTTGACTAAAAAAATAAAGAATACCCTCCTCAACAGGACCAGTGGTCACCAAAATATTAAGAAAGGGCCTGAGTTTGGTTCCTTTCTCTACAGTATTTCAGGAAGGTCGTCCAAAGAAGAGAAAGCATCAATAAAAGGGGAATTAACCTGAATGCTAAATTGAAAGAAGAGACTGAAAAAGAGGGCTTTTGCAGTAGTCCCAATATACATTGCTTTGGGTCAGTCTATGTACAATTTGAGATTATAAAACCATTATAATCATTGTATGTCTTATACAGTACCTAGCAAAAATAAAGTGTAATTCCACATAGGTACAATATTTTCATATAACTTTACATTTATTTATATATTTCCAATATTTTGAAATAGAATTAAATTCATACAAAGTATAGGGTCAAGTTTGAAAATTACACATTTTTTTTGTTTCATCTATTATTGGAAAAGAGCTAATTTGGAGAGGAGTGTCATTTCAAAAAAGAAGGCCCATCAAATTGGAACTATTCCCAAAGGGCTTTAAAAGAATGCCTACCCTTTGACCCAGCCATACCACTGCTGGGTTTGTACCCCAAAGAGATAAAAAGGAAAAAGACTTGTACAAGAATATTCATAGCTACTCTTTGTGGTAGCAAAAAAAAAATTGGAAAATGAGAGGATGTCCTTCAATTATCTCATGGTGACAGAATATTATTATGCTGAAAGAAATAATGAACTGCAGGAATTCCATGTGAACTGGATAGACCTCCAGGAAGTGATGCAGAAAGAAAGAAAGAAGCAGAACCAGGAGAACATTATACACAGAGACTGATACATCGTGGCACAATTAAGTGTAATCAACTTTTCTATTAGAAGCAATGCAATGACCCAGGACAATCCAGAGGAATTTAAGAGAAAGAATGCTATCCATATCCAGAGAAAGAACTGTGGGAGTAGAAACGCATAAGAAAAACATATGATCAATCATATGGTTCAACAGGGATATGATTAAGGTTTTGATGTTAAAAGATTACTCCATTGCAAATCTGAATAGCATGGAAATAGATTTTGAACAATGATACATGTATAATCCAGTGGAACTGCTTGTCAGCTCTAGGAGGGGGAGGAAAGAATGGGGTGAGGGGTAATCATGAATGTAACATGGAAATTTTTCTAAATAAAAAAAAGGAAAAAAAGGAGGCCTACCAAAAATGATGTATCATAGACTTTTTTTGTATAGCACTATTAAAGTAGGATGAATAAGAAGTTTCATCTTTAAATATTTTTAGCAGAATGCTAGCTAGCCTTGCTCAGGTAAATTATTCCACTGATCATTATGCTGTCCAGACTTCCATGAGATATTGTCCATGATGTCCATGGCTTTCTGCTGATCAATACACTACTACTCTTCCTCTTCGACCTCTATCGACCCATGGTGAACCAGGGCTTTGCTCACCCAGCATGTGAAGACTGCTTCGGCTGAACAGACGGAAGAAACCAATAAGAAGGTTCAGCGGCTGAGAGGGCAACGCAGCAAAGCACTGTGGAGTGCTTAGGGCGTATTGGAGCACAAAGGACAACACGGCCATCCAATGCAGCTGAGGAAGTCTCCAGACGTAACAATTTTTCGTGCCACTGGACCCAGGCTTCCAACGCCAAGAGAGTGGGACTGTCTCTGTGCATCAGCTTTTCCACTTAAATCTCTTTCACACACAAGTATCTTTGTGCACACTCATCTATCCTAACCCCGTCCACCCTCTTCAAGACCTGCGGCGATGGGGGAGTGGCGACACAACAGGTGGAGGTGACCACTGGCAGTTGTAGTCATGATCCTGCACATAGGTGGCCCACGTACCAGTGGTCGCTCGGCCCTGTGGGCAGCAGGGACGTTCGGCAGCATCCTGGGTGACTGAGCAGCCCTCTCTAGGACAGCACTGCTCACCCTAATCAAGGGAGGGGACTAGAAAAGGTGTCCCAAACATTGCCTGCCCTACAAACACCCGGTCAGCACACAGCGGCTGGCGGGTCATCCCCTTAAGCTGTCGAAACCAAAGAAAACATAATACAAAGAAACTCCTACCAGGAGCATGGAACATCAGGACATTACTTGATAGAGAGAATACCCCAAGACCTGAGAGAAGAACAGCTCTAATTGGTAAAGAACTGGCGTGATATAACATCGACATCGCAGGCTTAAGCGAAACACGCTTACCAGAAGAGGGATCACTCAGCGAACCCACCACTGGATACACCTTCTTCTGGAAAGGTAGAGCCTCAAATGAAGACAGAATCCATGGTGTTGGCCTGGCTATCAATACCAGTTTGCTCAAACACCTGCCAGACTTGCCTGTGGGCATCAGCAAGAGTCTCATGAAGATCCATTTGCCTCTCAGCAAAGACAGGTATGCCAAAATCATCAGCACATATGCCCCAACACTGACCAACACAGAGGAGACCATTGAGCAGTTCTACTCTGACCTGAGAGCCGTCCTGCACTCAGTGCCCACCAATGACAAGCTGATACTACTGGGAGACTTCAATGCCCACGTTGGCTAGGACCATGAAAGATGGAAAGGAGTGCTCGGCAAACACGGCGTGGGCAAAATGAACAACAATGGCTTACTGCTACTCAGCAAATGCTCAGAGTTCGAACTCACCATCACGAATACTGTGTTCAGAATGGCGAACAAATATAAAACATCGTGGATGCACCCACGATCAAAACAGTGGCATCTCATTGACTACATCATTGTATACTGGTGAGACATCCAGGATGTAAAGATCACCAGAGTCATGAGAGGAGCTGAATGCTGGACAGATCACCAATTGTTTAGAGCGACTCTTCAAATGCGCATTGTGCCTCACCATCCAAAATGCTCCCAGACAGTTTGCACATTTTACAACGTGAGTCGTCTTAGAGATCCATCTTATTTGCAAACATTCCAGTCCTGCCTGGACAACAAGCTGTTTGCCAAGGGACCACTCACTGGAAGCTCAACTGAGAAATGGAACCAGTTCAGAGATGCAGTGAAGGAAACATCAAAGGCAGTCCTAGGCCCAAAACAATGCAACCACCAGGACTGGTTGGACGAGAACAACACTGCTATTAAAGACCTATTGAGCAAGAAGAACAAAGCCTTTATGGAGTGGCAAAATAACCCAAACTCTGCTCCTAAAAAGGACAGATTCAAGTCTCTCCAAGCCACGGCACAGCGTGAGATCAGGAAGATGCAAGACCGATGGTGGGAAAAAAAGGCAGAAGAAATCCAGCGCTTTGCTGATATGAAAAACTACAAACAATTTTTCAGTGCCCTCAAGACTGTCTATGGGCCATTAAAACCCACCACCACTCCCTTGCTATCCTCTGACGGTGACACTCGCATAAAAGATAAAAAAGGCATCAGCAACAGGTGTAAAGAACACTTCAGTCAGCTTCTCAACCGACCCTCTTCAGTCAACCAAAGCGCCCTTGACCAGATCCCCCAAAACCGCACCATTGAACAACTTGGCGTCCCTCCTTCAATAGAGGAAGTCCAAAAAGCCATTAAACAAATGAGTGCAGGCAAGGCACCCGGTAAAGATGAGATCCCAACCAAGGTGTACAAGGCCTTAAATGGAAAGGCGCTCCAGGCATTCCACATAGTGCTGACCAGCATATGAGAAGAGGAAGACATGCCCCCAGAACTCAGAGATGCCTCCATCGTAGCCTTATACAAGAACAAAGGCTCACGAGCAGCCTGTGACAACTACAGAGGCATCTCACTGCTCTCCACTGCTGGAAAGATCCTCACCTGTGTTATACTCAACAGACT
This sequence comes from Monodelphis domestica, assembly GCF_027887165.1. Lineage (NCBI taxonomy): Eukaryota > Metazoa > Chordata > Mammalia > Didelphimorphia > Didelphidae > Monodelphis > Monodelphis domestica. The sequence goes on from NC_077233.1 coordinate 199,289,029, forward strand.
CCTGTCATCTGTTTCAGAGCAGAACCTGCCTGAATCACAATGTGGCTTCCGACCAGATCGCAGCACCATCGACATGGTCTTCACGGTGAGGCAACTGCAGGAAAAATGCCTCGAGCAGAACCTGAGTCTCTACATTGTCTTCATAGACCTGACAAAGGTGTTCGACACAGTGAACAGGGATGCATTGTGGGTGATCCTCAGCAAGCTCGATTGCCCAGCAAAATTCGTCAAACTGATCCAGCTCTTTCATGTCTACATGACAGGGGAAGTCCTATCTGGTGGAGAGACTTCTGATCATTTCAACATCTCCAATGGCGTGAAACAAGGCTGTGTCTTCGCTCCGGTACTATTCAACCTATTTTTCACCTGCGTATTACGACATGCTGTGATGGATCTAGACCTGGGCATCTACATCAAATACCGGCTGGATGGCTCACTATTCGGCCTTCGCTGCCTGACTGCAAAAATAAAGACAACAGAGAGACTCATCCTGGAAGCTCTCTTCGCAGATGACTGTGCTCTCATGGCCCACCAAGAAAATCATCTCCAAACCATTGTGGACAGGTTCTCCACCGCAACAAAACTGTTTGGCCTGACTATCAGCCTCAGCAAAACAGAGGTGCTGTTCCAACCTGCACCAGGGAGGCCAACTAACCAGCCGTGCATTACAATCGATGGCACACAGCTTTCTAATGTCAACACTTTCAAGTACCTGGGCAGCACCATCGCCAACGACGGGTCCTAGACCACGAGATTAATGCCAGGATCCAAAAGGCCAGCCAGGCACTCAGGTAGCTGTGCTGCAAAGTCCTCCAACACAGAGGTGTAAGCACTGCAACTAAGCTCAAAGTGTATAACGCAGTGGTCCTCAGCTCGCTCCTGTACGGTTACGAGACATGGACACTATACCAGAAGCACATGAAACAGCTGGAGCAATTCCACCAACTCTCTCTCCGGTCAATCATGAGGATCCAATGGCAGGACCGAATCACCAACCAGGAAGTCCTCAACAGAGCCAACTCCACCAGCATCGAAGTCATGGTCCTCAGAACCCAGCTACGATGGTCTGGACACGTCATCCGAATGGACCCACAGCGAATACCAAGACAAGTATTCTATGGTGAACTGTCAGCTGGACTCAGGAAACAAGGCCGACCAAAGAAAAGATTCAAGGATCAGCTAAAGTCCAACTTGAAGTGGGCTGGCATTACACCAAAGCAACTAGAACTCGTTGCCTCTGACAGAAGCAGCTGGCGAGCCCACATTCACCATGCCACCACCACCTTTGAAGATGAGCGACGTCGACGTCTTGCCGCTGCACATGAACGCCGACACCAGGCCACAGCCGCACCTCCCGTCACAACTGGCGTCCCATGCCCCATGTGCCACAAACTCTGCGCCTCAGTCTTTGGACTCCAAAGCCACATGAGGGTACATCAATAGATGAAACTGCACAAAGACAATAGTCATTCTCGATCACTGAGAGACTACCACTATATGTACATATATGAAATGTGTATATATTAAAAGGTATGTTGACTCTGGCCCATTGTTCTCAGTTCTGCTAGTAAATCAAAGTTAGGAAGGCCCTGCTGGAGAAGGTGTCACCAAATCTGCATTTTTTTAATTACTTGCGATTTAGCCCCCCCGCTTCTACCTGTGATGTTAAGCATAATGTATAGGCAATTGGGGTGATGCTGAAATGTAATGGCCTGGGTTCCATGAGTAGAAAGTACAATTTCACATGTGCCATGGGAGTATCTTATAGCAAAGTAGACATAGCTAGCCTGTTCTATGCCTCCTCCCTTCTCCCTTAATTTCTATCAGAAGGGGAAATGGGAAGTTAGGACTGAAGGCCATTCTATTGCCCTCAGGGAGATGGGATTCCAGGCTACAATTATAGCTATCTGTTTTCTTAGTCTAGAGGATAAAGTTTTCAGATTCAAGCTAATTTCTGATCAGTTCAGTATGGGGGAAAGCAGAATTTATATCCTGCTTTATAACCAGAATTTAACTCCTGTTCTACCAAATACCAATTCCACAATGAATACACAGAACACTTACTTAGCCAAGAAACCCATTTATCCAAGTTGGTAACAAAAAAAGTATACAAATAAAGATATAACAGACAAAACTGAGTGAAAAGCTTTCCCACCTCGATGGAAGTAACATATATTAATCAAGAGAAAGACCTAGCTCTCATGCTAGGGGAAACTCACCAGTCTGTAGTTTAGCAAACTGGAAGTAGGGGTATGACAGAGATTGCCAGTTCCTTTCATGTCTTCCCAGAGTTTTTTCCTTCAGCAACCTGAAATGGGGTTTTCCTCCCCATCTTCCTTCCTGAAACTGGAAGTCAGAAGCTCCCAAAGCCACGACAGACCCCAAAGTTTGGAGAAGACTAAAGAAGAACCTGTCTCTCTCAACAACTCCATCCAACCTCTCATATAGGGCAAGGCATCCACCTCCACCAATGAGGAGAGAGTCTCTTGACAATGTGCTTTGGTACTGAGGATACATGTATAACCTGGTTCCAATCTATTTTCATTATTATAGGTGGTTTTTAAAATCTGTACAATTTTAAGGTTTAATAGCTAATTATGGTCAGGTAGGTTGCACAGTGGGTAGTGTACTGGGCTTGGAATTGAGAGGATTCATCTTCCTGAGTTCAAATATAGCCTCAGACACTTACTAGCTGTGTGAACCTAGGGAGGTCACTTCATCCAGTTTATCTCTGTTTCCTCATCTATAAGATGAGCTACAGAAGGAAAAGGCAAACTGCTCCAGTTTCTTAGCCAAGAAAACTCCAAATGGGGTTACAAAGTATTGGACACAACTAAAATAATTAAACAACAGCTTAAAACTGCACTAAGACTTTTGGGAACATTGTACTTTTTTCCCTCTAATGCACTCTTTAATATAGCCAAACTGGCCTTCTTTCTATTCCTCACATAATAGTCTATCTCCTATCCTTTACACAGGTATGCATGCTTGGTTTGCATTCCTGCCTTGCTTCTGGCTCAAAGGATCCTTAGTTTCTTTTACTTTTCAACTTAAATATAATAAATTTTCATTATTACCTTTCACTATGTGCCTCCTCCTCAATTACTCTTTATTTATTTTATATACATATATTTATTTTCTATATACTCATTTAGATGACTCCCCCTGTAGAATAAAAACTCTATGAGTGAAAGGACTATTGCATTTTTGTCTCTTTTTGTCTTTCCCCATTTTCCCTCCTGAAGCTGGAAGTCAGAAACTCCCAAAGCCCATGCAACCCAAAGCAACCCAAAAGTTTGAGGAAGACTAAAGAAGGAGGAGGGAGCTCTGTCTTTCTCTCTCAACAACTCCATCCAACCTCTCACTCAAAACAAGGCATTTATCTCTACCAATGAGGGAGGGAATCACATGACAGTGGGCTTTGGGACAGAGGATACATGTATAACCTGGCACCTAGTACAGTGCCTAGAATATTGTAGTTGTTTGGTTTTTTTATTATTGATTAATTCATGTTAATAAAGGCTTTGGAGATTGAAATAAATCAAATATCCCCTTAGAATGAAAGGATTGAAAAATTGATTTGCTGATTAATTGTGTAGAAAACAAATTTTTCCTCTCTTCAAAGAAAAAGTAACTTTTCACAGTGAACTTAAAAAGTGATGGTGGTCTTCTCCCTTGCTCCCAAGAGTTCCTCTAACAGATGACTCAGACCACACTAATGTTCTTTCCAGCACATCCTGTCAGAAGTACTCATTTATTTTACTGTTGTCTGCATCCTTATGTGGTTTTTGTCTGCCTCATTCTTTTCATAAAATCATAGATTCTAGATCTGGAAAGGGATTTAGGAATAATCTGGTCTGATATCCTTACTGCCCTCATGTAGACATACAAAGAGAAAAGCACAGAGTATCCTCTGTTAAGAATTGTTCTTAATTTTCTATCAAGACTGACTCCTTTCTCTGCAGTCAGGGGTCACACTCTATAGCTGTCTCCTGGCTCTATCATGATGCCCCAGAGAATACATATCCTACTTTTTAAAGGCGAAAAAGTTTGATCTTCAATCAGCCAATGGCATTCTGCTCTTTTCATCAAGAACTTCTTTATAACTCTATAAAGCAGTAACAAAGTAAAAAACAACAAACAACTTTTAGAGGCAGAACATCAGGCCTGAAGTTGGGAGGATCTAGGTTCAAATCTGCCTTCAGACACTTTCTAGTTGTGTAACCCTGGGCAAGTCACTTAACCCCCATTGCCTAACCCTTACAGCTCTTCTGCTTTGTCCATTCTAAAACAGAAGGTAAGTGTTTGTTTTTTTAAACCCTATATTCCACTTAATGTCTTGCTGTCTGCCCTTGTTGTCTGCCTCCTTTATATTTATGTCAACTGGGTTGGTGGGAGAAAGGAGAATAATTTGATCAAGGGTCTGGTTGTCACTCACACTGTGTGTGTGTGTGTGTGTGTGTGTGTGTGTGTGTGTGTGTGCCCGCGCGCGTGCAGGCACACTTGAAACTGCACTGAGATTTTTTGGAACATTCCTGTATAAATAGAAAGAAGTTCAATGCTACAAAATGGAAAACACAAAGACTAGAAAAGAGATAACAAAATATTTCCTCCCTTGTAGCAGGGATTGGGGGAGGGGCAACTAGGAAAGGATATTGTACATATGGTCAGACAAGATTTCTATGTCAGATGTTCTAATAATTTCTCTTTGTCACAAAGGAGAGTTTAATCCAGAGGGAAAGACTAGTGATTGTGATAAAAGAGGGGGGGAAAGTAATTCAATAAAATATTCTCAAAAGAAAAATAAATAATATTCATAAGCCATGGGGGGAGATGCTTGGAAATTATAAACTTATTTCATATCAAAAGATTCAAAATTCTCTGTATTTTTCATACAGAGATTTGATACAACTTTAGGAGGAAAAAAGGAAGGAAGGAAGGAAGGAAGGAAGGAAGGAAGGAAGGAAGGAAGGAAGGAAGGAAGGAAGGAAGGAAGGAAGGAAGGAAGGAAGGAAGGAAGGAAGGAAATAAAATTTTAGGAACACTTTACCTGTGTGAATACATTGGGGATAAAGAAATTGAATCCCCCCAAGGTTATTATATCCAATTCTCTCCAATTTCCATGGTTATTAATGCAAAATAAACAAAATGCTGGAAGCAAATATATCTGCTAAAGTCTCAAGTCTCCCTAGATCACAAAAGAGCTTTCCAAGAAACCTGAGCTCCTCATGAACTTAAGATTCCACAAATTAATTTTGTGCCAAAAATTACATTCAATCAATTTCAACACTGTAAAGCTATTTCCTGACACCATGATTCCCTTCTCTTTCCCTACCTCCACCCCAGATGCTAACAACATATAAACACTAGACAATTCAGACAGATGTATGATGAACAAGATGATATATAGTGCTACAAACATAGGATTGGTATGCTGCTGCTCTAGAATTTCTAAAAGCACAATGGGGAAAAATAAGCAAAAGTAACGTGCCCTTTGGGGTCACAATTTAGTTTTTTAAATTACCATGTCAGAATGACTTTCCCTTGGTACATTATTATAGGTAGTTTTCAGCATCAAATGTCAGCAAGACACATCAAAAGGCTTCACCAATACCCTCCAAATTCTATTGTTGCCAGTAGGTTAGATAACAGAGAATTGCTATCTCCAGTTGGCCATTTTAAAGATGTTTATATCTTATCTTGGAGTAGGGGGAGACTTCCTATCCCCTTCCACTCAACTTTTGTTTATCAGAATGCTATTTGATATCATGGAATAGATAGAGTAAGCTTCAGAGGGAAAAACTCAGTTGGATAAATATTTACTGATAATTTCAAGACACTATAAGATATAAGATGCTAGACTGACTAAGGTTGGGCAAGGCAATGGCTTCAAAAAGCTTAGCAGTGCATTAGGCTTGAGTGTTAGAGGAATAATTTTATATTCAATTTATTCTAATCCTGGCCTTGGACATATGCCACAGCTCAATACAAAGTGCAAAAGCAGAAGAGGAAGTCCTTTCTTTAAAGACACTCAACCCTTTCTGAGTAGAAAAAAAAAGAGGAAAATTGACAGTATCTAAAGTGGTTGTTAAACACAATACTGGTAAGCCCACTATTGTACTTATATTTGTCAGCCCACTACTACGTAGTACCAACCAAAGTTCCCTGCACACAAAAATGTTCAATGAATGTCCAACAGATTATTCTCTGACATTTTGTTGTCAATAACAATGGTTTGGGGTTGATTCTGGTGGATTTTTCATCTGGTATTTCCTTGCCAATAATAATCAGGAGCTTCATTTTGGAATCTTTTGAAATTATGTGTTTCTCTACTATATGGCTGAGCAAAGCCACAATTGCACTCATTTCATTCTTCAATGTAAAGTTGTTAAATGATGACAGCATATATAAAGTAAAAGATTTTGTATAAAGATTTAAGATTTCTACTTATCAGTAGAGAAAAGTTGGCTTTATGGATAAGTGATACTCTGAGACTTTGTGTATTGTTAAATATCTCTAGATGGCAAATATACTGATCTTGGTGTGAATTAATTTGTGCGCATTCCATTACTTCTTTGTGAGGTCTCTTTCATGATGGAGATGCACTTTTCTCCTAGGGCAATCTACATGATTATATTCCTGAAATTATTGAGCAATACCTTTGCAATAGGATTTTTAGACCTAGCACTCCTGGTTTCCAGTGATCTATATTCCACCCTATAAAATGGAAATGTCATTCAGAATAAGATGTTCATGTTCAATCCTGTGATTGTTGTTCAGTTATTCAGGCACAGTTATAACTGTGATACCATTTGTAGTTTTCTTGGCAAAGATACTGAAGTGGTTTGCCATTTCCTTCTTCAGCTCATTTTATGAATGAGGAAACTGACAGAAACAGGTTAAGTGGCAAACTCAAAATCACATAGCTAGTATCTGAAAACAGATTTGAACTAAGGAAGATGAGCCTTTCTGACTTCAAACTCAGCACTCTATCCACTGCACCAGCTAGCTGCCTCTGTAACCCTAGCCACCTTTTTTTTAATGAATGGTTTCACTTTTAAAGAATCTACTTATCTCTTTATTTCATTACCTCCTGCCATTCCCACATGTACTCCTTCCTAGCTGTTTACTTTTCATTGTGAGTCATTTACAGTAGATAGAATAAAACAAATACATTTAACCAATTTTCTATTTTATGGAAAATCTGTAAGAGAATCTGTCTCAGGCAAATCTGTGAGGTAAATAAAGTTGTCTTTGATATGAATTCACTTCTCTCTTTCTATACCAAATCCACTCCTACCCACTACCTTCCTCCAAGCATCTTATATAGCTCTCAACTAGCTCCAATTAATCTCTGCTACTATAGAAGTTAGTAAATTAGCTAATGATGGCTTGTAATATTACATACCCTGAAGTATTATATGTATGTATGTATATATTTTCCTTTTTGTAGTCTGTTCCAACCTGCTGACACTCATCATGTACTTCTCCATGTTTTTTGGGGTGATTCTGAAACTCACTTTTTTATGACACTATAGAATTCCAAAATAAATACTTGAACAAGATGAGAGAGAGAGAGAGAGAGAGAGAGAGAGAGAGAGAGAGAGAGAGAGAGAGAGAGAGAGAGAACTGATAGATCAGTGGGTAGATAGATACATATATAGATACACAGATTTCTTTTTGTTTTTATTTTCAGTGGTGGTAGGTAGAAGAGAAAAAAAGAATTTTATAACAAAAAAAGATGAGATTTTGTTTCAGAGAGAAGCTTAGGGGCCATTAAAAGTATTTCAAATGAAAGATTATGGAAGAGAACAGGGTAAAGGATGGCATCAAAAAACATCATAAATGCTTGCTGATTGATCTGTTTATTAATTGATGGGGAGAAAGATAGTTGGTCATATAACAAGAGCTCAGATGGGTGGATTTATATGATTGGAGGAAGAAGACACATTCATGAGGTAACAGATCCATAGAAGTACTGAATTATGTATATGTATGTATATATTATGAAAACAGAGGCAGCATGATATCATGTTTAAAGAACTAACCCCGAGCCACAAGGATCTGAGTTCAATTTCCCAATCTGGCACATGGTAGCCATGTAAATAAAGTTGAAGGAATCACTTGAATCCCTCTCAGTATACAAGAATGTTGGGCTTTGTCTGAGTCCTGCTGCAAATCCCACTGAGATAGGTACTCTGAGGGCAGTGGGCATGGTAAGAATTTAATTAGGTGAGAGCAGGAAAAAACAAGGCTGTAAAATAGAGGTCAGATGGGAGAGAGCCAGAAAAACAAAGTTATAAAATGTAAACTAGACATACCTCAAGTCACAAAGAAGCTGTCCTGACTATTAGGTACAATGACTCTGCATTCTATAGGTGGGAATAAAAGCAATGCTGGGGACAGGGACCATTGCTCCTCTTGGGTCTCCCTGTGAGTATATATATATACACATATGTATATACACAGACACATAAGTATATACTCAAGGTCTAAAAAGTCTTAGTCAATTGTTAAACAAATATATGTGTATATGTTTGTATTTGGAATGACAAGGGAATGACAAGAAGCAATGAAAAATTGAATTTTGAATAAATGCCTCTGAAGAAGAACAGATGGAACCCCAGAGGACCTGGGGGATGGGATGGAATTCCAACCAGACTCAAATGGCAGTTGGGAGAAAAACCAAGAGTTCTTATTGTCTTGGGCTCCTTGGAGCAAAGAGGGAGAACTACCTTTGGCTATGAAGACACACAAAATCTCTCAATCTTGTTACCTGAGCAACAAAAGATCTTATCTCTCAACTGGTGGCAAATCTTTGAGCTCATTTTTAAAGAAGATTCCCAGGTTCAAACCCTCAAGATCTGTATAGGGAAAATACCTAGGGATTTCCTTTTCCCCCTGTCCTGTTTACCCTTCAACACTTGATATCTAAATAAAATAGACATCTTGATTTCAATAGAAACTTGAATCAGATTCAAATGTATTAGGAAGGAAACTTCAAACATCATTTCAAAAAAAGGAGACTGAAGGAAAATCTTACCCTTTTAGTCTAGTCAGACCGACTCCATTGATCAATAGCTCAACTTAGGGAAAGGGGAGGAAGTAAGGAAGTATCACCGTATATTGATTCCCCAAAGGAATTTTGGTTCCTTCTTTCAAAGTCCCCAGCTAATACATATATATGTATTATATATATATATAATACATATATATAACTGTGTGTTACAAAAAGTTTTCATTACTTTCAATAGAGAAACACTAGTTCCTTTCCCAATAAACACAGAAGTAAATCTATCCCACCATTATTTAACATAGTTCTAGACATGTTTATAATAGTAATAAAAAATTAAAAGCGTAAACATTAGCAAAAAGGAAACTAACATTCCTATTTGCAAATAACATGAGATTTACTTAGAAAGTGTTAGAGAATGTTTAAGGAGAATAATTAAGATAATATATAGCTTTAGTAAAGTAGCAATTACAAAATAAAAGCATGTTATTTAGTTGAAATAAAAATATTAATATTAACTTGATAGAAAAAGAAATAATATTTGAAATAAATACAAAGTGAATAAAATTTATATAAATTCATTTAAAAAGATGCATTCAAGATTACATAAACAAAATAATAAGACATACATTAAAGAAATAAAGTAGATCATTTAATTTAAATAATTACAAGAATATTAATTGCTAATGATTTAGTAACACAAATATAACAATACTACCCAAACAAATTATGGTGACAAAGTTAATTTACAGTTTGTAATAAGCTGATCAAACTACCAAGAGGTTATTTAGTACTAGATAATAATAATGAAATTCATTTGCAGAAACCAAAGATCTAGAATCTCAAAGGAGATGCAGGAATAGGGACTATATTAAAGAGGAAATTATACTTCCAGACCTCAAATTACATATAAAGGAATAATAATCATATTTAATGATGATTAAAAGGTGGAAAATTAGTAGAAAAAACTAAGAAATCAAAAATCAGAAACAATCAAATTCAGTAGTCCAATGTTCAACAAATAAAACATTTGGAGAACTACCTCTTGGACATGAACTACTAGAAAAACTGGAAAACAGTATAGGAAAAAAATGGTTTTAGACCTGCATTCTATACCACATACTAAAATAAGTTCCAAATGGATCATTGGATCATAGGATTATAGATCTGGAGCTGTAAGTAAACTTTAAGCCTGTCTAATCCACTCCTCTCATCAGATCAGGAAACTGAGGCCTAGAGGTTAAGTGAAATATTTGAGGTAATATAGATCAGTGATAAAGAACCATTTAGAGATGGAGCACCAGGCTCTGCTCCACACCCCACATCCCCAGACCAAGTGACATGCACACCTTTCCACAGAGTGCCAAGTGCACCCAGAGTCCCCCTTACCCCACACAGAGGAAAGAGGAAGTGATCCCATTGGACTGCTGGGCAGAGGGACCAGTGATGAGGAAAAAAGTCCTCAGGCATGGTGAAGAGGGGGAGGGCAGCAAGTCCTTCTGCCTTTCTAATAATGAACTCTGGGGGTGGGAGAGGTACAGAGGAGGGCTGTCAAGTGCCCACAGATAGCCCTCTGAGGAGCCATAGATTAGCCGTCACTGATATAAGTGGTAAATCATAGCATTATGATTTGAACTAAAGTCTTCTGATTAAATATGATATTCTTTCCACTAGCTATTCAGTCTAAATATAAATGGTCACATCACTTTTCCCCAAACTGGCAGGAAAAAAAAATAGGAGCTACCTTCCAAAATTATGGTTTGGAGAAGAAGAGATTTTATGTTGGTGTTGTTTCAGTCATGTCCAACTCTTCATGAACCCAAATGGAGATTTCTTGGCAAAGATACTGGAGTTGGTTTGCCATTTCCTTCTCCAGCTCATTTAACAGATGAGGAAACTGAGGCCAACAGGGTTAAGTGACTTACCCCAGGTCACAAAGCTAATAAGTGTCTTGAGGCCAGATTTGCACTCAGGAAGCATAATCTTCCTGACTTTGGTCTTGGTACTCTACCCCTTGAGCCTTCTAGCTGCCTAATTAAGAGATAATAATGTATAATTTTGAGAGATATATCCAAAAATCACTGTGATAAAAATAAAACAAGTTATTAGTTCCTATTTAATGAACATCAAAGGCAATCTGGGAAAAAAAGTTGTGTATTTTTTTTAATGAGATCTTCAAAAAAGTCAGTCAATAAGGAAAGACAGCTCTTCTCTATCTTTGTCTCTTCACTCTTTCACATCAAAAATATTTAGAACTGATCTAAATTATTTCTGGCAGACTTTTGTCTAAGCCTCAGAATGCAGAATTTCCTGCCACAATATGTATAAAAGCAGAAGAATAAGGTCATAGATTTAGCACTAAAAGTGATCTTAAAGGTCATTAATTCCATTTTATAGAGTCCTCATTACAGATAAGGAAAATGAGAACTCAAAAGGATTACTGACTTGTTCATACAGGTAACAAAGGTAGGACACAAACCTATCTTATCTGACTTTAAACCCATTCCATTGAATTCCAGGAAAAGGGATGGTAGAAGGGTGAATTGGTGAAATGTTGCTAAGCTTCAAAAATAGTTCAAGCTACACAAATTGAATAATGGAATATTACTCTACTATAAGATATAATGAATACAAAAAATCCTGAGAAGATAAGTGAACTGATGAAAAGTGAAATAATTAGACAGAGTTAAGTCATTCCCACAATGACTATGATGAAAATGTAAGTGGAAAAGACAATAAAAAGAAAATAATTGAAGTGGAATTTTGTGCAATTAGAATGACCATACTTAGCACCAAAAAAAATGAGTATGAGAAGGTACTTCCCCCAATTTCTTTGAAAATATGGTAGACTGACTATAGAACACTGCCTAGGATCATACAACTAGCATCTGAGATCAAATTAGAACCCAGGACCTTCTATCTCTAGACCTGACTCTCAATCCACTGAGCCCCCATTTTCTAAAATAATGGTAGCAACTCTCTTTGTGGTCGTAAAGAACTGGAAATTAAGAGTATAACCATCAGCTGGGGAATGACTAAACACATTATGGCATATGGTTGTGATGGAATACTATTGCACGATAAGAAATGATGAGCAGGTTAATTTTTTTAAAGCCTGGAAAGACCTATGTGAAATTATGAAAAGTGACATGAGCAGAACCAAGAATAAAAGAGCCAGTGCATATAAGCACTGTTATACATAGTGTGTAATTGGAAATCTTGTGCCTTTGAACTACATTTCCCAGGAGCCCACTGACTTCCTGTCATTATGTGCTAATGTAGATAGGGGAAAAATAGGGTGGTCTTCCATGGCTAGCTCGTTTCTTCCTGGATCGGTACATTGATGGAGCAAGCTGTTTGAGCAGGTAAATTAGCAATGGGCACATGGTTTTATTTTGCTATCTTTTTATTCCTTTATTTCTATGATTATTAATAAATCTTATAAAACATATTTGAAGTTATATATAATTTTAATTTTTACAATAGCACTAGAATTATTGCTTGAAGAATAACTTGTGTATGTCTACCTACAGAAAAAACTGATGAATAGAAACAAGTAAGACATAGTTTGACATACTCATGTATCTTGTCGTCAAATGATGATTTCTCTAGTATGGGAAGGGGAAAGAAGGAGAGAGACAACCTGGGAACTTTAATGTAACAAACAAATTTCAAAAAATTTTAAGTGAAAGGGTTATAATAGTTGGCAGAAGATGCCTTCAAGTCTGAAATATATAAGCTCATGACCTTCTTCCTTCCTTCTTGGAACTCCAAGAACTTGGTCTTCTCTCCTTAGTAACAAGTTCCTCTAAACCAATTATGACAAAACTTTTAGAGATGAAGTACCCAGCCCCACCCCATCTTACCCCTCCCCCCAGACTGAGTGGCATGGCCCTCCCCCACAACTAGTGTTAGGTATACCCTGCCCCCACCCTTAACCCACACAGGGGAGGGAAGAAAACCTCCCATTGGGCTGTTGGGCGGAAGAGTAGGGGATGTGAAAAAATATCATCAGGCATAGTAGAGAAGGGGAAGAGAGCCATTCTGCCCAAGTTCCTCTACCTTTCTAGTAATAAAGTCTGGGGTTGGGGGTGGGGGCATGCAAAGAGTGCTCTGCATACCATCTTTGGCACCCATGCCATAGATTCACCATCACTGCTCTAAACAATGGATCTAGGTCTAGTATTACATTATGTGATGCTCTAGAACAGTGGTTCTCAACCTCTCAATTTGTTGCAATGAGAATACATAATGCATATCAGGTATTTACATTCCGAATCATAACTGTAGCAAAATTACAGTTTTGAAGTAGCCACCAAAATAATTTTTTGGTTTGGGGTCACTGCAACATGAGGAACTGTATTGCAGGGTCACAGCATTAGAAAGGTTGAGAACCACTGCTCTAGAATTTGGGATATGGTGTCAGCAAGGCACTGAATTTTTTTCCAGGACAACATACAAGTCTAAAATTCAGAACAAAGGTAAAACCTTACATACAAATAATGACAGCTGTCATTATCACCCTCCCTCGACTTCTGAATAAGCATTATCTATATTCTATGAAGGCATCCCTTTAAAACTGAATTTCCAATAACAGGGTTTTATAATAGCTCCTCCACCTGACTGTAGTCCCACTCAGCACAGGTCTGTTGTTCTAAGATGATAAGATGAGGACCCACTGTATCAGGTTAAGGATGCTTCTCAAACAAGGCAAAAGAAAAATTGTGATTTGTAAACAGGAGTCCTAGCATTTAAAACCTTTCATGGACACACTTAGACCTCCCTTTCTGGGCTAATTTCACATGACTGCCCTTCAAGACACTTCCTGTGGCATTACAAAGCAGGGCAGCAAACAGAAACTGTGAGACATTTTCTACTGCCAAACCATAGGTGTCACCAGTGTGACAGGGACTGTCAGTCATTCATCCATCCTTCCCTCACAGTCATCAGGACAGGAAATGCTAACGTCAGCAGCATGGTCTTTGACAGTATGTACCGAGCTCACTGACGCACAAAGGGTGGAAAGGGCGTAGATGGGAAGAAGCTTGTTAGTTGTTTGTGCCAGCATGTATATGCCTATATATCTGCTGAATCTCTCCTTCTGGCCTCTTCTGGCAACAGTATTTACAAGCTTTAGGTAGTTTAGAGGATGAAAAACAATTCATGAGTTTTCTGCTTTGATTCTAAATGTTTCAGTTGAGTTGTTTTTGGATTGTATTTATAGTGGAGCCTTTAGAGTATAAATTTGGGGATAGATGGGGTTTGGGAGCCATCTGGTCCAATGCTTCATTTTATGGATGAAGAAACCAAAATACTGCAAAAAATTACTTATGTGAATGAGACACAGAGGAAGATTGGAGATCTCACTCCAACTATAACCTTTGGCCACTTCTGAGCTACAACCCTCAAGAGAGACTGTAGCAAAATGGATGGGCCCCAATATTGGAATAGAGAGTAAGAATATGTTAATCATCCTATTATATGTTCATGTAGTTATTATTGTTATTATAACCTTTGTTAGTCTTCTTCCAATGTATAGTAGCATGGAAGTGATCCTGGGTTTCTCAAAGGCTGTCATTCAAGTGAGTCATGTTGTGGCATGTTTTACCATCCTAGAAAGGTTTCAAGGACTTTATAACTTTGATCTATGTAGTGACTAATCATGTGTTAAGAGGATGAAGCAAGTCTTGCCCCTCCAGGTAGAAAAGTGGTAAGCTATAGGTACAAAATGAGGCATACATTGACAACAGATTGATTTATTTTGCTTAATTATACTTATTACAAGAACAGGTTTTATTATGAGTGGGGAGGACAATGCAGGGAGAGTTATTGAGAAGTGACAGCAATGTTTTTTAAAAGAGTAAAAAAAAATTTTTAATCACTTATTATTTGTTTGTTACATTAAACTACCCAGTTAACACCCTCCCTCCCCTTTCCCCATTAGAGAAGGTATCAATCAGCAAAAAGATATATATATGTATATATAACGATGTCTTACTTATTTCTATTCATTAGTTCTTTCTCTGGAGGTGGACATATACAAGTTGTTTTTCAAATAATATTTCTGTTGCTGAATATTATATATTGTATATATTCTCTTGGCTCTGCTCATTTCATTCTTCAAATTTCATGTAGGACTTTCCATGTTTTTCCAAAAATAACCTATTTGTCATTTCTTATAGAATTGTAGTATTCCATCACAATCATATGCCACAAGTTTTTTTGTCATTCCCCTGTTGATGGGTATCCCTTAAATTTCCATTCCTTTGTCACCATAAAGAGAGCTTCTATCAACATTTAGAACATTTTCCTTTTTCCCTGATCACTGTATAATTGAAAATCTATTACCCTAAAAAAAGAACTACATTTCCCAGGAGCCCACTGACTTCCTGTTGTTATATACTTCCTATAGACAGGGGATATTAGGCAAGGATGTGGAGGGTCCTGCCTTCTTTGGCTGCTTGGCTTCAGTGAGTGGGGTTATGAAATAGCTAATCAGCCATGGGCATGGGGTCTTTATTTTGTATCATCCTTATTCCTTGATTTCTAATGATTATTAATAAGTCCCTTAAAATATAATATTTTTATTATTGAGATATAATTTAATTTTTACATCACTTTAAGAAATAAATCTAATAGTGGTATTGACCCAAGAAAGTTTTTTTTTTTTTTAAAGAAGGCTTCAAGTACAAATGTGATGATACCTGTCCAAGAACCAGTCTAGCTAGGTTAGGTCAGGGGCTTGTTACAAGAAATTTGACTGGTAGAGGATGATCTTTCTTTCTATCTTTCTATTATGATAGCTCATGAAACTATCTCATGAGGCACAGAGCTCTATAAAGTACATTACTGAAAGGAATATGTATGTCTATAAACTATAAATTTTTCAAAGTATTGAAAAAGTAATTAATATAATATACATTTTAGTCTTCAGAATTGTAGTCCCTAAGAGAAAGGCAGCATAATGTAATGGGGAAAGTCTTTGTCTCTGAGCCAAAAGATCCAGGTTCAGATCTCACTTATGTTCTTCATACTCTTTGTATAATCTTAACAAGTAACTTCACGTTAGAGGTTTTCAGCATTCATTGGTAAAAAGTGTCAACATGGAGTCTAGAAACCCCAAACTTGTGGCCTAGTGGGATGTGGAAACCCCAGGTTTTGACCTGCCACATTAAAGTTCCTCCCTGAGGGAAAGTCCTACTTCACTGCCTCTTAGACTAACAATAGACTTTAAGATTTGGAGCAGTCTGGCAAGCTGAAGGTCCAGAGTCCAGGAGGGTGTGATATACTGGGAGAGGCTTCTGGAGACAAGGAGAGTCATTTGACATCTTAAAGTTTATTGCTAGTCTAAAAGGCAATGAAGTAGGACTTTCCCTCAGGGAGGAACTCTCATGTGACAGGTCAGAACCTGGGGTTTCCAGAATCCATGTTGACAAAAGGAAGAGTTCAGAGTACATCCCTGGAGCTCATAATCTTTTTTGTGTATCTTGGCCTCTTTAGCAATCAGTTGAAGTCTTTAGACCACTTCTCAGAATGTTTACTGTCAACATTCATAATTGAAAGAAAAGTTAAATTTCAGTTAAGGCTTAGTGAGAGTAAAGATGTCATTTTTCTCATCCAAGTTTACCTACAGATCACCTAAAATCTGTATCTGAGTCCCCAAGGAGTCTGGCATCCCAGGTTGAGAACCTCTGCATTAGATGGCTTCTATGGTTTTATGACCATAGCTCAGATATTCTGTGGCATTAGGGACGGTAACTCATGACCTTGTGGTGGTAACGGTATTATATGCCAACTGAAAATGAAGAAAAGGGGGGCACTCTTTGTGACCTCTGTGTGTATGTGTTAGCTTAATTTAGAAAATAGTAAGTAACTATGACTTGCTCTATTTGGAGTGCAGGTTCTGAACTAAAGATCAACATCAATTCACAGAAGTCTTCCCAAATTTCTCTGAGTCTATCCCTTACACCATTTTTCATGGGACACTAATATCTTGTTAAATTCACACAATATAATTTGTCTAGCTCTTCATCAAATTGATTACCATGAATTTTGTTTCTAATTCTTTGCTACAAAAACAATTTTAAAGTGTTGTTATTTAGACATTCAGTCATATCTGTCCCATGTACTATATCACACTAATACTGTCCAAGGGGTTTTCTTGGCAAAGATACTGATTTGCCAATTTCTTCTCCCATGGATCAAAGCAAACAGAGGGTAAGTGACTTTCCCAGGGTGACACAGCTAGTAAATGTCTGAGGCCAAATTTGAACTCTTATCTTTCTGACTCCAGGTTCAGTGCTCTATCCACTGAGCCATCTAGCTACCTCCAAATACTTTGGTACATAATTCTCTTTTCTCCTTCCTTGACCTCTTTGGGATATTTGCCTGGTTGTGGAATCATTGTGATGAAGGGTATGTAGAACTGAATTATTTTTTGCAATTTCATTTTCTAAATGAGCAAACTGAAACTCAACAAAATTAATTAGCTTTCCTAGGCTCAAATTAGTGACAAGCAAGGTTTTAAAGCCATGTATCTGACTCCAGGATCAATATCCAATCCATCATGCTGGATTATCTAGTCTATTAATGGTCACCATACGCCCTCTTCAGTGTCTTTTCAGTGACCTAAAATTTTGATTTTTGATTATTCAGACAGTATTACTCCATAATTCAGAGTCATATGATATTTTCCCTACCCCAGAAATATTGCTTTTAAGACTGAATATGTATTTTGAGCACTCAATATAACCAATATGTAAGGACTCATTGCCCTTCCCTGGTGGGTTCATGAGTTATTTCAGCCAGGTAATTATGTTTTTAAAAAGCAAATGTTTTTAAAAGAGCTGTTTACAACATTTGTCAAATACATAAAATATTTTGAAGAGACACTGAAATCAGAAACTGGAAAATGCAATTAAAGATGCAGCTAAATGGTCAAATGGATAGATGTTTTTTTTTTCCTGGAGTCAGCAAGACAAGTTCAAAATCTGCTCTGGGACACTTACTAGATATCTGGCTTTGGGCAAATCACCTTGCTTCTATTCTCCTCAGTTGTCTCAGCCATAAAATGGGAATAATAATAGCACCTGACTCCCAGGGTGGCTTTGAGAATCAAATGAGATAATATTTGTAAAGTGCTTAGCACAGTGCTGAACACATAGTAGGCCCCTTATAAAGGTTAACAATGATGATGATAAAATTCATGTCTCTTTTGCTGCTTATAAGTATTAGGATCCTACTTAAAGACTTTTGGAAAATATGGAAAGTTTATACAATGTGACAATTTTACAATTAATTATTGTTAAGCTAGTGAGTTTCAGATTTTTTAGATATTAAATAAATTGTGTGAGTAAAGCATAGTCTACAAGGTTTTGTTGTTTATAATAATTTTTGGAAATTGTTTCCCATGGACAGGTAGATGGGTGTGGTAGATAGAGTGTTAGGCCTGGAATCTGGAATTAATCTGGCCTCAGACACTTACTAGCTGTGTAACCCTAGACAAGCATCTTAACTCTGTTTGCCTCAGTCTCCTTATCTGTAAAATGAATTAGAGTAGGAAATGGCAAAGCATTTCAGTGTCTTTGCCTTGAAAACCTCACCTGGGGTCAGAAAGAGTCAGATATCACTAAAAAGTACTGAAAAACAAATTACCATGGAAATAAAAAAAGTCATGCAATTTAAATATCAAACAAGTTTTTCAGGTCTTAAATAATTGTTTGATTACTACTTTTTAAAAAACTTAATGCTGAGGGGATGCCCTTCAATTGGGGAATGGCTGAACAAATTGTGGTATCTGTTGGTGATGGAGTACTATTGTTCTCAAAGGAATAATAAAGTGGAGGAATTCCATGGGGACTGGAAGGACCTCCAGGAAGTGATGCAGAGCGAGAGGAGCAGAACCAGGAGAACATTGTACACAGAGACAGATACACTGTGGTACAATCAAACATAATGGACTTCTCTACTAGCAGCAACACAATGATCCAGGACAATTCTGAGGGATTTATGAGAAAGAACACTATCCACATCCAGAGAAAGAACTGTGGGAGTAGAAATGCAGAAGAAAAACAACTGCTTGATCACATGGGACGATGGGGATATGATTGGGGATGCAGACTCTAAAATGATCATCCTAGTGCAAATATCAATAATATGGAAATAGGTTTTGGTCAAGGACACATGTGAAACACGGTGGAATTGCACATTGGCTACAGGAGGGGGTGGGGGGGAAGGAAGGAACATGACTCTTGTAACCAAGGAAAAATATTCTAAATTGACTAATTAAATAAAATTTTCAAAAAAATAAAAAACAATGCTATTTGTCTGATACTGATGAGTTTTAGAGGATAGGAGATGACTTCAGAAGTTCTATCTAGAGTTGATCTTGTGGACAATACAGAAATGTACATGAAGAGATAAGAGAATGATAGAGAAGTTTGAGTAAGTAGCAGTAAGATAAGAGGGGAAATAAAATGAGATAATGAAATAATAAACATTATTAGGAAGCCAGATAGTCCAGTGGATAGAATGCTGGACTTGGAGTCAGGAAGACCTAAATTCAAATCCAACCTCAGACACATCCTGGCTTTGTGACAATGAGCAAGTCACTAAACTTCTTTTTGCTTTAGTTTATTCCTCTTTAAAATGGGTTAGGAATAGCATTTAGCTCCTAGAATTATTGTGAAGTTCAATGAGAATATTTATAAAGCATTTTGTAAACATTAAAACACTCTACAATAGCTAATTATTATGAATAAGTAGTACAGACATTAATTCCATTATGTTTATTATGGCAGTGGAGAATTTCAGTTTCTTTGGTAGCCTTT
Organism: Monodelphis domestica; assembly: GCF_027887165.1. Taxonomy (NCBI): domain Eukaryota; kingdom Metazoa; phylum Chordata; class Mammalia; order Didelphimorphia; family Didelphidae; genus Monodelphis; species Monodelphis domestica. The sequence continues at coordinate 199,308,871 of NC_077233.1, forward strand.
GATATAGTTGAAATGACTGAAAAGAAGAAAAATAAGATTAGATATTTCAAAGTCAAGAAGTAGAATTTAAAAATAAATAGAGTATTACACGTATACATTTTTTTTTATTTTATATCTTAGCATAAGAATCTCAGAATTGGAAGAACTGTTCTAAATTACTTAGTTCAATCTCAATCTGAATTGGAATGTCCTCTACAATATCATGAGTAAATGATCTACTGACTTCAACTTGAATGGATCACATAATCACATATTTTTTTTTCTTAAAGAAACCGTAGAGATCATAACCCAATTGAACTATTTCCTTTTGCAGATGAGGTCCAAAGGAATTCATTATTTACCTAAAATCAAACAGAGACAACATGAATTCATTCACTTCAAATAATGGAGAGCTTACTATTTTTTAAGACATCTACTTGCACAGACACTTAATTGTCCAGAAGTTTTCATTTAAATTAAGTCAACATGTCTATGTGGAAAATTTTACCTATTTAATCCTAGTACTATCTCTCTCTAGGGCCAACAAAATATGTCTTCTAATTTTCCTTCCTTGTTCAAGCTTTCAAATATGTGAAAATATATCATGTATCCTTAAGTCTTGTTTAACTCAGACTATATATCTACAGTTCTTTCTAATGATCCATTTAATTTCATGTTCCTTTGCCTTCCTATTTATCCATCTTTCGCCATGCTTTAGCAACAATACTTTCTTGGATATTTTTTAAAATTCATGATTTCATCAACAAGGGCATTCCATCTACTTGTACAGATCAGAACTAAGTCATTGCACCAAAAGTAATTCTGTTCCCTATTTAGGAAACTCCATATGCCCCTTTCAGACAGACAAATCTAACAAAAAAGATTAAAAAAAGAATTGTGAACCTCAACTTAGGAAAAATAGATATGATAGGTTTCTGTTATTGAATGGGAATAAAAGCAATGTGCTTTTTTCTCAGCTAAGTATAACACCTTTACAAAAACTGGCCATGTTCTTAAGTATAAAAACCTTACAAACAAAATGAGAAAAGCCAAATTACTGAACATATCATTTATTTAATACAGGACAACAAAAATTATACTAGAAGACCTCTGAAGAAGGGATCCAAACTTAAATTCTTCTGACGAATTGGTAGGTCAAAACACAAAACACAAAAGAGAAATAAGAGCTTTTTTTCACTAATATAAGTAATAAAGGTCATATCAAAATTATGGAATGTAGCTAAAGTAGTTCTTAGGGGAAATTTTATATTTCTACATATTTTTACCAACAGATGAAAGAACATATCAATGAATGAGAATTTCTTAAAAGAAAAAAAGTAATAATATGTTAAAATGTAATTTTGGTATATCATTCCCAAACAATGGTCACTACCTATTTCCTTACTCAACTATATCTCATACCTTCAAGGACTGAATGGAAAGGCCTCTTTCTTGTGATCAATATTAAATTCTTTTGAATGTCAAAGATATTTTTCTCAGTTGGGCATAGATGGGCCAATTTTTTCTGAGATAGGAATATAAAGATTTGAGGGAAACAAGATGTTTGGCTATCTTCATAAGATATAGTTTTTGTTCTATGTCCTTTTTAAAGAGAAAAGTCTAGAAAGTGCCTTCATATGGAGAAAATATTTTTTTAAACCCTTACCTGCCTTCTTGGAATCAATACTGTGTATTGGTTCCAAGGCAGAAGAGTGGTAAGGACTAGGCAATGAGGTCAAGTGACTTGCCCAGGATCACACAGCTGGGAAGTGTCTGAGGCCAGATTTGAACCTAGGACCTCCCATCTCTAGGCCTGGCTCTCAATCCACTGAGCTACCCAGTTGCCCCAAAAAATATTATTTCTTAATATTTTCAGATTAACTAATTTTTATTATACTACCACACTACCACTGCATTATTTTATAGAAGTAGGCAAAATAATAGCAAAATTCATCTGGAGTAAGAAACAAATCTCAAAGAAAACAATGAAACAAGTAGAGAGGAAGAGATATGAGCAGTACCAGTTTTCAAATTACACCACAAATCAGTAATACCTGAAACTAATACTAGTAAAAAACTAGAAAAATTGGTTAATTGAATGGATATGGTACACAAAATCTAGAAGCAAGTGAACACAGTAACACAGTATTCAGTAATCTGAAGGGCACAGACTAGAGGTTGTGAGGACTTACTATGTGACAAAAGCTACTGTGAAAATTGGAAAACAATCTAAGAGAAATTAGATTTAAATAAGCATCTCCCACCATATGCCATAATAAGCTCCTAGATATGAGATCATATCATAAGCAAATTAAAAGAGAAGAGAGGAGATATATTTCATAACTGAATAAGAGAGGAAGGCTTATTGACTGAATAAGGAATCAAAAGGATAATTCTGATCACATAAAAATGAAAAGGTATTATATAAGCAAATTCAATGAATTTGAAGGGAAACTATAACCTAGGGGTGGGGAATATTTATAGTAAATGTCTCTATGTTTGATATACATGATATGTAGGGAACTGATATAAGAATATAAGAAAAAGAGCCATTCTCCAATATGTAAATGGTGAAAGGATATGAAAAGGCAGTTCTCAAGAAATCCAAAAACAACTTGGAACAATACCTCCTGAAGATATTTAACTGTGCTAAAAAAGCACTAAATTGTATTAATTCAGAGATATCACTACTAAGCATATATGTCCAAAGAGATCAAAGGAAACTTGAAAACTACTATTCACAAAAAATATTATTGCTATAATAAAGAATTAGAAGCAACAGTGGTGCCCATTTGTTGGGGAATGGCAGGTTAAATAATGGCATATCAATGTAGTTTACACTGTAAGAAATTCAGAAAAGAACGACTTCAAGAAAACCTCAGAAAATGCATGAGAATTGATGTAGAATAAAGTAAACAGAACTATTAAAACTCTCTCTATTATTATCATCACAGCATTAGAGGTATCATGGTGCTTTGGAAAAAGTATTGAGTTTGGAATCAGAAGACCTGGATTTAAATGCATAAATAACTGAACCTGCCTAAATTTCCTCAGTTTTTTTTTTAATCTGTAAAAATGGGGTTGGAGTAAATGGCCTCTAAAGTCTAGTTCTAGATCTAAATCTAGCCTATGGTCAATACAATACTAATTATATGCAATGATTAATCATACCTCCAGAAAATGTAGTATGAAGTGGGCCTCCTCCCTCTGGAAGGATGAGAGAGAGAAAGAGAGAGAGAGACAGACAGACAGACAGAGACAGAGATAGAGAGACAGAGAGAGAGAAGAGAGAAGAGAGAGAGGGAAACAGAGAGACACAGAGAGATACGAGGTCAATTTCCAGACACAACCATTAAAACACATGCATTTTTTGACTATACTTTTGTTATAAGTCTAATGGGTATATCTGGCAAAAATGCTGGATAGTGTCACTTCACATGGAGAATCTAGGGAGTCTTCCTCTAGGATAATTGTGATAATGTGTCAATAAAGTTCTCTGAAAGCCAGAGTTTAAGCTGAGTTTCTCAGCCACTGTGGCATCACCATCCTAGGGGGCAAGGACAGAACTCTGAGAACTACAAATGAAACTCTAGTCCAGCAGAAGGATTCATGCAGCAGTTATACCTTATCTGGACATGAACTTGGTAAGACCAAATCAGTGTAGGAACTATTAAGTTTTAGGACTATTCTTCCAAAGATGGAAGTAGAATGAGAGAGAGCATTGAGGAAAATATTTGTTCATTTCTTCTTGCCATATCACTGAAGTAAATATTCTTGTGTAAAATCTACCTGATGTCAGATGCTTACATGAAGCTGAAGATAACAGCTCAATAGTGAAATAGGGAGCTGGGGGGAAATGGGGAGAACTCGGCCAGTGGGAACTTAAATTGATAACAGTAAAGAAGAGATACCTGTTCCAATACCTCCAGGTAGCTCAGAACCCTGAGTGAGAAACATAGTTTCTCTGGCCCCAAAGAGCAGAACCAGAGTATTACTGCACAAGGAAACATTTATCAGTTGGGAAATGAATGGTGGCATATATGAACTTAATAGAATACTGAGTGAAGATGTATACATATATACATACATCTATGTATAGATATAGGTACTATAAAAATAATAATTGGTAAGTCATAAAAATAAAATATAGATGGGAAACTCACCAATACAGTTTCAAAACTATTATGATACTTTTGATAGATGTAATCAAAAGTATCTTCAGTGATGAAGTGAAGCTTAAATGTGAACTTCCCTTTAGGGCCAGGCGCAAGGACACTAAAGAGACTCATTATAAAAATAAAATATTTATTGAAATATATAAGGATAAAGAAAATTTTCTAATTCTAAGGGACTCTAAATCCACCCAAATAACTCCCTGGTTCCACAAGGAACCACTTCTCCTGTGTTTCACAGGCTACACTATTCCTCCCTGATCTAACTCAAATTTATACTATTTAAATAAAACTAACACTATTATCCTTATAATTCTTAACTTTGCCTTCAAATTATAAAACAGCAAAGGTTAGCTGGTTGAGTCTCAACAAAATTCAAGTTAGGACTCTGAGCCATAACAGACTCAGAGTTCAAACCAAAGACCAGGTTTTTCTTTGGTCTTCTCAGAGTTAAATCAATTTATAAAAACCTCAATGGATAGTCAATAATGTAAAGGAAAACACTGAGCTCCCTCAGGTCTTTCCCTCAGACAGAGAGAGAAGCAAAGATGTTGCGTCCTCCAGCCCTGAGAGTCTCTGAGTGCGGCCAGAGACCAACTTCCAACTGCCAGAGAGAGTAATTGACACAGAAAAACGGTTATAACTGTCAGCAATTGAAATTAACATGCTCTCTCTGCTCAGCTTCAAAATCCAATTATTTCTCAAGTCAGCACTCTACTTTTTATCCCTAAACTAATAAAACAATACTTATTTTCTAATATCATCCTTACAGTACAGATATAATAGTGCTGATGCAGAAATTTGTTTTGATTAACTATACACATTTGTAATAGGAAATTTTATTTTTTTTAATAGTAAGAAGAGACAAGTAGACAAAAAATAAGTTGGATCATAATTTGAAAAAATATCATGTATAACTTAATTTTAAAAAATAAAGAAGGGCTTTTATTGGGGGCAGTAGTTGAGAAGGGGAATAATGAGGTGGTAGTGATAGTGATAAGAAATAAAGAAAAGAATGTCAATGAGACATTTAAAAATTCACGTAGGAGAACAAAAAAGGATTCAGAAGTGGCAAATGTAAACAGATATTTGTGCTTTTACTTCAAAATTATGCACATTAAAATGAATGAGGTGTATAAAAGTCACCCAATTTATGTATAATCCCCATTTTCTGCTGTTCTTTGGATATGGATGTATCCATCTTTCTTTAACATTTTCTGGTACATAGTTTAAAAATTAAAAATGTTTTCTTCTGTTTTTCTTTTCTGGATTTTTCAGTGTTTATACAAATAACTATATTTGTGGCAAATTGTCCTTAAGTACTAAGTATCTAAGAAATACAAAGGCATAGCTATTAAGCTTTTTCTTGCAAGAAGTTGGGGGGAGATTAAAATTATTTAAATAATTTGCACCTATAAACCCAGAGTAGGAGGATTTTTTTTTAATCTAAAAAGGGACTTGGGCTACTTCTTCATATGTCACACAAATACTTGGCTTTATAGTTGATCAGCCAAGTATAAAACCTCTGACTTTCTCAAGAGCTGTGCATCTGAGACAGTTTCCTGTAGATCACAAAATTTACTCTTTTTAAGGGGGTCAGATATTAGTAAATTGTATTTTTTTTCAACACAGGAAGAGACCAATGTAAAAGCCTTCTTTTTCAGATTCTGAATGACATATCAACCTGGTTGAACTTTCAAGGTTGGGGAAGGCCCAGGCAGGCATTAGAATAAGTTTTCCCCAGGCTTGCCCTTCCATTCTACTCCAAAGGGATTTGATGTAGAAGGGTTGGCAGGGGCTCAGCAAATGTTTCCTTGCCAATTTGATGATGGATTCTAGTGATCTAGAAGAAATCAGTAATTTGAAGGACTCTTATTCCCAGGGCATGATTTATTAATATTATTTAATAACTAGCTTTTTTCCCTATGAAATTATTCCTTATTAGCTACTATTTGCATATCAATTTAAGGCTTATAATAGTCCTAATTATGGCTACTATTATATAGCATTTTACATATGTCTTCTCACTTGATTCTCAGAGCAACACAGGAAGGTAGGTTCTATGAGTATGACTATAGCCATTACACAGATGAAGGAACTGAGGCTCAGAGAGGTTACTCACAATCTACCAAATAGTAAGCATCAGAGGCAAGAACAAAAATCAGCTTACTGCTGAATCCAAGTCCAGGGCTCATTCACCCCATTTATAAGGATTCAATATTTGCAAATGGTTTTACAAATAACATTTCACTAGATCTCCACAACAATCCTAGGAAGCTTTATACAGATCTGGTACTTCCTTTACCTGTTAGGAGTCTTAGGGAGCTTCCTGGAACATTGAAAGACTATGACTTGTCCAAGATCAGTGTGAGAGGTGGGATTTGATACCCAACTTTTCTCCCTAAGGTCACCTTACTAACCATAATACTATACTATAAAGATTAAAATTAATGGTTGGAAAATGATTATATGAAATTATGTGGTGGTCTGTGTTTACTATATCTTGAGTCAGAATTATGTTTACAAAGAGAGGAAACAACAAAGAAGAGAAATGCAAGGGGGATAGAGTAGTATCTATCCTATCAACCTAAATGTTTTGCTCTGGGTTTGCTTAATCCAGGCAGAGATTAATTAGCTATTAACCAGGAAAGCTGGTAGTGAGTAACCCCGTGGCCTCCTCCAAGATGGAAGCTAGTCTCTCCAGAAGCTAGTAAAGGGGTCAGCCTTTTATTCACCCAACAAAAAAAATCCAAGAGTCAGAGTCCAAGTAGTAGCTGAGCTCCAAGTCCATGATCCAAGTGTATTCTCCAGCAAAGCTCCCTCAAAAATTATCTAAGACTATCTCCAGAAGATAATCTCTTCAGACTCTCTTCTCAAAGACAATCTGCCCTGAAGGAGTTTAGAGCTTGCTTTTTATGTTGACTTCTTATCCCTTTCCCTATTCATAGGGGTCAATCATAATTTTCAAATTGTTTAGCACTGCCCAGGGCACAGATTCCTGGCTGCTTGAATTTCTAAGGGTGTGAATTCTCTAAGTACCTTGCTAGCTTCTCACCTAGTACTAAGTAGGGTGTTTAATCTTTTGTTGATTGAATTCGAAAGTAGACAAGGTGGAGTTAATGCTATCTTCAGTCTAGTGAGATACTAAGTAGTGGTACTTAAGTCAGTGTTAACTCAGGATAGACAATAGAGTAAAGAATTCTCTTTCACAATACTATCTACAGCTATTGAGCTTTTTCTTGCAAGAAGCTGAGAAGATATTAAAATTATTTGAGTAATTCACATGTATAATCGCAGAGTAACTGAATTTCATTTTTTTAAAAGGACTTGAGCTACTACTTTATAAGTCATACAAATAATTGACTTTATATTTGAGCAGTCAAGTATAAACCTCTGCCTTCCTCAAGAGCCACACATCTGACTCCAGACCCAGCCTACTACCCATAATAAATAATACCTATTACTTATAAGGTAATGTTACCTCCAATATATTATCCCCTATTTATACATGAAGCTCAGAAAATTGAAAATATTTGCCCAATGTCAAACAGGAAGTATCAGAGATAGGATTTGTATACAAGTCTTAAAGACTTTAAATTCAATAATAGTGAGACACATGACAAATTGCCAGTGGTTTTTATATTATATTTTACTGATGCCTCATGTTTAAACTTCATATTCATTATTGACTAAATCTCTCTCTTTCATCTACCTACCCATTTGTTGTCTTATTATTCAGTAAGCAAATGGTCAAAGGATATGAATAAGCAGTTTTCAGAGGAAGAAATCAAAGCTATCAATAATCACGTGAAAAAAATGTTCTAAATTACTCTTGATTGGAGAATGCAAATTAAAACAACTCTGAACTACCATCTCCCATATCAGCTTGACCAATATGACAGTAAATGAAAGTGATAAATGTTGGAGGAGATGTGAAAAAATAGAAACACTAATGCATTGTTGGTAGAGTTGTGAACTGATTCAGCCATTCTGGAGGACAATTTGGAACCATGTCCAAAGGTCTAGAAAGCTGTGCATTCTTTTGATCCAGTAATACCACTACTAGGTCTATATCCCAAAGAGAAAAAAAAAGGGGGGGTAGCAAAAGGCCTACTTGTACAAAAATATTTAAAGCAGCCTTCTTTGTGGTGACAAAGCATTAGAAATTGAGGGGTTATCCATCAAATGGGAAATAGTTGAGCAAATTGTGGTGTATGGTAGTGATAGAATACTACTGTGCTATAAGAAATGATGTATAGGATGATTTCGGAAAGAGCTGGAAAAACCTATGTGAAATGATGCAGAGTGAAATAAGCAGAACCACGAGAACATTATACACAGTAACTGAAATATTATGGAACAATCAAATGTGATAGACTTTGCTACTCTCAGTAATACAATAATCCAGGACAATTCTGAGAGACTTATGACAAAGGACTCTATTCACCTCCAGAGAAAGAACTGTTGGAGTTGAAATGCTGATCAAAGCATACAATTTTTCACTTTAGTTTATTTGGGTTTTCATTTTGAGGTTTTGGTTTTATATGTATATTCTCTTACAACAATGAAAAATATAGAAATAGATTTTGCATGGTAATACATGTATAATCCAGATTGAATTGCTTACTATCTTTGGGAAAGGGGAAGAAAAGGAGGGAGAGAGGCAATTTAGATATTATAACTTCAGAAAATTTATGTGGAGAATTATTACATAGAATTGGCAAAATAAAATATCTTTTAAAAAAGAATTGAGTAAAATAAAGTATATCTAAGAAAAGATAGGATGACACACAGGTAGGTATGCTGAAGTCAGTTCAAACTGACTCAAAAATAGCCAGTTGTTAAATTTTCAGTGTAAGCATTTATGCTACAAAAATATACAAACACTATGAAATCAGAGTTTGATTTATTGTTTCATTGATTGCTTAGATCTAATAAAGTGTTATTAATGTTGCATACTAAATTTAGAAATGTGTCAGGTGAACATTTTTTCCCAGAGAGATGATTGTTAAACATTTACCAAGTTCCCTCTGGATAACTACTCATAATACCTACCATAGTCTCATGGTCTCAGAATAGAACTGAAACCTGTGATGAACATGAACTCTCAACTTAACACAGTCATCAATTTCCCTCTGCGCATCTGGAAATTAATGAGGTTCTGCCAAATTTATCCTCTGGATGAAATAAGACTAATAGTAACTACTTTAAATCTCAGGATGGAGGAAAGTTAAGGGAGATAGGACACCAAATGGTTAATATCTATTAAGGCCTTGAAAACAACAACAACAAAAAGACTTATAAGAGCAACATATAGATCACCTTATTTTTTTTCCTCCTTGTTTATATTTCCAGGGGCCCTATTCTTCATATCTTACCATGAATGAAACCTAATGAAAACACACATCCTATTTCTGAGTATTTGATTCAAAGCAATGAATGCATAAGAGGTGGTTTTGTGGTTTTCCAAAGTAAAGAAAATCTTTCTTTCCCTTTGATTTTTAATCTCCTTTTATTAAAGCAACAGATTATAAGGGGGAAAAGATTTATTTTGGTTTTCTTTTTTCTTCCCCTTCCTCCTTCAACCCCACCCCTATTTTAGGGCCTTTGCTTGTGAAGACTTGGTGGAGTCAACTTGCTGGGATTTAATTCAGTTTGTGTTGTATTTTTATGACTTTTCATTATGGTCCAGGAACCTCACAGAAAGCCAAGAAAACTAGAGATGATGAAAAGCTTTGTTTGTTTTTTCAGTTATATTGAGTTAGAGAAAATAATGGAAGCATCAAAGGTAGGATAGAGCCTTTGATTAGAGTGAATAGGACAAAGATAACTGATAATAAAAAGAAAGCAAAGGTACTTATTTAATTTCTGTTTCTCTACAAAGAAGAATCATCTTTATAGTAGAAATGATAGACCAAAAATGACAAAGTGGATACCCTAAGTATATAATGAAAAAGGAAGAGAACATCTAGCTATAATGAATTAAAGTCATCTACCCCAGATAAAACATCCTCAGGTTCAAAATAAATGGCAGCTGTGACTGCCAATCAATGTGAATCAATGTGAACAATAGTTAAAAGATCACTAAAGATGGAAAAGGCAGCATTAATCTGGAGAAGAACAAATGTTGCCGAAATTTTAAAAAAGATAACGGGGAAGAAAATGGAGTTTGCAAAATGTGGACAAAGAACTTTTATTCCTGGGGAAAATATTGAATGAATCATCAAAGAAATAGTTGAAGAGCAATTAGGAAGAAAAGTAGCAATTACAAAAAATCATCATAGTTTCATCAAAAATAGATGGTGTCAGACATCTCATTTCCTTTTTTATTCACAGGAATACTAAACTTGTAAAACATTTCCACATTAGCCATGTTGCAAATTAAAAAACAAGAAAATTTTAAAAAGTAGAAAAACACATATCTACTTTACATATCTTTAATGTGCCTATTTATTTACATATTGATTCCTCCATTAGAATGTAAATTTTGTCTCTTTTTGTATCCCAGGAGCCCAGAACAGTATTTGGCATATAGTAGGCACTTAATAAATTTTTCTCTACTTGTCGATTGGTTGGTTAAGCACCTGATAGGGGTCAGGCACTGTGTTAAGCATTAGAAATAAAATTATAAAAGTGAGATATTGTCTGTCCTCAATGAGTTTATATTTTATTAGAATTCCATAAATATGAAATAATGACTTTATATGAAGAAAAAGTGTTGATAATCAAGTGAAACTGGACCTACATTTTTCTCCTTTACCTAATAATTATATCAAAAAGAGTGTATGGGCAAAAGATAAGAAAAATAAAGTAATTAATCAGGAATTTTTTTTTATTTCTTATGAGCTTTGTGATGGAGTATAAAGACTCTTTGTTGAAATATGCCCCAGTGATTAATCATTTTTTTCTTTTCTTCTGAACCTGTTAGAAAATGAATCATTGCAGGCCCAAATAAAAAGTTCCCAAATCCCATGCCATTTCATTTTTATATACATGTTCTAGTCATATCTATAAAGATCATAAGATCATCTGAATCATGAAACGTTAGCAATCAATTGTCGAATTGTTTCTACATGTAATTAAAAATACAATTTAATTTAAAAAATGACTAGATCTCGGACCAGGAACTTGGGACATAAATAAAAAGAGGTCAACAGCGTAAAGTTGATAACTGAAGTCATTAGATTGGATGTGATTTGCATAGAAGAGAATATGGAAAGTAAAACTGTGGATAAAGAGGATTAAGAAGTAAAATAGGGCCTGGAAAGGAAATGGCTAGAGAGAAATGTGGTGAAAAGAAGGTCCCTCCACTGCTTCTTGGTAACTTACATATAATACATGCAGAACATGAAAAAGTGATAGTTCTCCTTCAAATATTATGCCTCTATGATTCACAGCTTTTCTCTCCTTCATTTTTGTCCAGTAAGACCTTTTGCTTAATATGTGCTCTGAAACACATTCAAAGTATATCCCAATACATTACTCTCTTTTACTTATAGTGTCAGGGTGTCCTGGTAAAGAAAGAAACACTAAGGAGGAAAGATCTGACTTTTTAGCTGTGTTCTAGTCCTCTTAACTTGTGAGGTAAGATCTGATGTATAAATAATATGCATGGAGCTATGGATGAGTGTGAGTATACAAACAAGCTACCTACTTATATGCCCTTGCTACTATATCAGACAAGTGAGTTAATATTTTGCTTTTAATTACTTTTACTAATCCTGGTCTATGTAAAAAAAGAGGAGAGGAAATGGATAGTCTTGGCATCCACAAAATATGGTAGGCTACAACAGATTGTTCCCTGGACTTGCCATCAAAAAAATTTGAGTTAGAATCTTGCCTCAGACACTTCTTAGCTGTGAGAGACTGAGCAAACCCCTTAACCTCTCCATCTCATTTTCTTCGTCTTTAAAATGAGGTCTTGGTATCTTAGGTCTCTTTCAGGTTTTAATCTATAATCCTATGATCATTAAAGCACACACAAAAAAAGCTTCTAGTGAAGTGAATAGAACCTCAGGGGAGGATTTTTATTTTTTTAGACTGGGTCTTCTATTTCATTCAGACTTGAAAGTGGGCAGCCACTCATGGAGCCCAGTCCTGCTACTGATCTTCATGGAAACTTTCACTAGCTCTACTTCTGACCTGGTTCAGTTAGCCCTACCTTAGGCAACCTAATGGCTTTCCACTTCAAGTGGCTCACCATATTGATGCTAGATTTATTTTAGCTTAGAACTCTGGAACTACAGTGGTTCACAAGTCTCACTCTGTCCTGTAGCAAGTTTCAAGAAGACTCTATCTACCAAGGCAGGCTCTAAGGAGGAATATAGAAATGTTGCAGGGGAGGCACCTATGATTTAAATATTACAGTAGAACTCCTAGCATAAGAACTCCTACAAATACAGACAGGCAATGTTGGCAACAGACTTCAAGAGCTGTCTAAGGTGCTGACAGGTAAATGACTTGACTATGGTCATACAGGTAGAATAACTCAGAGGCCAAACTTTAACCTAAGTTTTCTTAACTCCATTTCTCAATCCATTGTGCCACAATGGAGAAATCTTATAGATATGAATTGTAAAGTATTTTATGGAGTGAATGGATAAACACCAGAGGTGTTAGTCCTTCTTGAACACTTCAGTATCTAGTTGAGTTCCTAGAACAGCAATGATTGGTAGCAGTAAATGTATCAGGAATGGAGAATAAATTAGAGACATTGAAGCAACTTCAGGACTCTATAAGAACTCAGAAGAAAGCTACATAATGAGTAAGGGCAGTTTCATTATACCCTGAAAAAGGGACAAATGGTCTTTGAACAACAGTATTCTCAAAAGCTATGAATTACATATGTGCTCTAATCTTGGTCCAACCTTTTCCCAGCCTTGTGTATTTATGAGAGCGTGTACCCCTAGTTTTGAAGGAGTGTTTGTAGCAATTGTTCTTAGCATAACCCCTAATAAATTCCCATTTCGAAAGGCAAATTAAGTCTGACTAGCAAATTTGTATCAACTAATTGCCATTGGGAGGAAGCAAACCAATGGATGCTTGTGATCTACTAAAAAGCCACCAATACTTCTAGTTATCTAGATTTCTCAAGAAGATAGGAAGGAGGACTTCCCGGTAATCATGGCTGCAATCTAGACGCGGCACGCTTCCTCTCCCCAGCACCGAACGAAATAGACTACATCAAAGGAGCATAAAATCACCTTTGGAGGAACAGAAGGACTCCCCAGTACCCCACAGAGGCAAAGGTACGTGGGGCTTGAACATTTCCACACTAAAATAAGAAGGAAAAGCTTGCACAGAAAAGTGAACTGAGCCGCCCTTCCCCCACCCCACCTCCCCCACTAAACCAGAGTGAGCTACCTGAGCGCTCACCGGGACAGCGAGTGAGTGGGGAGCGTCTCTGTCTGGGGGGGCACTCCAGGGTCCTTGGGATCTGGGGACTGCCAGGAAAAAAACGTCTCAGGGCGCTTTCACTGGAGAATCCAGCGGACCTGGACTCGGTGCGGGCTGCGATGAACAACGCGCGCTGATTATCTGGGCGGAGCTGAATACCTGGGCTCGGAGGCTGGGAAGAACTAGTCTGAAGCAACCTAAATTCACAGAAAAACCGCTCTTATAACCCAGACCCCAGACCAAAAAGGAAAGGGAAATAAAACCACCAAAGGGATGGCTCACATGGCCCAAAATCAAGCCTCCAGGAAGAAAGGGAAAAAAGTGACTATTGAAAACTTTTATGGTGGAAGTACCCAAGGAAAAGAGGAGAATGAGGAGGAAATCCAAAAAAATTCAGAACACGCCTCCCAAAATGGAAACTATCAACAAGCTCTGGAAGATCTCAAACTGGAACTTATCCAAAAGATGGAAACCTTCTGGAAAGAAAAATGGGAGAAAGAGATCAGCTGTCTGACAGATAAGACTGCTCATTTGGAAAAAGAACTCGAAGCATCCAATAGAAGGGCAGACAAGGCTGAAAAGCAAATCCAGTCCCTAATGACCAGAATTAAGCACCTCGAAGAAAGTGAGATGATAAAACAGCAAGAATCAATAAAGCAAACCCAAATAATTAATGAATTGGAAGAAAACATAAAATATCTCACTGAGAAGGTCACGGACCTGGAGAACAGAGGAAGACGAGAAAATCTCCGTATCATCGGTCTCCCAGAAAAACCAGAGGTAAACAACAAATTGGATTTTATTCTAGAGGAGATTATAAAAGAAAATTGCCCCCACGTTCTGGAGCAAGGGGGCAAAATAGAAATAGAAAGGATTCATAGAACACCTTCTATACTAAATCCCCAAAAGACAACGCCTAGGAATGTAATTGCCAAATTCAAGAGCTTCCAAGTAAAGGAGAAAATCCTACAAGAAGCCAAGAAGAAGAGCTTCAGATATAAGGGGGCTCCCATAAGGATCACACACGACTTAGCGGCTAATACACTAAGAGACCGCAAAGCATGGAACACGATATTTAGAAAGGCAAGAGAGCTGGGTCTCCAACCAAGAATCAACTACCCAGCAAAACTGACTATATACTTCCAGGGGAAAGTATGGGCATTCAACAAAATAGAAGATTTCCAAGCATTTGCTAAGAAAAGACCAGAGCTCTGTGGAAAGTTCGATATCCAAGCACAGAAAGCAAGAGAAACATGAAAAGGTAAATATGAAAGAAAGGGAAAAGGAGATAAATCTTATCTTTCTCTTTAAGTCAAACTCCCTTCTATAAGGACTACATTTACATCTAATTATATATATTAATATGTGGGGAAAATGTTTTGTGTAACTCTTATAAATTGTATCATCATAAGAGTAGTTAGAAGAAACATGCATAGGGAAAGATTGGGGAATTAAGAAGATTTGGGGAAAGTTGGGGCAAAAAAAGGAAAAGGGAGGGGGGAACCGTGATAATACTAAGATTAACTTCAAGAAATAGGGGGGGAATCAATAGAATAAACTTTCCCATATAAAGATACACATGGGAAGGGGAGGGGAAGAACTCTCATATGAGAAGGAGAGGAAGAGAGCGTGAAGTGGAATTACTTAAACCTTACTCTCAGTGAAATCAAATCTGAGAGGGAAGAACATCTAGATCCAGTGGGATCCTAAATTCTATCTTATCCATTAGGGCAAGAAAGAAAGGAAAATTAAGGAGGGGGAGGGGGGAGGGAGTACAAAAAGGGAGGGAAGGAGAGGGGGGAGGGGAAGGGAGCATAAAAAGGGAGGGGCTAGAAAGGGAAGCATCTCAAGGGAGGGGACTAGGGGGACTGACCTAAAGTAAATCACTGGTTCAAAAGGAGAAAGCTAAAGAAGAAAGGTCAGAACTAGGGGAAGACATCAAAATGCCAGCGAATCCACAAATAACAATCATAACTTTGAACGTGAATGGGATGAACTCACCCATAAAACGCAGACAAATAGCAGATTGGATTAGAACACAAAACCCTACCATATGTTGTCTTCAAGAAACACATATGAGACGGGTTGACACTCACAAGGTTAGAATTAAAGGTTGGAGTAAGACCTTTTGGGCCTCAACCGATAGAAAGAAGGCAGGAGTTGCAATCATGATATCGGACAAAGCCAAAGTACAAATAGACCTGATCAAAAGGGACAGGGAAGGTAAATATATTCTGCTAAAAGGAAATATAGACAATGAGGAAATATCACTAATCAACATGTATGCACCAAATGGTATAGCATCCAAATTTTTAATAGAGAAACTAGGAGAATTGAAGGAGGAATTAGACAGTAAAACCATATTAGTGGGAGACTTGAACCAACCACTATCAAATTTAGATAAATCAAATCAAAAAATAAATAAGAAAGAGGTAAAAGAGGTGAATGAAATCTTAGAAAAATTAGAATTAATAGACATATGGAGAAAAATAAATAAGATAGGAAGGAAAGTTTCAGCTGCCAGCACAAGTTGGGATTGAGAGAGTAGCTCCAGAGGGTACATCCAATTATTTGGTCAAATTACAAGCAAGCAAGTGAAGAAGTACAAAAGGTACCCTCAAATTAAAATTTAATGATAATTAATGGCTCAAGACCCAGTTGGGAGAAAGAACTCAGAAAACCAATTCTTAATTAGAAAAACTGAGATACCATGAGGCTGTTGCTAGTGAGGCTGGTGTCAAAGGCAACCACTTTGGGTTGAGAAGGTTCTTTGCCTCAGCAGCCAGACAGTGTTGGGGTAGAGGTAGACAAGCTTCATGGGACTGTACATGTTGATCTATGGATACCATATACCCACCCTCCAACATCATTTCAATGGAATTTATTCAAGGCTCTATCTAGACAAGTTATAGTTCTGTTAGGATAAGAATATGTTTAGCTTAAAACTATAAGGTCTAATCAAATAATTATAATGACAAATGATAAATGAAATGTCTATAATAAAGACTGCAGTTGTTCAGGCTACCATGTATGAAGTCAAGAAATATATCTTGCTAAACGTACAGGGAGAAGAAAGGGAAAATTTATATTTTTCAGGATGATAGATTTTTTAAAGTTTATTTATAGAACTAGTTATTGTTAAGCATTATCACTAACCAAAGTTTTTAGTTTCCTGACACTGAGGATGTGATTTTTAGTGATATACCTGGAATTGTATCATATTTTAAGATGACAGATTAAGGGCAAATTTCCTCCTATGCCTTAGCACACAGTAATCTTAGAAAAGAAAAAAACTACCACTTCTGTTAGCTCTATGTATCCATTAGGGATTTACCTTGCCTTTAAAGTTTTCATGCTCTTTATGAAAAGCACAAATGAAAAATATTATATGAATCTTTTTCTTCCTCCCTAGTGTATTTTTTTTCCTTCTCATGAATTGTAATGTACATTTTTAAGTGAAAAGGAAAATTTCTTAGAGTTCTTCAAAAACTCCAAGAGAAACATTGTAATATAAGTTGTTGGTGTTGGACTTGTAATTAGAAAGAACTGGGTTCAAATCCTGCCTGACTCCTAATTAGCTGTGTGGTCATGGGCAAGTCACTTATTATTTTTTATTTTTGCTTTATTTTAATATTTTATTTTTTACCAATTACAGTTACATGATCAACCTTATCTAACTCTCCCCATTCCATTCCTTTCCCCCTCTTGGTGCTGGCAGGCAATTTGATTTGGGTTATACATGTATTATTATATAAAACATCTTTGCATATTATTCATTTTTGTAAGTGAATAATCTTAAAAAGCCCAAACCCCAAAACATAAACCCAAATAAACAAGTGAAAATGGTATTCTTTGTTCTGTATTCTGACCCCAATAGTTCTTTCAGTAGAGATAGATAGCATAAATCATGAATCAATTACTGTTACTGTATATAATATTCTCCTGGTTCTGCTTATTTCTCTCTATATCATCCCATGTAAGTCTTTCCTGCTCTTTCTGAAATCAACCTGTTTGTCATTCCTTCAGCACAACAGTATTCCATCACCATTGCATACTACAATAGGGCAAGTCACTTATGATTTTTCAGAGATTCAGACAAACCTCTATGACACTAAGAGATGGATGGATTATCATTAGACTACCTCAGTGGAAAGAGTATTCTCACTAACAATATTATTTTTTAGGCTTCACTTTGTTATCACTTTTTTCATTGTAAGTTATTTATTTAGTCAATTTAGAACATTATTCCTTGGTTAAAAGAATCATATTCTTTCCCTCCCTTCTCTCCCGCTACCCTTCCCATAGCTGACATTCAATCCCACTGGGTATTGCATGTGTCCTTGATCAAAATCTATTTCCATGTTATTGGTGTTTGCATTAGGGTGTTCATTTAGAGTCTATATCCCAATCATATCCCCTCGACCCATGTAATCAAGCAGTTGTTTTTCTTCTGAGTTTCCACAGGTTTTCCTCTGAATGTGGATAGTGTTCTAGGTAGATCCTTCCAAGTAGTTCAGGATCACTGCATTGCCACTAATGGAGAAGTCCATTACATTCGATTGTACCACAGTGTATCAGTCTCTGTGTACAATGTTCTCCTGGTTCTGCTCCTTTTGCTCTGCATCACTTCCTGGAGGATGTTCCAGTCCCCATGGAATTCCTCCACTTTATTATTTCTTTGACCCCAATAGTGTTCCATCACCAACATATACCACAATTTGCTCAGCCATTCCCAAATTGAAGGACATCCACTCATTTTCCAATTTTTTGACACCACAAAGAGTGCAGCTATGAATATTCTTGTACAAGTCTTTTTCCTTATTATTTCTTTGGGGTGCAAACCCAGTGCTATGGCTGGATCAAAGGGCAGACAGTCTTTTATCACCCTTTGGGCATAGTTCCAAATTGCCCTCCAGAATGGTTGGATCAATTCACAACTCCACCAGCAATGCATTAATGTCCCAACTTTGCCATATCCCCTCCAGCAGTCATTATTTTCCTTTGTTGTCATGTTAGCCAATCTACTAGGTGTGAGGTGATACCTCAGAGTTGTTTTGATTTGCATCTTTCTGGTTATAAGAGATTTAGGACATTTTTTCATGTGCTTATTAATACTTTTGATTTCTTTAACTGAAAAGTGACTATTCATGTCCTTTGTCCATTTATCAATTGGAGAATGGCTTGATTTTTTTGTACAATTGATTTAGCTCTTTATAAATTTGAGTAATTAGATCTTTGCCAGAGGTTTTTGTTATGAAGATTGTTTCCCAATTTGGTGATTCCCTTCTCATTTTGATCGCACTGGTTTTGTTTGTACAAAAACTTTTTTAATTTGATGTAATCAAAATTATTTATTTTATATTTTGTGATTTTTTTCTAGCTCTTGCTTGGTTTTAAAATCTTTCCTTTCCTAAAGATCTGACATGTATACTATTCTATGTTCACCTAGTTTACTTATAGTTTCCTTCTTTATATTCAAGTGATTCACCCATTCTGAGTTTATCTTGGTGAAAGATGTTGATCCAAACCTAATCTCTCCCATACAGTCTTCCAATTTTCCCAGCAGTTTATATCAAATAGTGGACTATGGTCCCAAAAGCTGGGATCTTTGGACTTATCATAGATTGTCTTGCTGAGGTCACTTACCTATAGTCTATTCCACTGATCCTCCTTTCTGTCTCTTAGCCAATACCAAATTGTTTTGATGAGCACTGCTTTATAGTATAGTTTGAGATCTGGGACTGCAAGGCCTCCTTCCTTTGCATTTTTTTTTCATGACTTCCCTGGATATCCTTAATATTTTGTTCTTCCAAATGAAATTTGTTATGGTTTTTTCTAATTCAGTAAAAAAGTTTTTTGGTACTTCGATGGGTATGGCACTAAATAAGTGTAGCATTCCAAGCATATTCACATCTATGAAATATGAATGATTGTATGATTACTGTGTCTTCAGGCACAAGGTTATACCAATGATATCTGTGGGTGGTCTTTTGACCTGGCCATGTGGCCTGTTGCCTAAGACAAACTTATTAACATGATCGGAGCATTTCTTTGAAAAAGCTTGGGTTGACATCTACATGCCCAAAGATGTTACCTCTACCTTGCCACCCAATCTTAATTATCTATGCTTTGTGATGTGATTGCTACGTGATTGGAAACACCTCCCTGGTCCTTCAGGAATAAAAATAGAGGGTGGATCCATGAACTTCCTCTTGGATCTTTGCTCTGCTCCTGAGCCCCTCCCCCTCTTTCTCTCTCTCTCTGAATCTTTTCCTTTCCTGAGGCACTAGCCCTCTCAGCGTTCATTCTCTGCCCTAATCTCCTCCTCTACCTCGTATTCCATTGATCTTCATATTTTCCTTCCAAGGAGAATATCATAGGGGTTTTGCCTGCCCTATTTAAACACTGATTTGTCTGTGTCTGCCATTCTTCTCCCTGGTTACCAGACTCCCTGCCTCTCCTTGGGTCCCTATCACAAAGGTAGAACCCCCTCTTTGTAGACCTGCTTATCAGGACTCTACAATAAGTAAATTAATTTGGGTAGGATTGTAATTTTTATTATTTTAGCTCATCCTATACATGAACAATCAATGTTTTTCCAATTGTTTAGATCTAGTTTTAATTGTGTGGAGAGTGTTTTGTAGTTGTGTTCATATAGTTCCTGTGTTTGGCTCAACAGATAGATTCCTAAGTATTTTATATTGTCTAGGATGATTTTAAAGGGAATTTCTCTTTCTAATTCTTGCTGCTGAGATATGTTGGAAATATATGGAAATGCTGATGACTTATGTCAGTTTATTTTTTTATCCTGCAACTTTATACAAGTTGTTGATTATTTCGACTAGCTTTTTAGTTGATTCTCTAGGATTCTTTAAGTAGACCATCATATCATCCACAAAGAGTGATAGCTTGGTCTCCTCATTGCCTATTTTAATACCTTCAATTTCTTTTTCTTCTCTAATGGCTACTGCTAGTGTTTCTAGTACAATGTTAAATAATAGAGGTGATAATGGGCATCCTTGTTTTTCTCCTGATCTGATTGGGAATGCATCTAGTTTATCCCCATTGCAGATGATGTTTGCTGATGGTTTTGGATATATACTGGTTATTATTTTTAGGAAAGGCCCTTCTCTTCTTATGCTTTCTAGTATTTTCAATAAGAATGAGTGTTGTATTTTGTCAAAGGCTTTTTCTACATCAATTGTGATAATCATGTGTTTTTTGTTTGTTTGCTTGTTGATATGGTCAATTATGTGGATGGTTTTCCTAATATTGAACCATCCTTGCATTCCTGATATGAATCTTACCTGGTCATAGTGAATAACCCTTTTGATGACTTGCTGGAGTCTTTTTACTACTATCCTATTTTAAGATTTTTGCATCTATATTCATTAAGGAGATTGGTCTATAGTTTTCTTTCTCTGTTTTTGACCTGCCTAGCTTTGGAATCAGTACCATATTTGTGTCATATAAGGAATTTGGTAGAACTCCTTCTTTGCTTATTCTGTCAAGTAGTTTGTATAATATTGGGATTAGTTGTTCTTTTGATGTTTGATAGAATTCATTTGTGAATCCATCAGGCCCTGGGGATTTTTTCTTAAGGAGTTCTTTGATGGCTTCTTCAATTTCTTTTTCTGATATGGTGTTGTATAGGTAGTCCATTTCTCCCACTGTTGTATTTATTTTTTTATATTTTTGTAAATATTCATCTATATCACCTAGATTGCCATTTTATTTATTGCCATATAATTGGGCATAATAATTTTTTATTGCCTTAATTTCCTCTTCATTAGAGGTGAGGTCTCCCTTTTCATCTTGGATACTGTTGATTTGGTTTTCTTCTTTCCTTTTTTTAATTAGATTGACCAAAACTTTGTCTATTTTATTTGTTTTTTCAAAGTACCAGCTTCTAGTCTTATTTGTTAAATCAATAGTTCTTTGACTTTCAATTTTATTAATTTCTCCTTTGATTTTTAGGATCTCTAATTCAGTCTTCATGTGAAGATTTTTAATCTGTTCACTTTCTAGTTTTTTTAATTTGCATGCCCAATTCATTGACATCTGCCCTTCCTAATTTGTTAATATATGAACTCAAAGATATAAATTTCCCCCTGAGTATTGCTTTGGTTGCATCCCATAGATTTTGAAAGGATGTCTCATCATTGTCATTTTCTTCAATGAAGTTATTGTTTCTATGATTTGTTCTTTAACTAATCGATTTTGGAGAATCATAGTGTTTAATTTCCAATTAATTTTTTTATTTGCCTCTCCATGTACCCTTACTATTTATTATTTCATTGCAATGTGATTTGAGAAGGTCGCATTTATTATTTCAGCTCTTTTGCACATGTTTGCAAAGTTTTTATGCCCTAGTACATGGTCAATCTTTGTGAACGTACCATGTGCTGCTGAAAATAAGGAGTATTCTTTTTTATCTCTACTTATTTGTTCTCCACATATCTACTAACTCTAATTTTTCTAAGATTTCATGCATTTCCATAACCTCTTTCTCATTTATTTTTTGGTTTGATTTATCTAGTTCTGATAGAAGAAAGTTCAGGTCTCCCACTAGTATAGCTTTTCTATCTATTTCATTCTTGAGTTCCACTAGTTTCTCCTTTAGCAATTTGAATGCTATGCCATTTGGTGCATACATGTTGAGTACTGATATTTCCTCATTGTCTATACTGCCTTTTTATCAGGGTGTAATTACCTTCCCTATCTCTTTTGACTAGATCTATTTTTACTTTGACTTTGTCAGATATCATGATTGTGACTCTTGCCTTCTTTTTATCAGTTGATGCCCAATAGATTTGGCTCCATCCTCTTACTTTTACTCCATGAGTGTCTACCTTCTTCTTGAGTGTTTCTTGTAAACAGCATATGGTAGGGTTTTGTTTTCTAATCCACTCTTCTATTTGCTTGTGTTTTATGGATGCATTCATTCCATTCACATTCAGAGTTATGATTACCAGCTTTGTATTTCCCAGATTTTGATTTCCACTCCTAGTCCTGCCTTTTCTTCTTTCACTATTTCCTTCTACACAAATGTTTTGTTTTTAGTCATTTCCCCTAATTCCCACCCTTATTTTACTTCACTTCCTACCCCCTCCCTTCTTATTTCCCTCTTATTTTCTTTACAGTCTTTTTAAACTACTCCCCCACCCTCTCCCTCCCTTGTACTGCTTCCCTCCCCACCAGTCAGTTTGTTACCCTTTGACTTCCCTATAGGGCACAAATCAATTCTCTGCCCCAATGTATTTGATTGTTGTTCCCTCTTTGAGTCTATTTCAATGCACATAAGAACCAAGTATTTCCTATCTCCAACCTCTTTACCCTTCCAGTGTATTAATGTTCTCCCCACCTCCTGCCATGTGCTTCTTTGTGACATAAATTTACTCCCTTTTGTTTCTTTTCCCATTTCTTTTAGTATTAACATCTTTTTTAGCTCTAGTTGTATATGTATACATATATATAGACATGTATATGTATTTATGCAAAAATATATCTATATACATATTTATGTCTTGGCATTTCATCCTATTCAGTTTGTCACTGTTCCCTCTAAGTATAATTCTTCTAGCTACCCAGGTGATAATAACAATTTTTAAAAGTTACCAATGACCTTTTTTCTTATAGGTATACATATCATTTTAACTTATTGGGTCTCTTAAAAATAAGTTTTTGGTTTTGGTTTTGTTTTGTTTTGCTTTGCTTTTTTCCCTTTTTATTAATTACCTTTTGATGATTCTCTTGAGTTCTGTGTTTGGGCATCAAATTTTCTGTTCAGGTCTGGTCTTTCCTTTACAAGTGCTTGGGATTCTGCTATTTTGTTAAATGACCATACTTTCCCCTGTAAGAATATAGTCAGTTTTGCTGGATAATTGATTCTTGGTTGTAGACCTAGTTCCCTTGCTTTCCGGAATGTCATATTCCATGCCTTTCAGTCCTTCAGTGTAGATGCAGCCAAATCCTGTGTTATCCTCATTGCGTTTCCATGGTATCTGAATGACTTCTTCTTAGCAGTTTGTAATATTTTTTTCCTTGGTCTGATTATTCTTGAATTTGGCTATAACATTACTGGGTGTTGTCAGTTGGAGATTAAGTACAGGAGGTCATTTGTGGATTCTTTCAATCTCTACTTTTCTCTCTTGTTCTAGACTATCAGGGCAGTTTTCTTGGATAATTTCCTGTAGGATGATGTCCAGGCTTTTTCTTTCGTCGTGGTCTCCTGGTAGATGAATGATTCTTAAGTTGTCTCTCCAGGAACAATTTTCTAAATCTTCTGTTTTGTGAATGAGGTGCTTCATATTTTTCTCAATTTTTCATTCTTTTGATTTTGTTTTATAGTGTCCTGCTGCCTTGTGAAGTCACTTGCTTCTAATTGTTGTATACTGGTTTCTAAAGACTGGATTTCATCCCTGACTTTTTGGTCATCCTTCTGATCTTTCATCTCCTTTGCCTCATTTTCAAGCTGATTAATTTTGGTTTTCAAGATACTGTTTTCTGTTTCCAGATGACTTATCTTACTTTTTACATTCTTTTTCCAGTTGTCTTCAGCCTCTCTTAATTGTGTTTTGAATTGTCTTTTGAGTTCTTCCAAAGCCTGTATCCAATTCACTGGAGTTTCTATTTTTTGCTTGGTGTTCCTTCATCCTTCTCTGTTCCATTTGCTCTTTGCTCGATGCCTGGATAGGAGCTGTCGATTGCAATTTCTTTTTTCTTTTTCTGTTGTTTGCTCATATTTACCCCTTCGTTACTCCCTATAATTACCTGAACTTTTGCTCATCTCATTTTGTGTTGCATCTGTGGTTTTGGGCTTTTCTGTCAGCCTTCACCCAAATCTCTCAGTGCAGTCTGTGGGGTAGGGGTGTTGGAGCTTGAGCTTCCCTGCCCTCTGAAAGCTTTGATGGGATTAAGTCCACCTGGGTTGAGCTGGATGTGCCCTGAGACCAAAACCTCGGGGAGGGGGGCAATATGGAGTGTCTCTGCTGCTGCAATTGACTGCCTGCTCTGCACTTCTCCTCCAACTGCTTCCCCACTGCCTGTTTTCAATGCTCTGAACCAGACACAGCTTTGCCCACAAGGTATTCCCTCCAGACCAGCACCCTTGCCCACCCAGAGGTTCCAGCTACCTCTGGAGGCTCAGCACTGTAGGTGCGAGAGGGGTCCTAGGACCTTCCTTCTTCCTTCCCCTTAAACCCAAGTGTTCTCGAGTCCAGGCTTTTGGGGGCATACCTTTTAAGTTGAGTCCAGCAGGAGGGTTCTTTGGCTCTGTCCTTTTGTTAGGTTTGATTTTCAGTTCCCTAGGAGCATTTAGTTTGTAATTGGTAAGGAAGGGTTTTCAGAGGTTTGAACTTTTGCTGCCTCTATGCCACCATCTTGACTCCGCCCTCCTTACTAACAATAATTTGCCTAAGGAGATCATAGAAAATGTGTGTCTTTAGGAGACTAAAATGGTGTTATTACTAATGAATAAAACCTTTTTGCATTGCCTTATAATTTTCAGGGTTATAATATTATCCCTAAACTAATTTCCCCATTGGCATGTAACTTTTTTCTTTTTCTAAATTATGAAATAAATAGAATGAAGAGGCACCATTGTGTGTTAAGAACTGAGTTCATAGGCTAGTTCTAATAATAATTAGAAGTCTTATGACCTTGGTCAAGTCATTTAACCATTTTGAGCTTCCTCCTCTACAAAATAGGGACGCTACTTGTATTATGTAGTTTGCAGGGTTTTTAAAAGTATTTATAAGCCTTAAAGCTCTCTATAAATGTTAGGTATTATTTTTATGCAAATAACTCATTGGCTTTAAAATAGGTGGTAAGACAAAAACCTTTTGTTTTCCTTTGCTGCAAAGAAATTCAATAAGGTGCCTCAGCAAGACTGGCAGGGGTACTAATGCAAAGAAGGAAAATGAGGCCCCCTTCTCAGTTTCATGTTACCCACTTCCATTCAGATCCACTCAGTGTGGTAACCATAGCCATGATTCATTCTAGCTTACTTAGATCAGCAGTGATTTTCCCCTTTATGAAGTTTTCCATCAGATATGTGTGGGAGAGAATATAAAGGAAGTATAGAGTAGCATAATCAAATCATACCATCCAGTGAAGTCAGACTTTGAAAAAGGTGACAAGAGACAAATCCTATATGTCACGAAATATAACTATCCTCAGCCATTACATGGAGAATAATTACAGGCTAAGTTGGCGGGGGGGGGGGGGGGGGTGGAAATACACAATGAGATTTGTTCTTTTCCTGATTTCCCTATTAATGAAATGTAAGTGGGGAGTGCTTCTAGAAAGCTGATAAAGTTGGCTGTTATGTGCTAAGTCATGCCTTCTTTTGGAACAAAATAGCCATCAAGCTGTGGTGATTAAGGAAAAATAGCACAGACTTTTGAAAATATAAATGAAAATTTGTCTCTATTTCTAGATAAAGAATGAGTAATTCTATCCTTACAGAATGTTCAAAATGGTATTTTCCTAACAGGCTCATACATTTCAAAGGTGCTGATTTTCTTTAATCATGAACAACTTAGAAACAAAAGAAAAAATATACATTTGTAAAGTAACCAAGGAGTTTCACAGCAGGTTATTATTTACCAAGGCTTATTTATGCTCTGTGTTTGAGAGTAAACCAAAGGAAAAGGATAGACTAGCAGTATTTGATTACCTGATGAATACAGCACTTTTCTTTTAATACTAGCTATAGAAAATATTATGTAAGCATTCCAGTACTAGACTAAATTCCTTGAGAGCAAAGGTTACTTCTCTTTTTAATCCTAGTAGCTCCATTGTCTAGTGAAGTTCCTTCTCATACATTGCAGGTGCTTAGTGAATACTATCTTGAATTGAGTTGAATATGTCATTATCTGGTAGAATCTCAAAGATCATTTGATATGGAATGGACTTTGGTGAACCCACTTCAGATAGATAGGCGGATAAAGACTTAGAGAATGATACAGAAAGAGAGAAAATAATTTCATAATTCTCTAAGATTTTTTAGTTAGATTCATCATCAACCAGAACTTGTAAAATTTTGAGATTTTCTGGCTAATCTCTACATTAGATCAATCTTTTTTTTTAAAGCTCTTTCTGTCTTAGTATAGATCGGTTCTAGGGCAGAAAAGCAGTATGGGCTAGGCAATTGGAGTTACATGACTTACCCATGATCCCATAGTTAGGAAGTGTCTAAGGTTACATTTAAGCCCAGGACCTCCTTCTCCAAGTCTGACTCTGAGCCACTGAGTCACCTAGCTTCTCCACCCAATCTTTTGCAATAAAACACAAAAATCAAATGCCAGGTCAAGTAAGATTTTGTCAAAATTCTTTTAAAAAGGGAAAAATCAAAAAAGAAGCTTTTTCTGTGATTATATTCTTATGAATGGCACCCTTTAGCAATATATAGAGAATATAGATAAGCTTGAAACCATTATTACTTTCTGATGTTTACTAACTAAACAATATATTTTAAATATAAGTATAGTTCATAAAGTTTTGTAGTTAAGTTGCAAAAAATGGATGATAACTATTACTTTGATGCAAGTATATAAGAATAGAAAGATGATGTTGTCAAGGATGCAGCTATTATTGACCTGAGTCAGTGATGGGGAATCTTTTAGAGATGGAGTGCTGTTCCCACCCCCACCCCACCCCCTAGACCACATGCTGTGCCCCCCACACTGAGTGTTGGGCATACCCTGCCCTGTCCCTATATCCCACACTGGGGAGGGAGAAAACACTTCCATTGGATTGCTGGGCAGAGGGGTGGGTAAAGTGAGGAATGTTCTCATCAAGTATAGAGGGAGAGTGGAGTAGACTGAGTGCTCTGCTCTCCTCCAGCTCTGTCACCTGTGAGTTGCCAACCTTACCCTCTGTGTGCTCCCATTTGGGTGCTTGGCATAGGGACAGGGAGATACAGTGAAGAGCAAAAGGGGAGAAGCTCCCCCGGAGTCCCTGGCTTTCTAGTAATGAACTCTTGGTGGGGGTGGGGGGGGGAAGCTAAGTGCCCACAGAGAGTACTCTTCATGCCATCTTTTGTGCCTGTGCCATAGATTTGCCATCACTGACCTAGGTTATAAATTCATGACCACAAAATCCCTGATTTTCCTATACTCATTACAGTGAGAAACTTGCAGCAAATCTCAGCACCTATGATTTCACCAGGGTTTTTCATTTCACAAAGGAAATACCTATACAGAAAGTCAATCAAGGACAACAGATGCTATAGCCTACTCCATCATCAAAAACACCTCTTTAATCCATTCTCTTTTTTTAATCATAATCAGTTCTGAAACCATAATCCACACACCCTTTTGGGTGCTACTACTATTGTTAATTCCTTCTCTAACAAGAACCATTTGTGAATACAATATGACCAGCTCTACAAAGGTAGTCAGATGAGTTTTTCCTACCTATCAACTGACTTCTGCTGAGCAGACCTAACTCCTCAATCCCAGAACAGGAAAGGAAAGGGAGCTGAGATACCTTTCCAAATGTAAATAGAGAGAGATGAACATTAACCAGAAACTTACTTTGGAAATTTTTTATCCTCTTTTCCCCTTTCCCTTCAGTAATGATGACAACACTTTTTTTGGTCTTCCAGTTTGGAATAGAGTTCATTTTCAATTTATTTATTTAGTTTTCATTGTTTCCTATGTGTTCAAACACTTATACATTAGATCATTGCATTTCTATTACATAAGGCAATTAAAATCAACTTCAGAATTAAAACATTTCTCTAGTCCTAAAAAAAAGAAGCCAGTCTACAAAACACCAGCCTTTGTCTTTTTGTTTGTTTTTTGGAGAAGAAAGACTGATATTCCCTTAATCTATTAGTGCCAGCTGTTGCCTTCTTGCCCACAGAGTTCAACTAACCTGACTTCCTTACTGTAACAATACAATTAGATAAACAAAAAGATATCATGTTCCTCTATTTTTAAAAATAGTTACAGTTTTAAAAACATTGTTCATCATTTACTTCCTTTAATATAGCATGTAAGAAAAAAAATTTTTTTCCTTTCTGACATCTTTTGTTTTCACATAAAACCCAAGTTCAAGAGAAATGCTAACTCTTTAATGAGGACACAGCCTCTGTAGTGGAAAGAGGAGCAGATCTGAAGACAGAACACTTAGTTCTTTTTTTGGTCAATTCAGTATGGTGGCATATAGACTTGATTGTTTCCATAGAGAAAAATTTTGGGAGCAGTAACAGGAGTTTCCCACCTTGATGGAACTTCAAAAGAAACTAGAGGGAAAGACCAGTCATAAAATGTCAAGCATAAAAGTATGGATGTGCCCACAGACAAAATAAGCACATCAAATTGTGTGAGTTTACTCTATTAATTGCTGAGGTACTGAAATCTTAAAGCCTGTATACTAAACTTTTCCCCTTTGCTAGCCCTCTCTTAGAACAGAATTAGATTGGATATAAAGAAAAACTTTCTAATAATTATAACTATGCAAAATGGAATAGAGTATCAAGGAGGTCATGACTCTCACTTAAGGAGAGACTAGAATTACTACTTGCTAGCAATGTTGAAAAGGACATTCTGGTCAGGTCCAGATAATGATGGATGGGTTCTAAAGACCCTTTTAACTCTTGAATTCCTGTGATTCTGTGATTATATTGTTTTCTTGAATTCCTTTAAGTCTCTGCTATAATCCCATCTTCGGGAAGAAGTCTTGACTGATCCCTCCCCCCTTAATTCTAGTATCTTCCCTCTGTTGATTAGCTCCTATTTATCCTTTATATACCTAGTTTGTATGTAGTTGCTTGTATATGTTCTCCTCCATTCAATTGGGAGCACCCTAAAGGTAAGAACTTTATTTTGATTTTATTTTTATTCCCAGTGCTTAGCACAGTGCCTAACACAAAGTTGTTATTGTTTTCAAAGAGAAGTGATATTGTGGGGTTATTTGATTTGTGCATGAATTGAATTTAAGTGAGGCAGAGTTTCACAAAGTCATCAGGCTCACTCTCTCTTCCTGAGCCAACAAAATCCAGTAGCAAGGCAAAAGTTGAAATGACTGGTAATGACCAAGGACCTTGGCATCTTCTATGTCTGACCAAGCTCTAAGCCCTCCATAGCACCTACTTCAGCTACCTTTATGGCTATTTAACCAAATTGTTCTTATCTATCCATTCCACTAGAGAGAAGACTTCCCATGCTTGGGGTAAACATTCCCCTAAGTCACCAACAGATTTGTGGTCCATGAGTTTCCTTCAACCTGATCTAACTGTGAAGATTAAATTTAACTCTCCCCTGATTGTAAAAATTAAATTAACTCCCTGCCCATTTTTAGATTTAATCACCAAAAGTGTAAACACCCTATTTAGAGTTGAGTGGGGAGATCTGCCCATTTTTAGATTTAATCACCAAAGGTGTAAAAACCCCATTCACACTTGAGTAGGGGAGGTCTGTGATCCACATATGCAATAGTGGGTAACAAATCAGAATTTAACTGACTGCCCCTGGGCAGTTCTAAAGCAAATCTTCAACTGTGATTGGTAGACATAAAATTAGGGGAAGGCACATGAAGTGAGGCAAAAGAAAGTGTCTTTAAAAGGGAGTTGCAACTTCCTGAGTGAGTTTTTACTTGGAGTTCTACTTGGAGTTGAACTTCCTGTGAGAGGGAGTTCTTCATTCTTTGGAGCTGACACTGGAGAAGAATCTGCTGACTAGACCTGAGACCCTGTGCCTGGTAAGGCTGTTCTTAAATCTCTTCCTTTGGACTGACACATGGTGAGTGAAAGGGCTGACTCCTTTCCTGGATTTTCTGAAAAAAAAAAAAAAACTAGCCTCAAGAGAGACCTACCTCTTGAGAGAGAATTCCCCAGGTCCTTGACAAGAGGCCGCTAAGGACTAACTTTCCCTGCCCTGGTTTTGAGCCAGGGGCCAGAAGTAAATTACTTAGTGCTTAGGCTAGATATCTAACCCTACCCTCTCTGATTTTCTAACTTCACTCTTCTATATTTTGCAAATAAATCTCTTTGGAATTATTATAAATTAATATTAACAATATTAATATAAATAAATTAATATAAATAATAAATATTCTTAAATAATCCAGTCTTAAATAATTATATAATTAACCCTTTCCTCCCCTTTACATAACCCATCTTCCCAGGTGGTTTTACAAGAGGGTAGTCACTGCACATGCTACAGTTTCTTAGAGCCACAAGTAAGAGTTGGGTGAGAGGTAGACACCAAGCCTGAAAAGAACTCATAAGCCTTCATAACAGAGGTGCTAGTCCTCCTTGAATATCCATATGCCCCCAGCACAAAGTAGGCTCTTTATAAATACTTTTTGTCTAGACCTTAAGACTGATTTTTTATTTTCTTTGCCTCCTACAACAATGTCTCCCCAACTCATCCACTCATTCTTGGCTCAGAAACAGCTATACTTCCTTGACTCTTCCTTGCATACCCTCTATTAGATTTAGATGGACAAGTTAGTCCCTGCCTCTATGCTTTGATCCAGATGATCCTCTGTCTGAAATGCTTCTTACTCCCATTCCTTCAAAGTACACTTGTTGCTTATACTCTTTTCTGATATCTGATGCAACTGAAAAGGTTCTAAGTATATTCAATTTATTGGTAAGGTGGTTGTTGTTCAGTTGTTTCAGTCATGTCCAAATTTCATTATGTGGCCAAAGTATTCAAGCTTCAGCTTCATTATTTGACTTCCCAGTGAAAAATCTTAGTTAATTTCTTTAAGTATTGACTGATTTGATCTCCTTACTGTCCAAGGGACTTTCAAAATTTTTATTTAGCACCACCGTTTGAAAGCATTCATTCTGCAGCTCAGATTTCCTTATAGCCCAACTCTCAGTCATATGTGGCTACTGGAGCAACCATAGCTTTGACTTTATACACTCTTGTCAGCAAGATGATGTCTATTTTTCAGTTTGCTGTCCAGAATTGCTATAACTTTTCTTTCAAGGAACAAGTGTCTTTTATGTTAATGTTTACAGTCTTCATCTGCAGTGATCTTCGAGCCCAAGAATATAAAAAGTGGCACTACCTCCATTCCTTCTCTCTCTGTTTTCTAGGAAGTGATGGGACCAGGTGCCAAGATCTTAGGTTTTTTTTATGTTAAACATCAAACTAACTTTTATGCTTTCTCTCCTCTTTCAACCTCATCAAGAGGTTTCTTAATTCTTGCATACAGCAGATGCTTAACATTTGTTGAACTGAATTGAAAGAGGCCCATTAATATCAGCTATCATTTTAATTGTTAGAATATACTCTCCAAATTGAAGTTGTATGACATATCTATTTTATCAGAACCATACAACTCAGATAAAATATTACTCTCTATCATTGTTTAGAAGGCCCAACAAAGCTAATTGACTCTTTTCTTGTCCAGAATGGTGAAAAAAAACAAGCCATACCAATATTTCTACATTTGTAAGCACTCTATTTGATGATGCATTACTTTTTCTCATCAAAAGGTTGCAATGTGTAAGGGTTTTCCCATGTACGTGCAGTTACAAGGGATAAGTTGGCCTCCACTATTGTGGAAAACATTTTCTCTTATCATTTTGAAGTTCTCTGTCACATGTCAAATGGAAAGTTTTTCCTTTTCTGCCAAGGACAGAATAGAAAGACATTATCTACCACAGGATGAGTTTTATTTGCTTTGGTCTTAGTTCAGGGCACCATCTTGGTAAACAGGAATTAAAAGCTAGATTTACAAAATACATGCATACGTGCATGTGTAGACATACAGGGCTTAAACCATAACCTGCATCTGTAATGGTGGTGTTCACTTGTGAACCCAGAGCTGTGTAAACAGAGCCTGAACTGTGAAATCATTTAAGCACTAGATTAAAGCCGGGCTCTCTCCTTTGACTGCCCAAACCGATTCTACCAAATGTGTATTAAAACCAGGAGCATGTATTCAGACATGGGGAGGGGGCTATGTGCAACAGTACAGTAATTGTGCTCAAATCCCATTTACTAGTGCAGTTGCATTCATAATAACATTTGTCAGGCACCAAGAAAGCCCTTGGCCCCATGAATTATACAGCACAAAGCCCCTTCCCTTAAGAGCATGCAATCTGAGTCCTGATAGGCACAGCTGGCTTTAAGCCATGGAGCTTTCCAGAACCCAGTCGGGGTAGCAAAAAGGCCACTTCTGCCATTGAACACGCCGGTGGTGAATCATTCCCTTGGCTCTTGCAAAACCCATTCTTATCGGTGCAGATGTAGATGGGAAAGGGAGGCAAGACGTTTCACTGGGGCCTTGCAACATTATGCCTTTCCCAGGAGAGTTTTAGGTTTCCCTCCAGCTGGCATTCCAGAGACTGCCCCCAGCCAATTTCATAGGCAACTGGCAAAAAGAGGAACAAGAATCACAAGGCAGGCAACAGGCTTCAGACCCCAGGAATGATTGCAAGGTTAATAAAGGAAGGAAGGAAGGAATAAAGGAATTCATTAAGTGGGCACTTACTATATGCCAGGCACTATAAAGCCCAGGGAAGAAAGTCTACCTTCAGGCAGCTTACCTACTCATAGGTCAAAGGTTCTTCACCTTTCTGTGTGTCGTTCGTAGCCCCCTTTGGCAATAAGGTGAAGCATATGTACTCCTCACAACAATGAAGAAAATAAAGAACACGGACAGGACGAACCTGAAACCAATTATATTGAAATCGTTCTGATTTCGTATTTTGGTAGCAAGTTCACAGACCTCAGTTTAGGAATTCCTGGAAGAGAAAGCAACCTTAATGGTGGTCAGGGTGGGTGCTTCCATAGTGCAGTGGAACGGGTCACTGTTTCTAGAAATTGTAGTGTTGATTTGATTCCCTTTCCAGAGCTAGAGATGAAAGGAACTGGGAATGCAGAGAGGTGTGCTTGCTGGGGAAATGCATCAAAGGTCTCATCTGGGCTAGATCTGAAAAACTCTCACCAATCAAAAAAAGGTAGGGTTGGAAGAAGACTAGAATGCCAGATGGGAGGCAAAGTATGGGGCAAACGGTGAAGGCGGAGTGGAATTTCTCGTTAGCTACAAGAGGAGGGAAGGAGGAAGGGAGGAAAAGAATATGAATCATGTAACCATGGGGAAATGTTCTCAATTAATTAAATTAATTAATTAAAATTTAGAAAAAGGGGAAGGAGGTATGAAGTTATACACAAGCAAATAAATGATATAACTTCAAGAAAATCTTAATGAAAAATATGATCTAAGTTCACAGAATCCGAGAGTTTGAAGGGCCTCGGAGATCAGACAGTCCAACTGATACATGAAACAGAATTTCCTATTTTAATGGAATTTCCTTTTGAAATATCTCTTACATAAGATCATTCAGCCTTTGCTTGGAGATCTCTAATGATAGGGAGACCACTACATAGAGATACTTCTAATCACTAGGAAGTCTTCTAATCACTAGGAAGTCAAACTACCTCTCCATTAAATATTAAATATTTAGAGAAAAATTGTTCTCACCATATCTCACTATTAATTTGACCTACAAACTTGAGGGTAGTTGTCATTGCTCTTTGAAATTAAAATTAGGTGGATATATGTTGGTGGGCTATTTTCAGAAATGATAGTGATATAAAAAAAGACATCAATAAAATATTTTGAAATAAATTCAAATGCGATGGATAGTCACTATTCACAGTTCTTCAATTCATTTTAACCTTTAGCAAATAAATTCTGACTAGAATAATCATAGGAGTTGTAGTTAGCATTCATTAACTCCTTGCTAAACATAAGATCACTGATTAGATACTATGAGAGAGTTTGAATATAATAAAGTCCTTACTCTCAAGAAAGATTTTGTATAATTTATTAATATCCCAATATATAGAGAGATAATACACAGTTACATAAGACTTGCATCACAAAGTTACCAAGCAAGTGTGCTACATGAGCACTAATGAGGAAGATATTCATTGATGGTGAGGATCAGGGTAGGTATAATGGAGAAGATGACATTTTAGTTTTTGTATTTAGAAATAATTTTTAAACCCAGAGTAGATTTCCCCACTACAATCATTCACCATTCTTGGATATCTGCTTCTTGCCTTGTCTCCACCACCATCAGTTATCATGTGTTTAATAAAATTTTAATTATCAGTCTAAAAAAACATTTAGGAAATTTCACCAGTCATTCTTCCCCAACCCCAACCCAATCATACAGTGCATTCTACAATTAAACACAATTATTCTGGGTTTTCTTGAATCATTGCTTGCTTCCTTTAACAGATGGTCAAGAACTGATTTTGATTAGTCTTTACACCAAAGTAGGAAAAATAGTTTCATGTGCTTTGTTCTCTACTTCCCTTGATTTCAGTAGTAAAGTGGTAGTCACCATGGAACTTGTGACTGGTCAATGTGCATTCTAGTCAAATACCCTGGCTGTGAATCCTTTTATTTTCCAGACCATTCATATTTCCCAGTGTCTGAGGACTTCTCAGTCAGTGTCCCTATACTGATGGGCTTGACAAATGATTCACTGTGGCTTTTTCTAGATTTTCCCATCAGTATTTAGTTTGGTGTTTTCTAGGTCTGTTTGGAGACGTGTTAGTAGGGAGCTCTCTCTACTGTTTTCTGCTATGCCTCTATCATGTTCTACTTTACCTGTCTAGGTTTTCACATCCTTAATCTCTCCCGGTTCTCTTCCTACCTATTTGACTGCTCTTTCTCACCCTCCTTTAATGGATATTTTTCCAGTTCTTGCTTGCTAATCCTGGATGTCTGACAGGACACTGTCTAGATCCTTTTCTCTTCTCACTATATACTATGTCACTTTTTCATCTCATCTCCCATAGATTTAGTTATCATTTCAATGTGGATGATTTGCAGACACACTTATATAGCCCTAATCTCTCTGACGATCTCCAGTTACATCTCTATCTATGAGATGTCCAATAGACATCCTAAACTCAACATGTCCAAAACTGAATACATCTTTTACCCAAAAAACCTTCTGAACTCTCCTGTTATTGTTGAGAGCACCACCCCCCTCCTAGTCATCCAGGTTCAAAACCTGGGTATCATTCTCAGTTCCCCATTTTCTCTCACCAACTATATCTAATCTGTTGCCAAAGTCTGTCAATATTATCTTTGCATTTTTCTCTCTCACACACGTGCTCCTTTCTTTCACATGTGTTCCTTTCCCTCCTCAGACACTGCCATTAGTTTGGTATAGTTGTTTATCGTCTTGTGCCTGGAGTATTGCAATAGTCTGTCCACTCCTTTCCATCCTTCCCTCAGCTTTCAAATTGATCTTCCTAAAAAATAGGTCTGGGGGAGTAGCATAGTGGTTCAGTGGATTGAGAGCCAGAACTAGAGATGGGAGATCCTGGGTTGAAATCTGACCTCAGACACTTTCTAGCTGTGTAAACCTGGGCAAGTCACTTAATCCCCATTGCCTAGCCCTTACCACTCTTCTGTCATGGAACCAAGACAGTTAAAGATGAGGGTTTAAAAAAAAAAGCAAGTCTGATCATTTCATTCTACTACTCTATGAACTGCAGTCACTCTCTATCACTTCTAGGATCAAATATAAAATCCTGTTTTTTGACATTCAAAGCCCTTCATAATTTTCTCTACATACTCTGCAGTCCAGCAACCCAGATCTCCTTGCTGTTCTTCAAACTAGAAACCTCAACTCCAAGTTCCATGTATCTTCACTGTCTATCTCTTATACTCGAAATAAGCTTTCTCTTCACCTCTGCCTCCTGGCTTTCTTCACATCCCAGGTGAAATCTCACCTTCTTTGAGAAGACTTTCCAAGTCTCTCTGAAATTCTAATCTTTTCCCTTTGCTGATAATCTCCAAAATATCCTACCTATATCTTGTTTATATGTTGTTGCACATTGTCACCCCATTAGACAATGAGCTCTTCACGAGCAGATTGTCTTTTTTGCCTTTGTATCCTCAGAGCTTAGCACAGTACCTAATATATAGTAGGAAATTAATAAATATTTATTAATTTGCTAACTGGCATAGGTAGTATGAGGACTCAAACTCATGCCCTCTTGACCAAGTGCAACACTATATTCACTATCCCATCTAGTTGTAACTCACTACAGCAAATAGGAGGAGAAAGGAAATGGTAAAACTTTGTTCCAAATCCAGCTGACAGTTCTGATTGTTCCCCGCTGAGCTCATTTAATTCTTTCCCCATCTTTTGATCAAGACTTTAGTCAAATACAAGTATTCTTAACTTGGGGTCCACAGACTCCTAATAGGTCCTTGAAATCCATAGATTTCAGAGAAACTAAATTGGGAGGGGAAAATATATCATTATTTTCATTATCTGAAATTTAAAATTTCTTTGCACTATAATTTTTTAAATCATTATCCTGAAAAAAAGGCCTATAGGCACCCCATATATATCCTACAGCTTCAGACCACCCATTTGCCTAGAAACAGTTCAGAGTGGACAATGCTTCATGTGAAAGGATGAACAACAACATTATTTGTAGGTTTTACAGTACTATTGATTGAATGGATTAGTTTGGGGAGAGGGGGAAGAGAGCTGATAGAAGCAGTAAAGCACTTTCTGAAAGTTAGTTTAACCAAATATTGACTCAGGCAGATGCATATTAATCATTAAGGCTCTTTACTGAGAACCATATGCAATGGTTTATATTCCATCTGAATATTTTTCTTGCATCATTCTTAGCAGTTGAGTGATGAAATGGAATAATATTAATGTTACAAGACAAAGGTTTTTTCTCTAAACTCTACTTTCCACAAATGATTTTTTTAAATAAAATTTCCAAGGTAAGATTTGTCCCCTCTTGTTTTCCCCTCACTTTATTGTTTTATAGTTCACTTACAGATGAGAACAGATGTAGATGCTGGCCTGTTACCAGCATCTTGCTGTTAAATTATAATGTAGGGATCCTCTGGGAAATGAGTAGTGTCTTTAAGTAGAAAATGTCATCAGTCCACAGCAGACTAAACTTTGCTGCTAAGATAGCCTAAGCTCAGAGGAATCAGGCTTATTTGCTGTTTTGTCCTCTTCCTGCACAACTTGATAATTTGCATAAGATGAATGCGTGGTGATACAATGCAAAGAGAATTGGTTCTAGAGCCAAAGGGACATGGATTTGAATCACACTTCTGAAATTTTGTATTTGTATGAAATTGAGAAAGTCACTTAACCTCCCTGGGTGTCAGTTTCTTCATCAGTACAAAGAGAGAATTGGACTAGATCAAGATTTCTTAACTTTCTTTGTGCTTCCTGGACCCTTTGAGCAGTGTGGTAAAACCCATATGTGGACATCTTCTTAGACTTTTTAAATGAAGAAAATAAGACATATAGGATCACAAAGGAAATCAATTATATAGAAATACATTTCCTAAAATGTTATTTAAAAGCAAGTTCAAAGACCCCAGGTACACAACCACTAGACTAGTGGAATTGCACATCAGCTACGGGAGGGGGGTGAAAGGAGAGGAGGGAAAGAACATGAATCTTGTAACCATGGAAAAATATTCTAAATCAATTAATTAAATAAAATTTTCCCAAAAAAGAACACTGGACTAGAACTCCTGGCTTCTGAGGTTCCTTCTGGTTCTAAATCTATGACTCTATAATCATATTCCTTTCTAGTCCTACTCCTATGTCTCATAATGATCTAATAACTCTGGGTCATCTATGCATGTTGCATCTTGATATACAAGCAGAGGGCAAGCTCTATCAGGTCCTCTCCAGAAGGAAAGCCTTTGATTACTCATCTAACAAAAGGCTCTGTGTCTGCTTTCCAAGGACCAACCTAGTCGCATGCAAGGAGCTGGCCCTTAGATGATGGGTTTTTCCCACCTAGTAGCTGCCAAAGATGGTCTAATAAAGCATATAAGGTATTTATCACTCATTTAAAATCATCAATATGATTTCATAGCAATAAGTATTCCTTTTGTGGCCATACATATGAACCCCACTGCACCTTAGTAGGTCATTTTGATAATGCCCCCAAAATATTAATCTCCTTGGGGTCTTATTTCTTGAGGACCAACCTTCTGCTTTTATCTAGAGTGGTCCTTGCAAAGAGCCATACTTCAAGCCTTCGCTACCTAGTCCAACCTGCTATTGCTTGCATTACACTGACAGTCTTAGAGAACCATGACTCATCTCTGTACCATAATAAAGCACCAGAATAGGTTTCTGTTGGAAGTATACAATATAGAACAGAATAAACCAGTGATTTAGTTGGGAATTAATTTAATTGGGAATTATGAGAAACTCTTAGGTAAGGAAACTTCTTATAGATATAAGCAGATAAGTACCTTCTGTGAAATTTATAGTTCTTAGAAAGCTGTTCTGAAAGATTAAATGATTTGTCAGGCATCCCACAGCCAGTATGCATCAGAGGTAGAACTTGAACCCAGGTCTCCTTGGCTATGAATCCAGCTCTCTTGCTATATCATGTTACCTCTATATTACGAAAAAGTCTATTTTGGTCAACTACTGGACAATTTTCTTCACTTGAAATAGACCAAATTTAGAGTTTTAATTAGTAAATCTATTGTATTTGAATTCTAATCTTGTTTTCCCCCCAAAAAATTTCTTAAATAAATGGTCTGTTTTAGTGTATTGTGGAGCCCCCTAGTGGTTTAGTTGGTTCTAAAATTATACTTAAAACAATAATCTAAATGTACTTTCAATTCCAGAAGGGAAAAAAAAAATGAAAACCAAATTACCTACTCCTCAAGAGCATATCTTTTAAATTTTGGATCTCTTACTGACTTTCCCGTGCCCAATGTAACACTCCACAAATCTTAAAGGAAAATAAAAAAGATCTCACAGTTCAGTGTCCCCAACATCTCTCACAGCTGTCTTCTCACCTCTATTCCTCCTGGCATTGCCCCAGAACAGGACCTAATTATCAGCTTCCTACACACTGCAATAGCCTCCCTTCAGACTTTCTTACCTTCATTTTCTTTCCCTTCTAGTCCATCCTTATTTTGTTTACAGACTAATTTCCATAGGATTTAATATTGGAAATTACCATAGACTCCCACTTTCCTTGAGCACAGATCTAATGTCTCTCCTTTGCTCAAAACTTCAATTTGTCATCTACCAACCAAAGTGTAAATCATTTGGTCTGGCATGGAATGCCCTCAACGATTTGGCACTATCCTATTTTTCCAATCTTCTTTTATTCTGCTCCTCTTTGTGTATTCTAGAGTAAACCCAAGTTGAACCATTTCTGATTATTCCCTACTTCAATGCCTTTGCTCTTGCTATTCCTTTAAGAAAAACATTTCCCATCTGCTTTGGAAGGAGGCAGGAGAGAACTCTTTTCTGTCTTTCAGTATCCAACTGAAATATCTCCTTGATCAAGCCTTCCCTAATCTTTCTTGGCCACTAATGACTTAGATCTTACAAGAATTTTGCTTTTTTGCTCTCTTATCTACTTAGCATGTAATGTAGGATATTATATTAATGTATTGTAATACCCATTTTATCAATGCGAATAACAAAATACAGGTCAGATCCAGTCAAGAATAGTTAGTGGCTCCCTATTGTGAAACTTAAAAATTCCCAGATCTTACTTCATAAGATTGGATTAAGACCATTCCCCATTTGGGCAGTGAACTCTACTTAGATCAGGAATGTGAGAACTCACCTACTTAAGTCTTCCCTAGGGGAAGATAAAGTTGTAAACTCTTTTCTGAACAATGAAAAGTACTTAAACCCATACTTAAGCCATGCCTATTTTAGGACTAATACAAAAAGGGTGCTAAGTACCTATAAAGGTCAAGCAACTTGTGAATTTACAAGGAACAAAGAGCTGAGAAACTTACTCAGAGATTCTAGCCTACTCAGGTGTGGATTACTAAAAGGATTAGTCTACTCAGGTGTGAATTCAGAATGGGCTGTCCTTTGGAAAACATCTACTGTGATTGGTAGATGGAAGAATTTAGGGGAGGTGACATAGGAGAAAACCCCCTATATAAGAAAAGGACAGGCTGTTGAAAATATATAGAGGCTCTTAAAATACAGGCTCTGAGGAGGCTGTTAGAAGGAGAGATCTCTGAAGGAGCAGTCTCTTGAGAAACAATCTCTAAGGAGGTTGTTGAGAGAAGGACAATCTCTAAGGAGGTCTCTCAAGGGAGGCTGACTCTGGCTGGAACTCCCTCTGGGGAGACTCTGTCCCCCTGAATCCTTGCTTGAACAGATCTTATGGTGAGTGATTAAGGACTGACTGATCTTTTCTTTTAGGGCTTAGGCCTGGGTTGGCCAGGGCTGCCTGAGCTGGCCTATTCTTTTCTCATTTATTTCCTTTCTCTCTCTCTCTCTCTTTCTTTGATTCCTCATTGTATTATTAATTAAATTCGCTATAAAACCCAGTTGACTTGGATATATTCATAATTGGGAATATTTCCCTGGCAACCACCTTATATTTAATTTAAAACAAGATACTGTAGTGAAAACATATTTTCTGCGGTCACAATTTACTCACCCACTCTTATATCTACTACAATTTATATCTTCCACTATTTTACTCACTACAGTTTACAACCTCAACCATTTTAACTCTTATAGTTTATGGCATCATACTCTTTTAATTGTTACAGTTTATGGCATCCACTCTTTTAAATGCCACACTATCACCTCAAGGATAAAACAAAACCCAAACTCCTTATCTTGGTATTTAAAGCTATCCATAGGTTGGCTACAGCTTATTTTTCTAGAAAGCCTTCAGATTATTTCCCTTGATGGAGAAGCTAGGTAGTAGAGTGGATTTATCTTCATGATTTCAAATCCAGCCTTAGACACTTACTAGCTGTGTGACCCTGGGCAAGTCAATTAACCCTGTTTGCCTGACTTTCTGATCCATAAAATGAGATGGAGAAGGAAATGGCAAATCACTCCAATAACTGCCAAAAAAAACACAAAGAGGATCATAAAGAGTTGAAAATTATTGAACAATAACAAAATTCCACTTTGTGCACTTTATGTTCCAACCAAATGGATATATTTGGTATTCCCAGAGCCCAGCATTCCATCTTATATCTCTTTGCCTTTGCACACTCTTATGTTTGTGGAATGTTCTCCTTCCTCTTATCTGACTCTTAAGAGTTTTTTAACTTGCTTCAAGACTCACCTCAGATGTCCTCTCCTAATCAAAGCTTTTGGTAATCAAAGCTTTTGGTAATCACCACTAGAGTTAGTGCTCCCTCCTGAGACTATCTTATATTAGTTGCAGGCATCTAGATGGCAAAATGGATGAAAGTACTGTTTGAGGAAGATCTGAGTTC
The DNA here is from genome assembly GCF_027887165.1 of Monodelphis domestica. Classification (NCBI taxonomy): domain Eukaryota; kingdom Metazoa; phylum Chordata; class Mammalia; order Didelphimorphia; family Didelphidae; genus Monodelphis; species Monodelphis domestica. The sequence continues at coordinate 199,350,657 of NC_077233.1, forward strand.
AGAAGACCATGGGAAACCACTTAACCTCTACCTTTGATTAGTAATTTATAAAATGGGATAAAATTAGCACTTTCCTTAGGATTATGGAGAGGATCAAATGAGATGTTTGTAAGGTTCTTAAAAATTATAAATGAAATGATTTACAAATGTAAATACTTGTTTATTAATATACTTAGCACAGTGCCTGACACAGAGAAGACCCTATATAAATGCTAGTATTATCATAATTTTTTTTTAAACCCTTACCTTCTGTCTTGTAATCAATACTGTATTGGCTTCAAGGCAGAAGAATGGTAAGGGCTAGGCAATGGGGGTTAAGTGACTTGCCCAGGGTCACACAGCTGGGAAATGTCTGAGGCCAGATTTGAACCTAGTACCTCCTGTCTCTAGGTATGGCTCTCAATCCACTGAGCCACCCAGCTGCCCCCTAGTATTATCATTATTAATTATGTGCAGAATATTATTTCCTACACCACCCTCATCACTAATAGTAAAATAAAAAACTCCTTAAGGGCAAGGACTAATTTTGTTTTGTCTTTGTATCCCCCAATGCCTTGCATTGAGCAGTCCAGTAAAGTAGGTTTATTGAAATTAATTTAATTTTAAATAAAGAAAGTGGGTCTAAGAAGGTCTCAATCATTTCTCCATGCATCACATAGCTACTAAGGGTCAGATCTTTAAAGATTTAAAATGAGTCATTTCATTGGGGTTTCCAAGAGATAAAATCACTTCTTGGACACAAAAACTATATCATTGAAGTATGAGGACCCTTGTGAGGGTCAAGAACATATCACAGACCACCACATGATACTAGTTGTTCTACTAAGATTCATTGATTGACATAATATGATGACAAAAAGCCACTGTGAATTGTTATAATGAAACAAATTTGCATTGTACTAAGCACAATGCCATCTACATACATTTGAAAAAAGAGTGATATGTGTGAGACATTCTCTCTCTGTCTACAGATGGCATGTTTGTTTATGGCACTGAGTCATTTAATAAGATGGCTGATGCTATTTTGAAGCCTTCAAAGACTGCAAGTCTGTTCACTTGGATTTGCAGATACCTTGCAAAATTCCATCTTCCACAAGGGTCATGATGAACAAACTGGGATTCATTGATTTAATCTGAAACCTATAAGGTGAGGTTGGGGTGATGGACAGGGCAAGAGAGAGGGAAGATTTGGGTCAATCAAAGGAGCTTCAGCATAGAAGGCAGGAAAGACAAATTATTCTCTCATCATTCCCACTACACCTAGGCAAAAAGGTTTACCCATTACACTGATATAGATATGTCAAGTCTTATGAATAGAGTAATGCCTCGCCACAAAATATCAACTAGTCATTCTACCTGCATTGGCATTTGTTCTTTTGATTTAGGTGAAGGGAATGGAAGACTGTAACTTTGTGAGTTTCCACGGGTAAGTCAAGTGAGCCATCCAGGAGTCTGAGAATTGAGATCATGTCAGATTTTGCAGATAGTCCAACAATAGCTGAGATGAATACTCATGGTAAGTTCTAGAACAGTTCTATGGAAAAATAATTGAATCTGATGTCACTCTCCCTTTAGGTAGATTAGGGGGAGAGTATGCCCAACAAGATATGAAGGAAAATGTTTATACTTTTTCTCTTGCTACATCTTAGAAATTAATATCCCTTTGTAAAAATCAATTGATGTTAATTGGTTTAAACGAGTTTTGAGTCACTGGTGGCTAACAGTGAGGGAACCACTCCAGAAGGGAGAATCTAACTAATAGCATTAGAGAAGAGATAATCCATTTTTCCTCTTGGATATACCTAAAACCTTAAGGTGGAGATGTAGGTGACCCACTTCTAAATAAGTAAGACTAGAAAAAATACTAACTATACATGGTAAGCACTAGAGGGAGAGCAGAGTTAAAAGACCTGAATGAACAAATAAGCAGTGATTTGGAGCAAAAAGCAAGATGGACAAAGTTTGATTTGTTATTGTCTTCATTTCCCCCACTACACCTATGTAAAAATGTTTTGCTCATTCTGCACTTTTGCCTCAAACTGGCTTTTTCTATTATACACTATCTTCACCACCAAACAATTGATATAATGTTCATAATTACAGTTTCCATAATTACTTTAGAACTATTCCTGGATTGCTTCAAAACAACCTCATTATCAGTTTGGGAAAATTTTATCAAAAGGATAAATCCTATATGCCTAGATCTGGGAGGTATATATAAGACTGCTTTATCTGGAATTTTCCAAATTTCATTTTATGGAACCCAAGCATACCTTGAAAGCCTGATAGGGCCCCAAATGTTACTTTGTAAATAAATTTAGATTTTAAGTTGTTGTTTAAAATTATTCTCTGTGTGTTTATTTTAAATTCATGAAGAATATTATATCTAACTCTAGACCAGTGATCGTGAACCTATAGCACAGGTGTCAAAGATGGCATGCTGAACTCTCTCTGTGGGTACTAAGCCACCCTCCCTCCTTATCCCCCCCCCATCCCTGGAGCTCACTACTAGAAAGGCAGAGGGACTCAGACAGAACTTTTCCCCCTCCCCTCTCCACCATGCCTGATGACATTTTTTTTTTACATTCCCCACCCCTCAACCCAGCAGCCCAATGGGAATACACAGGGGGTAAGGTGGGCAGCTCACAGGTGGCAGAGTTGGAAGGGAGCAGAGTACCTGGGTCATTCCCCTCCCCCTCTCTATACTTGCTGAGGATATTCCTTACTTCACCCACCCCTCCATCCAGCTGCCCAATGGGGGCACTTTCTCCTTCCCTTCTGTGGGGTAATGGGGTGGGGATACCCAGTACATGGGGAGGGATGGACATGGCATGTGGTAACTGGGGGGAAGGGGGCATGTCACTCTGTCTGATTAGCTGAAGTGGGGGTGGAGCCTGGCACTCCATCTCTAAAAGGTTTGCCATCACTGGAATAGACAATGACCTCAGGGTCAGTAAGCATAGATTCCTGTTTCTAGCATATATTATCTCTATGACCCTGCCCAAATCACTACAGAACTCAGATTAGAAGATACAGAGAAGTATTTATTGGCATGGAAAGAGGGAGTTTCCTTCCAAAGAGATACTCCTACCAGTGAAATCACAGGTCCATTCCCATCCCCATCTTCACCTGAAAGCGAACCAAGGAAAGAAGTTGAAAGTTCAGTTAAAGACAGAGAATATCCTATTTTCTCTCAACATATTTGGATCCAAAGAGTACGATAGTATACCTTACCAAATTGTAGAAGGAAAAAACACCCTAATACTACTCGATTTCTTTTTTTTCTAATTTCTTCCTTCCTTTTTTAAAAAAAATATTTAATTAATTAATTTAGAATATTCTACATGGTTACATGATTTGTATTCTTTACCTCCCCTCCTTCCTCCTCTCTCTCATAGCCAATGCACAATTCAACTAGGTTTTTCATGTATCATTGATCAAGACCTATTTCCATATTTTTAATATTTGCAATAGTGATCATTTAGAGTCTGCATCCCCAATCATATTCCTATCAAGACATGTGATCAAGCAGTTGTTTTTCTTCTGGGTTTCTGCTCCCACAGTTTTTCTCTGGATGTGGATAGTGTTCTTTCTCATGAGTCCCTCAGAATTGTCTTGGATCATTGCATTGCTGCTCTACTACTCAATTTCTACATGATCTTAGAATGATAAATTTAGAGACTAATGAAATATCAGGTGTCATCTAGTTCAACCCCTTTATAAACAATGAGGTCAATGAGTCAAGAAGATCTGAATTCAAATCTTGTCTCAGACACTAACTGTGTGACTTTGGGTCAGTTATTTAACTTCTCTTGGTCTCATTTTCTATATCTGTCACATTCTGCTTCACAGGGGTATTGTGAGGTCCAAATGAGCTAATATATGTAAAGTGCTTCATAAACATTAAAGCCTACATAAATGCTGTTTATTATTTGTCTAATGTTACACAGATAGTACTTTCAAGTTTAGAAAGTCCATTTTTCATATTATCTCATTTAATTGTGCCCCATTTTCCATCAGCTGCTCTCCTTGGCTTCTGCTCCATCAAAAAACAAAACCCCCTGGTGGCATTCCCCTTCTTCCTTGCTTTTTAGTTTACTTTAGTGCATTGTCTTTCCCCCATTAGATTATAAATTCCTTGAGAGCAAGAACTATCTCTTTTTTTTATTTGTATCCCCAGAATTTAGCACAATGTCTGACACATAGTGGGCATAATAAATTATTTATTGCACTGAATTCATAACTCTCATCTCCTCCTCCTAGCTTCTGGCCTCTTTCAAGTCTCAGCTAAAGTCCCACTTACTTCAAGAAATCTTTCCTAGCACCCTTTCTGTGAGATTATCTGTAATTTTTCTTGACTACATGTTTGTGCATATTTTCATGATGTCTCCTAGACTGTGAGCTCCTTCAGAGAACACATTCTTTTTGTTCCCAGGACTTATCACAGTGCCTGGCACATAACTGGCACTTGGTAAATGCTTTTTAGGGGCAGCTGGGTAGCTCAGTGGAAAGAGAGCCAGGCCTAGAGAAGGGAAATTCTGGTTCAAATGTGGCCTCAGATACTTCCTAGCAGTGTGATTCTGGGCAAATCAATTAATCCCAATTGCCTGGCCTTTACCACTCTTCTGCCTTGAAATCAATACTTAGTATTGTTTCTAAGAAAGGAATAAAGGGTTTAAACATGAAAAAATAAATGTCTTGTCTGCCTAACAACTCTGTTTGGTTAGCCATTCCCTATACAATGGGTAGCATTAGTGACATTTTGCAGATACAATGTGGTACAGCCTACTTCCATTGACCATTGCACTTTTGATTGCTCTTGACGTCACCTCTAAGTCCTGGCCTATCTTACCAGGTTATTGTGAGCTAAAGACTCTATATTAAAGTTCTTTGAATGGTCAAGTAGCATGTAAATAGTAAGATGTTATTGCTACTAGAGTCTAATATCAACTGCATTAAGAGAATACTTGACCCAGCACTTCCATAAAGAATAATAGCTGCCATTTATATGGTGACTTAATGCTTGAAAAATATTTAGCATACATTACCTCATTTCATTATCTCATCCTGGTCTGGTGTAAGGGGTGCTGAATTTGGAGAACTGAATGTGTAGTTGTAATATAATAATAATAATGATAATAATAGCAAGTATTTATAATTGAGCCTTAAAGTAGGCAAGGTGCTTTATAAATGTTATTTCATTTGATCCTCAGAGTAGGCTTCGGAGAGAAATACAATTATGATTCCCATTTTATAGACAAGGAAACCGAGGCAAAGAGATTACATGACTTGCCCAGTGTCACATAGCTAGTAAGTGTCTGAGGCAGGATTTGTACTCAAGTTTTTCTGACTCAAAGACCAGCACTCTATCTACTTGCTCATGTAGTTACCATTGATCTGAATTCAAATTTGCCATGGATTATAGAACTGGAAGTAACTTTGGAGGTTATCTAGTCCAATTCTTTCACTTTAATTTCAAGGAAACAGACCCCAAAAGGTTAAGTTGTTATTGTTCGATCATTTCAATCATGTCAAACTCATCATGGCCCTATTTGGGGTTTTCTTGGCAAAAATACTGGAGTGGTTTTTCATTTTCTTTTCTACATCATTTTACAGTTGAGAAAACTGAGGTAAATAAGATTAAATGACTTGCGGAGGGTCACAAAAAACCACTAAGTGTCTGAGGTCAGATTTAAACTCAAATCTTCCTTACTCAAGGGCTAGTGCTAAATGATATACCTAAAGTCACATAGGTAGAAGGAGGGGGAGAAAGAGAAAGGGCAGGAAGAGGAAGGAGAAGAAGTAAAGAAAGGGAAGGGGAAGAAGAGAAAGAGGAGGAAGGGAGAGGAGAAAATAGCTATAGCTCCCCAGAAATTTTTTAAAAGCTGTCTTTTGATACTGTATAGGAACCCACTCTACAAGCATGAGTATAAACCTTAAACCCAGGACCAAGAAATTCTATCTGATACCCAACCTCAGTTTTTCTTCTGCTGCCATTGAAATTAAGGACCTATCTGCTATATGGAACAAAGGATATGCTGTTAGCCTCATCTCTTTTTAAAAATCTCTTTATCTCTTTCAAGATTCCAATAGATTACTATATTTAGAAATATCCATTCCGTTTGTGTTCTATGACTGAAAAAAAAATTCACCCTGAGTGGGAAATATTTCAACCATATAGATATACAATAGTCATTCATGATTTAATGCATTTTTATGCATTCTTTATTATTTCTTCCTCTCTCGATGGAATAATTTGAGATATTTTATTAAATCTCTAAGTCACAAAGAAAAATAACCTGGCAGAATGTCAAGAAATTACTTAAGGGATCTTCAGAGAACTTCCAGTGACACAACACTAGAATTTGTAAGCAACATAAATGCTCAGTTGGACAATATCTCTTCTTTTCCCTTGGAAACATGAAACCAGGAGACAGCTGGGTGGCTCAGTGGATTCAGAGCCAGGTCCAGAGATGGGGGATCCTGGGTTCAAATCTGGTCTCAGATACTTCCTAGCTGTGTGACCCTGGGCAAGTCACTTAACTCCCATTGCCTAGTCTTTACCACTCTTCTGCCTTGGAACCAATACCCAGTATTGATTCTAAGATGGAAGGTAAGGGTTTAAAAGAAAAAGAAACATGAAACCAGAGTTTTCAGAGTTAAGGCTCGACACCAAGGACTTGGTCGTGGGGGAAGACAGGATCAAAAACTTAACTGTTTCTGGCAAATTTCCTTTAAAATCTATTCCTTAATCAAAATCAGTAAGATCCCATTAAAACTGGAAAATTGTGGTTCTTCTTGCTCTATGTCCCACTTTGATATGAAGTATGCAGTGCTTCATAGAATTAAGAGAGATTGATTTGATTGGCTTTTTTAAAGAAAGTGCTTGTGCCCACTCCAGGGCATTCTTACACAAAGCTAGTTCTATATTTTAGGGTCCTCCTCCCACTTCTTTATTTGTTAAAATACTCTTTAAAAAATCAAATAAAACCCTTAGCTTCTGTCTTAGAATGAATACTAAGTATTGGTCCAAGGTAGAAGAGAGGTAAGGGCTAGGCAATTGGGAGTAAGTCACACACCCAGGAATGAATCTAGGAATTGTTTCTATGGCATTAGTGTCATTACATAAATTGTTCTCTTTTTTCCCCTCATTCTGTCAGTTCATACAAGTTTTCCCAGTTTTCAATGAGGCCAATCCTCTTCTACTTTTGAATGTCCAGTTCAGATTCCCTTTCCTCTCTTCTGGCTTTCCTGACTTCCCTAAAGTCTCAGCTAAAATCTCACCTTTTCTAAGAAGTCTTTCCTAATTCCTGTGTACCTCTTTAAAACTAGTACCTTCTCTCTGTTGATAATTTCCAATTTATCCAATAATACATATATATATACACCTTATTTGTATATAGTCACTTATATGTTGTCTCCCACATTAGACTATAAGCTCCTTGAAAGTAGGGATTGTCTTTTACCTTTCTTTGTATCCCTAGCACTTAGCTTAGTGTCTACACGTAGTAGGTACTTGATAAATATTTATTGACCAACTGAGTTGTCATCTCCCCCATAAAGCCCTTCTCCATCCCCTTCAGCTTAAATAATATCTCTCTATTTTTTATAACACCTTGTCATGACCCTTTCTTTGCCCTTATCATATTCACATAGATCTGATTACATTACTCCTCTGCTCAAATATCTTCAGTGGTTCCCTAGCAAATAAAGAGAAGAGAAACTAGGTTATTTTTCTTTTTCAATGCTCAGAACCTAGAAAAATGCCTTATATATTGAACTGGTAATAATAACTAATAGGATCAGAGATTTGTAGTTAGATATTAGAGGTCACTTAATATAATCTCCCTCATTTTACAGATAAGGAAATTGGGGCACAGCAGGTTAGGAAACCTGCCCCAAATCACATAAATTATAAATAGAAGAACTAGAATTTGTACCCTCTTTCTTGACTGAGTAATATTGATATTCCAAATTGAACAGTCTCTTCACTGCACCATAAAATTGGATAAATGGATGGAAATAAGGAAAAGATAGGCAGGAAGGAAGGAAGAGAAGGGAATGAGGAAGGAAGTGCTTCCTCATTAAGTGCTTACTCCATGTCAAGTTCTGTGCTAAGCCCTAGGGATATGAATACAAAAGCAACCAATCTATGGGGGGAGGGAGGGAGTAATGTCAATTATTAGAGGAGTTGTTAATACACAGTGTGGAATTGTGAATTGGTCCAACTATTCTGGAAAGCATTTTAGAACTATGCAGTCACTAAAGAATTTAACCTTTAACCTACTGTTACTACTATAAAGTTTATACTCCAAAGAGACCAAAGAATAAAAAAATACCCATATATACAAAAATATTTAGAGCAGATTTTTTTGTAATATCAAAGAACTGGAAACTAAAGGTTGCCCATCAGTTGGGGAATAGATAAACAAATCATGGTATATCAATTTAATGGAATACTATTATAATAAAAGAAATGATGAAATCAACAGTTTCAGTGAAAGCAGGGAAAACTTGTATGAAGTGATGTAGAGTGACTAGAAAAAAAAAGAGAATAATTTATACAATAACACTAACACTATAAAAATAAACAACTTTGAAAGCCTTAAGAACTCTGAGCAATATAAGGAAGGACCAGTTAGGATTCCAGAAGATTAATGATGAGAAAATGCTACTCACCTCCTGACAGACATGATGGTTTCAGAGCACAGAATGAGATATGTATGTTTTGAACATGGCCATTGTAAGAATGTGTTTTGATTGAGCATGCACATTTTCAATTTTTTTTCTTTTCTTTTTCAATAGTAAGAGGGGGCAGGGATAGGAAAGAGGAAAACTATTTTTGTTTATTCAAAAAGTAAAATGTAATTTTTTTAAGTGTTGGGGGTGAGTAGCAATGTGAATATAGATCTGATTGATTTTCCAGAACTTCCAAAGTATTTCATATACATTATCTTATTTGAACCACAAATAACCCTGTGTACTGGGTACAATGGGGACTGTTATCCCCATTTTATAGACTGGAAAACCAAGGTTCAGAGAATTATAAGACTTGCCCCTGCTCACAGCCTCAATTGACAGAGGCAAGATTTGAACCCAACTTTTCTCGAGTTCAAATCACTCTACTTTCTAAGGCATTCTGCTGCTCATAATAGACATTTAATAAGCATTTATTGAATTTCAATTAGTGGTAGTTGCTTTCCTTCTCTATTCTTTGTAACTAGCTGGGTCAGCTTGCAAATTCAAGGTGCTAATGAGCTATATATAGGCCAGTTAGCTTCACTTTATTCCATGACTATAGACTAGGCTATCAGCTTTATGGGGCAGCTATAGTGGACAGAGCACAGAACATGGAGACAGGAAGATCTGAAATCAAATGAGGCTTCATACACTTGCTAGCTATGTGGCCTTGGACAAGTGACTTAACCCTTATTCACTTCAGTTCTTCATCTGTAAAACAGAAACACACTCCAGTATCTTTGTCAAGAAAACCCCAAATGGGATCATAAAGAACCAGACAGAACTGAACAACAACAAAAATAGCAATCAACTTTATAAAGAACAAAACAAGGACCAAGTCAGGGGATATGGATAGCACGCTGAAAATCCCCTCTTGGAAAAAGTACTAAATATATGTCTAAATACATGTTCCTCTGCTGACAATTTCATCTCTGAAGGACATTTTTTTAAACTGCACAAAGTGAATAACTTTTTGGAGCTAAGCCACAGTGCATCAGCTTTGGGCCGTAGGCCCAGTGGCTTAAAGTAATTAGGTTGAGTTTATAAAGACTTGGGTTGTGGGAAGGTAAAAGTTTGAATAAATAATGAAAATATGACCCATGGTGCCAGTACTGTATGCAAGGTCACTCCCATTCACTGCCATTTGATGCATCATTTCTGAGTCTGGGTAAGATAAGTTTCCTAAATGACCGGAAAGGTGGATTATGTCATTTTCTGGAAAAATTCCTCCTTCTCCCCCAAAGCAAACTGGGAGATGGAAGATTTCATACCTCTGTGCAAACTCTGTAAAACTATGTATTACTTTGTTCCAGTGTTCTGATATCAGGAAATTTAGAACCCCCCTGGGGACTTTGAAAGGAGAGGCATTGAATTTGGCAAGGGTGGGAAAGGTCTATCCCCAAAGCTCTCACCCTGCAAAGGCAGATGGAGAGGGGAGTAATTAATTACAGGTCCATAAGGAGTTCCAGGAAATCAGGCTAACCTGTTGGCCTTTGATACAAAGCATGATTGATATTAATCTAGGTGAAGAGAGAAAATGGATTACTGAGTTAGGTATCTATAAAAGAAAGGGTAGGTGGTTTACTGGAAAGGAGAAGACTAGGGAGGAAGGCAGAAGGAATAGAAGAGACTGGAAAAATCTAATGAAAATTCTTTAACATTTGTCCTGGGTCTTCACCTTTTCATCATGGTGTATTGGGAACATTCATGGATATTTGTCCCAGTGGGGGTTCATGGCTTGGCTACTATTAAATTTTATTGCTTGGACTTAATATTGTTAATTGGTGGTCACCAGTGATTTAATTTCTAAATCCCAAAATGAATTACTCAAGTAAATGGAATTATGTTAGTTTATTTTACAATAGAGGGAAGATATTAAGGAAGAGAGAAAAGGGGAGACAGACAGACAGACAGACAGACAGAAACAGAGACAGAGAAAGAGACAACTCTGACTTACTCTGAAACAGTTAGGCACCAATCAGGGGAAAGGAGTCTCCAGATGATGGGCCTTTCTCAGAGGTTCACACCTCCAGAAAGGGCAAGGAACAAAGGCCTTTACACTCACCATAGTGACCATCTAAAAGGAAAGCAGTCTGAGGTCTCCTGCACAAGCTCCTCCAGGGGTCCAGTTCTATAGCCAAGTGTCTTCACTCCAAGTCCCAGTGACTGTCTTCCATTCCAACTCTGAGTGACTGAATGATCTTGTCTCTGTTTTCCACTATTTAACAACCTTTTTCTCTTGTGTCACCTCCCCTAAAATTTACATCTACCAATCACAGCAGACACTCCTCTCCAGTATTTCCCACTCTTTCACAGACTTCCCACTCAATGTATGAAATGGGTGTTCACACTTTTTTGTGGTTAGTTCACACCTTTTTGTGGATAAAATGGGTAGATCTATTTAAATACTGTGTTAACACTTTTTGGGATTAAAACCTAAAAAGAGACAGGGGATTACAATTTAATCTTTACAATAAAGGAAGAGCTAAGTACCTTCATTGTTACAATCAGAGGAGAGCTAAATCCAATCTTCACACTACCTTAGTGGATAGGATAGGATAGGACTTGTGTTTTATTAGTATCTAGAAGCCTCAATGAGGAAGTTCCCTCTGCAGATTGTATACCTTCTCAGCAACTTATGTATGGCCTTAGGGAAATGTCAGAAGCATTGAGAAACTAAGAAATTTTTCAGAGGCCACACAGTAAATCAGTATATGTCAGAGGCAAGATTCAGTTCAAGTTTTCTTGACTCTGAGACTACTCTCCAGCCACCACCAAATCTTTCCCTTGTGTAAGAATTCTTAAGCTGGAGTCCATAAAATCTTTCTTTTAAATATTTTGATTACTTTCTCCCACTTTTGTAATTCTGTTATTTTTTATTTTATATATTTAAAAAAATTTTTCTGAGAAAGGGTTCAAAGAGTTTTCCAGACTACCAAAGGGATCCATGACACATAAAAGGTTAAGAATCTCTCCTTTAGAATTCCATATGAACTGGAAAGACTTCCAGGAATTGATGCAGAGTGAAAAGAGCAGAACCAAGAGAATATTGTACACAGATACTGATACACTGTGTCACAATTGAATGTAATGGACTTCTCTACTAGCAGTAATTCGACGTTCCAGGACAATTCTGAGGGACTTATGAAAAAGAACACTATCCACATCCAGAGAAAAACCTGTGGGAACAGAAACATGATTAGGGTTTTGATGTTAAAAGATCACTCTACTGAAGATATGAATAACATGGAAATATGTTTTGAACAATGACACATCTATAACCCAGTGGAACTGCTTATCAGCTCTGGGAGGGGGGGAAGAAAGAACAAGGGCAGGGGTAGTGTGGAAAGGAAAACTGAATCAAGCTTTGGCATTTCTGCCTCTGAGGTGGAGCAAATAGCAGTTGGAATGTGACAGTGAAGATTGATGGACAGTGATGACAGTTGGTGGGGGGAGGGGCAACTTGGAGAGGGACAGTTGTTCTTGAGAACTCTTTCCCAGCCTTTGGACTAAAAGGAGCATTCTCTCCTTGTCTTGGGATAAAAGTACCTCTCTATTCCTAGATTTTTCCCTATGTGTTCTCTACCTGGATTCCTGTGATCGTGTCATTGAACAAAATGATTTTAAGGGAGCAGCTTGAACTTGAGGCCAGTCATTAGAGGTGCTAGCCTGAAGAGACAGGCCCAACCAGCTCTGACAGTCAGAACCTTTTCTTTCTTTTGCTATCTACTTCTAAAGACTTTAAACTTAAGAAAGCTAGCATAGATTAGCAGGAACAAAAGAAATTCTCCACCAGCCTGTGAGGCCTGGCCTCAGCTCAAAAGCTGAGAGTGACTCAAACCCAATCTGTGTCAAAGTATAGGGAAATCCCTATTCCCTCTACCCTGATACCTTCCTGATCCAAGCTTGTTATTAAATTCATCTTGAGTTAAATAACCCAGTCAGATAAAAGGCAAACTATCATTTCAGGGGAACATAGAGGGAGCAGAACCTAAGGACAGCCATTCAACCATAAATGGTCCTTATCGGACCCGTGCCAGGTGGCCTTGGTCAGAGGGAGGTTTGTCCCTCAGGAGGGTCCCTGCCTACCTGCCCTGGGGTATCTTCAACATCAATCAATAGAAAAAACATTCCCTTAGGCTATCATAGTTGGCCCATTTCTTGGGAACCCCATTTTTCAAAGACAGCCTCTCAGCAGGGGGTACCTCTCTCCTTTTACCTCACAAGCATCCACATTCCCTCTATCCCTCCAACTCCTCCATTCCCTGTTACAAAACCTTCCTTGTCCCTTGTACCTCTTAAATCTTCAAAAATTCCTTTAACTATTACAGTGGGGAGTCATAAATCATGTAACCATGGAAATATATTCTAAATTTAAAAAAATTTTTAAAGAATCCTTTAATGGTTAAAGATGGAAATCTGATTTGGCCCGAGCTACATGACTAGGATGTAGAACTAAAACTCAGGTCTTCTGACTCCACATCCAACTCTCTTATCCATTATATTGTCTCCACATTAATATTTCCTGCTATTATCATACTACAGTGGAAAGAAAGTGACTGGTGACTATAAAATAAGATTCAGTTTATCTGTTTCTCTGAATTGTGTCAACCAAACTTGCTTGGTCCTATAGGATGACCTGGGTTTTAGCAAAGTAAGTTATATCTTGCAAGACAAGCAATCAACAATCATTTATTATGCACCTATTATCTTCAAAGTAAAGACAAAAATGTAATAGTTCCTGACCTTAGAGAATTATCAAGACTATAGACCAACATTTTAAAGTTAGATTTCACTTTATTTCAAGTCAACAAACATTTGTTAAGCATCTCCTTCATCCAAGGCACTGTATAGGCACTGGGAATACAAAAAGCAAAAAGCAAAGCAGGCTTTGCCCTCAAAGAGTTTATATTCTTCAAAAGAGATACAACAGGGGGGCAGCTGGGTAGCTCAGTGGATTGAGAGCCAGGCCTAGAGACAGGAGGTCCTAGGTTCAAATCTGGCCTCAGACACTTCCCAGCTGTGTGACCCTGGGCAAGTCACTTGATCCCCATTGCCTAGCCCTTACCACTCTTCTGCCTTGGAGCCAATATGCAGTATTGACTCCAAGACTAAAGGTAAGGGTTTAAAAAAAAAAAGATACAACATAGAAACAATGAGTAAATAAAAAGTGTATAGTAACTATATAACATAATACAAAGTAATTCCAAGAGAGAAAGAGACCTAATTATTGATGCATGGGTGAGATCCTGAAAGGCCTGTGTTTAAGGGAATTGATACTTAAAGCTTCTTGGAGGAGCAGTGAAGTTGCTCAGTGGATAGAATGCCAGGCCTAGAGACAAGAGGACCTGGGTTCAAATTTAGTTGCAGATACTTCCTATCTATGTGACTCTGGGCAAGTGACTTAATCCAATTTACTCAAATAGTGCCACTTTTCTGCCGTAAAATCAATATTTAGTGTCAATTCTAAGACAAAAGGTAAAGGGTTTTGTTTTTTTTTTAAAGCTGCTTGGAAAGTAGCTTAGGATTCTAAGCGGAGGAAGTGAGGTCAAATTGAATTATAGACATGGAAAGACTATGTGTGGGAAGGCACAAACCTTACGTGAATAAAATCATTTTTGCCCAGAACCATCAATTACTCAAAGTACTGAGTCCAATATGGCATTATATGTAACACCTTTCCTCCAGAGAGCTTCAAACTAATTCTTTTTCATAAAGAAGCACTGCCAATAAAAAGATCTTTAGATGAAAATTGGCTGGTTCAGTCCATTGGCAAATGGGCCTCAATTTTTTTTTTTATCAAATGCATATAATAAGCTACATGACCTTAGAGATGGAACATGCTATATTAGAAAGAGTAATGTACTTGGAATCTAGAGAACCTAAATTCAAGTACTAGCTTTGTCACTTTCTAAGTATGTTATCATGGGTAATGTCATTCTACTTTTCTGAGACTCATTTCCTCATCCATAAAATGGGGACCAATCAATCAATAGATATTTACTTAGGTTCAGCTATAGGCTAGACACCAAGACTACAAAAACAAAATGGCCCAAGCTCTCAAGAGCACTTATGTTCTATTGGGAGAAATAACATGTATATACATATAAAATAAGCATATTTATAATAGGTACAACTAGCAGTTAGAGAGACCAGGAAGAACTTCACGTAGAAGATGATGCTTAAGTCATATCTTGAAGGATGTAGGGGATTCTATGAGGCAGAGGTCATAAGGGAATGCATTGCAGATACAAGGGATGGCCTTTGCAAAGGCCCAGAGATAAGAGACAAGAGGATTCTGTAAGAGGAATACCGAAAGGTCAGTTTGGCTGTACCAGAGGGCATTAAAACTGAAGTAATATATGATGAGGATAGAAAGCTAAGCTGGCATCATGCTGTGGAGAATTTTAAAAAGCCAAACTAAAGCTTATCACAGAGGCAATAGGGAGACTTTGAAGTTTATTGAACAATCAGATCTGTATTTAAGGAAAGTCAATTTGGCAGTTAGTTGTCTGCAGAATAGAGAAGACTGGGGAGAGAACTGAGGCACAGAAACCAATGAGAAGACTATTGCAATGGTCTAGGAATAAGGTGGTGATAGAGGACTTAATTAATGCTGTCTTCTGATGGCAGAAACATTGTAAAAGTAGAAACAGCAACTGATTAATTTTATGGGAGTGAGAAGGTATAAGGAGTTAAATTTGTGATCCTAGGAACCTAGGAAATTGGTGTTATCCCCAACAGAAATGATGAAATTCAATAGAAAAGGGTAGGTAGGGTTTGGGGAATAGAAACAGCAAATTCTATTTTGAACATGTTGAGTTTGACATGTCTCTGGGATATCCAGTTTGTAAGATTTAAATTAATGTGCAATAACTCCAAGTATTAATTTTATAAAGTTTATTAATAATCACTTGAAGTAGAAGGAATAAAAACCTATAATTATCTAACAAAAATAAGACCATGTGAGTACATTCTCCTGCCACTCACCTCACACCACAAAACTTATATCCTCCCTATGTCAGTGTAATGTGAGAAGGAAAATGGGATGCTGGGAATTGAAATCCTGGGGAGCTGATTCTAAATACACAAGCTAAAATGTCTAATAGGCAGTCAGTGATTCTGGACTGAAGCTCAAGGGAGAAACTTAATCTGGATAAAGTTAATTATTTCATATTCATAGAGAGGATAATTAAGTACATGAATGCTGGTGACATTAACAAGAGCCTTGGGAAGCCCTCACATTCAGGAAAATAACACCTTTACTATTTTATGAGCATTTTTATCTAAAATAAAGCTCTAAATAAATGTATACTATTCTTTGGATGTGGAATTAGTCATTTGTGTATTTCCAAGAATGTCCAAAGCACATAAATTCCTGTCATATCACACAGCTCAATGCTTTACATGTAACTGGCATTCAATCAATCTGTACCAATTGATTTCTAGGATGGTATAGACCAGTTAAACTTGTCTAGTGACCAAGTAATTAACCATTCTATGAAAGGTTGAATGGGGGAGAGGAAGACTAGCTTTTTTGAATGTCATTTTGGTCTCTTTCAGAACTTTCACCCGTTTTAATTCAAGATGCAGTTTTACAACCTCAAAAATGTGCAAAATATTAAAAATGCATTCTGTTCACTTCAACAAATGCTGATTAAGCATTGGTTGTGTTCAAGGCATTATGTTAGAAGCTGAGGATAGGGATCTGTGATTTTAGGCTCCCAGGTGATCAAATTCCCTTTACCACTGTAGATCATCACCTTCTTTGCAACTTGTAGTCTTGAAATGCTTGCTCAACATCACAGAGCCAGTGTGGCTCAGAGCAAGGACTTGGTCCCAGATGTTCAGGACTTGAAGCCAGTTCTTTATCCATTAAGCTATATGGTCTCTTTGAAATTGGGAGATAAAAAGGGAAAAACAAAACAGTCTTTTCCCTCTGAAAAGCTTATATTCTTTTGATGAGGCTATAACATTGAAAGGGATGAATATACACATGATTATTTAAGGAAGGATGGAGCCCCTAGGCAGAGTAGCAAAGAATTCCTATAGCAAGTTGTCACCTGAACTGAACTTTAAAGGAAATTAAAGAGATAGAAGGAGCCAAGGTGGAGGGAGGATAGATTCCAAGCATGGAAGACAATCTGTTCAAAAACTAGAGGTGGAAGTGGGAATGTTGGATATGGGAAATCACAAATATGCCATTTTCCCCATAATGTAGAGTAAATGAAAGGGCAGCCAGGGGTTGCAATTGATAGAATGCCAAGTTTCAAGCCGGGAAGACCTGAGTTCAAATATGGCTTCAGACACTAGCTGTGTGACTCTGAGCAAGTTCCTTAATCTTTTTTGTTTCACTTTCCTTATCTGTAAAATGATCTGGAGAAGGAAATGGCAAACCACTGTAAGAATCAAATCATATTTCTATCCAGATATATATTTTATAAAGCTTATTGGAAGGGTACACAACTGTTCCTAAGTAACCTGACCTCATGGTGCCTAAACGTGCCAGGCTCTTCCTCATTCCTTCCCTCTCACCTGCCTGCTCTGCATCCTGACTTCTTTCTTCTTGGTTCTCCCAAGCATCAATAAAACAACTTTTATTGATGTACAGAACGTACACAGACACAACCCTGGCACAGCTGTGTTATCTCAGGAATGTTTGATAGACAGGTAAAGCTCCTCAGGAGGGGGAGGGGATAAACTTTCTTGACACACCACTCCAGTGTCTTTGCCAAGAAAACTGCAAATGGGGCTTGACACAGAGAGTCAAACATGACTGAAATGTCTCAAAAAAAACTTAATGAAAAGAAGGAATGAGAGATCACAGTAATCCAGATATGGAAGGAACTTCAGGGACCATCTAGTCCAATTGATACCTGAAATATAATTTCCTCTTCAGCATACCTCATAGCTGGTCATCCAGTTTTTAATTGAAGACCTCCAATGAGAGAGATCCCATTATCCCCTAAATTAATCAATTCCACTTTTGGTTCACCCTAATTATTGGGAATTTCTCTTAACATATAAATGTTCTTTACAACTTCCACCCATTACTGATTTGTTCTATCTTCTCTGATCAACTAGAACAAGATAGCTGGGTGGTACATTAGTTAGAGAAATAGGAAGACTTACTACTTGTGAAATCACTCCCTGAAAATCACTTAACCTCTTTCAACCTCAACTTAGCTATAGGTAATATGGAGTTATATCTTATTTCATGGCTTTTGGGGGTGAATTTCAAAGGACTTTATATTTGTAAACCTTGAAGTGTTAGATCAAGGCCAGATATGATTACATTTAATCAACTCTTACATATGACAGCCTTTCAAGTACTTGAAGACAGTTTTCTTGTTCCCTCCCACCTTTCCCATCCACCACTGTGGCTGCTCTCTGTATTCATTTCTGGAAGTAAGAATTACCTTTTGTTCTGATTACTTAGTAAAAGCTGAGATGTGATTTTAGCTTCTGGCAGGGACAGAATAGACAGTATCCATTCTTAGTAATACTGAGATGTGTCAGCAGAGGGCACATCCTCATTATACAAGACTCAGAAGGAACATCCTTTTTAAGTATCAAAAATAATGTTACTCCTCATTCCACAGTAGAATCCAGTGTACCAAAAGAATTGTCACTTTGCAAAAAAAAAAAAAAGTACTTTTGAAAACTTGTTCTGATTCTAGACTTTGAAAGTTAATTTGAGCAAATGGGTCCTTTTCTCATTTAGAGAAATGTTTGGCATCACCTCTTGTCCATCAACTTACATGGAAAAAGTAGCTAATAGCTAAGTTATTGTTGTTGTTTTTATCAGTCCCATATTTCCAAATATGCTTATATCCCAAATCTGCCTACCAGTGTTGGACAGTAATGATTTCCCTTCCTGAGTTTTGCCTCCTACCAACAAGTTTATTTCTTTATCTGATTCTATTTACTCTAGGAATTCTTTGCCTAATCAGAGCTGTGCCTAGATATTCATGCACCTGTGGCAAGGCAGTATTGCTTAATAACCTATATCCCTTTCTTCCTGACTCCTCCCTTTTCGCCACCTTCTCCATCCTCCCTTGGCAATTAGTGTCAGCCATCCCAGCTTTCTCCTTCCCTCCCTCCCTACTTAGCCCTAACCCCCGAGATTAGGATCTTTTTAAAATGCTTTCAACTGAGCAATTAAGGACTCGAATAAATCTTTGCATGCATTTTTAAAGCCATTTATTGGCCATGGGATTTGTCATAGTTTTTTTCCTCACCACCCCATTCTCCCTCCCTTCTTCAACATACACTATGGCTACAGATTCTGTTTCTTATATATATCCCTTTGCCTTAAAATCAACTGGATTATCCATGGCTTATTATCCAGAGTATTGACATGCGTTTTTCCCATCAAACAACATTATGAGATCTTACTTTATCTTTCTAACTCACAGAATGGTCTAACCTCAGCCCATGTCACCTTCTATACCACAGTGACCTCTCCTTTATCTTTATAGTCTTATACTTTCCATCTTTCTAAACAGATCATTTTATACCTTTGGCTCTCTGACATCTTCTCCTCCCTAAAAATCATATTGCTCAAGTTTGCCCCGATGATTTCTAGCATTGACTTCTACTGACCACAGGAAACTGGGGGAGTATTGTGTACTTGCTAAAGTAGTCTGACCCTAAAATATTAAGATTCCCTAAAGCTGACTGAATAGCCTGATAGCTAAGTACTTAAAGGACAAATTAATTAAAGTGTAGGTAGAAATAGACAGCAAAACTATGATAGCTGGGGATTTCAATGTATCCCCTTGCTGAACCAAGCAAATCTAGCAAGAAGATAAACATGAAAGAAGTTAATCTGAATAAAAATTAAGAAAAGTTAGGATAGTAGATTTCTGATGATTACTGAATGATGAACAGAAAGGATGTTTACATATTTACCAACTATACTTGCTCCCATTACAGAATTTGATCTTATATTAGGACATTAAAACCTCATTAAAAAAAGAAAAGAAATGTTAAACACCCTTTATTCATCAAAAGACATTAAAATTCTAGTGAAAAAAAGGACTTATGGCAAAGCATTTCAAACTTGTGACAAAACATTTCAGATTTATTTGGAAGCTAAATAAATAAATAAATAAATACTAAAGAACTGGTGGTCAAGCAATAAATCAGAGAAAAATAATGTCATTAAAGAACATGAAAAGAATGAGAAACCATGAAAAATCTTTTGTTGGAATTGAGCCAAAGCAGTTAGTACAAATTTATAACTTAAAAGTTTTTCATTAACAAAAGAAAGAACAGATCAATGAATTAAGTATTCAAAAAAAGAGCTACAAAAGCAACAAATCAAAAACTCAACTAAAAATCAATACAAATCCTAGAAATTAAATAAGAAATTAACAAAATTTTAACCAAAAATAACTTACACTGAATACATCTGAGAGATTAAAAAAACTAATAAAATAAACAGTGTGATTCAAAACAATTAGTGTGATAGGAAAAGAAAACTGTCAATATCAAAAATACAAAAGGAGAATTTAACAAAAATGAAGAAGAAACAAAGGAAATTATTAGAAACTATTTTACTTAGTTTTAAAACACTTAGAAAATTAAATAGATTAATACTTATAGAAAAATACACAATTCAGAAGAATAAAAACTGAACAAGAAATGGAGAATTTTAAAAATAAATTGGACAAGTCATAAATGAACTTCCCATGATAGGGAAGAAAGAGGGGTGGGAGCTGGGACAATTTGAATTTATATGTTAATTCCACTAAAAATTCAAAGAACAATTAAGTCCAACTTTAAATAAATAGCTAATATATGAAAAGATATTCTTGAAAATTCATTTCACAATATAAATATTGTCTTGATACCAAATCAAGGACAGACAAAGCAGAGGAAGAAGCTATAGATCGATATCTCTAGTGATTGTTAAAGAAAATATTAGGGGACTCATCTTTTTTTTTTTAATATTTTTCCATGGTTATATGATTCATGTTCTCTCCCTCCTCTCTTCCATCTCCCCTTAAATGAAATATTAGGCAAGAGGATACATAAACATATTAAAAAGATTATACACTATGAGCAAGTTGGAATTATACTAGAAATGAAGGGTTGATTCAATATTAGTAAAACTATAAACAAAACAGATCATATTTATAAACAGAAAGTAAATTGAAATCGTGTTTTATTAATGGATGTGTGGACAATGTGGACAAAATATGTCTCTGTTAACACTAAAAATCATGGTAATGAATGGATCTCTCCTTAATATGTATAATGAACAAAAGACATTGTCTGAGGAAACAAAGGTTTGATCTTTTGAGCATGTCAATTAATTAAGCAGTGCATGGCTATTGTCCAACAAACTAGGACCAAGCCCCTTCCTCATTTTAGGGCTGGACCCCCAAAATAGGAGGACACAAACTTTTATACATTAAAAACAATCATATAAGATCAATTAATTAAAAGAAAAATATGACATTAGGTAATTTGATTTTTTAACTAAATGAAAGAGTAGGGACTTTCTAAATAGTAAACAGATAGGATATCCTGAATTTAAGAAAAGAGGTGACCCCCTCCTCCTCAAGTATCTATAAATAATCACAAGAACATGGACACAATAACTAATCAAACAGTATAGGGACAATTTTCAAATAAGATATATGAGTTGCTTATGAGAAAATGCCTTACATAAATCTTAGGATCTGACTGTATTTCTGGTTGGCATAACTTAGGTCCTTGGTTAAGGGTCTCTAAACAGCAGGTACAGGTGGTGGTCCAGATTCCCCACTAGGTAGGGTTAGGTTCAAAAAATAGAATGTTTTCTCAAAAGTCCCACAATTGAAAAAACTTTTTTCACAGAATAGAATTTGGACTGGGTCCATAATTGAATGAAAAGAGAATTGAGCTAGCTCCAGAAGTGAGTCACAAGATGAATTCAGTGTGGTTCACTCAATTCCCACAATTAACCACTTATTGTCCTGATCCCTTTAATTCAATCTTCTTAAATGTGGTAAATAATATTTATGTAAAACCCAATGTCTGTATTATTTATGTAATTGAGGCCTTTACAATAAAATCAAGACTAAAACAAGAAAATTTATTACCATCACTAAAATTTTTTGACACAATTTTAGAATTGCTATCAATAGTAATTACACAAGAAAAATAAATTGAAGGCATAAACACAGACTTGAAAGAAATAAAATTACTTCACAGATTATAAGGTAGTCTACTCAGGGAATCCTAAATATTCAATTAATAATTATTTGAAATGATTAATAAGAGCTTTTCTTTAAAAAAAATATTACCTTTTTAAAACCAAGAGCAAGCATTATCTGGAAAGAAGTTAGGCTAGAGGCCTTCCTAGAAAGGGGAGGGGTGAAGCAAAGATATCCACTATCACCATTACTATTCAGCATGCTAGCTGAATATAACAATAAGATAAGAAAAAAATTAAAAGCATAAGCACAAGTAATGAGGAAGTAAAACTCACTTTTAGAACCATAGAGTCAATTAAGAAACAAATTGAAATGATGAATGATTTTAGCAAAGCTTCAGGATATAAAATAAATCCAGACAACCAAAAACCATCTATGTATTATTAATAATGTTCAATAGAAAAAGATAGAAAGAGAAGTAAAAACTCAAAAGAAAGAGGAATTCCTTTTAAAATAACTACAGGGAGGGGGATGGAGTCAAGATGGCGCCTTGGCGCAGCAGCAAAAGTTCAGACCTCGTGGAAGACCCTTCCTTACTGATACAGACTGAATGCTCCTAGGGCACCGAAATTCAAGCTGAACAACAGGACAGAAGTGGAGAACCCTCCTTCTGGACTCAAATCAAAAGGTACGCCCCCCAAAAGCTGGAATCCGAGAATACTCAGGGCTAAGGGGAAGACAGAGTGAAGGTCCCAGGACCCCTCCCCCACAACCCAGAGGGCTGAGCCCCCAGCAGCAGCAGGAACCTCTGAGCAGGCAAAGGTGCTGGTTTGGAGGGTCTACCTTGTGAGCAGCGGGGTGCCGGGCTCAGAGCATCCAGCTTGGACAGTGGGGAGGAAGCCAGGGAGAGATGGGGCGTGGCTGGGTCCCTCCATCGGGCTCCAGTCTCACCGTTGCATCGGGGCACATACAGACCAATCCAGTTGAACCTAATTCCATCAGAACTCCTCAGAGTTTAGGGAGGTGGGCACTTGCAGACAGCAGAGAAGCAGCTGGAGAGAACTGGAGAGAGCCTGGGCAGCCCAGCCTTCCAGGAGTCTTCAGAGCCTCAGAGCTTCATACCACATACAGCCTGACCCAGTTGAACTCGATCCAATCAAAAGCCCCCAGAGGACAGGGAAGCTAACATTCCTCCCCTAGAGACTGCACCAAGAGATCTGACAAAGCTCCAAGAGGGGAGACTGACAGCCCCAAAACCAAAACAAAATTAGAGGAGCAAGAGCACAGCCAAATACGGGGAGCAAAGAAGGGGTAAACTCGAGCAAACAACAGAAAAAGAAGAAAAATTTACAATAGACAGCTTCTGTACAGGTAATGAGCAAAGAGCAAATGAAACAGAGGGGGAGGGATCAGCAAAGGAAAAATCAGAAATCCCAGCGAATTGGATACAGGCTTTGGAAGAACTCAAAATGCAATTCAAACCACAAATAAGAGAGGCTGAAGACAATTGGGAAAAGAACTTAAAAACTAAGATAAGTCATCTGGAAACAGAAAATAGTGTCTTGAAAGCCAGCTATAAAATGAGGCAAAGGAGATGAAAGATGAGGCAAAGCAGATGAAAGATGAGGTGAAGAAGATGAAAGATGACCTCCAAAGAAAATCTGACCAAAAGGAAAAGGACTACCAAAAAACTAAGGATGAAATCCAGTCTTTAAGAACCAGAATACAACAACTAGAATCATGTGACCTCACAAGGCAGCAGGACACTATAAAACAAAACCAAAAGAATGAAAAAATTGAGGAAAATATGAAGCATCTCATTCACAAAACAGAGGATTTAGAAAATCGTTCAAGGAGAAACAATTTAAGAATTATTGGCCTACCAGAAGACCATGACAAAAGAAAAAGCCTGGACATTATATTACAGGAAATTATTAAAGAAAACTGCCCCAAAATCCTTGAACAAGAGGGAAAAGTGGAGATTGATAGAATCCACAGATCACCTCCTGTACTTAATCCCCAACTGACAACACCCAGGAATGTTATAGCCAAATTCAAGAACTATCAGACCAAAGAAAAGATATTACAAGCTGCCAAGAAGAGGTCATCCAGATACCAAGGAACCACAGTGAGGATAACTCAGGATCTGACTGCATCCACACTGAAAAAAAGAAAGGCATGGAATACGATATTCTGGAAAGCAAGGGAACTAGGTCTACAACCAAGAATCAACTACCCAGCAAAATTGACTATATTCTTTCAGCAGAAAGTATGGTCATTCAACAAAATAGAAGAATTTCAAGAATTCTTAAAGAAAAGACCAGACCTGAACAGAAAATTTGATGTCCAAGCACAGAACTCAAGAGAATCATCAAAAGGTAATTAAAAAAGAGGGGAAAAAAGAAAAACAAAAAAAAAATTAAGAGACTCAATAAGTTAAAATGATATGTATCCCTATAAGAAAAGAGGTCATTGGTAACTCTTAAAAACTGCTGTTATTACCTGGGCAGCAAAAAGAAGTATACTTAGAGGGAACAGCAACAAACTGTATAGGATGAAAGGACAAGACATAAATAGGTATATAGATATATACATGCAAAAATACATACGCATGAGTATGCATATATATATATATAACTAGAGCTTAAAAATAGGTTAATATCAAAAGAAATGGGAAAAGAAACAAATGGGGGTAAATTTATATGTCATAAATAAGCTCATGGTGGGAGGGGGGAGAACATTAATACACTGGAAGGGTAAAGAGGTCGGAGACAGGAAATACTCAACTTTTACTTGCTTTGAAAGTGACTCAAAGAGGGAAAAACAATCCAATCCATTGGGGGCAGAGAATAGATTTGCACCCTATAGGGGAGTAGAAGGGTAACAAATGGTCTGGTGGGGAGGGAAGCAGTACAAGAGAGGGAGGGAGCAGGGGGTTAATTTTAGAAAGACTACAGGGAAAAAAAGGGGGGGATAAATATGGAAGGGGGTAGAAAGGGAAGTAAAATAAGGGTGGGAACAAGGGGGACTGTTCAAAAGCAAACATTGGTGTAGAAGGAAATAGTGAAAGAAGAAAAGGCAGGAAAAGGAGCAGAAATGAAAATGCTGGGAAATACATAGCTAGTAATAATAACTCCAACCATTCTGGAGGGCAATTTGGAACTATGCCCAAAGGGCGATAAAAGACTACCCTTTGATCCAGCCATAGCACTGCTGGGCTTGTACCCCAAAGAGATAATAAGGAAAAAGACTTGTACAAGAATATTCATAGCTGCACTCTTTGTGGTGACCAAAAATTGAAAAATAAGGGGATGCCCTTCAATTGGGGAATGGCTGAACAAATTGTGGTATATGTTGGTGATGGAATACTATTGTGCTACAAGGAATAATAAAGTGGAGAAATTCCATGGAGACTGGAACAACCTCCAGGAAGTGATGCAGAGCAAAAGGAGCAGAACCAGGAAAACATTGTACACAGAGACTGATACATTGTAGTACAATCGAAGGTGATGGACTTCTTCATTAGTGGCAATGCAATGACCCTGAACAATCTGTAGGGATCTAAAAAACACTATCCACAAGCAGAAGATAAACTGTGGGAGTAAAAACACGGATGAAAAGCAACTGCTTGACTATAGGGGTGGAGGGGATATGACTGAAGAGAGACTCAAAATGAACACTAATGCAAATACCAACAACACGGAAATGGGTTTGAATCAAGAACACATGTGATGCCCAGTGGAATCGCGCGTGGGTTATGGGAAAGGTGGTGGGAGGGTGGGGAGGGAAGAAAAGAAAATTATCTTTGTTTCCAATGAATAATGTTTGGAAATGACCAAATAAAAATAAAAATAAAATAAAATAACTACAGGGAGTATAAATTACTTGGGAGTCTTCTTGCCAAGATACACATAGAAACTATACATATGAACACAATTATAAAATACTCTTCAAACAAATAAAGATATATCTAAATGACTGGAGAAATATTAATTGCCAGTAGGTAAACTGAGTCAATAGAATAAAAATGGAAATTGTACCTAAATGTATTTACTTATTCAATGCTATACCAATCAAACTACCAAAGAATTACTTTTTAGAGCTAGAAACGGTTAATAACCATAATATGAAATTTTAAAATTACCAAATTAAATTTTTTAATACTGCCATCTCTATCAAACTACCACAGGATTACTTTAAGGTTCTCTAAAAATGGTAACAGAACTCTCTTGAGATTCTGACCTTGTCTTCCACCATCTGGTGGAAGATTTGGTCAATATGACAGTGAAGGAAAGTGATAAATGTTGGAAGGGATGTGGCAAAATTAGGACACTAAGGTATTGCTAGTGCAGTTATGAACTGATCCAACCATTCTGGAGGACAATTTGGCACTATGCCAAAAGGCCTATAAAATAGTGTATACCCTTTGATCTAGGATTACCACTACTGTGTTTGTACTCCAAAGAGATTTAAAAAAGAAGGGGAAAAGGACCTACTTGTGTGAAAATATTTATAGCAACCCTTTTTGTGGTGGCAAAAAATTGGAAATTAAAGAGATGTCCATCAGTTGGGGAATGACTGAAAAAATTGTGGCATATGTTCGTGATGGAATACTATTGTGCTGTAAGAAATGATGAATAGGATGATTTCAAAAAGAGCTAGAAAGACCTATGAACTGATGTAAAGTAAAATAAGTAGAACCAGGGAAACATTGTGCACAGTTATAGCAATATTGTGGAATGATCAGTTGTGAAAGATTTAGCTCCTCTTAGCAATACAATGATCCAGGACAATTCTGAAAGACTTATGATAAAAAAATGCTATTCACTTTCAGAGAAAGAACAGTTGGAGCCAGAATGCAGATCAAAGCATACTCTTTTTTACTTTAGTTTACTTGGGTTTTTTATTTTGGAGTTTTGGTTTTATACAATTATTCTCTTACAAAAATGAATAATATTGAAATAGGTTTTGCATGACAATCCACATATAACCCAGATCTATTTGCTTGCCAGCTCCAGGAAGGGGGAGGAAAGGAAGGAAGGGAGACAATTTGGATCATATAACTTCAGAAAATTTATGTGGAAAATTGTTATTTTGTGTTACTGGTAAAATAAAATATTTATTAAACTAGAATTTCAAGAGAAAACAATGAAAAGCAGTGACAAGAAGGGAGTCTAGTAGGCCCAAGTCTGAAACCATACTACAAAGAGACAATGCTCAAAACCATCTGGTACTAAGCAAAGATAGAAAAGGTAATAATTGTAACTCATATATTAATGTTTGTAAAAATGGACAATTTATACAATAACAACATTGTAAAAACCTATAATAGAATTCTCAATGATTCAGTGATGAACACTTACTTCAGAAGACAAATTCTGAAACTCTCATTTATGTCACCCACTAGAGAAGTGGGAAATTCAATGGGGAGTCTGAAATAGACATTTTTGAGATAATCAATACATAGATGTAATTTGTTGGACTTTATCTTTGTTACAAGAAAAGTTGTGTTTTTGTTTTTTTAATCAAAATAGGAATTTGGAAAGGGAGAGGGATGACAAGAAAGAAAAAAGAAGAAAGAAAGAACAAGAAGAAGAAGAAGAAGAAGAAGAAGAGAAAGGAGGAGAGGAGAGGAGAGGAAAGGAAAAAAGTCATTATAGGTTTTTTTTTTTAATTTACAGAAGCAATCAGAAGGAGTTTTAGGAGACATAGATAATCAGGATAGCTTTGAAATTAAAATATTGAATTAATCACATTCTTTAAAAAAAAACACAAGGGGGCAGCTGGGTAGCTCAGTGGATTGAGAGCCAGACCTAGAGATGGGAGGTCCCTAGGTTCAAATCTGGTCTCAGACACTTCCCAGTTGTGTGACCCTGGGCAAGTCACTTGACCCCCATTGCCTAGCCCTTACTACTCTTCTGCCTTGGAGCCAATATACAGTATTGACTCCAAGACAGAAGGTAAGAGTTTAAAAAAAAACACACAAGCTGGTTATAATAGAATCATGGTTACATGTATAGCTTTTTCTGTTCTGTACATATGAAAATAAACTTATATGATGCCATTTATCAAGTACAGAATAATCTAAAAAAATTAGATATTAGACTGATCCAAATTTTTTCTGTCTTCTTTAAATTTTCTTTGATGTGTTTAATCTAAATTATTTTTTTTCTTTATTTTATGCCAGTAACAAAAAGTTTTCCAGGGTTACATGATTCATGTTGTTCCCTTCCCCTTTCCCATAGTTGACAAGCAATCCACTGGTTTTTACATGTACTATTACTCAAAACCTATTTCTATGTTGTTCATTTTTGTAACAGAGTAATCTTTTAAAACCCAAACCCCAAATCATATGCCAAAGTAAACAGGAGCTAAATCATATGTTTTCCTCTACATTTCTACTCCAACAGTTCTTTCTCTAGTTGTGAATAGCATTCTTTTCATAAATCCCCCAGAATTGTCCTGGATAATTGCATTGCTGTAAATAGCAAAGCCTATTACATTTGATAATGTTTCAGTTACTATGTAAAATGTTCTCCTGGTTCTACTTATTTTGCTCTACATCAGTTCATGTACTCCTTCCAGTTCTTATAGGTCAACCATTTTATCATTTCTTATATAACAATAGTATTCCATCACTACTGCAATTTTTCAGCCATTCTCCAATTGAAGGACATCTCAGTTTCCAATTCTTTGCCACCACAAAAAGCACAGCTATATTTTTGTACAAGCAGATCCATCCCCATTTTTTAAACTCTTTGAGATACAGATCTAGTAATGGTATTGCTGGATCAAAAGGCATGCATTCTTTTAAAACCCTTTGGGCACAATTCCAAATTACCTTCCAGAATGGTTGAATCAATTCACACCTCCACCAGAAATGTATTAGTGTCCCAGTTTTGCTGCATTCCCAACATTTATTATTTTCCTTTATTGTCATATTGACCAATCTGTTAGGTGTGAAGTGGTATCTCAGAGTAGTTTCAATCTGCATTTCTCTAATCAGGAGGGATTTAGAACATTTTTTCATATGATTATTGATAGCTTTGATTTCTTCCTCTGAGAACTGCCTATTCATATCCCTTGACCATTTGTCAATTGGAGAATGATTTGGTTTCTTACATATTCTTATAAATTTGACTTAGTTCTTTATATATTTGAGAAATGAGACCTTTATTGGAGAAATTTATTGTTATAAATTTTTTTCCCAGTTTGTTGCTTCCTTTCTAATCTTGATTGCATTGGTTTTGTTCATATAAAAACTTTTAAATTTAATATAACCAAAATTATTCACTTTACATCTTGTAATGTTCTCTATCTTGGTCATAAACTCTTCCTTTCTCCATAGATCTGACATGTAGACTATTCTATGTTCACCTAATTTACTTATAATGTCATTTTTTATGTTTAAGTCATATACCCATTTTTGAACTTATCTTGGTAGAGTGTATAAGATATTGAACTAAACCGAATTTTTGCCATGATAGTTTTCCAGTTTTCCCAGCAATTTTTGTCAAATGGTGAGTTCTTATCCCAAAAGCTGAGATCTTTGGGTCTATCAAACACTAGCTTGCATAAGTCATTTGCCCCTACTCTATTCCACTGATCCACCTTTCGATCTCTTAGCCAGTACTAGATTGTTTAGATGATCACTACTTTGTAATATATTTTAAGATCTGGTTCTGCTAGGCCACCATCCATAGCATTTTTTTTCATTAGTTCCCTTGATATTCTTGATCTTTTGTTATTCCAAATGAATTCTGTTATTTTTTTTCTAGTTCTATAAAATAGTTTTTTGGTTATTTGATAGGTATGGCACTAAGTAAATTAATTTAGTTATTATTGTCATTTTTATTATATTATCTCATCCTACCCATGAGCAATTAATGTTTTTCCAATTGTTTAGATCTAGTTTTGTATGAAGAGTGTTTTGTAATTATGTTCATATAAGTCCTATGTTTGTCTTAGCAGATAAATTTCCAAATATTTTATGTTATCTAGCATGATTTTAAAATAGTTTCTCTAACTCTTGCAGTTAATTTTTGATGGAAATATATAGAAATGATGATGATTTATATGAGTTTATTTTGTATCCTATAACTTTGCTAAAGTTATTATTTCTACTAGTTTTTTAGTTGATTTTCTAGGATTCTTTAAGTATATCATCCACAAAGAGTGATAGTTTAGTTTCTTCATTGTCTACTTTAGTTCCTTCAATTTGCTTTTCTTCTCTAATTGCTACCACTAGCATTTCTAGCACTGTATTAAATAATTTCTGAGGCTATGCATATTTTAGTCCCCCTTTTTTGGCCACCTGCATTAAATTTGAGGAAGAATTTGCTGGTCAGGGAAATATGCCCTTCTTTTCTTCCCCTCTGTCAGTATATTAAAAAGGTGCCAAATACATCTCAGAATAGTTAGTTCCCTGGGTACCTAAAAAAATCAGGTCAGCTAATTTAATTAACTAAAACACCGTTTATCACACTGTACCACAAAGTCAACCCAGTTCTGCCAGAGCAGCTTAGATTCTATTATGCCTCATATCTAATCAACAAATCAGTCCATTTTTCATAGTGCTGATTTCATTACTGATAGTTATTGAGGTTTGTTTTTCTAAGTGCTATGAGGAACAGGGAGTTTGTATTCATTTTCATTTTTCCCAATATAGTAATAATGAAGTTTGGTAAAAATTGTCTTGACAAATATTCAGGAGACAAAAAATTCCAAAAAACTAAGGGTGCCTATGAAAGAATAAAAGTGGGGTACAGGGAGA
The DNA here is from genome assembly GCF_027887165.1 of Monodelphis domestica. Lineage (NCBI taxonomy): Eukaryota > Metazoa > Chordata > Mammalia > Didelphimorphia > Didelphidae > Monodelphis > Monodelphis domestica. The sequence goes on from NC_077233.1 coordinate 199,381,317, forward strand.
AATAAGACTAGTTTCTCAAAGGGTAGCTTTGTGAAATCTAAACTCTTGTAGTCTTCAGTTATGATTTGGTGACAGATTGGGTATCTTGGGCCCAGTTTAATGAAACTTGGAGAGGCTAATCATCAAGAAGTTGGCCACCATTTGCTCATGATCCTGTGAGACTAGAGGAGCTGTATTCTGCATTAACTGAAGGAGTAGCCATATACATGGAATTACAAAGGCTTAGATTATTGGTGAAATATTTTCTTGTTGATGCAATGGAAAAACTAGAAGACTATTATGTCTTCCTATCTGTAGATCAATAATCTTCATGTAACTATTTCAGTAGAAAATAGCAAATTTCTAATTTCCCTTCTTTATGTGATATCTGTGACCAATATTTAATCCCAATCTGGTTTCTCTCTCACACACACACACACACACACACACACTATAAGCCACAGGGTCACTTACTACCCTCAGTTGATCTGTATAGAGAGAATACATCGCCCTAAAGCAAAATATAATTAGGATGGTAAATCTGCCAAAGTATAAATTTATAGATATGTAATGTGAAAAAAAATCCATCTGGGAATAGCAAGTATAGCTAGCAGCTATATAGTACTAAAAGTTTGTAAAGCACTTGACAAAATATTATCTCATTTTATCCTTATAACAGTTCTGGGAGGAAAGTGCTATTATTTCCTTCATTTTACAAAGAAACAAATGTAGACAATCTAGACAGACAAAGATTAAGTATCTGAGCCCAGAATTGTATAGCTAATAAGTGTCCGAGGCTGGATTTGAACTCTGGCCTTCCTGACTCTAGGATCAGTACAACATTTTATCCACAGCACCATCCAACTGCCAATCATTCATTACTTTGGATTATCCCTGCCCCAACTACTCCATTACAATTGTAGCAAAAGAGAACTGAGCTGTGCACAAAGGAGCTGGGTCACTTACCTTCTTATTCTAAGGTGGCCCCTACCTCTGACCCAGGAGATCAAATTGGGTTTAGTCTTCCTGGAGTCTGAAGGGTCAGACTCAAACTCTTTGCATATTTTATTCCCTCCCAACCAAGAGCCCCAGAGACAATCTCTTAACACTTGGTTTTGGCTCATATCCAAGTTAGCCCCAAAATGGGCTTAAGTGTACAATGTCAGTAAGACATAGAAGAGCTATAAATTTCTTCTGCATAAAAGAAATGCTTAAACCACAAAAAGACTCCCAAAAGGCCATGTCCAAAGACTTAAACGTGAAACAATAGCACAAATACCTGTATATTGTGCCAAGAGGTTGATATATAAAAAATTAAAAGATGAAGCACTTAGTAGGACTACTAAGTGTTTTAGCTTCAGTTGGCCTCTGAATTCTTTGAACAATTCCTCCCAAGTCCATTTCTTCTGGCAAGTCAGTTCAGGTGATGGCTATATCCTCCTGTCAGTGATGAGCCCCTACTCTAAGGAGCCCCATAGTAGCTGTATGGGACATCTTCCATAGAGCAGCAAGCAGTCATTGAGGTGCCAAATGGTTCCTAACATTTTAAACTCACAAGGTGGATTCAGAGGTTAGAAATGACCACCTCAAGATTCTAGTTTAGTCTCCCAAGCAAAGAAACATAAAGCAGAAGAAATAGCCAAGATTGGGAGATCTCAACTGGGGGCCAACAGGACAAAGATGTGTTTTTCTAGCCACACGTAAGCAGTCACTATTTCTTCGAGAATTGGATGAGAAACATTTCTCTCAGGAAGTGTCAGAGAGAGAGAAAGAGTTCCAAGTCATATATTGAGGGGTAAGGCAAGGTGGTTGGGGGGAGGAGAGGGAGGTGAAATTCAAGAAGGAATAAAGGCCAAACTAACCATTGCTTTGAAATTGCCTCTCTACTTCCTTTCCCCAAAAAAGAAATCAAGGAACAAGAGGCTTCTTAGCATTTGTGTCACAGTGCCTGGCACTTAATAAAGGCTTATTCCATTACCCCTCCTGGAGGAAATACTGCTCCTATAACTCTTATCCCCTAAAAAATAATTTACATTCGATCCCTGCTCAAAAGTTTATAGTGGCTCCCTATTTCCTATCAAACCTAAACTCTAAGTCTAGCAAACATTGCTAAAATAACCTTCTTCCCAAAGCACTATTTTCATCAGATACCTGTTCAAAAGCTTACAAAAGCTCCCTCTTTTTTATCAAATCTAAACTCCATAGTCTGGTGATCAAAGTCCAGGGGTTTTAAAAGTGCTGTACAAAAATGTGTTGTTTTCAAATACTTCCTAATAGGAATCTTCTATGCCTGTGCTGGAGGGGGCTGCCCCCTCCCCCTCTCCACACCTGCCTGAGGACATTTTTATCATCACCTGCTCCTCTGCCCAGCCACCTAATAGGAGCATTTCCTCCCTCCCTTGTCTGGGAGGGCTACAGTTTGGGCACTAAGTCTCTAAAAGGTTCTCCATCACTGATCTATGCTAATCAGGTGAATCCCTTCACTATCTTCTCCCAAACACCATACCCATTCAGTCCAGTAATTGCACCTTTGTTTCTCCCTCTCTGTAGCCTACTTGTTTTTCAAGGCTACAAGTGCAAAGATGATATTGACTCACTGTTCCCTCAAAAACAGCTCTAAACTATGTAATTCTCCCATTGTGTTCTTGCTTTTCATTTCCCTCTTCCCTCTCCCAATGCCAATTTCAAAGTGTGAGTGTGAAATTCCCTACCCTCTTTTATAATTATAATAGCATTAGCTTTTATGTTTATAACACAGATGATATAGTTTGCTTCATATGAATTACAGCTTAAGGGTGGCATCAAATCTTGCTAACAAATATTTTGACCCTCAGCCTGAAAATCAAAAGTTCCAACCAAACCCACCCAGACCCTGTTGCAAGATCATAAGACAGGGGGTAGAGGGCTGCTCCTGGGTCCAAATGTATCTCTGGTGCAAATGTCAGTTATAAATGATATCCATCTAACTGCTGACTCCTAGTTGTCAGTGGAAAAACATTAGATCCTGACCCTTTATTGAAAAGGTCAGTAATAATAGACATAAAGTTACCATCCATAGTGATTATTTTTTCATATACTTTATGACTTATTCAGCACTTGCACAATCTGTCCATGTGAAAAATTTTGTAATCAGTCTGTTGTTTATGACAAGATATCATCAGATTTCTATGAAAAAGGCTATCTCCTAAGACTTAGGGTCTCTGGTTCTGAGCTTGACCAGGGTCTGGCTTTATTGGGAGTTTGGCCTCCTCTCAATAAACCTATTTAGCCTGGAGTTTTTGCATTGGTGTGATAAATTTTTGCAACAAAAGTCATTGTCTTAGAATACTTGGCATGCCTGCTTCAAAGATGATGCCTAATTTTTTTTCAAAATATACATACAGAGATGTACAATCTTGACAATAGTTCTCAATGTATTTCTTTGCTCAATAGTGCAGTTAGTTACATGGGGTAAAAACAAAAGATTATATGATGATCTACTTATATTTACATAATAAGGCAGAAGTTCTCAGTGTTTTTACATCATATATGCCTCTTTTCAGTAACATTTCCTGCACTCCCTTAATATAAAAAGAAATAAATCACAGAGTTCACCATATGTATGCACATAAAAATTAAAATTAGGGAATTAAGTACTTTTTCTTTTTCAAAGGTATTATTTTTATTGATTAGAAATCAATTTGATGAATGTTGGAAGGGATTTGGCAAAACTGGGACATTAATACACTGCTGGTAGAGTTGTGAATTGATCTAAACATTCTGGAAGGTAATTTGAAATTATGTCCAAAGGGCTCTAAAAGAACGCATGCCCTTTGATCCAGCAATGCCACTATTATGTATGTATCCCCCAAAGATAGGGGAAAACACTTTTACAAAAATATTCATAGCTGCTCTCTTTGTGGTGGCAGAGAATTGGAAAATGAGGGAATGCCCTTCAATTGGAGAATGGCTGAACAAATTGTGGCATATGATGGTTATGGAATACTATTGTTCTATAAAGAATGATAAAATGCTTGATTTCTATATGAGTTGGGAAAGTTCTCCACGAACTAATGCAGAGTGAAATGAGCAGAACCAGGAAAACATTGTACAAAGAGACTGAAATATTGCAGGTTGACTATATGTAATCAACTTTGCTACTGATAGCAATGCAATGATCTAGAACAATCCTGAGAGACTTATGAAAAGGAATGCTATTCACATCAAGAGAAAGAACTGTGCGAATAGAAACACAGAAGGAAAACATTTGATTTTTCACTTGTTTACATGGGTTTTGGATGTTGTATTTTAATTTAAAATCTAAGAATTTTTTTTATTTTTGAATTTTTTTTTGTTTGAGATTGTATTTTTATAAAAATCCAAGAATTTTGAATTTTGTTTAAGATTTTACTGTTATAAAAAATCAAAGATTTTGATTCTGTTTGAGAAAAGATCTTCAAGAAAGAAGCTTGAAACTTTTATATCCAGAGAATGAACTGTTGCAGAAAGATGCCGAAAACCTACACTTCATCAAGAAGATCAAGAATGAACTTTGGATATAATTGATTGGACTGAACTTTTGATTGAACATTTATTGTAATTGTACACATTTATGCCAAAAGGGACTGCCCCTAATTTGGCTTTCTGTCAATGCGCCTAGCAAAACATTGGTTTTGCTTTCTTTTCTTTTCTATTTCTTCTCTCACTATTCTAATTTCTCTTAGAAAATTGAATATTGTGTATATCTATAGTTAGAAGTGCATTTAGAACTACAAAATAATTATGTTAAATGATCAATGGGGAGACTAGTCTCCCAATGATCATCAGGGGGGATTATAAACCTTAAAATTCTTAGACTTATGAATGTTGGAAATTTCCCCATTGGGAAATTTCATACTTGAAAAAATTTCCTACTGATAGTAAGAATTCTATTGGAATGTGAAACTCTTTGGCATGGGAGGATTCTTCTCCTCCCTACTTAAGACTACATTAGGACAGAAACCTTTTGCTAAACAATGGAAAGGGCTTTGACCTATACTTAAGCATAGAACAGGAAGTTCTTTGAGTCATGATTGATTTTAGAATTGATACAATAGAGATATTTGGAATAACAGAACCAGGTCTTGGAACTTACAATCTCCACCCTTCTCAGAGTAACAGGATTTAGGAAGGGCTGCAGCAAAGATCAAGATTTAATTATTTGAGAATATGACCTTCAACAGACATGTGCAAAGGGGGGCAGACCTCTGGGCGGTCCTGGGTTAAGCTAGAGCCACCATTGGCACAGGGAAGTTCATGGACAGTGATTGGTAGATATGAGAACTGAGGGGAGGGGCCTTAGATTGTTGACTTAAAGATAGCGGGGTCTGAGGAGAGGGAGGAGTTTTTTGCTCTGAGAGGTTTGGCTCTGAGGAGGTTTGGCTCTGAGAGGTTTTGCTCTGAAGGAGTCTGGAGGTGGAGGCCCCTGAGACTGTTTCTCCATTTTGGTCACGTGAGTGATAGGGACTGATCTCTTTTCTTTGCCTCAGCTATATGCTTGGGCCTTTTGGCCCAGCCTAAACAGAGGGGGTATTTAAGCCCTATTCCCTTCTCTCCCCTTTCTCTCTCCCTCTATCTCTCTATCTCTAATTCCTTTCTTCCTCCTGTTTGTAATTAAAACTCCATAAAAGGTTGACGGCTGACTTGAGTTTTCATTAAGGAATTACATAGCTGAATTCCTTGGCGACCTTAAATTAATATATATCAGTCTTTTAAAAGTGATTTCCTTGTCACAGTAGGCTGGGCGCCAGTTCGATCCTGGAACTTGAGCCTGGAGGAGCTTAATTCCTTGGCAACCTTAAATTAATATATATCAGTCTTTTAAAGTGATTTCGATATCACAATGTGGGGTTTGGGTTTTTTAAATATTTTTAAATATTACTACAAAAATGATTAAAATGGAAATAGATATTGAGTGATAATACATATAACCCAGTGGAACTGCTTCTCGACTGGGGAAGGAGGGCAAAAGAGGAGGGAAAGTACATGAATCATGTAACCATGAAAAAATACTTAAATAAAAATAAAAAATAAATCAAATTGAAATTCTTGGAATATTTCATTAGGAGAGTATAAATATGTGCCAAATATTCTCTCACAGGTTTCTCTCACATTCTGAATGTATATACACTAGATTGGAAAACACTAAGGTTTACAAAGCTTCTGTCTCAAAACACTGTGAGGTTAGTAGTGTGATATCTTGCTTTTAAATAGCTGTATATATAACATCAGTGTGTGCTCATCTGCATGTTAATGCTGGTATATTAATTTTGAGGCTTTAAGGGAACAGATAACATATTTTATTTGTTTGGCTTAGAAAAATAATTGAGAATATTATTTTTCAAAATTGTTCACCATATGGGTAGCAATGGATAAGTACCTATTTTGTTCAAAGAAAGGTTATGATATACCACAGGATAACTAACACTAGTTTGATGCTTCCTGAAAAAATTATAATAGTAAAGATTTTTTGCTCTGAGAGGTTTGGCTCTGAGGAGGTTTGGCTCTGAGAGGTTTTGCTCTGAAGGAGTCTGGAGGTGGAGGCCCCTGAGACTGTTTCTCCATTTTGGTCACGTGAGTGATAGGGACTGATCTCTTTTCTTTGCCTCAGCTATATGCTTGGGCCTTTTGGCCCAGCCTAAACAGAGGGGGTATTTAAGCCCTATTCCCTTCTCTCTCTCTCTCTCTCTCTCTCTCTCTCTCTCTCTCTCTCTCTCTCTCTCTCTCTCTCTCTCTCTCTCTCTGTCTCTCTGTCTCTCTCTCTCTCTGTCTCTCTCTCTCTCTCTCTCTCTCTCTCTTTCTCTCTCTCTCTCTCTCTCTCTCTCATACCTTTCTTCCTCCTGTTTGTAATTAAACTCCATAAAAGGTTGATGCTTCCTGAAAAAATTATAATAGTAAAGATTGTATCTGTGATGGCCTGAAGACAGGGGAACTTTCCAGGTAAGTAAATTCCCTACAAAAAAAATCAGATGATTTTTTTTTTGCAATTTATAATCTTAGTTGCCTAGAACACTAAGAAATTAAGTGATTTGTCCAGGGTGGTGCAGTAGATAAAATGCTGGATCTTCAATTATGAAAGGTTCATATACTCCTTTAGATGCTTGCTAGCTATGTGAACCTGGACAAGCCATTTAACTTCTTTCTGGTTTAGTTTCTCTATATGTAAAATTGGGGTAATAATGGGTTGTTATAAGGATCAAGCAAGATAAACATTTATTTAAATATTGCTCCTTATTTTATTTAAATTTAAATATTGCATAAAGTGCCTTATATACACTAGCTACTAGCTATTGTTATATAGCCAGTGAATATTGGAGTCTGTCTGACTCCAGTAATATCTCTCTAAGCTGGTTAAGTTATACAGAATACATTATTATTGTCTGAAAATAATCATTTTACTATAATAATACCATTTGCAAAGGGTTAAAGTTTGCAAGTTATTTTACATGAATCATCTCATTTGATCCTTATAAAAATACCATTAAAGGCAAATGTGGCATTGATGTGACCTTGATCAGGAGGACATATGTTCAAGTCCCATCTCCAACACTGGCTGTTTGGTGATGGGTAAGTTATAACTTTTTAGTGCTTTAAGTAATTCTCTAAGATCATGGTTATAGAACAGGCGCTGATCTGCATGGGTAGAAGGAATTCTTCTTTTGAAGTTTTCTATGCCTCTAAAATCATCTCTCTGGTAGAAAATAAAAAACTTACACCATTAAACAGGATCCACATGAAATATTATCACCATTTTATAGACAAGAAAAATAAAATTATGTGATTTATCCTATTATATTAAAAATAGCATTAGTGACTCCATTTTGCCACTATCATCATAAGTTTCAGCTACCTGTAAATCACCCGATTTTGGAAAACTAACAAGATTATTTCCTCTTTCAAAGGTCACTGGATTTGAAGAATGTTGCAAAACCCTCTCATCTCAGTGTCTCTTGAACCCCTCCACCAATAAGAAACCAGATGTTTTAATCTCTATAATCCCTTAGTAGCAGTGAAAGCTCAAACCACGGTGACAGTTCTTTTAAATAAGACTTTAAAAAGCACCTCACAATGACAGGAGTCCAAAACCAACAGCAATGTAAAGTGAGGGGCCTTTCCCACTGAAGACAATTTGAAAGATAGTGAGAGGGAAAAGATTTTCATGGGATAAGGGGGGGTACCAGAAGCAAAACTACACACAAGGAGCATCAGCCAACCACTCCCCAAACTACTGCACCAGGTTCCTCAATTGGGCATAGGCTAACTTTAGGATCCTGGGATGTAGGCTATACCAACAAAAGGGAATCTCAAACTCAGCCTTTGAAGTTCAAGACCCTGGTGCCAGACCACAGTGAGGCCAGGAAGTCCATAGCACTAGGCCCTTTCAAGTCCATTCGGCTGCAGTACAGACCTAGCCCCGAGGCAAAAATAGCTCACACTGTGGAAGCCAGTAGCAGAGGAGACAGATTCAGCAAGCAGCTTTCAGAATTAGCAGTTTATAGACCAAAAAAAGAAGAAAATAAGGCTAAGAAAATGTGCAAACAGGAAAAAAAAACACTTAACCCTTAAGAATGTCTATGGAGACAAAGAGCAAAGCACAGAACCAATAGGGAATGATGAGATCCAAGCAATAATATGCAAAATTTCAAAGAAAAATGGGAATTTGCCTCAAGCTTTAGAAGAACTCAAAAAGAAATTAAAAAATCAAATAAAATAGGCTGAAGAAAATTGGGGGGGAAATGAAAATAATGAAAAAGAAAATAACAACTTAAAAATCAAAATCAGTCAACTAGAAAAAGAGGTATGAAAATCCAATAAAGAAAAGAATTTTTTAAAAAAAATCAAATTGAGGGGGCAGCTGGGTAGCTCAGTGGATTGAGATCCAGGCCTAGAGATGGAAGGTCCTAGGTTCAAATCTGGCCTCAGACACTTCCCAGCTGTGTGACCCTGGGCAAGTCACTTGACCCCCATTGCCTACCCCTTACCATCCAATACACAGTATTGATTCCAAGACAGAAGGTAAAGGTTTATTTAAAAATAAAAATCAAATTGACCTACTGGAAAAATAAACAAAAAAATTCAATTAAGATAAGAGTGCTATGAAAGAATGGACCAAATGGAAAAGGAAGAACAAAAGGTCATGGAAGAAATTCATTCTTTAAAAATTAGAATTGGGCAAAAAGAAGTTAATGACTTCATGAGACATCAAGAATCAATAAAACAAAATCAAAAGAATGGAAAAATAGAAGAAAATATGAATTTTCTCTTTGGAAAAACAACTGCGTTGAAAAGTAGATCCAGGAGAGATGGATTTTTTTTTACACTTTTTTTTTTCATTTTTTTATTGTCATACAAAACACAATTCCATATTGGTCATTGTTGTAACAGCACATTCATACATAACCCAAACCCAAAATAAAACCATAAATACACTGAGGCGAAAGACAACTTCCACAGTTCTATTAGGATTAATTAGCAGCTAAGGACAGGGTAAAGAATAGTGGGTAAGGTTTCTTTAAGACCAGACAGAATCTTGGGGAGAGTGGTGGTGGGAATTCTGGGTAGCTGGAGTCATTTGGTTTTTTCTAATTAATACTAATAGTTCTTTCTCTGGAGGTGGATAGCATTCCCCATCATGTCTTTCAGGATTATCCCAGATCAGTGCATTTCTGAGAATAACCAAATTTTTAGAGATAATCATCATCCAATATTGCTGTTACTATGTACAGTGTTCTCCCACTTCTGCTTATTTCACTCTGCATCAGTTCCCACATCTTTCCAACTTTTTCTGAAATCATCTTGCTTATCATTTCTTACAGCACAAGAGTATTCCATTACCAACATGTACCACAATTTGTTTATCCATTCTCCAATTGATTGGCATTCCCTCAATTTCCAAATCTTTGCCACAACAAAAAGAGAACCTATAAATATTTTTGTACAAGTAGGTCCTTTCCCCCTTTTTATTATCTCTTAGGGATATAGATCCAGTAGTGGTATTACCAGATGAAAGGGTACACAAAATTTTATAACCCTTTGATATAGTCCCAAATTGCTCTCCAGAATGGTTGGGTCAGTTCACAACCAGAAAGGACAATTTAAGAATTATTGGACTACCTGAAAGTCATGACAAAAAAAAAATCTTGGACATCATATGACAAGAAATTATCTAAGAAAACTGCCCTGATATTTTTTTAACAAGAAGATAAAATCAAAATGGAAAGAACTCACATATCACCTCCTATAATAAATCCCCAAATGACAACTTCCAGGAATGTTATAGCTAAGTTCAAGAACTCTTAAGCCAAGAAGAAAATACTCCAAACAACCAGAAAGAAACAATCCAAATATCATGGATCCCCAGTCTGAATTACACAGTTTGAGAACTGCTATAGATGGTTATCTGTATCTTAGAAAGTTTAGGGGATGATTGTGGACAAGAGTAAGGTAGTATTCTCTTGATTCAGATTCCTCATTGTACAATTTCTTTTTTGAATAGGAGTTTTCCCCACCTGTTTGATTCTGAAGCTGGATTTTGATGCTCTATGAATATTATAGAACTTTACTATATGATTGGCTATCAGTTCTGACTCTTTCCTGGAATCAAACAGAGCTAATGGAGTTTTCCTCCCACTGTGGCTTATGTCAGGTCAATCTGTGCCCTTGAGAAAACAGCCTTGACACATCATATAATCATATTTCTCTTTTCCTTTTCATTATAAATTTCTATAATCAGGGCAGGTGAGTGGTAGAAATTTTATCATTGCAATAATAAATCTACTAATTAATAGATTAATACTGAGACATATGAGTTATTATATAATAGAATATAAAAATGAAAGATCTTACTATTTTCCATATGAATTTGCCATCAATTTCATATCTGAGCAATAAAGTAAATGAAGTCTTAGATTTGTCATTTGTTTGCTAAAGTTATATATTCCTATGTAAGAATGGTTCCTTGAAATCAGTCATTCAGATTGATATGGGGATAATATTTTCATAAGGTGGGAATAAGACAAAGATACAAAAGTTTATTAGATAAAATGTAAAGGTTTTCTAATCAAATGGAGTAGTAAATTTTGAGAAATCAACAGGATCCGGTAATTTTCTCTTAGAACTAGGATATATACATGTGTGTGTACACTCCTCCACTCCTTACAGTGTTTGGTTTCCAAATGTTTTCAATATGATATACCAACTGTAGACTAGAATCCAGGACTTCAATCCCCAGAATCCCATGGTCCACTTCCCCAAAATTCTTTGTAATCTCACTGAATTCTCATGTGGGCTGAGATTGAGAAGGTATTTAACCTGATTGGAAAGGCCCCTTTGTCTCTTTTCTTGCTTGTTTTCCGCTTGCAAGCAGACGTGGCTCTTTTCGTAATGTAGGTGAGGTTGTCTCTTGTCTAGGCCTCTGGCCTAGGTGCGTGTTTTCTTATTCTGTATTTTCTTTAATACTTAACCTTTAATAAACCTCTAAAAAATATAATACTCCTTGCAGAGAGAAACTAATTTCTACCTGCCTCAGTGTATCCCCTAAATTTTTAATCTTTACACAACCTTGAGTAGTTTTTAGTTATATTACATTGATAATTGTATTACATTGATATTGTACATTGATAATTTATAAAATTACATTGATAATTGTAAGGAAAGTTTTTGAAGACTCTGACAATTTTAAAAGACAGAGAAGGGCTCATTTTCCAAGCCACGCCCTCATGAATTCTCAAGAGTCTTCCTTCAGCCTGTTGATGACATTATTCATATCAGATCCTGGATTTATGGTAAAGACAGAAAGAGAAAGTGATATGCAAAAAAAAAAACTGACATTCTCTGAAGTTTTAGGTGAATTGTGGATTCCTAATTTGATGCTTTTCTTATAGTTGTTAATAGGACTAGAAATAGAAGCCTTAATCTAGTTTTCACCATAGGAACTAGTTGTTAGAAAACCAAATTTAGAAAGTCATATTAAATAGTATTGTCTAATTTCTGAAAGAGTTTTAGTAGAATTACCTAGAAATCTCTGGAAGTGACTTGGAATCAGAGAAGTGGATCTACTAGGAAGAACTCCCTTCAGAACTGCCCTGAGAATGAGATCAATGCCAGAATGCCCAAAGGAAAATGTTTCTATGGATCAGACAATTACTCATGACATCTAGGACTCAATAATATGTGTTGATTAAATAGTTATTGGAAGTGAGATACCAGGTAACAGGGAGACTTATTGTTATTTAATATTGATTATCATTATTGCATTGCTTTGGTCTTTTTGTTTCACCGTATTTATATTTGCTGATTTTTTTTATTGCCTTGGTGACATGTAAATCTTCCCTCTCAAATTCATCTAAGCTCTCTGAGTAGATTGATCTGTAACCTGACTTAGTTTACCTATAAAGTCTATTTAATAAAGTTTGTTTCTTAGGAAATATATGAAATTAGGACTTTACTTTTACTCTTTGTGCCTTTCACATTTCCCCTTTAATGCCCCTTAAGGTGGACCATCATTCATTTCAGAAATATCTAATAGACAAAACATGTAAACAAGTATCCCAGGGGTTAAGAACCCCTAGGATGAAAGAGGAGAGTGTTACATTAAAAATAACATTAGTGACTCCATTTCCCTTTACTTACTGTTTTGTGAAACTATGTTTCAGTTGCTTATAAGTGACCTATTTTTGGAAAATTCACAAAATTACTCCTCTTTCCAAAGGTTACTTGACTTGAGGAATGTCAAAAAAGCCCTCTAACCTTCATGTCTCCAAACCTCTACCAATAAGAAACCAGGTGTGTTAATCTCTATAATCCTTTTTTTCACTTCCTCCAAATTGTATATTAACTGCAAAGAAACCAGTGGTAATCGTCCTTGGCACCTCCACCCTGGTTTCTGTAACAGCATGCATTGCTAAATAAATTGTCTGAATGCAACTTCTCTGTTTCTCTATTCCACCATTTCTCTTTACTTCAAATAAGTTAGTCAGTTAGCATTTTTAAACACCTTCTATATGGCAGTCACTATTCTATAAACTGGGGATATAAAGAAAGGCAAAAGATAGTCCCTGTCCTCAAAGAGCTCACAATCCAATGGGAGAGACAACATGGATCAACTATATATAAATAAGATGTAAACAAAGGGAAACAACAAATTGGGGAAAAAATCTTCATAGAAACCTCTGACAAAGGTTTAATTACTCATATTTATAAAGAGCTAAATCAATTGTACAAAAAATCAAGCCATTCTCCAATTGATAAATGGGCAAGGGACATGGATAGGCAGTTCTCAGATAAAGAAATCAAAACTATTAACAAGCACATGAAGAAGTGTTCTAAATCTCTTATAATCAGAGAGATGCAAATAAAAACAACTCTGAGGTATCACCTCACACCTAGCAGATTGGCTAACATAACAGCAAAGGAAAGTAATGAATGCTGGAGGGGATGTGGCAAAGTAGGGAAATTAATTCATTGCTGGTGGAGTTGTGAACTGATCCAACCATTCTGGAGGGCAATTTGGAACTATGCCCAAAGGGTGACAAAAGAATATCTACCCTTTGATCCAGCCATAGCACTGCTGGGTCTGTACCCCAAAGAGATAATGGACAAAAAGACTTGTACAAGAATATTCATAGCTGCGCTCTTTGTGGTGGCCAAAAACTGGAAAACAAGGGGATGCCCATCAATTGGGGAATGGCTGAGCAAATTGTGGTATATGTTGGTGATGGAGTACTATTGTGCTAAAAGGAATAATAAAGTGGACAAGTTCCATGGAGACTGGAACAACCTCCAGGAAGTGATGCAGAGCGAGAGGAGCAGAACCAGGAGAACATTGTACACAGAGACTAATACACTGTGGTATAATCGAACATAATGGACTTCTCCATAAATGGCGGTGTAATGTCCCTGAACAATTTGCAGGGATCCAGGAGAAAAAAACACTATTCATAAGCAAAGGATAAACTATGGGAGTGGAAACACCGAGGAAAAGCAACTGCCTGAATACAGCGGTTGAGGGGACATGACAGAGGAGAGACTCTAAATGAACACTCTAATGCAAATATTATCAACAAAGCAATGGGTTCAAATCAAGAAAACATGTAATGCCCAGTGGATTTACGCGTCGGCTATGGGGGGTGGGGGGGGAGGAAAAGAAAATGATCTATGTCTTTAACGAATAATGCTTGGAAATGATCAAATAAAATATATTTTAAAAAAATAAGATGTAAACAGGATAAAGTGAAGATCTCCATGAGGGGAAAGGACTAGCATTAAGAGCAATTAGGAAAAGCTTCTTGTAGAAAGTGAGATTTCAGCTGAACCTTGAAGGAAGTCAGAAGGGGGAGATAAGGAGAGAGAGAGAGTTCCAGGCCTGGGAAACAGCCACAAATCAGGAGATGGAGTGTCTAGCTTGAGAAACAGCCAATGTCAATGGAGAGATGGAACTGTGAAAGATGTGAGAAGAATTGAAAAATAGGAAAGGACCAGGTTATAGAAGGCTTTAAAAAGAAAAACAGAGGATTTATTATTTTATTATATTTATATTGTTATACATTTTTTACACACACACTTTTATCCTGGAAGCAACAGGGAGCCATCATAATTGACCCAATGTGGGGGTATAGAATGGAGTCCAACACTCACTGTACACAAGTCCAACTCCAGTGCCTCATTGTGGTGTGGAGCTAGCCATGGATTTTATGCCAGTGAAGTTCAAGCTCTGCCAGGTAACAGACTGGCTTTTGAGTATAAACCTGGTGTTGGCTAAGGACCCCTCAAGTTAAATACAGAGAGTCTTGTCTTCAGAAAGTTGAGCAAAAAGTAATGAATTTTTTTATTCATGAAGACCCATAAAACAAATGGAAAGATAGGTTGGGGGATAGGTTATAAAGGACTTTCCCCCCTCCCCCAGAAGATTTTGTATTTGATCTTGGATATGATAGGGAGTCAATGGAATTTATTGAGGGGGGAGAGAGACAGACAGGCAGACAGAGCCTGAGAGAAAAAGAGGGAGACAGACAGACAGAGCCTGAGAGAGAGAGAGAGAGAGAGAGAGAGAGAGAGAGAGAGAGAGAGAGAGAGAGAGAGAGGAAGGAAGGGAGGGAGAGAGAGGGAGAGAGGGGGAAAGGGGGAAGGGGAGAGAGGGAGAGAGAGAGAAGGAGAGAGAGAAAGAGAGAGAGTATGTGTGGTTGGGGGTGGTGACATGATTGGACTATTACTTTGGGGAAATCACTTTATGACTGGAAGATCAATTAGAGTGGGGATAGACTTAAGGTAAGTAGACCCTCCAGCAGATTATTGTAGTAGTCCAAGTGTGAGGTAATGATGGTCTCTAGCAGGGTAATAGTATCAGAGGGGAAGGTAGTTGAGAAATGTTGGATACAGGAGGGGAGAGGTGATAAGAAATAGTGAAGAATTCAAGATGACTCCTAAATTTCTGGTCAGAAGGCCTGGAAAGACAGTATTGCTGTTTATGGAGATAGGGAAGATGGGAGGCAGGGAGAGTTTAGGGTGAAAAGCAATGGATTCAGTTTTGGATATGTTGAGTTTAAGATGTCCACTAGACATCCCATTTGATATGTCTGAAAGGTAGTTGGAAATTCATGATTAGAGATCAGAAGAGAGGTTTGGCAGGATAGGTAGATTTGGGAATTGTCAGAGTAGACACATTGTAATTAAATTTGTGGGAGTTGATGAGATCATCAAATGAAGTAATTTATAGAGTGGTCTATAAACTGGTCTATAAACTCTGTGGCACACTTAGGGTTAGAGGGTATGACCTGGATGAGGATTCAGCAGAGGAAATGAAGAAATAAAAACAGTGATCTGATAGGTAGAACTAGAACCTGGAGAGAGGAGCCTAAAAATCTAGAGAAAAGAAAGTATGAAGGAAAAGAGGGTGATCAGCAATGTCAAAAGTTGCAGAGAGATTAAGCAGAACAGAGCACTGGTTCTCTGGAATCATGAATGGTCATTGTATTGATCATAGTTCTTATAGCTTTCAAAGTTGCTTGTTTTTAGTGTTTTATTGCATAATTTGTTCTTAAATGAATTATTCCCATTACTGTTATATATTGTTATTGTATAAACTGTTCATTTCATTCTATATCAGTTTATAAAAGTCCTCAATTTTTAAAGGTTTTTTTCCCCTATGATACTAATGTCACAGTATAAATTGCCATTCTGGTTCTGCTTCCTTCACTCTTATTACTTTATATGTTTTTCCATGTCTTTTTGAAATCATCTGTTTTCTTCTTTCACACAAAATAGCATTCTATTCCATTCATGTATCACAACTTTTCAGCTATTTCTTGCCTATTAGAAATTTTTCTAGTTGTTTGCCACCAGAAAAGAGCTGCTAGTAAGATTTTGGTATATAAATGACCCCTTTCTTTGCTCTCTTTATAGCATGGGAATAAACATGGTACAGCATTTCAAAGAGAATGATAACTTTTTTGTTTCATTCTAAATACTTTGGAAAATGGTTATATCCATTCAAAGGTCCACCACTAGTGAATCAATGTGCTGTGTTCCTATAGCATTTCCTACACTTACCATTTTCATTTTTTGCTTTACTTTTTTCCTCTAATTTGTAGTAACTGTAAGGAAAATATTGTATTTATTAGTATTGTTTGAATCTAACTTTGTGACTAGATATTATTTAATTTAGGGAAAGTATCCAGGGAAGCTAGAGATTACTACAAGGAATGATTGGGGGCCCATCAAAAGCATGTTTTGGGCATGCTTGCATTTTGGGCTTTATCCACCTTTTGCTGAATGAATGCTTAGACTTTCTGCTTTTATGTATAGAGGTACCATGATTCACAAGCACCTCAAGTCACGAGCAATTTGAGATACAAGCAGTCACCATTGGGATTTTTTGCTTTAAGTCTCAAGTGGATATTTGAATCACAAGCTTCCACCACCCTCCATTAGATAGCCTGCTGGACTTTCAGTTTCACAAGTTACAGGAGTCTGTCTTGTTTAGTTCAGTGTTTATCTGACCATGTGAGCATCTGCATTGAATTGCCTTTGCTTTATTATCAGTTTTTTTTGGTAAATTGTTTAACTTTTGACTATGGGTCCTAACAACAAGGAATTGAAGGAGTTACAATAGCAGTATATGGAGGTTTTGCAGGAAATTAGTGGGGAGGAGCCCAAGGTGGATGAGGTAATCAGTACAAGTGAAATTAAGGAAATGTTGAGGATGTGGGGAAAAATTAAACAGTTTATTGAAAAGACACACCCAGAAAAAGTTGCAACAGGTCATGCCTTGGAGCTGTGTAACCATACTTGTTTCACACATTATCAAAACGTTCTGCAAAGGATGGTGGCAGGGCCAGATTTGGAACTTTGGCATCAGGACTGAGGAAAGGAGAACATCGGTTGAAGAGCAAAGGTTTCTGGGAAGGAAAACTAACCTGGGGAAGAGCTACAGAGAATTCTGGGCTTCCGATCTGGATCGATCTGGATCCTGGACTGGATAAGACCTGTTCTGGGGGTGAGGACTTGACAGAAAGCTACCTGAGAGAGAATATCCTGTGCTAACATCTAGTTTCCTAGAGATCATTCCTCAATCAGACACCTCCAAACATCTCTTAATTGAGAAGAAGATATCTCAAACCCCAAAAGGGGGCTGTGGACTCCCGGAGGAGGGGGCCCAGCTTCCTTGTCTCTGTATCTTAGCACCTGCCTTCCTGTTAAATCTTAGGCCTGTTAGATAATTATAAAGACTAGTTGTGGGATTATTTCTATCGCTGGGGACAGGTCAAAGAAACCTGGGATTGTGATACCCTCGCTCCCCAGGCCAAGGACTGAAATAGGGAACTTTGGGGTGACCTTACCCCACTTTCCATTACCCAATTACCTAAAGAATCCTTTATTAAATATTACAAGCAGTCAGATTTGTAAAGCCTCTCAGTATAGTTTGTGATGGTTCATGAGTCAAGAACAGCTGGGGGGCTTCTGAGCCACCCCCCTGTGAGGCTAAGCCCCTACCAGGGTGAGGCTTAGATCCTCCCTGTGGGAGAGGTACTGAGGACATCCTCAGATTTAGTGGATAAGAGAAAGCTTGTCTTCAGTTCCCCTTCAGCCATTTCCTCAAGGAACCCAGTGCTATAACTGACAGCTGTCTCACTCAGGGTACAGAGAAAGGCGGGAACTAAATCCTCACAAGCTTGGGCTCTCTCCCTCTCAAGCTGATCCTGTTCCAGAAGCTCTATTCTTGCTTCACTGATACACCACCTTTATCAGTGGGCAACACCTTTCTTTTATTCAAGGCGCCACCATTTTCACAGTCTGAAAGGGAGGAAGGGACAACTTCCAGGCAAAGGTTTTTGTTGAAACGGTTTCCAAGTGAAAAGGAAAGGGTGGCAAAATAGCCAAAATTCAATGAAGAAAAGGATGATAATTAAGCAAAATAAAAAAACCGCCATTAAGCTTAGCAATAAAGTTACACATCATAAGTAATGAGTAAGGTCAAGTTTGCATATAGGGCACGAAATGAAAACCTCTGCCAGTGTCTTTACCTGACCTGGAAGGTAAATAATATTTCATAAGCAAGTTTATTTCTTTATTATACATTATTATACAATATTACACATTCTTTCTTATTATCTACAAATATGTTTATTTATTTATAAAGTACATTTTTGTATTTAAAAGCATATGTGTAAACAAAAAATTCGTATGGTTTTTGGGGTGCCAGAGCAGATCAATTGCATTTTCATTCATTTAAATGGGGAAATTCTATTTGACACATTAGCAAATTGAGGTACAAGCTTGGCCACAGTAGGAATTAAACTCGGGTGAAAAAGAATCACTGTAGATATGTGTGTGTGTGTGTGTGTGTGTGTGTGTGTGTACCTGCTTATACATATATATTTACCTGCTTTTATGTATCTATATATACATACACAAGCATATGTATTTACCTGTATACAATTCACTCAAGCAATTTATGTGCCTTATCTGGACACATCCTTTTTGGAAACTGCCTTGTTTAGGCCCCTCAGTTTAAACTCTTATTTGAATTCTGAATGTGAGATTTATGGGGGAAGAGCTGGCCATACCTTTTCCAGCTCTTTTCCCTCTGATGAACTAATAAAATTCTTTCTAAAAACTATTTCAGGTTTCAAGTTTTGTTCTCGAATAACATGATGTGAAACATTTTTTCAAATGAGTATGGATTTCTTCCCTCAAGTACTGTGTATTTATATCCTTAGACCATTCATCAAGTGGGGTTAAAATTAGAAGAGAGAATCCAAAATATTGAATAGAGTAGAACTTAGACAAGAATTGGAAAGGATTCCAAGGTATGGGTGGAATCTGCACCCAATGGATGGCATACTCTCACAGAAGTGATCACAAGTATGTCAAAGTATCTGTCAACTTCTCTGTAACTTGTTCCACAATTAACAGGGTTGAACTATCCATTAAGACTTGCCATTTCCTTTCCCAGGAATATCTTGTTGCAATGACATTTTTTCATTAGCAATGTGGTTTAAATGCTTTGTAGCCTTCAAGAGCTCAAGAGCAATTTCTCACTGTTCACAACTTCTGATTGAAAGGCTGTGTGGCCCCAGATCCTCATTTAGGAAGAAATATTCTGCAGAGAGTACAGACAACTTTTATCAATAGACACAAAGTATTTTAGTAAGAGATATTTCCTCCTTATACCAAATTCAGTCTCAGATTCTTACCAGCAGTGGGACTCTAGGCAAGTCACCTCTGTTTGTCTCAGTTTCTTCATCTATAAAATGGAAATAATAACAACTACCTCTTGAGGTTGCTGTGAAGATCAAATGAAATAATAATTATAAAACACTTAGCACAATTTCTGGCAAATAGTGCCATATAAATGTTAGCTGTCGTCATCAACATCATCATGGATTCTGAATCCTGGTGACATTCTGTCACCTCCACAACTTGTGCCTTTGGAATAATTTATTATGTAGCTAACATTTATATAATGCTTTAAGGTTTGCAAATGGTTTTACTATCTCATTTTATCTTCAAAACAAACTTTGGAGATAGGGTACTATTATTATTCCCATTTTACAGATGAGGAAACTGAGACGGGAATAGCTAGTAAGTATCTGAAGCTGAATCTGAACTTAGTTTTTGCCTGTTTCAAGGCTACTCTACTTTGCTGTATCTAACCAATGAATTAGAGAGCCGTTTAAACATTGACTCAAATTTTGTTACATTTTAATACATTGTGGCAGCAGTCTGAGAGTTGGTTTACTAAGAAATATCTGGTTCGGTTCTTGAAGTCTAAGCTCATGTTCAAAGACTATCTTCTTTTTTTTTTTTATCATGTGGCAAGACAAGATGTCCAAGTAGATAGAGAGCTGACCTTAGAACTAAGATGATCTGGGTTCAAATTCTACCTCTGGAATGGGCACCTGGATGACTTTGGATAAGTCACTTTAATCTCATAGTACTTAGGAACCACTCTAATGTAGGAGTTCTTAATCATTTTCATGTCCTGGATATCTTCAAAATTTTGGTGAAACCTATAGACTCCTTCTCAGAATGATGTTTTGAAGTGCATGAAATAAAGCACACAGGATTGCAAAAGAACCAAATTACTTTGAAATACTTGACAAGATATATTTTATATATATACAAGATATTAAAATATAAATAAATATTTATTTATTGTTTAAGCTCATGGACCCCATATTAAGGCTATAAGTTGCAGAGAAGGTACTGCCCTGCTTTGGTAAAAGGAATTTCCCTATTCTGAAGTTCCCCATAACAGTGAAATTCACGCCCTGTTCCAAACCCACTCCCTATGAACTATACTGAAGAATAATTGTTATAATTTATCAAATTGATCGCATTTTCCAAAAAAAAGAAAGCACTCAAGTGTTACTATTTGTGCCAGTGAGGACACTGTTAAGAAATGGAAATGTCCTTTATTGTAATTGAGTGGCACTAAGTTACCCTCTATTTACTAGGAAACAGTATAAGAATAAGCATGCATAAGCTCTCTCTCCCTCTCTCTCTCTCTCCCTCTCTCTCCCTTTCTCCCTCTCTCTCTCTTTCTCTGTGTGTGTCTCTCTCTGTCTCTCTCTGTCTCTGTCTGTCTCTCCCTCTCCCTCTCTCTTTCTCTCTCTCTCTCTGTGTCTCTCTCTATCTCTCTGTCTCTCTCTCTTTCTCACAAACACGCTCACTCACTCACAAATATAAGGTATGGCCATAGCATCCCCTGAGTCACTTGGGCAGAAAGTTTTATGTTGCAAACAAGCTTAGACTTTCTCAATTCAAAACTGACATTCCTTACAAAGGAGTAAGGACTCTATGAGTATTAACTCCTACAAAGAGCCTGTTGGGCAGAAGGCATGATTTCATCTCCAACTTTCAGGGGGAGCTGAGGAGATGGTTATAAAGACAGAATAAGAAGAAATGAAATGTGCACCCTAGACTGGAACTCTTTTTGGAGGAATGTTCTTTTTTTTTCCTTTTTCTGGTGGGCAGAGTAGCAGCTGGACCCGGGAAAGGTGATCTAATTTCCATTCTATTTGCAGGACTCTTGTGTTTGTGACTTCAGAATTATTATTAATTATATATATTTTGGGGCAGCTAGGTGGCTCAGTGGATTGAGAGCCAGGACTAGAGATGGAGGGTCCATGGACTCAAATCTGGCCTCTGACACTACCTAGCTATGTGATCCTGAGCAAGTCACTTAACCACTATCACCTAATCCTTACTGCTTTTCTGATTCTAAGGTGAACTATAAGGGTTTATAATGAAAAAAGAATTTTTAATTTCATCTCTAAGCCACTTCTAATGGATTTGCATCCTGAGTATCAGCTTAGAAATGTCTCTCAAACCATGCTCAGTAGTTCTCCTTACATACCTTTCTTTCTCTGGGCAAGTCATGTCTGTTTTATGGAGTAAGATTCAGTCAACACTTGTTAAAATTTCTTAAGGGTTGCTGGTCTGGAATGGGTTTTAGCAGAGTTCCCAAATCCCTGCCTAGAGCAATATTGGTACATCTTGAGGCAAGACTTATTTTCAACAGAATATTTTCTTTTAAATCAGAAAGTTGTCCACAAGAAAGCTTTCTACACAAACCAACCCCAAGCTGGAATTTACAACCACAAAAAACTTCCTTCACTCCAAAAGCATCCTGAGCTATGCAAACAACCCCTAATTCTCCTCCATGCAGAACAGGTGTGGAACATTCTACATGCTGACAGATATGGCTGCTGGGTCGGTTGTTTTTGCCTAACTTTTTCTTTGTCTTGAGGGCGGGAGAAAGTATTCTGCTCAGAGGGCTGGGTGTGTGTGTGTGTGTGTGTGTGTGTGTGTGTGTGTGTGTATGTGTGTGTGTCGGGTTAGATTGGGGAATTTAAGTGCAAAAAAAGGCACTGATAAAACTTCAAACTAACAAGGAAAAGAGCAATTTATTGGATAAAAATTTCAACTTGTAGTTGATGTTTAACTGAGTAAAAACAAATGAACAGATTTCAAAACACTATTCTCAAGGATCTCAACCACCATCAGGGTTCAAAAAAACAAAAACCATGAATATTTTTTCAATTCACTCCTCTCTGCCTCCCCCACCCCCATCCCTACCCCAATTTGGTTTAGGCAAGTATTATAGCTTTAGGACAGTGTAAGCTCCCTTTCCCTCTACACAAATCACTAGCTGGCTATGCTACCCATTATTATAAGAGACATAAGCAGATGAAAACATGTGATTTATCCCTTGTTTATTTGGGTATATGTTTTGGGATTTCAGTTCTATAAGATTATTTGCTTACAAAAATGAATAATATGGAAATATGTTTTGCATGATAATACATGTATAACCCAGATTGTATTGCTTGTCAGCTCCGGGAGTGGGGAGGGAAGAAGGGTGGGAGACAACACAAATCAAATAACTTCAGAAAATCTATGTGGAAATTTGTTATGAAAATAAAATAAATAAATTTGAGAAGTCATAATATAGTCATGAAAGAACCTTGAGCTTGGCATCAAGAAACCTAGGTTTGCATCCTAACTCCCAAGCTTACTAGGCACATGTCCACAGCCAAGATCCTCTTTTCCTCTCTGTAGCAGTCCACCCCTAGCTATGGGCAAGGGGAACAGTTAGTATGTACAGAGTGGCTTAGAAGAGAGCATGCTCAGTCTTGAGCATGGCTAGGAAAGCCTCTGACCCTTGACCCCAGCTTCCCCCAAGTTAGGTGGGAAAACAGGTTTCTTTGTGCTCACCTGGCTAAGAGAAACCACACCTATACCTTGTCATTGACCAATGATAATCATCCCTATGTATTGTGTATATTTGCGTATCAAAGAGATTAAATACCAAGCCACAGCAAGCTCCTCCCCTCTCTTTCACTTGGATCTCAGCTCTCACTGATGCCTGTCCTTGCTAGAGCTTGGCCTCTGGCCAAGCTCCATCTTTGATTCCTTTCCTGATCTACCTCTCCCACCTGGGACCTGGCCTTTGGCCAGGCACTCTCTTTTCTCTATCATATGTCCGCCCTGTGTGGTATTAAATTTGGATCACTGGATGGGTACAAGCCTTCTGAGTAGTCCACTGATCGGAGTTTTTGCTATGGCTCCTTGATAATTAATAAGGCCTGGATTTCTGACTCATTCCTGCCACCTCATATCTCTAATTTGGCTCCGCCACCCCCCTCGCAGCATACAGAACTTCTATCCTTCCTCTATCTTCCTACTTTGAGGCTTCTTGCTGGATCGAGGAAGCTTCTCTCTCTGAGACCATTTCCTTATCTATAAATCATAGATATTGATATTTTTCCTTAAAGGGCTACTATGAACAAAGTGCACTGCAAACCTTACAGTTCTTTGGAAACGTGAATTATCATCACATCATTTAGATCACCATCATATCATTATATCATATTAAAACCATGACTGGCTGATCTGATAGTTGATCGACAATTCAGACATACAATGATAGGGATTGCTGGAGTATATTAAATATACAGCAGCAAGTATTTACAGTACAGTGCTTAAGAAATGTGGACTAGTTGGTAGAAGGCCCTGAGCGAAGGGATATAAAGGCAAAAGGAAAATCATTCCCCTTCTCTCCTTGGGAAATTTAAACAGATTTAACATCTATATTGTTCCCTGCCTGCTTCCTTGACTGTATCACGCAGCCAGCCCTAGGTGAAAGAGTAAAGAAAAGCAAATATTTAATAGCTACAGAGAGGTTCCAAAATCAAAGGCAGAAAAACTCAAAGGTAGAATGGTGGCAAACTCTCATCTCAGGACCCGTCCATTATCTGGCGCCTCACATGATGCAGCTGCAGTGAGAAAGAGTCAGAAGTTTTTATCAGGACATGCTGCTGGACAGAAAGACTTGGTAAGAGCTTCGTTTTGTGCCAGATCCTGAGTCATGCTCCTTGCCTTTTAAGGTTAAGGAGTCAAAGGTCCCATAGTTCCTTTATCTTCAGCTAAAGGCTAATCAGACTGGATGCTGTGTCAGTGGCAAACTGTGGTGTTTTGTCTACACTCTTTTGTCTGCTTTAAGAGGTGTGGCTCTCAAAACCCAACAAAGCAGCAGCAGCCTGGGTTACTCTCTGGAAGAGATTGGGTGTGCACAGCTGAAAGATAGTGTTTATTATGCATGATATTATTGATTTTGTTGGTTCTGTGCCAAATGGAAAAGGTTGTTTCTGGTTCTAAGTACATTTTATCTGTTCCTGTGGAAGAGTTGACTCTATTATGTCAACGGTACATGATCAGGGTTCAGATAGATATTTAGTAAACTTAAGGAAGAGGCAGGGGAGTGACTCAAATAGCAAATCCTTTCAGCCGTCTAGAGAGTTAGAACTATGGGACAGAAGGTCATGCATTCCCTAAGAAAAACGAACCTATTAAGTAATATAACTGTTAAGGTAAGTATGGGATTTTCTGTGGCAAATTTTTTTTGACAATTAGGATCAGGTTAGTGGCTAGTAGCCCCACCTGGTGCTTAAACAGATAGGAAAATATGTGATCTTTTGAGGAGGGAGAGAGAACTGACACCTGGGGGGAATTAAGCATGATTTCCTATATGAGGTGCCCATGATCTGTCACATGAGAAGTGATAGAATTTTGCTACTAGGAAGGACCCTAATGATCATCTATTACAATCTTCTCATTTTACAGCCATTGATGAATGAGGAACTTGAGCAAAGGCCTGGGAGTTCCTAAATCATAGAATAAGCATTAACATCCAAATCTTCCAGCATGGCTTTGGCCACAAACATATTAATCAATCAAAAATTCAGGGAGCTCCTTGTAAGAGTAAAGCACAGAGCTGAGTGCTTTAAGAAGATACCATTGTTAGGAGGCAGCTATGTGGCTCAGTGGATTGAGAGTCAGGCCTAGAGATGGGAGATCCTAGGTTCAAATCTGGCCTCAGACACTTCCTAGCTGTGTGACCCTGGGCAAGTCACTTCACTCCCATTGCCTAGCCCTTACTGCTCTTCTGCCTTGGAACCAATTCCTAAGTATTGATTCAAAAAGGAAAGGGTTAAAAAAAAAAGATACCATTGTCCCTGCTATCAAGGAGGAAAATGGCAGAAAAATGTCTAACTAATTAAGAAGAAAAATACATGGAAAAAATTTAATAACCAAATAAGATATGCCTAATAAAGAAGACACATAACCAACTAGAGTGAATCTTCCAGGCATGCATACTATAGGAATTTAGAGGAAGGATAGATCACTTTGGGCTGGGGTGGTTACAGAAGGGTAGAGTTAAGATTTGAGCTGGACCTTAAAAAAAAAAAAGAATTGTTGAATATTTTTTAAGAATCAGGTATATATAAAGTACTGTGCTAGGTAGTGTAGGGGGTATAAATATGTATCTGTCAGTGTCCTTGGCTTCAAAGAATTTAAAGTTAAAGTGAGGAGAAAAATACAATTATTATGTTTATTTGAGAAAAACTGACTACACAGGCAATTCTTAAAAGGTTTTAAGCAAAAGTTGGAATAAGTGTTTAGCTTCCTATAGTTTCAACTATCATGAAGGTGTCATAGGCCAGTGTTCCAGTCCAGCATTCCTCTCAGAGATGAGGTAGTAGGCTCAGCTGGTAAAGTCAGACATGAAATTCTAAATGGATCTTGGGACATGGGACATTATCACCCAGCACCTAACATAGCAAAGATTACAGGTCCAGAGTCTGGTCCAGAACAATACAATCACAGATTGCCCTCTGACACTCCCAACTATCCTCTCCACCATTGCCCAACAACACTCTGACCGCTGCAATCATGTTGCTGTTCTACCCATCCCTTCCCACCAGTCCTCTTCATACTCTCCTTGAACAAAGATCTTTCTGCAACAGCAAAAACAGTTTGACACCAGCAGCAGTGAAAATCCAGTTTTTCCAGTCCTCAAGTGCTGTCTCTGGACAGCTCCTACCTGTTTCTCCCAGAAGCTGTAGCATGCACAGTGACCACACAGTCTCAGCAGCTGGGATAAACCAGGTTGAGGGTAATAATCAATAGCCTTAAAAACCATCTGTGAGTTAATGAGGTGTCTACCCCAGGCAGGTGAAGACTTCCCCTCATGGAAAGGGTGGGTGCAAATAATTTGTTCCAAAGGCCATCATGGTGGAAGGAGCAGGCACTGTGGAGAGCTCAGAGCTTGGTTAGACATCAAAAAAGTCAAGGTCATTCACTGCATCCCAGGCCATCACCAATCATCTTGACATTTGTTTCACTACTTGACCTCAAAGATTCTGGAAGAGAGAGTGAGGCCAATGACTTCAGGTCACACTGCCTCACTTAAATCCAATTCATGCACAAGTCAAGATATCATCTCATTGGCCTGCTTTAAAAACAAAGGACAAACAAAAACAGTGAGGAAGAGAGGCGTGGACCTCAAGCATGTTGATGCAGCTGCTTCTGTCCTTTCCCACAGTGGAGCTCTACTCTTGCCCTAGTGTCCTAGTAGAAAAGCAAGATATTCATTTATGTATAAGGGGGAAAGGTCCTTTGTGTTTGTTTCTTTAAAGTCAATCATTACCTTATAGACTCAGTTCTTAACTTATTATTTTGCTTCCAGGGTTCAAGGTGTGATTTTAAAATAGCTCACCTAAGGGAAACTGAATGGTGGTAAGAACACTGGAGAATGAAAATTAGGACACCTCAGTTTAAATTCTGTCTCTGCTACTAAGGAATATAGCTAATAAGAAAAAGAACAACAATAATATAGTTCTTTAAGGTCTACAAAACTATTTGCAAAAAAAAATGGCAGAAAAATGTCTAACTAATTAAGAAGAAAAATACATGGAAAAAATTAATAACCAAATAAGATATGCCTAATAATTTATAAATAATATAATATAAATAAATAATATAATATAAAGATATGCCTAATGTCATTTTGGAATTAGAAGAGTTTAAAGATCAAGTTCAACATCTTTATTTTACAAAGGAAGAAAATGAGGCACAAAGGATGTGAAATAATTTGTTAGTAAATATAGTAGTAATAATTTGGTACTATTTAGTAGTAAATTTGGTAGTAAATGAGCAGTAAGGTGGTGCAGTGAATGGGTCTGGAGTCAGGAAGATTTATCTTCCTGAGTTCAAATCTGGCATCAGATAATTATTAGTTATGTGACCCTGGGGAAGTCACCTAACCCTGTTTGCTTCAGGTTCTTCATTTGTAAAATGAATTAAAGGAAATGGCACACCACTCCAGTACTTTGCCAAGAAAACCCCAAAAGGGGCATGTCTGAACAACAGTAAATAGCAGAGCCAGAATTTAAATCTAGGCCCTCTGAGAGAACTTGGGTCCAGTGTTCCTGTCATTACAGGAAGGATGGGGGGATTCTCTGAATTTCAATAACCCATCATCTATACAGCATATAGAAATAAGTATGGCAACATAATGAGCGTTCTTTCTTCATCTCCTTTGTTGCTTCTCCATCCATGTGACATTTACGTGTCTCCCAACTCTCTGTTGTGAGCGCTCTTCTTTTTTCTCAATTGCCACTTCACTTGGTGATGGCATCAGTTTCCAAGGGTTTGTAAATTATCCTCTCTATGTAGATTCCAATATCTATATATCTAGTCCTACTCTCTCTTTCAAGAGCTCCAGCTGACCCAATTCTTTCTGAATACCTTGAATTAGATGTCCTGTTGGCATCTCAAACTCAACTTGTCTGCATAAAATTATCTTTCCCCCAAACCCTTCCTCCCTTCTTTCTAATTTTCCTATTATCAGGGGCATCACTTGACTCTTTCCAACATTCCCAATTTTCTTCCGATTTACTTGTTTTCACATATCCTACCATCTGTTTACACTGACCTATTTGTATTCCTTGAATCTGATGCTTTATGGCCCTCTCCTCATGCCTTTTCATTGTCTGTTCCCCACAAAAATATTCTCCTTTTTCATCTTTCCTGTCTTCCTTCAAGAATTAAGAGGCAGCTGGGTAGTGCAGTGGATGGAGTGCCAGGCCTGGAGATGGGAGGTCCTGGGTTTAAATCTGGCTTCAGACACTTCCTAGCTGTGTGATCCTGGGTAAGTCACATAATAGTCTTGTTTGCCTAATCCTTATCACTCTATGCCTTGGAATTGAGACTAAGACAGAAAGTAGGGGTTAAAAAAGGGCAACTTAAACCCTCCCTTTAAGAAAGCCTTCCCCATGCTAGTGCCTCATCCTCTGAGATCAATTTACATCCACTGGGGATGTAGCTTTTAAGGATCCATTTATTTACATGTTGTCTGGCCCATTAGAATGTGACCTCTTTGAGAGCAGGGAGCATTTTTGCCTTTCACAGTGTTGCCTAGCACATAGTCAGTGCTTATAAAGGGTTCTGATAGGTCTTACTAGAAAGAAGTGGTATAGTGGGAGGAATTCTGGACTTGAAGTCAGGAGGAACTGATTCCACATTCTCCACTTCTTTAACATGTGATCGGGGCACCACTAGTAACAACCCATCAGAGCCTCTTTCCTCATCTAGAAAATGGAAACAATAATAGAGGGAGTTCCAAAAGTCTTTGTGCAGTTTTCGGCTATTAAACACCTTGTACTTTCCAGGATTGCTGTGAGAATGAAATGAGAATGTTCATAATGTACTTTGTAAACATTAAGGTGCCAAATTAAGGTCAACAAGTAATTTAGAGGTTTAAAGATGCAGCAGGAGTGTGCAGGGGATGGAGAGCCAACCTGAGAGTCAGACACAATGGGATTCAAGTTCCACTTCTAACATATACCAGGGATTTAAGTGACCCTGAGTAAGTCATTAAACTTTGGTCAGGCAATTCTTTAAGAGTCTATGCAAGGGTAACTAGATAGCACAGTGAACAGAGCACCAGGGATAAAATCAGGAGGACCTGGATTCAAATATAGCCTCAGACATTTCCTAGCTGTGTGACCCTGGGCAAGTCACTTAACCCCCATTGATTAGCCCTTACCATTCTTCTGCAGTAGAATCAATACATATCAATTCTAAGACAGAAAGTAAGGGTTTTTAAAAAAAAAAACTATGTTGCTGAACAATTGCTAATCTATATGAGAAAAGGGAATTGATTCACAAGGAATTCTATCGATGAAATCACGGGTCCAATTTCTTTGACAGTGTCCTAAAGGGTCAGAAGATATCACTTTCAGATGGAGTTGGAAAAGCAGAGAACCCTTTTTGAAGGGAGTGGCATGAAAGGTAGGCTTGGAAGGATGGCCTTGGAAAGGAGAGAGTGAGCATTCTAAGTGGAAAGACCGATGACGCTTCCCACATAAGCTCTGTCATTGTCTGTGCATATCTGGCTTACACATCAGTGTAACCAGTGTCAGTCATTTAAGAATCATTTCTTCATTGTCTATAATATGCCAGAAACTGGGCCATCAGGCTTTCTCATTCAGCTCAGCCTCCAGATCCATTGTTTCTTCCTTTTTTCTCCTCCTTTCTCTTTTCCTCTCTTACCCTGCTTCAGCGAACAAAAACAAAACAAAAACCATCTCCCCACAAGACCCTTTTCCTCAAAAATGATCATTAGAACCCACTGCAGTGAGAAATTCAGCAGTGTTTGAGCACTCAGTGACTCTCCAGGTACAAGCAAGGTACTCCTGGAGTCTGAAGTTTGAACAAAGGGGAGAGCAAAATGAATGGATTGCCTAGCACTTGACTCCTCTATTTCACTTTTCAAATCTGTAAAATGGATGTGATAATACTCAGAAAACTTTTTATTGTTCTATTGTGGGGAAAGTATCTTGTAAGCTTTGAGGATATAGAAATTAAATTATACCTTATTGGAGTCTACATTATTTCAGATTTATTCTCACCCTCCCACCCCCAGTCCCCTCAATTAGGTTGTAAGGGCAGAGACTCTTAATTTTTTCATCTTGGAAGCTTCAGCACCTAGCTCATTATTTTTCATATAGTAAGCACTTAATAAATATCTTTTGAATTGAATTAAACCTGCCATTTACAAAATGTATTGTCATGAATTTTGGAGATTTGCCATTTCCCTTCCTTGAGGGATTTCTTAATCCCATTCAACCTTGATTAAGAATGAGTATCTCTAGGGGCAGCAGGGTGGCTCAGTGGATGGAGAGCCAGGTCTAGAGATGAGAGATCCTGGGTTCAAATGTGAGCTCAGACCCTTCCCAGCTCTGTGACCCTGGGCAAGTCACTTAACCTGCATTGCCTAGCCCTTGCTTCTCTTCTGCCTTGGAACTAATACACAGTATTGATTCTAAGATGGAAGTAAGGGTTTAAAAAAATAAATGGGCACCTCCAAACTAAATCTTCTTATAGGAAATCACAGGCTTTCATTTCCAGCTGTGCCACTGAACTCCCCATGAGTCGGCTTTGCTTTGTTTTTATCCCAAGACACAGTCCTATTGAACTATTGTTCTCGTACAGTGTTCCTCAGCCTTGTCTTATCCTTTTTAGTCCAAACCTTGGAATTTTGTTTTTTAATTTGGAGGTCTAAGTTTCCATTATGTATAATTTTGTCTTTCTTTTAAAAGTATAGAAGATCAACTTGTAGCTTTCAGATAGTCCTTTTTCTGTTCTATTCTAGTCTTTTTTTTTTTATAAAGATGCCCTGAGGATGGTTGCAGAGATACCAGGGAAGATTTGCTTGAACTAATGCAAAGTGAAATGAGCAGAATCAGGAGAGTAATTTATATTATAACAATATTATAAAAATCATTGACTTTGAAAAACTTAAGAACTCTGTTCAAATGGCTGATCACAATTCTAGGAGACCAATGATGAAACATTCTACCTGTCTCCTGCAGGGTGTAGATTGAGACATTTTTGGGGGTGGGGATATGACCAATGTGAAGATTTGCTTTGTTTTCATGCATATTTGTTACAAGAGTCCTTTTTCTTTTTAATGAGAAGGAAGCATAGGAGGGAGAAAAATTTTATTTAAAAAATAATAAAAATACCCCAATTTACCATTTTTTCTTTTTTTTTAATTTGTATGACTTCATCCCTACAAGAAAAAGAAAGTCCTTGAAACAAATATATGAACAAAATCAATTCCCCAATTATTTTTGTTGTTTAGTTGTGTCTTCTATATGACCGCATTCGGGGTTTTCTTGGCAAAGATACTGTAATGGTTTTCCATTTTCTTCTCCAGCTCATTTTACAGATGAGGAAACTGAGGCAAACAGGGTTAAATGACTTGCCAAGTATCACATAGTCAGGAAGTGTCTGAGGCCACATTTAAACTTATGAAAATGACTCTCACTCCAGGCCTGGCATTCTATCCACTGTATTATCTTGTTGTCCAATTCCCACATTGGTCATGTCTAAAAACAGAGGTCTCATTCTGCACTTTGACTCCATCAGTTCTAGGTTAAGAGCATCTTCATGAGACTTCTGAAACCTTGGCTGATCATTGGGTTAATCAGAGCTCTTGAAACTGTCCAAGTTGTTTTCTCTTGTAACTCAACTCCCAGAATTTAACATAAAACAGACAGAACTGAACAAAACAAGCAAACCATGATCCATGCTGATAAAGTTTATGCCCTGAGTGCAGGACAGCTGTGTATCTAATAGCAAGGCAGTATTGGGCATGACTAACAGATTCATTTAGCATGCCTGGACTTTACACACCCATAAAGCCACAAGGAAGTTCCAGAAATACTGGTCTTATTACTCTTAGGGCCATTTTAAGCCATAGCAAATTGGACTAACTGAATCTTTAGGCCACACAAAATCCTGTCATGGTTGTAAGGATGTAGCCAGTGAAAATCTGACCAGGTTGAACTAGCAAAAGTTACAAGGCATTATACTTCATAGTTTATTTAATTTGCTAATGATATGGCACAGAGGAGCACCAGAGGGCATTAAGAAGGATTACAGCTCTGGGAGCAGTGACTACAAATGAAGTTATAACCCAGACTTATTTTTTTAAATGTCGGAGTTGCTGCAACATCTTTAGTGTTTTGATATTTCTGTAACAACTGAGACTTCTTTTCCTAACATCATTGTTCAATAACATAAATGAACAGGTATGAAGGCATAGTTGTGAATTTACAGGAACATCCTATCACAATCTGAATATTTAAAAAACCTAAAACAAAATTTGATAGCTCTAATCTAGATAGTTATCATATTTTGAAATAGGTCACAACCCTTGTTATGGTGCCTCTCTGTTGATATGAAGGACCCAAGCACATTCTGGGGACCTCTTGTCTCTGAAACAGCTAAACAATAACAAAACCCCTTTGATGGTGATTTCTTTGTGGGCTGGATGTCTCATGATTTACCAGCTTAGGTTTCTGCCCCAACTAACTTTCGGGTGGTCAGAACTGGCCCCAACTGGATGCTGAGATCCTTCTGTCAGGCTTAATGGAGTGCTTCAAGGCTCCTTGAAAATACTGTCCTCAAGAGGCACAGTGTCCTGCCCTTCTCCCTCTGCTCCCCAATTCTGTCACAGTACTGGAAGCTCAGAGCTTTGTCATGTTGGTAGTAAGGTGCCCATTGCCCCAGCACTTGTAATTGAGAGCTTTGCAATGGTGTTATGGTGTTACACTCTGCCACGGGGCTGGTTGGCTCTCACTTCTCCCAGAATGCTTTTGCTGCCACAATGGATGTCTAAGACCTAAGCAAACGGAGTTGAAGTCTCCATGGTCCCAGAAAAAGGGGGGGGGGGAGATGCCATACTGCGGGTGGGGCTAAGGTAAGTCCATGGGCTTGGATCTGCTAGTGCAGCCTTGCTGCCCATAAGGGAAGGGAGTGAACAAGTGCAGGTAGAATCCGTTCATGATTATTTGTTTAAACCTTTTGAATTCTATGGAGACTCCTCAAGTTGCTTTATATTTGGTGCATAATTTATTATGTAGATGTGAGAGGTTATGAGGATCAGAGAAAATGTTTAGTCCTTTGTTTTGATGCTTACCCAGAAGTCATTTGTGAACTTTCAAATTGTATACTGGAACCCTCAGAACCCTTGGTAAAATATGCCTTTGTAAAAGCTAATTGTGTTAACTGACTATTGATTTGTTTAGTCGTGCCAGGCTCTTTGTGACCCCTTTTGGGGTTTTCTTGGCAAAGATACTGGAATAGTCTGCCACTTTCTTCTCCAGTTCATTTTACAAGTGAGGAAATTGAGACAAACAAGGTTAAGTGACTTATCCACAATCATAAAGCTAGAATATAAGGGTGGATTTGAACTCAGACCTTCCTGACTCTGAGCCCCATGCTCTATCTACTGTGCCACCTAGCTGCCCCTTGGTTCTAGAGTTCTAATCACTGATGATTGACATAAGGAAAAGGCCTCAAGTCTGTAGCATTAGGGAGAAAACCCAGCCCCTTAGAGAAAGCCCTAGAGGCCTGAAGGAAGATGTAGTATTGCCCTAGGCACCTGATTTGCCAGTGATTATAATTCCACTATTTAACACCAATTAACTCTTACTTAAGAATATTTACTGAGAAATTATAGCGAGGATGAAAGTATAAAACTTCCTCCTGAATTAGGGGTACCCTCTCTCTTCTATCACCCTGGTCTAGGGTGTTGTAGTGCTTAATAAAAAGCATTCGCTTATTGAAAGTGATGCTGGCTCAGTGATCTATTCCTTGTCCTTGCTTGTAAATCAGTAAAGGGAAAGGCCTCATTTGGTCTCTAGCTTTTGCATTGCCTGTTCTTCATGACTTCTTCCTGTCTGTCATGTTTGCACACCTACAAGCAATTGGAGAACTGAGATGATCCATCCCCATTTACTGACATGCCCCATCCAGATTGTCTTTTTCTCCTTACAAAAGTGACTGATAAAAGCTGGTTCCATCTTGAATCCTTTCCTGATCTCTGGCGGTGTTGCTTACCTTGACATATTTTTAAACAAACTCCTTTTTTAATTCTTTGTCCTGAGTTTTGCTTCATTAATCAGGGTGAAAGCCTGAACAATGAATTTCCTTTTTACACACACACCAAGTTAACTTCCAAATGCGACTGACAAAGTTACTGGTTTTTTTTTTCCTGACAAAGGTCACGTGGTATTGGGAGCAATTCTTTCCAGTTATTTCACTGGTAGCTGGTGATCGAGTTTATGGAAAATTAGGCTGCGCACATGCTTCCTTCTGAGTCTGTTCCACTCATCAGCTTTTTCTTTTTACCTGAGGCCAGATAGCTTTGATAATGACTACAATATACTCTAAGATTTGCTAACACAACTTCCTCCATTCCTTTTTTCCTTTTATTCCCCCCCCCCCCTTTTTAAACCCTTACTGTCTGATGTAGAATTGGTACTAAATATCTGTTCCAAGGTAGAAGAGCAGAAAGGGATAGGATAGGCAATGGGGCCAAGTGACTCCATAGGAATGCTATCATGGGCTTGGAATTAAGACTTTTGGTGAAATTCTACTTCTGACACATAATGGTTATGTATATCCTTAGGCAAATCCCAGTCTTTGAGTTTTCGGGGTAACTGTCTAAAAATTTAAGTGGAAGAGGAGGTGTTGATTTGTACTGGTAGGAGTTTTCTCATGGCAATTTTACCATATCACTCACAACAGTACTCCCAACCTCAACCCCCAAATAATAATGTTATTATTTTGCTTAATTCTACAAAGTATCCCCTTGTTAATTTGATTAAATGTATGGATTAATTTGATTAATCCTATTTTTTACTATACTGACAAAACCAAGAAATGAGCATTGAGTATTTCCAAGTTCCTTCTTAGCCATCCTTACTGAATAATTATCCATTTCATGCCCTCCTAATGGTGGGGACACTCCAAGATTCTGTTTCTTCTCCTCTTTGTACTCTCACTTTTGTCTTCACATCAGCACTTATTTTAAAAAAAAAGCACTTTGGTATGAATCAGTGCCTGGTATATATTAAGTACTTTATAAATATTTGATTGATTGGTGACCTCAGCAACTCCTCTGGGTTTAAGTATCAGCTCTAAGTAGATGACTCAGAGATCCAGAACCATTCTCTCTCCTGAGCCCTTGTCTTTCCTGCAATACCAAGACATTTCAAAATGGTTGTCTCATAGTTATTTCAAACTCAACATGTCAGGGGCAGCTTAGTGGATTGAAGGTCAGGCCTAGAGATGGGAGGTCTTGGGTTCAAATCTGGCCTCAAGACACTTCCTAGCTGTGTGACCCTGGGCAAGTCACTTAACCTCACTTGTCTAGCCCTTACTTACCATTCTTTGCCCCGGAACCGATACTTAGGATCAAGTCTCAGACAGAAGGTAAGGGTTGTTTTTTTTTTTAATATTAAAAAAATTGAACATGTGATAAATAGAATTCATTATTTTTGCTTCTAATTCCCAATCCTAGTGAACTTCCCTATTTCTGCTGAGGGAACTACCCAACCTCCCAGCCTTCCAGTTTTGTAACTTCAGTATTGACCTCAAATTCTTACTCTCCCTCACCCCACATATCTAATCACTTGTGAAATATTATTATTTCTACATCCAAAGCATCTCTTGCATGCATCCTCTTCCCAATTGTTCAGTCACCAACTTAGTTCAGGCCTTCATCACATCTTGCCTTATTATTGCAATGGTCCCATAACTAATCTCTCTGCATTGTTTCTCTGAATTAGAAACCAAACCATTCTCCAGGTAGTGCAGCCAGTGATTTTTCTTAGTATCAGGTTGGATCATATTAGAAGCTTACTTACTAGTTGCTAATGAGCCCGGAATCCAATTCATCTTTCTCTCATCCTTTATGTTAGTTTTATAATATGTGCAATTACTAGTAGAGTAATATAATGGTACGTATAGTACATAGATAGAAGAGCAAGTAGGTTCCTGGACCTGGAATCAGGAGGACCCGAGTTCAGATTGTGCTTCAGACACTTATTATCTGTGTAAATCTGATTAAATCACTCACCCTCTCAAACTCAGATTCCCTAACAGGAAAATAAGAGTACCTTCCTTACAGGGTTATCAGGATCAGATCTAAAGTCTCTAGAGCATATATATTTATATATGCTCTAGAGACTTTAGACATATAAATGCTAGTTATTAGTACATGTATATAAAATACATGTACATAAATGTATTGGGCGATTCATGCTCAAAAATAATTTACCAGTAGTCAAGCACATTTAAAGGTAGAGAAATAAATATTGGCTATTTGCCTGGTTAGCTTGGCTATTCGTTGATTACATTTACATTCAGAAGATCTCAATTGGTGAAAAACCTAATTTAATAGTGGTAGGAACTAGGGGACCAGTTTTTGACACTCCCAGTGAGCAAAGAATGTTCATACTGGATTTCCAAATCTTTGCTCGTGTTCTTCCTAGCAAGTATAGCAAACAGCATTTTATTTCTGACATGAAAATCTGGAGTAAGGTCAAGGAGAACTTTTCCGAACCCCGTCGCTCATGACAAGGCTATGGCATTAGATAATATATTCATTCCTACAAAGTCAAAGACCAAGTGGTTTGGCTGTGACTCTTGCCAATTCCATCTGAAAATGAGAGGTGAGGTGGAACTTAATAACTTGGCTCTATTTCAGGAACAGGCAGGCAATACTGTTAACGATTGACCTGTCCACTTCCTGTAGTTCAAAGGGGATTCTCAAGAGGGGTAGGCCCAATTGTATGACTCCCAAGTTTTGCTAGGTGAACTTCACTGAGCAAAACCAGTTTGATAATTAGTACCATAAAGGCATTCCAACATTTTGGGCTACTCAGCCCTATGGAATATGTTCTTTTTAAAAATTTACTCTCATCCCATACTCAATAGTCCTTGTCATCAATCCTTTCCTGGGAGAGCTTCAGGCTGACTTGTAGCATAACCTTTATGCAGCCAAAGCTGAAAACAAATGAGGGGTTACTTCATTCCTTGGAGCTCTGGAGCATAGGAGAGAGCAGGTTTTGAAACCCAACTTCAACCTATGTATATGGACAAGTCTTGGATTCTATCATTTGTCATTTCTTGAGACTGGGAACAAAGTGGCTGGAACGATCCTTCTCAATGGTGTGCCAGTTGTTGGTATGGCAACTTATTTAAAAATGTAAAAACCATTCTTAGCTTGTAGCAGGTGGTGAGCAGATTTGGCCTGTGAATTGTCATTTGTGGGCCCCTTGATCTGGATTAGTTCAGAAATCCCCATTACAACCCAGCTGAAAAGTAGCCTTTTAAATGTTTGCTTCACTTATGCAAAAGTAGCCACTATTCCAAAGAGAACTTTAATCAGTACTTGTTGACACTGGTTTTTTTTTTATTGTTGTTCCCTGATTAGACTTGACTAATATTGAGTTTGTTATGTCCTTTCTCAGAAGTGACATGTATCTCCTCAATCAGAGGATTGGCAGGTCATTAGATACAAGGAATTATCATTCAGTCATTCAATCACATGACTCTTCATGACCTTGTGGACCACAGCACACCAGGCCCTTCTAGCTCCTACCTCCCAATTGCTTCTATGACACTATCCAGCTTCTTCTCTGACCTTCAATAGGTCCCAACATTAAGGTCTTTTCCAGTGAGCCCCATCTTCTCATCATATGGCCAAAGTATTTAAGCTTCAGCTTCAATATTTGTCTTCCAAAAGAATATTTTGAATTAATTTCTTTAAGTATTGACTGATTTGGCCTCCTTGATGTCCAAGGAACTCTAAGTCTTCTCCAGCACAAGATAATAGGAGAGGACATGAGAATACATAAGATATAATGAAAATGTCTTAAAATTGGTGTGTTCTTCTGCCAATACTGGTCTACAAAAACCACTTTAGTCTAGAGATAATCATGAAATGTGAGCCCGTAATGTGATGTGTGGGACCATTCAAGCAGGAAGAAGTGCTAGCCAATGTATGGTATATGATCTTCCAGAAGAAAAATCTTTCAGCAGTTTAAGTCAGAAAATGTGTTCACTTCTCTCCTTGCCATTTGTGTCCTCTGAGGCTCTAAGTGGTTCTATTTCATTCACTTTTGAACTCTGGTCATTATCCTCATTCCTGTCTGTCACCAGGATATTGGTAACCCACAATGAGTGTGACAGCAGAGCTCTGCTTCATTTGTGTGTTATGGCCATTCATTCATAAACTGATTGCTACCTATCTTGAGAATGAACCTGTTCCCTGCCCAAGGATTTCCCTAATTACTAACTCATGACAGTATTCCCTTGGATGGAGCTCATCAACAAGTGCTGGCAGGTTGGTGGTAGCCATGTTCACCCAAGCTAATTCATTCCAGGTAGATGAATCCAAGTCCTCCAAAAACTGATCCACAAAGCAGGAGTGTTCCAAGATGTCCTACTACAGAATGCACAAATAGTTGGCATAGATCTCTTTCCACTGCTGTGGCTAGAAAATGGTTAAAAAACTTAATTTTAAGAGGGACATAAACAAATCTCTTTGAGCATGGATTTCTTCTGAAGTGTAGGCCTGACCATGTCACTCCCCTGCTCAATAAATTGATGGTTTTCTATTGCCTGTGGGATCAAATATAAGTTTCTCTATCTAGTTTTTAAAGCACAAAGCTCCAAACAGCATGGAGGGCAGTCCCAGAAACCTGGACACAGAACCTGAAACAAATTGGGGCATAAATTGGACAATTCCTCCAGAAGGTGAGTCATAACTTTAGCCACCAAGCAATGTTTCCCCAAGTATGACCCAAACAGAGATATGTTAATAAAAGAAAATGCCAAACACAACGAAGAAATACCTTGGACTGAGAAATGCCCAAGGAATAAACCCACAGCAAATTCAATTAGGGTCTCAGAGAAAAAATGTCTTGGTCACAAGGACTTTGCAAGTATTTAGAAAAAAAGACAAAAGATCCAAAATGTTATAGCTAGGGAGAAAAGAACAGTAAATACAATTAATTCAGAACTGACAGTAAGAAATTTTACTCAAAAACGAAATGCCTTGAAAATTAGAAGAGGCTCCAATAAAAACAAATTGATGAAGCAATAATATCAAAACAAAATCAAAAGTTTGCAAAAAAAAAAAGAATAAAAGGAATATATTTAGAAAACTACCAACTTGGAAAATATACCAAGTAGAGATAATATAATCACTAGATTATCTGAATATCAAACTAAGAACAAAATCAAACAAAACAAGCTTGGATACAATATTTCAAGATACCATAAATGAAAACTCCCCAGATCCATTACAACGAGGTGGCAGTCATAAAATAACCCAAATCCAAAAATTGTAGGTCACAGAAAAAAAATACTGCAAATCAAAAACAAAAAGTGCAGGTGCAAGGGAACCACAGCTACAGATGACACATTACCACAAACATGGCAACTGTAACAATAAAGGAGGAGAGCTTGGAACTTACAACTAAGAATAACTTATCATACAAAACTGACTATATAATCCTTTAGGGAAGAAATGGATTCTTGATGAAATAAGAGGAATATCAAGCATTTCTAATAAAAGGCTAAAACTGAGTTGAAACTTTGAAATAGAAATGTAGGGATCAAGAGAAAAATAGAGTGCACATTTGATCAATTTGGAAGGGATTATGTTAGGAGTGTTATTTCCATGCTTAAAAAGGGTGCTGAGAAAAGTATATGGTAAGAATTTCAACATCATAGAGGATAGGTACATAAAAGAGAAGGTGTGGATCTGTTCAATTTTGAAGATCTTGGAAGAAAATGGAAATGGGAAGAATAAGGGACTATACTGGAGAGGAAAGAAGGGAGATGAAATCACTATTTCATATAAGGATACATAAGTTGGCAAGTATGAAAATAAGAAGGGGTGGAGACAATAGGCACCTACTGAACCTCACTACGATGTGAATAAGAAAAAGGAAGATAAAATAAAATCATATACACACAGAGATCGTGGCACAAAAATATATTAAACTCATCAGAGAGGTAGATGGGTACAGAGAGAAGGAAGGGGGTGTAAGAAAGAGGAAGGATATGTAAGAGTAATAGGGAACAAAACAAACTCAAGTTGGAGGAAGAAGTGTAAAGAGAATGTAAAGGAAAGTAAAAAGTGCAAACAAGATTGGGACAGAACAAGAAGAAAAGAAGCAAAAGAGTTCATTTATAGATCAGATTTGTTAGGTAAGCTTCTCTTACCTAAGAGAAGCTTTTGCCACCTTATTTGTAAAGAAGGAAGGAGAGGAGAAAGAGGGGGGAAAAAGTACAAGAAGATAGTATGGAAGGAAATACACAATAATCATAATTCTGAGTGTGAATGGGATGAACTCGCCCATAAAATGGAAAAATAGCATAACAGTTTGAAAGCAGAAATATGCATATAACAATAAGCTGTTTATAAGATACACATTTGGAATATAAAGATTCATAGTCAAAATACTGGGCTGGAATGGAATCTATTTTTGCTTAAGTGAACTTGAAAAAGTAGGATTACCATTCATAATTTCAGATAAGGCAAATGAGATAAACAGGAAAACTATATATGCTCAAAAATATCATAATCAAAATCTAAATCTAAAAAAATTCAAAAGTGAAAATTCACAATAGAACCTTATAAAAACTAGGTGTGATATATCTTTTAACAATAACTGAATGGGAACAGAAAAGCATTTATATATTGTTAGGATGTGTTACACTTTTATAAAAACTATTATCTATTAGGTCATAAAAAAGTTTCCCTCAACAAAAATGCAGAAAAGTAGAAATAGTAAATATACTATTTGCTAATCATAACATAATAAAGTCAATAAACATCCTTTGAAAAAATGTAAAATATTTAGAAACAAAATAATAGTAAAGAATTAGTGTATCAAAAAACAAATGGAAGAAAATTTCAAAGAAAATGATAACAATGAGTCAATCTCCCAATTATGATGCAGCTAACATAATTCTTTTTCTTTTAACCTTTGTTTTTTGTCTTAGAACCAATACTAAGTATCAGTTCTAAGGCAGAAGAGTGGTAAGGGACAGACTTGATAACTGGAGTTAAGTGACTTGTACAGGATCACAAAGCTAGGAAGTATCTGAGGTCAGATTGAACCCAGGTCCTTTTGACTCCAGGCCTGGGGCTCTATCTGAGCTACCTAGCTTGCCCCTTCAGTTAACATAATTCTTAAGGGAAAATTTATACCTCTCAGTGCTTTCATCAATAAAAAAATACAAATCAATAATTTGGAAATAAACTAAAAAACTAGAAAAGTAATAAAAAAGCACAATTAAGCAACAAAATATAAGTTCTGAAAATAAAAGACTAAAAAAGCCCACTGAATTAATAAATTAAACTAAGGGCTATTTTTTAAATTAAGAAAATAGACCTTTTAATATGTTTTTGAAAAAGGAGGAAAACCTTTAATTACATATCTAAAATGAAAAAAAAATTCACAATACTTGGAAAGGAAGCAAAATATAATATACTTCTAAAATATCTAGAATAACAAAAAAAGAATTAAATAACCCAATTATCAGAAAAATAAATTGAATAAGCTATTAATGAATTCTCAAAGAAAAAAATATAGAACCAGTTGGATTTACGAGTGAATATTTTCAAACACTCAAAAAATAAGAAATTCCAGTATTACATAAACTGCTTGCAAAAACTGGAAAGTGATGAAAAAATTTTAAATATCAGCAAAAAGCCAACACAACACTTTGAAAATATTATATACAATAGATCAGTTTGGATTTATATAAGGAAAACTATAAACATAATAAACCACATTAATAATGAAAATATTTTTAAAGTGACTGTACTAATAGATATTAAAATGGCTTGACAAAATCCAGTATATTTCTGTTAAAACATTATAAAGCACAAGGAAATTTCTCTACTACAGTAATATCTCTTTATAAGAAAAATAAATTGAAGGAATAAACATATGCAAAGAAGGAACAAAAGTATCATTATCTATAATAACCCTAAATTAAGACTAAAAATTAATTCAAATAATTTACACATCAGCAAAATTATAGGATATAAAAGAAATATAGATAATTTAGCATTCCTGTGTTTTATCAAACCAAACAGGAAATTATAGAAAGAGAAGTTCCATTCAAAATAACCACAGAATGTACAAAATATTTGGGAATTTGTCTATCAAAATATATCCATGACTTATACAACCATGTAACATTACACAAAGTCAGAACTATGTGACTAGTGATCATGGATAGGTGGTGCCAATTTAATTGAAGACATAATACTCTCTAAATTAATGTGCTTATTCGGTGCTATGTCAATCAAACTACCAAAAAGTTTATAAAGCTAGAAAAAAAATTAATGAAATATATCTAAAAGAATCAAAAGTTCAAAGATACAAAGGAAAATAATAAAAATGGGAAAGAATTGGCA
The DNA here is from genome assembly GCF_027887165.1 of Monodelphis domestica. Lineage (NCBI taxonomy): Eukaryota > Metazoa > Chordata > Mammalia > Didelphimorphia > Didelphidae > Monodelphis > Monodelphis domestica. Next base: position 199,423,963 of record NC_077233.1, read on the forward strand.
GTACCAGTTTTCAAAATGTAGTACAATGCCATGATGATGACACTAACATTAATAAGCATTTATATAGTGCTTCAAGGTTTTGCAAAGAGCTTTACATATATTATCTTAATTTTATTTTCATAACTACCTTGCGACTGAAACCATATCTGAACTTAGGACTGTTAGTGACTATAGGTCTAACACTTGATAGATTACTGCAACACTAAGTTGCCTGGCCAATTGTGAACCTGATAGTTAGGGTTAAAAAATTGAGTCAATCATATGGAAAAGATTAGATACACCACACAGACCCAAATGAACATAATAATGACAATGTTCAATAAACTCAAAGACCCAAATTATTGGGAAATCTATTTAGCAACCACACAAAACAAACAATAAGTTGGAAAAACCAGAAAGCTGTCTGGCAGAAATTACAAATTGGTCAATATCTCACACCATAAGCTTCAAACAGGAGACAAAAAGGTGACATTATAAGCACAGTTGAGGAATAAGAAATTAACTTCTCAGATATATGGATAAGTGAAGTGAAAAAGAAATAGAGGGTCACAAGATAAAATGGATAATTTCGATCACATAAATTGAAGTTTGTTTTTCACAAAAATCCAATATAGCTAAGAAAAAAGGGAGAATCTTGAGGGGGAGGACTTTTGTAGCAAGTTTCCTTAATAAAGTTTTACATATGTGGTATATAAGGAACTTATTCAAAAACCATTCTCAAATAGACATATGCTCAAAGGATATAAACAAAATTTTTAAATTAAGAAATCAAAAGGATTAACAGCAATATTTTAAAAAATGCATTGAATCCCTAATAACTGGAGAAAGGAAAATAAAAAACTTCTAATAGTCTAACTCACAGCTAGTCATTGTTTTAGGCCAATAGATGTATGAAGCTTCCTAAGCAGTAAATAATTGCAGAACATGTTCTTTCACAACACACACTTGGCATTACCCCTCATCCGGACATCTCTTGTAACAAATTATTACATTTTTAAACAGGCAATTTAGCAAAAACAACATTATCAACCAACTGTGACAATATATGCAATATTCCACATTTATGATCCCATACTTGTACAATGGAAATATTTTTTCTCACCTCTTTCCAAAGCCATGCTTGATCATTTAATTACATAGCATTTAGTTTCTTTGCTGTTATTTTTTCCATCTTCCCATTGTGGCATTGCCTGTTGTAGTAACTCACACAACTAGAACCCTAGTGAAGGTCTTCATTGTTCCATGCCTAGATGACTGTAAAATCCCTCCAGATTATTTTCCTGCCTCCAGTGTCCCAAACAATACCCCACTCAACATCCAAAGTTGAGTCAGAAATCCATAAAGCATTATATAAATGCTTGTATTTCTTCTGTAGGGTTCGCAAAGGGCTTTCATCACAACAATTCAGTGAGGATAATGCTTTCCCAGCAACGTTTCTCAAATATTGAATTCTTATCCAAATGTTAGATTACTATGATCATGTATTGGCCACCCAACCAATTCCATTGATCCATTAATCTTATTTCTTAGCCAGTACCAGACTGTTTTGATTACTTCTTTGTAATATAATTTGAAATCTGGAACTGCTGGTCATTGATTCCCTTGATATTCTTGAGCTTGTACTTACAGGTGAATTTTGTTATGATTTTTTTCCTAGCTCTGTAAAATTATTTGGTTGTTTAATCAGTATGGCACTGAGTAAGTTAGCTTAGGTAGAATTGTCATTTTTATTATGTTGTCTCAGATTACACATGAGCAATTAAAATATCTCCTGTTGTTAGATCTGCCTTTATTTCCATGAAAATGGTTTTATAATTGAATATAATACCTGGGTTTTTCTTGGCAAATAGACTAAAATATTTTATATTGTCTGTCATTATTTCAAATGGAATTTCTTCCCTCCTGTTAGATTTTGTTGGTATACACAGAAATGCTGATGATTTATGTTGGTTTATTTTATATCCTACAACTCTGCCTAAGTTGTTAGTTGTTTCAACAAGTTTTTTAGTTGATTCTCTAGGATTCTCTCAGGATACTATCATATCATCTGCAAACAGTGATAGTTTCATATTTTCATAGCCTATTTTATTCCTTCAATTTTTTTCTTGTCTTACTGCTACAAGATAGCATGTCTAGTACAATACTGAGTAATAGTGGTGATAATAGACTTCCTTATTTCACTCCAATTCTTTCTGAAAAGAATGCCACTCAAATTTGATAAACATACCATCTATAGCATTAAATCATTCATAAAACAAAACATTGAACAAGATTAGGCTAAACACAGAACTAAATGGAATGCCTCTAGAGACCTCCCCTTAAATTGACATTAATCCAGTAGTCTTTGGATAGCATCATTCAAGCAAGTAACAATTCCTACTTCTCCAGCAACTCTATCTTTATTCTAAAATGGGCATTATTCAAGCTCTTATGCCTTCTTAAATAGAACAATCAGCTGAAGAGGAATGAATTAAAATACTTATTAAGTTAGTATTGTATATCAAGTCCTATGTTAGGCACTGGGGATATGAATTAAAAAGAGAAAGACTGCAAAGGAAGAAAATAAAAACTCTCAAATACTTTAGTTTTCATGCTTTTTGCTATGGAAATGACTGGAGTTTTAAGCTTATCCTGACTGAGCTTTTGGGGGAATTTCAATTTGGGTACTTAGTCTTCTGTGTCTATAGCTTCTATAAGTCTCATTCATTACTTTTCCCTTAAAAATATTTAAATATATCACATGCTTTCATATGTTCAAATGTATACAAAACATTGTATGAATTTACACTTATGTAGCACCGCATGAAGCATTTTGCCTCATAATACCCTTGTGATATAAGTAGTACAAATATTATTTCCATTTGGCACATGAGGAAACTAAGTTCTAGAGAAATGAAGTTTATGTTATACAAGTGTCAGGACCAAGACTTAAACCTCCAAAATGCATGGGTCTGCCTCTGTTGCTCATGAATAGCAGATATGATTTGAAAAGCCTTGTCCACCAGAAGACAATTTTTCATCACTCAGACTAAGCAAATACTTTGTTCGTACTTCCTACTAACTTTTAACATATTCTGGAGGCCACTGAATTGTCAAGAATGAGCTCCTGCAAAGTCTTTGGTATTCTACATTATAGTTATCTGAGCACTGTAGAAAACTATGGCCTCTATGTGGGTTATATAAAACAACTCTAAATGTTCAAATAGAATATCCAATGCATTAGGTGACTCAGTGGATAGACCACTGGGCTTAAGAGTCAGGAAGAGAAGACCCAAGTTGAAATCTGGCCTCAGAAATCTGGTCATACTAGCTGTATGACCACTGGCAAGTCACTTCACCCATTTGCCTTAATCCACTGGAGAAGGAAATAGAATACTGCTCTAGTACTTTTGTCAAAAAAACCTCATGGTCCAAAAGGTCCTGAAGAGGTGGATACAACTGAACAACAATGATGCTTTAAAAAATTAATCAAGATAAATGTCTACAGTTCTATGGTTCAGGATACAAATGCTATGTTTTAACTTTGATTTGGAAATCATTGTTATCTTTTCGCTTTGTATTCTATTTTGTTTTATATCACTATATAAGCTCACAGACAGACAAGCTCAATTCTACCAAATTAGAACAAATTAGTAAATTATATCTATTTTGTTTAAATGAACCATTTATTCATCTAACTAGCAGCTACTATCTTTGGAAGCTTTTAATATACCCAAATAGCACTTACTGACTTTAGGAAAATAAATTATACTTATAACAAAAGTATATTTTAAAATATCTACTTGATATATACCATAAAGAATCTAGTAGAATCCTTAGGCAAGTTATTAAAAAATAATTGAATCAAAGAGTTTTGGCACTTAGCAGATCTAACAGAGTAGATGCTCAATGCATAATTGTTGTTAAACAACAACTAAACAACTGCTTACACCATTGATAGCCATTAATATTTCATCAACTTTGGAAAAGATCATCTTGTGGCAGAAAGAATTTGGAAACCATTACATGTAAAAGGATAGTATATACAATAGTGAAAAACAAATCAGCTAAACTTTAATTTAATGATCAATGACTTAATAAATCTGTGGGCAACAATACCATGCCTTACGTATAAGAGAATTATAAATCCCAAAACTAACAAGTCTGATTAATATAAAGGGATTTGAAATGAAATGTCCCATTATTTGCAGTCCACCTTTGTCTTTTCTCTCTAATCTTTGATTTTAGTTGAGTATAAGTCTAGTATTAACTGCTGCCAAGGCTAATCTCTACTTCATTCTATTTTACTCGGCAATATCTGAATTTTTTCAAACCAGTTCCCATAGTAATCATTTATCCAACTTCTTGGTAGTATGCTATAAAAGAAAGGAAATTAATATGAACCAGAGCTTTAGGAAAATTTTTCTTTGCAGAAAGGTTATAACACTAATCCCTCACTATTACCTCCTTTCAAAATGTTTTGGGGGTAGAAGGCAGTAGGGGTGGGAGGTTAAGTAAGGAAATATAAACACAGAATCATAGCTGGGTGGGATATTTGCTGTTTTACTGTTAATCTGACACATCTAAACCAAAGCATTCACAATACTTGATATACTTTTAAGGGAATCATATACAATAGTCTTAGACATGACCACAGAACAAGCAGAACAAGTAAAACTACAGAAGGCCTTAAAATATATCCACAGTGTATTATTTCAATAGTCATTCATTTACAAATTAGACTACATACCATTCATTTTATTTGTAATTTTCTTTCATAGTTTTATTCAGGCAAGATTCATCCAAGGAAAGGCAACTTACAGTTTTGTTTTTCTGCATTTTTTAAAACTACATTAGTTAATACAAAATGTTATTGTTCTCACTTTTCTTTCTTTTCTAAGGAGTAAATTAGTAAGATTCTCAGATGGCAGCCAAAACCAAGAGGTTCTATACTTAAAAACAGCCAAAGGAAACCTGAATGTATACAGCAGCAAATATGCATGTGATGCTGATTAAAAGAAAACTAAATAAACTTTCAGGTTTCCAGTATTATTAAGAGTACTGCATTTCTACACAATCATTCAAAGGTTTAAAAATTGCTGCACACAAAAATCACTCTAGAGATTCTAACATCTTTGAAATTTCTACTATGAGAATTTAAATAGTTGCCTCATGGTACTGACCTCATGACTTAAAGTCAGTTAAAATTCAGTGTTATTTGTGACTTTCCCTTTATAAAGTAACCAGTTGGTAAATGAATACCTAAGGGGCAAAAATGAAGTCTTAACACTGTCATGAACAAAAAGAGAAAATGTAAGATAAACCATTAGGATATGGATACAAAAATGGAAATAAAATAACTTTTAACCATTAACCCTGCACAACAGGGTTTAGGTCAACTCTCAGAACTTGCATGTTCTCATGGTTTACTACAATTTATTTTAACATGACTATTTGCACTTTTTTAGATGTACATTTAAAAAAAAAAGAATATTACATTAGTGCAACAAGGGTTAATACATTGAGATGTTTTAAAAAATATTTATAAATTTGTTTCTGGTATGTGAAAGCATTTGGCAATATTTTTACAGCATTTGATTTTTACAGAATTAAAATTTCATACAGTACTCATCTTGGTGGTTTTCGTCTTTTTTTTTAAAAAAAAAATCACATAAAATATATAAATTACACAGCTTGACTGCATGATACTGTTATTTCCAGTTTCTTATACTGGTAATTAAAACCTTCATTAATTCTGTTAACAAATCATACCTGTACATTTATGAAGGCAACTAACATGATTTGCAAACAAAACCTTCAGGTTTTATGTTATTTACCAAGGTGTCCAGTTCAGCATCAAAACAAAACACAGTATGTAAATCTACAAAGCAATTTACAAATTCACTAGTTCATGTGATACAAACTGTTTCAATCGTTCGAGGTACTGTCCATAAAGTTCCACATCATTATGACCTGCTCCTTCAACCCAGAGAGGCTCCACAGGTCTTTGGCAGCGTTCAAATAATGCGAGGCCATGTGAAAAGTCAATGACTTCATCTTCAGTCCCATGAATTATTAACACTGGTGAGGTTATTTTAGAGACTTTGTCAATGCTGTGAGGAAAAGGGGAAAGGAAAAATAAACTAGCTATACAAATGAACCATGAATTTTTTGCAATGAAAGATCTGAGATTATTCAGTCATTAAAAATGTCTCTGAATCAGCTCAGAAGAGATTGTTTTCTCTTGATTAAGAATCAAGGTATTGTGGAAAGATCACTCATTAAGAATAAAGAGTTAGAAGGCCTGGGTTAGGGTCGTGCCATTCCCATTTACTAGCTTTGTGACCTTGGGCCTTAGTATCTCTCAGATATAAAATGTGAAGGAAATAGATAAAAGATCTAATTCCGCTCAGCTCTAATATGCTGTTGAAAAACAGAATACAAGTGACTGAAATAAAACTACATAAAGTTATGCTAAAAATTTCCCAAACTAGATTCCTACATTAAAAATTTACGTTAGAATCTAACTTTTTCTCTGCAGAATAAGCAAAACACCAAGGGGAAATCTGAGCTTGATGAGGAAGATGAGTTTATGTATATTCCTAGAGAATCCCTCAATAAAAGTTGCTACCATACTAAGTTTCTGGTGATAATGATCAAAGGCAGTCTCACAGAACTTGCACAAGCTGTTGAGAGATCATTCACTCTAGCAGAGTTACAGTAGTGCAATGGTCTTCTCTGCAAGGAACCCAAATCATCATGTACTCTACATTATAGGGTGGGGTGGACAGAGAAACAACTCATGTAATAGGAAGGACATTTATTTCCTGTCCTCTCTCTTCTACAGTATCTAGTCTCCATAACCAATTTGTGCAGTTAAAAGGTACTAGGATACAATATCCAGAGCTACTGGTAGGAAATAAATCAGTAAAGCAATATTTCTGAGAGACTTTAAACCTCTATGGATCACCACTGCTGAGGACTCCCTCAAACTATCAAACAGTATAAACAGATAATATTTTCTATTTAAAAACAAGCAACAACTTAGTAGCTAGATCACATCTCTTCACAAAATTATTTTGATGTGAATTATGATTTATACTGTGAATTGTTTGATTTTACTGTACTCAGGAGAATAAAAAATGTTCCAAAACAAGCTTTTTTTTTTTTAACCAAAACCTGTTGTATCATAATAATAGTAACAGCTGATATTTATAGTACTTTAAAGTTTGCAAAGCATTCAAGATACCATTTCATTTGTCCCTCATACCAATCCTATTAAGAGGTTCTATTATTAGCCCTTGAAGCTGAGAGAGGTTAAGGGACATGCTCAAGGTAACAGGATTCAAATTCAGGAGATCCTAACTCCAAGCCCAGTGGGCTGTCCACTATACCAACTTGCTATAATCAGTGTACCAATACAGACTGGTACTTTCTCTGCAACTCATAACCATACAGAGTTGTCCAGGGCATCCCTATCCCTTTGCCCAGAGTTACAAAAAGGCAGAATCCACATCTTCTTAAATCCAAGGTCAGCTTTCTCTCCACTATGACATACCACTTCTTCATCAAAAGAAGTTTTAAAGCTCTCAAGTTTTAGGACAGAAATCTACGTTCTTGCCGGTTGGGGCAACTATCCACTGCTGAGCCAAGAGCAAAAGAAAAAGCTAAATATTCTCTAGTTGTATGAATAAGTTGGCCTAAGTAGAACAAGAGTGTCTTCTTGACTTTGTCCCTCTACACAGTGCCTTGTCTGAATAGCACATATGCTTAGTTCCACTGCTCTTTCAAAATGGCATCTAATATGTTACTATCTAAGGGTCTAGTTCATATCCAATCAGCTTCCCCTCCTTCAAGCCACTTGTCTAGATGGTTAATTTTTAAAAGGATCTTTTTTTTTTTTTGAGTGATCCTGTTCTCAGTCATTGGCTTTTGGCTTGTCGTTTCCAAAATACTGAGCTATTACCAACAGAAGAAAGGAAACTAACTGAAATGTGACAATTCTCTTCTTTAACAAATCTTTCTCATGAATAGCTACAAATTTTTCTTAAATGTTCTAAGGATCAAGTAGGAAATAGCATTCTTCCTTTGAAAGTCTAAAAGACAGCAGAGAAGTCAAAGAGATTATATTTGGATTCCTACAAAACTCTTTTATTGCTTCATCAGTAACCTTTGAGGAACGATATTAACTTTTCCCCCAACTTACCCACCTTTCATACTAAATGTAGTGACTATCTAAGGTAATCAGAATTTTTATTTTATATTACTTTCCCTTCAATTTTTCCTATGTAATATTAAATAATTTGAATATTGCTACTTACTTTGGGAATGCATCAAAGCAGTAGGTCTTCTTAGTATCTGGAAAAGCTACCCGCATTCCTGAGGTCAAAGGGGAATGAAGAATGACAGCAGCACTCTCATACCGAGCAGCAAGATCCACAGATGGTACTGTTCCTATACTCTGGCCATATATAATCACATTTTCAGGGCGGATACCATACCTATAAAATACAGATGTTTATAAAAACATGATTATTTAAAAAGAACTAACGGTTGATCTTTTAAGACTCTGTACTATCAATAGGAAGAATATCATAAATGCTAGCTATAGAACCTGTCATTTTTGACTCTTCTTTTTCTTCATATCTAATCAATTGAGAAGTCTTGTCTACCTCCTCATCTTTGAAATTCTTTCTATTCTTACTCGGTCACTATTTTAGTTCAATCCTCTATTACTATTCAACTAGACTATTTGTAACAGCATTCTAAATTGGCCTCCCAGCTTCTATGCTCCCCACTTCCTCCAATTTATCCTCCATAAAACTATCAAAATCATCTTTCCAAGGCATAGCTATGATGACAATATTTTCTGGTCAAAAACCTCTAGTACCTTTGTCTCTAATATATAATATTACTCCATACCCTAGAATTTAGATCCTCTACAATTTAGTTCCAAACCTGCCTACCTTTCAAATCTAATCTTATTTTCTTTCTCTTCCCATAAAACAGACCACACTACTCCCAATTCCCTTAACAAAACATGACATTTTTCTGTTTGTATCCACTTATAGAAATTATTCTCATTTCAGGAAGGTATTCTCCTACAAATCTTTCAAAATTTTTATATTTTCTCAGATGAGGGGACAACTCCTCTATGAAGCCTTTCTTGATTCCTTCAATAGAATACTCTCTCTTAACCCTACTGCAACCTGGACCTCAGATAACTTATTCATATAAATGTATCCCTAAAACAAAAGGCAAGTTCTGTGAAGACAAGAATTGTTTTTGTCTGTGGATCTCCACTGCCTAGCCTCCTGCCTATTTTAGGGTAGGCACTTAATAAAGTCACCATTCTTACTCTGGATCATAAAACACTTAGCTAGTTGTCATTATTTTATCTTAAAATAATTCATATTACTATCCTGCTTGCTTATTTTAAACTAGATTATCGATTTAATAATTAACTGAATATAAAACCCCTTGATTTTTGTCATTAATTTGTGTATAAATCTGACACAATTCTAATTGTAAATGAATAAAATTAATTTTCTGGCAAATAGTAAATGAATGCTCAAATAACTTTTTTTCTTTAATCTTTATAGACTCTGAAAGCCAAAAGAGATTCCTTTTCCAATAAGTAAGAAAATCACATGATAAAGGTGACACAATTTACTTAGGGAAATACTTTCTAGATTACCCAAATCCTTTTTAGTAAGATGGGAGAGAAAATGAAAGGCAAATATCTATTTTACTAGAAAAAGGAAATTTATAGCCAGAAGAAAATTTATACATGCATCCAATTCACCCTTTTTTCATTTTCTAAATGAGGAAACTCAGAACCAGAAGTTAAGTGATTTGCTCTAGGCTACAACTCAGGTTCCAACTTTATAGTCAAGTCAAGCACACTCTCCCTTATATCAAACTGCCTTTATGGAAACAGTATGAAAGACAGTGGAAATGAGTTAAAATTATTCAATCAAATGCTTTAAAATACTTGATTTATCCAGATAGCCCTTGTCACTGATGATGAAATATTAAAAGATGTAGAAATAACTGTAAATTGCTTTTTTGGGGCTTTATATAATCTGATGTGTGGTTGAAGTGAGGAAATATTAACTGTTTACAAAAAGGAGAAAGGGTAGGTTAGTTATAAAATATTGACTTCTACACCAATATGTTCTCTAAATTAGGTAATTGCTTCACCAGAAATGCTAGTTTTGGGGGCAGTTAGGTAGCTCAGTAGATAACCAGGACTGGAAACAGAGGGTCCTGGGTTCAAATATGGCCTCAGATACTTCCTAGCTGTGTGATCCTAGGCAAGTCACTTAGCCCTCATCACCAAATGCTTACCATTTTTCTGCATTGTAATCAATACATAGTATTGATTCTAAGACAGAAGGTAAGGGTTTTAGAGAAAAACAAAAGGAAGTGCTAGTTTTAATTTGGCATGCATAAAAGATTATTTTAGTATTAAGAAGTTCAACCAGCTGCTTTTATAAATTAAGGAATGATTTTCCCCCCAAATCCTTCAGTTGATAAAGTTTAAATTTCAAGTTGAGTAAATAATGATGTATAGGATTGAAACTATATTACAATTCAACTACTATTTTTCCAGATATCATAGGATGTTGAATATATTAATGCAGAAGAAAGGAAAAGCAACTTATATCTGGCTATGTAGTGCCCAAACAAGAGAGTTTCTTCTTTTAAAAAATTTTGGTTTTAATAGAATGATAGCACAAATACACTTATTGAACCAAATGATATCTCATATCTCCTTCCAACTTTATTCCTTTCAGGTTCAGATCTAGCCAAAAAAAATTGTGGCATATATATCCAATTTGCCCGAAATATCAGTGACAGAATCAAAATTTGTACTTGTTTCAGTGTGCTAATTAATGGAACCATTTTGTTATTTTTACATAAAATTAACTATGAAGTACAATTTTAAATACCATTGCAGAAAGAACAGTGGGAGAGGAAAAAAAAATTAAAAACACAAAATTGGTTTGGGAGTCAGGAGACTTGGGTTTTTAGTTTCACCTTTACCACTAACTAGCAATAGAGCAATAAATAGAGCAATAGAGCACTTAACCTATATATATACATATATCTTGGTCTATTTTTTCATAGGAGAAAATGATCTGTGAGGTCCCTTTTAACCATAAAATCCTTTGATTTTTATGATTCTAAGGGCTGAAAGTAAATTATAAAGCACTAATAATGAATCTTCTATATTAGGGAATAAATTAATTCAATACAATGTATAGAGTACAGAAGTTAATGAAAATTCACTGCTGAAGACTCAAAATGTGAACTTATAATTTTATCATCTAACTTTCCTCCCTATACATAGAAAAGCATTATGACATAGTGACTTAAGAGAGCTAGCTTCTAAAACATTAAGATGTGTTTCAAAGTCATAACTCTGACACATTTCCTGGGTGTATGACCTTGGGCAATTAAGTCACTTAACCTCTCAAGTATTCTAGGCAGCTCTCTAAGACTCTAAATTGCAGAGATGATGCCAATCTGCTTTAAGTAAAAGGAGTTTCATCACCTGGGGGTTCCCTATACCAATGAAATCATAGATTCAGTTTCCATCCCTAACACATAAGGTATATGTCATATTGTAATATTACTAAATAATTAGGGAGCAATGTAGCTTGATAAAATATATGTGATAAACATTGCCACAACTTAGGATATATGAGAGTTCTCAGTACCTAAATATATTTTCATAGAAATACTGAGATTTGACTTTTATTTTAGTTTTCTATCTAAACAGTAAAAATCTAATCATTAAGAAAAAGTTTTATTTATGTTTGGCAAAACTTTTAAATTTCATTTCCTTTTGAATGTGAGTACAGTAATATATGTGAAGGTGTAAATCACAGGAACTTTATTCATTTTGTTGTTATTTGAGGCTGTTTTCTTTATCTTGAGCAAACTAAACTGCTATGGCCATTTATGGACCCAACCCTACTCTATAAATACTGATCAGTTCTCAGTTTCTTCTAACTTGCCCATGTGGGCCAATCCATCTCTTCTTAGGCAGCTTGGTGATTTTCTGTACCCGAAGACCCATCATATTGACGCCAGTCTTAATGTAAATTCCTGCTTGATTACAGGAGCTCTGAATTCTCAAATTCAAATAATCCACCAACTTCAGCTTCCACCAGTTGCAAGGACAACATACACGTGCCACTATCCCTGGCTTCTTAAGTGTTTTTAAGGTAACTTTAAAACTAAATAAATATTTCATTAAACTTGTCGGTTATGTTCATGGCATTCAAAGGTTGAGTAAACAAATAATTCAAATTTACCTTGTTCTAAGAGCCAACCAAGCTGCATCAACATCTGCATAAAGGTTCTTCTCTGTTGGTTTCCCAGAACTTGCTCCATATCCAGAATAATCATATGAGAATATATTGCAATTAATCCGTGAACCCAGTCCTATATAAAAACTGCTCATCTGACCAAGGTCAACAGCATTTCCATGTGAGAAGAGTAAAGTATATTTGGCATTGGGTGAGCAACGCACAAACATACAGGCAATCCTGTTACCTTTACTGGTTCTAGTCATAAAACACTCAATAGCATCTTTTTCTCTACTAGAGTACTGCCAGTCTGCTCTTTCTGAAAGATGTAGGGTCCATCGACTTCCACTGTCATCACACATCAGAGTGTAAGTAGGGTCAGGTGGTAAAAATGCTAGTTTAGAAGCAATTTTCCCTGGGCAGGGTGGACAGCAGAAGAGGCAACATAGTTCACCAAATGAAAGATTATTCATCTTCTATTCTGTAAAATAAAAGGCAACAATTGACTTTCAAATCACCAAATATGGGATTTGTACATCATTATATAGTAGAAGTTTATACAGACATGGTCAAGTTTTATGGTTTTTAAGGATCAAGACAGGTGTGATTTTTGGAACGTGAAAGTTCTGTAAAGCAATGGTTGGGCAAGTTCCCTAGGAAAAGTCACATCCAACTAATAAAAAAGGTACATGGCTCTTTGAAATTTCAAAATGAAATGAATGATAACTATACTCCACAAATGTGGGAAATAACATACAATAACCTCATGTATAGTAACTGATATTTACATAGAGCTTTAAGGTTTACAAAGTGCTTGTCAGTTCAACATTATCAAATACGAATCTCACCACACTTTGTGAAGCAGACACTAAAGATATTACCCCTATTTTTTAGATGAAGAGAAACTGAGGCTAGGAGAAGTTAAGCAACTAGCCCATGGTCACAAAGCCAATGTGTCTCCAATTCTAGTACCCTATTCATTAAGCCACATTTGTATAATGGACATAATAGAAAATCCTTAATATATTTTATAGTTTTAACATTAGTAAAATATTCAGAATCCTATGGAAGAAAGATAGGATCAAAAGGATACAGAATCAACAACTTTAGTCAATCGTTTAAAATTTTGTCCATTTCAGATGGGGCAGATCCTCCTATAACTTTAGTCTAAGATTCATTTGTGCCAAATGGATAACAAAATGTATTGAAAATAGGAGCTATACTAAGGAAGACAAGATACATTAAATGCGTTATTAGATCAAGAAGACAATTCTATTAAGAAAAAAGGAGAAATTTTAAAATTGTTTAAATATAACAATATTTTAATTATCACATAAATCATAACTTTCTAAGGAACAGAAATGAAAACTTTTCCTTGGCCTCTCTTTTTGATCCTTCCTTTACGTATCATGCACAGGATAGAAGCATTAAAAAGTAAACTTTGAAAACACCACACAAACTACATAATTTATATTTCTAGTACTATAGCCTACCTTTAAGAAGCATGCCTTAAAAGATACTATTTGTTCTGAAACCAATAAAACTACTTTTGTGGAATGACTATATATTCCTAGGGTATGTAAAGTAAAGGAAGATCTTAGGAAAGACAACAAGGAAATATTTATCAATCCCTGTCTTGATATAAATGGTTCTGGTTCTGCTTGCTTCAATTCACATCAGGCCATATGAAGCCCCCAGTGTTTCTCTAAATCTGTCCCTCCTTCTTCTCCCATGCTTATCTGGTGTAAGAAGATCTTCCTAAACCATCAAGAGACAGATACACAGGACTCCCCAAGGGAAACACTCTAAAGCTTCAAATTAATAACCATCTGAGGAAAGAAAAGGAGGCGTGGGGGAGTGGGGGGTGGGGAATCTTATCTCCTAAGCTGGTCAGGCCAGAGTTGGTAGCTGTGGAAGCTTCTAAGACATTTCTATATATTAGGATGGATTGATTGGTGCCCCAATTTTCTTTTCTCCCTAATAGCCCCCAGGGCTTATTTTAAGGGTCTTTTTTTCCTACTGTCATCCACCCTTTCTTCCACTTTCTCACTTCATCAGAATGAATAAGCACAGAACCATTGAGTTTTCCAAGGATTTTGAGATTAGAAGGAGAAAGAGGTCTGGGAGGGAAAAAAAAGGAAAGGGAAAGTTACAATAAATCTTGAGTCTACAGAAAAAAGTATCTTCTTCACTGACTCCTGTTCCTTATCTCAAGACTTACCAATATATGTAAAGAAAAACTTGACAAGAGTAAATATTTTTAAATTAAGTCCACTTACAGATTGGTTAATTTGTGGATTATAGGGCACCTCCACTCCTATTCTTTCTTTTGCTTCAACTCACTGCAGGTTGGATATTAACCAAGTTGGTGTATCACTGCTGCTAGGTTTGGTGGAGACCTTTTTTTTTTTTTTGAAGTCTTCTTTGACTTTGAACTCCCAGGTCTGATCCTGAGCTATGCCATATCTCCACCACCACCCAAATTTGTTGTTGTTCAGTTGTGTCTGAAACTTCATAACCCCAAGGACCCTATTATCCACAGGGTTTTCTTGGCAAGGATACTGGAGTGGTTTGCCATTTCCTTCTCCAATGGACTAAGGCAAAATGAGGTAAAGTGACTTGCCCAAGGTCACATAACTTGAGACTGAATTTGATTCAGGTCTTCTTTGCTCCAGGTCCAGCACTCTCTTCATTGAGTCATCTAGCTTCCCCACCACCAGAATGTTATGTGATAATCCCATGTTCAAAGAAAAGTGCTTTTCTTCCTATCTCATAAATTCCAATTCTGGGTTCAGGCAAATTTACCCAAACTTTATAGTAGCCTACTTTACCTTTCCTAAAGGGAATAAATGAAGGATATGTGGGTAAAAAAGCTTAAGCTGCAAGGGCTAGGAGGGATTTTAGAAATCACTTTGTTTACCCATATCAGTTTACAGATTAATAAACTCTGGTCCAGACTGACTAAGTCATTTATTCAAGATGACACAGACAGACTTAAGTCTTACTGACTGAGGACACAGTTCTTCCTACTGAATGTACTGCTAAAAAGGGTTACTAACTATGCTCATAGCAAACATAAACTGGCAAAATAGAAAGAAAAGGTTCAAGAATAACACCCGATAAGGTCAAGAAAGTAACTTAGAAGATGATAGAAAAAGGAAGGAAAGAACAAGTTTAGAGAAAATGTGGCCAAAGATAAATATTAAGAAACACAATGTTTTTCTAGAAGTGGTTTTAGACTCAAAATTATCTGTAGTATGTTAGTTAGCATGCCAAAGGTAGCAACCTTAACCTATAACAGCACTAGCCTATAAAGAGCCTAATTAATAAGCAAGTTGTACTTAGCTGGTTTAAGAACCTGTAATTTATCTCTCTATATAGTTTATACCTTGAGGTTTCCACACATAGTAAAGTAGTACTCTTAACTGGCTGGCTGAATGCCAGTGATAGAGCCAAGATAAAAAGAGAAATTATAAAAGGAGTATCATAGGAAAAGTGAAAGTGGAGAAAGGTAACTTTAATTAAAAAAACATCCCTGAGTCCTCTGGGCAGCAGCAAAATGAAATCATTGGCAAAAACACTCTTGGAAGTTTTCTATTTGAGTTACACCTTGGCTCCATCTTATCACAAGTTCCTTAAAATCTCTACTGATCCTGTAAGCAAAGTTTGGTCAGTAATTTAGGCAGTTTAGAAAGGTCAAGACTGTGTGCAAACAATGAGATGAAATAGGCCCTAGGGTACTGCAGCTTTCTTTTTAAGTTCCAATGTCTCTAAGGTTAGAGCTACTTATTTTGGCTCAGGAACATCCAAATAGTAAGCTATTTATCCAAGGACTATTTTTGGTTACTCATGATGAGCAGTTATTTCCATTTCTACATTAAATAACATCTAATGCATATGAAAAATATGACCCTAGATTATTAGATGTTGCATAAAAGTGTTTGTACATCTAAGCACTCAAAGTGATTGATGGAAGTATGAATAAGAAGATACTTTGGTTTTGATAAAAACTTTACAATGACATCTGGTGGTTTTAGTTTTAAAACAAAACAAACAAAAAAAACCTAACAAACCAAAACACCAGAAGTAAAGGTATTCCACTTGTGTATCCCTTCCATATGAGATTATGAGGCGTGATGCTCCAAAATCTGGATAATCTATGTAAAATATTTTGTCCCTCCCTTACCTTCATACCAGAGAATAAGTCCAAACCTTTTTTTTTATTGGGCGTTTACAGCATTTTATTGTAAAATATGGCTTAAGTATTTACTCATAGGCTATATATTTTCTAAACTTTTTCTGGGTTGTCTGCTGGCCTTCACATATCATCTATAGCTTCTGTAAAACTCCCTCTAAAATTACATTTAATTTCTTATGCTGACCCTTAATATACTGAAAACATGATTGGAAAATTTGGGATGTCAAAGGGATACCTGTATACTACTTTTTTTTTTAATTTTTAAAAAAACTTATAGAAGTCTTTTGTTACAGAAGATAGCATATTTGAGGCTTCTGACATACTGAATGTGAGCAAATCTAGAAAATTCTCTGAAAAATGGAGAGAAAACAGATTTATAGCAGTAATTCCTCATTGGGTGCTCCTTACACCAATGAATTAAGAAGTTAAGTCCCTAAGTGGGGGAGCAGGTCTTTTTGTGCTGGTAAAAAAAAATTGGAAACAGGGGGCAGCTGGGTGGCTCAATGGATTGAGAGACAGGAGGTCCTAAGTTCAAAACTGACCCCAGACACTTCCTAGCTGGGTGATCCTGGGCAAGTCACTTAACCCTCACTGCCTAGCCCTTACTGCTCTTCTGCCTTGGAACCAATACACAGTATTGATTTTAAGACAGAAAGTAAGGGTTTAAAGAGAGAAAAAGAAAATTGAGGGTATGTCCATCATTGGGAAATTACTAGACAAATTGTGATATATGATTGTACACTGAGAAGTGATGAGCAGGTAATAAAAATAAAACAAAAACTTGGAAAGACTGACATCAAGGCATAAAGAGTGAAATGAGCAGCCAAGAGAACATTATATACAGCTATAGAAATATTTGAAGATTAACTTGTGAATGTACAGCTCTAGAGAACAAATTGAAAAACTGAAACATGAAAGATACAATTTATATATACATTGTTTTGTTGGGTGGTATTTTCTCTGGTGCAGGAAAGGGAGGGAAAGGGTTGAGATATCTGAGAATAAAGTCTATTAAATGAAGTACTATTGGTAATGTGATATACATAATCTCTTCCTGAACTAAATCCAAAAATCTCATATGACCACTCCTGATAAGAAAAGGCAAGGTGAAAACAAAAGATAGTCCTGTTTAGAGTTGTTAAACAAGTATCCTCATATTAAAAAAGAGAGTTGCTCCAGTGGAATTGTTCCTTGGCTCCGGGAGGGAAAGACCATGAATCATGTAACCATGGAAAAATATTTTAAATTAATCAATAAAAAATAAAAACAGGGTTGCTATCTTTATGTGCCTAATGTGATGAACTCCCATAAAACCCAATTTTAATCATGGGAAAATCTGATCTTAACATTTCCAACATCTTTGAATATTTGCTTAAATTAAGCAATAGATGGACAAAAACTTTTTATAAGTGATCTCACTTTCTGTAATAAAAGTCAATTTCAACCCTTAATTTACCTGAAAATAGGTTTGCTTCTGGCAAAGTAAAGCCAAATCAAAACTATTAAGCAAAATAATTCTATTGTTAGACAAAATTTAGGAACTCACCTTCCATGAAAGCAGGACATTTTTTGGGGGGGCCTTTGTATCCTCATTACTTAACACAATGCCTATCAAAGACAGATTAATCACTTAATAAGTCCTGTTAATTTATTCACGAACTATTTTCCTATCCCATATCTTCATACCCAAACTCCCTTCCTGATTCAATTACTTCAACTGAATTATCATTTTCAAGTTGTGCTTCTTCCATTCCACCTCTCAACAAAACTAACAAGTGATCCTTAGACACTTTACAATCAATGTAGTTTTTTTCCCCTTAGAAATTTAAGTTCTAGAAGGCATTCTTTTTCTGAATAAACTATTTCATTTACATTGGGATATTTAGCTACTGCACTATTATTTATACAAGCCACTTCTTTGGTAATTGTAAAGGTAATCAAATGTACATGATTTTTTAAGTGAATGAAAATTCCTGAAGTAAAATAAGTTTCTTCACTATTCATTTTATTTCCATTTTCTTATGTCTTATATAAATTTGAAGCTTCTGTAAGAATTGGTTACGTTGCTAAGAACACCACATTTTTTATTGCAATCTTCATTCTATCCCATCCATCACTGTAACGCTTTTTTCCCTTTTGTTTGCAAATCACAAAAAGCTGATGCAACTTTGCTTTTTTCTTTTATTTTATATGCACTGTATAATATTCTATATCATAGATTTAGGCATTCTGACATCTTAACTTTTAAGAATTTACCATGATCAAATTCATGTCATTTAATTACACCATATTTTTGTTCTAATATAATAAATAACAAGACTCTTTAGCTTACATGTATCATAGTAACTGAATTTTGGTTTGAATTAAATACAATCTGGTTATTTTATAATTTGTACTATATCAAATTTCACATTCGAACCTGCATTAATCTCAACCTAGCTGTATGAATAAAACATGGTTAGGTACTACTTAACAACAACTTAGTCCTTGCCCTGGGCCTTGGAAGGGATAAGGTGCAGAAAATTAAGATACAAGGCACAATGTGATAAGTGCAAAGAACTTTGGTTAACAAGTAATTTAAGTTGAGGAGGGGATACCTTAATTATGTTTTAAGATTGATTTGAATAGACAGAGACCATACTTCATGTGAGGACTAACTGCAAATATATAAAAGTCAAAGATAGCAACACAAGAACAGAGAGTTAGTAATCAAATCTGGTTGGAACATAATATATGATAGGTGAATGAGTGAAATAAATGAATGTTACACCACAGATGTCCCAGGTGATAAAGTATTCTTTGAAATTGACATAGAAAAATGTAGATAGATTATGCAATTAGTAATTGTACTTCTGTTTGAGATTAACTCACAAATTATTGTTCCTTGTTTATATTAGCGCTTGAAAATCTGTTCACTAACAGTCAAAGGCATAGCTTTTATCAAAAGACACTTTTGCAGATGATATGATTTACTGAGAACTTTATTTAAAAGATTTATTTTAAAAATTAATCGAAATAATAACATCAGTAAAGTTGCAGGATTTAGAATAAACCCACACAAACCCTCAGTATTTCTGTATACTGATAAAACTAAGCAGAAAGAAAAAGAGAAAATTCACTTAAAATGTGAGAATGGATGCTTAAGAGTCTGCCTGCCAAAAGAAACATAGGATCTATATCACAACCACTACAAAATACTTTTTTATACAAAGACAGATTTAATATGAATTGTTCAAAGATAAGATAAGCTAATATAATAAATGCTTCTAAAAATAAACACTTCAAGAGTAGGGAGGGGAAAAAACAATCTAGAGGCAAAAGAGACTGCTACCTTGTTTAAGGAAGTGGATATTATTGTAAGATTGACAAAAGAAATAAAGGAAGACTGCCAAATGCCTGGAACTAGGCAATAAAAGTATTATCCATATGAACCTTTTCAGGAAAAAGCAGTATTAAGGAAAAATAAGTGGATTCAAAGGTACTACCATCAAGAGCGACATTATTCATTAAGATTAAGAGGAAGAAGGTACATCAAAGTAGTGAGTTAGTGATTTCCTGCTATCTGTTGCCCTGATAAAAGAATGGAGATTTTGCTGGCAGCCTAGGGTATATTATTTAAGATATCATGCAGTTTTCTCAGATTCTTCAAACCTGAAATAGTGCATAGAGAAAGGTTTGGGTTCCAATCTCAAGTAAAACACTTTCTAATGGAGTATCAGACATATAGCAGGCATTTAATGTTTATTGACTGACTGTGCAAGTCACAACTTTTCTGTTCCATTTTTCTCATCAGAAAAATGTTGCAGCCTTCCAATTCTAACTCTATGATCCAATTATTACAAATAACCCACTATTAAGTGGTCAAATTAAACCTCCCATAAAAATATACTGCTAGGGATTATTATGACCTGGAAAGAAATGGAAGATTTAAGGGTACTGCTAGTATTATTAATGCTGAATGAAGGTAGGAGCATTTGAAAAGAAAAATGGGTTTGGAGAAGTGAAGAGCTGATTATAAGTGAATCATAAAATTTGATTATGGATTCAGAGCATCATATGTCAATTCAGAAATGCATCCAAGAAGGGATAAAATAAGGCATTCTAATGAAATGAGAAAACATTAGTTCATAATAAGGATCACAGACTTGGTAGGATATGAATTATAACTTGGCCACGGAAATGCATCCTTTATTAGAAGGGTACAGAATGGACAAAATAGGCAGTAGAATGGGAGGGGGGTTGAGAGAGAGAGAGGGAAGAGGATGGAGAAAGGGAGACACACTATTAACCTGCCTGGTTATCGCACCTCTGCCAATGAAAATGCAAATCAGTAGCTGATTTGTAACCCACTGTTTTAAAGATCTGAACACAGGTATCCTCCAAGCCAATTAAATAAAAAAGGAAAATTATAAGAATTTGGGACCATAATATATCCATTTCAGAATTAGAAAAATCTAACAAAGATAAACATAAAGAGAATATTAATAACTAGAATATAGGATTTTAGAAAACATAGACAAGATCTTTGGAAATTACTACATGAGAATGGAAAGGGTCACATAATTCTTTGCTGAGGTTGGTACATTTGTGGAAAAATGACTAATTGTTAGGACAAACTTCATAAACAAATGCAAAAAAAGCATGATATTAAATCTATCATTTACTATTACAATAAAATTATAATTAATAAATGGCCTTTGATGAAAAGTTTCAAGCTTAAATGGGAAGGAAAACTAAATTGTCAACATCAAAAATTAAAAGAAAAAGAATGTACCACAAAGAACAAAGAAAATTAGGAATTCTTTGAATTTATTTTACAAATTATAGACCAACAAACCTGGCAATTCAAATGAAAAGAATGTTTTCAAAAATATAAAATCAGATTAAGAGAAGAAATGTAGAGAATTTAAATAGCATTTACTCCCTGGCCAAAAGAAACTGAAAAAGTTAAAAAACAAACTCCAGGAGGAAAAAATCCAGGGTCAGCTCAATTTACAAGTGAATTATATTATACATTCAAAGAATAATGATACTAAATGAACTGTTTATAATAAGGAAGTGATACTGCCAAATTCCTTCTATGGTAACAATACATTCTAAGGCAGGAAGAGACAAAATAGATAAAACTATAGTTCTAACATACCTAATGAAAAGGAATATAAGAATTTAAAATAAAACATTAGTAGAAAGGATATAGTGACATCAGAAATATAAACTATAACTCATTTGGATTTATGGAAAACAGGATTGATTCAATATTATTTTAACTACCAATGTACCAGACCATATTAAAAAACAAAACCAATTTAAAAATCATATTATTATATGCCTCATTCTGAAAGTATTGTTGATCACAAACAACACCAATGAGGAGGAATGTACTACTATACTAGGTTGCTCATTCCACTTTTAGATATCTATAGTAGTCTCTGTGCAACTCATTGCTCCTAATTCTGCCTTTTGGAAACAGAGTAAATTAATTTAAGACTCTTCAGAAACATGAAAATCTATAATTTTATTTTAGATATTTTAAAATATAGATGGAAATCTATATTTTATTTATTTTATCTACACACCACTACCAGTCTAAATATCCTCAATTCTTTTAACTGATCCTCATATGGTATGAACTCGGGGACCTTGTCCATCTTGGCCATAAGAGTGGATTCTCTTCAAATTATCAATTTCTTACCTAATATTTGATGCCCAGAACTGAACATAATATCCTAAAAGTGATCTGACTGGGGTAGAATATATAACTATCTATAAACATTCATTGGACAGTCCTGTGATAAAATCGGACAATAGTTATTATAGTAATACACTACACAAGTACATTATCACAGTTACATAGAATAGATATGGAAAGGTTTCATAAAAAGTGGTATTTGAAATGTGCTTTAAAAGAATAGATATTAATTCAATAGGCATATAAGAAGGATAGAGTATTTCAAGAAACAGGTTAAGCCATGAGTATGTTTGGGGTAGAGTAATCTAAAACAATAATATAAGGCTAGAAAGATACAGTGATAGGTTGTGAAGGACCTTGAATAAAAGAAAAAGTTTGAAGTTTACTCAAATGGCTGTATGGTGACTTAGATCTCTCCAAGGAAATGTGAAAGATGGGCTGAATGATTAGTTGGTCAGAAAGAAGAAAATGGTGTGGGAAGGAAGACCTGTGAGCAAGCTATTATAGTAGTCTAGGCAAGCATTCAAGTGATAAAAGGAAGATGGAAGGATGTTATAAAAGAATAATCATCAGGACTTGATAACTGATGGGATAGATATGAAAGGCAAGGGAAGAGTCAAAGAAAAATTCAATATTGTCATATTGGAAGATTTCATGAATAGTGGAATCAAAACCACACTTAAGTTAAAAAATTAATGAAGAGGCGGAGTCAAGATGGCAGCATAGAAGCAGCAACCATTCAGACCTCTGAAAACCCTTCCTTACCAATTACAAACTGAATGCTCCTAGGGGACTGAAAATCTAACCTAACAACAAGACAGAGCCAAGGAACCCTCCTGCTGGACTCAATTTAAAAGGTACACCCCCAAAAGCCTGAATTTGAGAACACTCCAGTTTAAAGGGAAGGAAGGTCCCGGCACCACTCCCCCACCAAGAGCAATAAGCCTCCAGCAGCAGCTGGAACTTCTGGGTGGGCAAAGGAGCTGGTCTGGAGGGAGTACCTTGCTGGAAAACCTATGCCAGGTGCAGAACGTTCAATACAGGCAGTGGGGAAGCAGATAGAGGAGAAACACAGAGAGCAGAGAGTGAGGCATAGTTGCAGCAGTGGAGACACTCCATATCCCCGTACTCCTCCCCATGATTCAGTCCCAGGGCACATCCAGCAACTCAGCCAGACGTAAGCATATCAAAGCCTCCAGAGGACAGGGAATTTCAAGCTCCAAAACCCCTTCGCAAAAGACTGCTGGACTCAATCCCATCACAGCTTCCAGAGGGCAGAGAAGCTCAAGCTCCAACACCCCTACCCCAAAGACTGCACTGAGAGATTTACTGACAAAACTCCAAGTGTGAAGGCAGAAGGGGGGGGGGTGGGGAAGGGGGGTGAAGGAGAGAGGGAGAGAGAGAGAGAGAGAGAGAGAGAGAGAGAGAGAGAGAGAGAGAAAGAGAGAATGGCTAACTATGAGCAAACAACACAAAAAGAAAAAAGAATTTACAATAAACCACTTCTATACAGGCAATGAACAAAGAGCAAACAGAACAGAGCAGGATGAGGGAACTCCAAGCAAAAACAAAAAACAAAAAACAAAAAACAAACAAAAAAAAAGAAAACCCAGTGAATTGGATACAGGCTCTGAAAGAACTCAAAATACAATTAAGAGAGGCTGAAGACAACTTTAAAAGCAAGATAAGTCATCTGGAAACAGAAAACAGGGTCTTGAAAGCCAAAATTAATCAGTTTGAAAATGAGGCAAAGGAGATGAAAGATGACCTCCAAAGAAAATTAGACCAGAAGGAGAAGGTTGGCCAAAAAAGCCAAGGATGAAATCCAGTCTTTAAGAACCAGAATACAACAATTAAAAGCAAGTGACTTCACAAGGCAGCAGGATACTATAAAACAAAATCAAAAGAATGAAAAAATTGAGGAAAATATGAAGCATCTCATTCACAAAACAGAAGATTTAGAAAATCGTTCCAGCAGAGATAACTTAAGAATAATTGGTCTGCCAAAAGAAAAAGCCTGGATATCATACTACAGGGCATTATCCAAGAAAACTGCCCCAATATTCTAGAACAAGAGGAAAAGTGGTGATTGAAAGAATCCACAGATGACCTCCTGTATTTAATTCCCAACTGATAACACCCAGGAACGTTATAGCCAAATGCAAGAACTATCAGACCAGGGAAAAAATATTACAAGCCGCTAAGAGAAGAAGTCATTAAGATACCATGGAACCACAGTGAGGATAACACAGGATTTAGCTGCATCTACACTGAAGGACCAAAAGGCATGGAATATGATATTCCGGAAAGCAAGGGAACTAGGTCTACAACTAAGAATCAACTACCCAACAAAACTGACTATATTCTTAAGGGGGAAAGTATGGTCATTTAACAAAATAGAAGAATTCCAAGCATTTGTAAAGAAAAGACCAGACCTGAACAGAAAATCTGATGTCCAACCACAGAACTCTAAGAGAATCATCAAAAGGTAATTAAAGAGGGAAATAAGAAAAAAAAAACCCTTTTTTAAAAGAGATCCAATAAGCTAAAAGTATATGATCCCAATGAGAAAAGGGGTCACTGGTAACTCTTAAAAATTGTTATCATCACATGGGCAGCTAGAAGAATTACACTTAGAGGGAACAGTGACAAACTATATAGGATGAAATGCCAAGACATAAATATGTATATAGATATAGATATGCATAAATACATATTATATACACATAAATAGAGCTAAAAAAGAGGTTAATACTAAAAGATATGGGAAAAGAAACAAAAGGGGATAAATATATATGTCACAAAAGAGCACACGGGGGGGGGGGGGGAGAACATCAATACACTGGAAGGGTAAAGACGTTGGAGATAGTAAATACTCAAGTCTTACATGCATTGAAATTGACTCAAAGAAGGAAGGACAATCCAATCCATTGGGGAAGAGAACTGATTTGCACCCTATAGGGAAGTAGAAGAGTAAGAAACAGACTGGGGGGGGGAGGGGAAGCAGTACCAGGGAGGAAGAAGGAGGGTAGGGTAGTTTAAAAAGACTGTAAAAGAAAATAAGGGGGGTATGAGAAGGAAGGAGGGTAGAAAGGGAAGTAAAATAAGGGTAGGAATTAGGGGGACTGATTAAAACAAAAATTGGTGTAGAAGGAAATAGTGAAAGAAGAAAAGTCAGAACTAGGAGTAGAATTCAAAATGCTGGGAAATACGCAGCTGGTAATCATAACTCTGAATGTGAATGGAAAGAACTCACCCATAAAATTCAAGCAAATAGCAGAGTGGATTAGAATTCAAAACCCTACCATATGCTTGTCTACAAGAAACACACATAAGGAAGGTAGATAAGCATAGGGTAAAAGTAAGAGGATGGAGCCGCATCTACTGGGCATCAACTGATAAAACGAAGGGAGGAGTTGCAATCATTATATCTGACAAAGCCAAAGATAAAATAGATCTCGTTAAAAGAGATAGGGAAGGTAATTACATCCTGATAAAAGGCAGTATAGACAATGAGGAAATATCAGTATTATGTATGTACCAAATGGCATAGCATCCAAATTTCTAAAGGAGAAAGTAATGGAGCTCAAGGATGAAATAGATAGAAAAACTATACTAGTGGGAGACTTGAACCTTCCTCTATCAGAACTGGATAAATCAAACCAAAAAATAAATAAGAAAGAGGTAAGAGAAGTGAATGAAATCTTAGAAAAATTAGAATTAGTAAATATGTGGAGAAAAATAAATAGGGACAAAAAGTAATACACTTTCTTTTCAGCAGCACGTGGTACATTCACAAAGACTGACCATGTATTAGGGCATAAAAACATCACAAACAAGTGCAAAAGAGCAGAAATAATAAATGCAAACTTCTCAGATCACAATGCAATGAAAATAATAATTAGTAAGGGCACATGGAAAGGCAAATCAATGCGATTCTCTAAAATCGGTTAAAGAACAAATCACAGAAACAATTAATAACTTCATTGAAGAAAATGACAATGATGAGACATCCTTTCAAAATCTATGGGATACAGCCAAACTAAGAGGGAAATTCATATCTTTGGGTTCATATATTAACAAATTAAGAGAGGGCAGAGGTCAATGAATTAGGTATGCAAATTAAAAAACTAGAAAGCAAACAAATTAAAAATCCTCAGATGAAGACTAAATTAAAGATCCTAAAAATCAAAGGAGAAATTAATAAAATGGAAAGTCAAAGAACTATTGATTTAATAAATAAGACTAGAAGCTGGTACTTTGAAAAAACAAAGAAAATAGACAAAGTACTGGTCAATCTAATTAAAAAAAGTAAAGTAGAAAACCAAATTGATAGTATCCAAGATGAAAAGGGAGACCTCACCTCTAATGAAGAGGAAATTAAGGCAATCATTAAAAATTATTACGCCCAATTATATGGCAATAAATATGGCAATCTAGGCGATATGGATGAATATTTTTAAAAGTATAAACTGCCTAGAATAACAGAGGAAGAAATAGACTACCTAAACAACCCCATATCCGAAAAAGAAATTGAACAAGCCATCAAAGAACTCCTTAAGAAAAAATCCCCAGGTCCAAATGGATTCATAAATGAATTTTATCAAACATTCAAAGAACGATGAATCCAAATATTATACAAACTATTTGACAGAATAAGCAAAGAAGGAGTCCTACCAAATTCCTTTTACGACACAAATATGGTACTGATTCCAAAGCCAGGCAGTCAGGTCAAAAACAGAGAGAAAACTATAGACCGATCTCCTTAATGAATATAGATGCAAAAAGAATCCAGCAAGTGATCACGAGGGTTATTCACTATGACCAGGTAGGATTTATACCAGGAATGCAAGGATGGTTTAATATTAGGAAAACCATTCACATGAGTGACCATATTAATAAGCAAACTTACAAAAATCACATGATTATCTCAATAGATGAAGAAAAAGCCTTTGACAAAATACAACACTCATTCCTATTGAAAATACTAGAAAACATAGGAATAGAAGGGTCTTTCCTAAAAATAATAAACAGTATATATCTAAAACCATCAGCAAACATCATCTGCAATGGGGACAAACTAGAAGTCTTCCCAAAAAGATCAGGAGTGAAACAAGGATGCCCATTATCACCTCTATTATTTAACATTGTACTAGAAACACTAGGCATAGCAATTGGAGAAGAAAAAGAAATTAAAGTTATTAAAATAGACAATGAGAAGACCAAGCTATCACTCTTTGCAGATGATAGGATGGTCTACTTAAAGAACCCCAGAGAATCAAACAAAAAGCTAGTCGAAATAATCAACAATTTTAGCAAAGTTGCAGGATACAAAATAAACCCACATATCAGCATTTTTATATATCTCCAACCCAGTTCAGCAGCAAGAATTAGAGAAATTCCATTTAAAGTCACTCGAGACAATATGAAATACTTAGGAATCTATCTGCCAAGACAAACACAGGAACTATATGAACACAACTACAAAACACTCTCCACACAATTAAAACTACATCTAAACAATTGGAAAAACATTGATTGCTCATGGGTGGGACGAACTAACATAATAAAAATGACCATCCTACCCAAACTTATCTATCTATTTAGTGCCATACCCATTGAACTTCCAAAAAACTCTTTTACTGAATTAGAGAAAACCATAACAAAGTTCATTTCGAAGAACAAAGGATCAAGAATATCCAGGGAAATAATGGGCCTTGCAGTCCCAGATCTCAAACTATATTAAAAAGCAGTGGTCATCAAAACAATTTGGTACTGGTTAAGAGACAGAGAGGAGGACCAGTGGAATAAACTTGGGGTAAGTGACCTCAGCAAGACAGTCTATGATAAGCTCAAAGATCCCAGCTTTTGGGACCAAAATCCACTATTTGGTAAAAACTACTGGGAAAATTGGAAGACAGTATGGGAGAGATTAGGTTTTGATCAACATCTCACAGCCTACACCAAGATAAATTCAGAATGGGTGAATGACCTGAATATAAAGAAGGAAAACTATAAGTAAATTAGGTGAACACAGAATAGTATACATGTCAGATATTTGGGAAAGGAAAGACCTTAAAACCAAGCAAGAGCTAGAAAAAAAATCACAAAATGTAAAATCAATAATTTTGATTACATCAAATTAAAGTTTTTATCCAAACAAACAATGCAACCAAAATTAGAAGGGAAGCAACAAATTGGAAAACAATCTTTATGACAAAAACCTGACAAAGGTCTAATTACTCAAATTTACAAAGAGCTAAATAAATTGTACAAAAAAATCAAGCCATTCCCCAGTTGATAAATGGGCAAGGGACTCATGTGAATAGGCAATTTTCAGTTTAAGAAATAAAAACTATTAATAGGCATATGACAAAGTGTTCTAAATCTCTTGTAATTAGAGAAATGAAAATCAAAACAACTATGAGGTATCACCTCACATCTAGCAGATTGGCTAACATGACAGCAAAGAAAAGTAATGAATGCTGGAGGGGATGTGGCAAAGTCGGGACATTAATGCATTGCTGGTGGAGTTGTGAATTAATCCAAACATTCTGGAGGGCAATTTGGAACTTTTCTTCAAACGGCGCTAAAAGACTGTCTGCCCTTTGATCCAGCCATAGCACTGCTGGGTTTGTACCCCAAAGAAATAATAAGGAAAAAGACTTGTACAAGAATATTCATAGCTGTGCTCTTTGTGGTGGCCAAAAATTGGAAAATGAGGGGATGCCCTTCAATTGGGGAATGGCTGAACAAATTGTGGTATATGTTGGTGATGGAATATTATTGTGCTCAAAGGAATAATAAAGTGGAAGAATTCCATGGGAACTGGAAGACCTCCAGGAATTGAAAGGAGCAGAACCAGGAGAACAATGTACACAGAGACTGATACACTGTGGTACAATCGAATGTAATGGACTTCTCCATTAGTGGCAATGCAGTGATCCGAACAACTTGAAGGAAAAACACTATCCACAGGAAAAACTGTGGGAGTAGAAACAGACGAAAAAACAACTGCTTGAATACATGGGTCGAGGAGATATGGTTGGGGATGTAGACCCTAAATGAACATCCCAATACAAACACCAACAACATGGCAATAGGTTTTGATCAAGGACACATGTAATACCCAATGAAATCGCACGTCAGCTGCA
This sequence comes from Monodelphis domestica, assembly GCF_027887165.1. Classification (NCBI taxonomy): domain Eukaryota; kingdom Metazoa; phylum Chordata; class Mammalia; order Didelphimorphia; family Didelphidae; genus Monodelphis; species Monodelphis domestica. The sequence goes on from NC_077233.1 coordinate 199,453,303, forward strand.
GGAAGGGTGGGGAAAGGGGAGGGAAATAATATAATTCTTGTAACAAAGGAATAATGTTCTAAATTGACTAAATAAATGTATTCAAGAACTAGAAAAAATTAAAACAATTTAAAAATTTTTTAAAAGATGTTTAAAAAAATGGAACAATTTGAGTTGAATGATAAGCTTGACTTTGGACATGATGGATTTTTGGAACTTAGAAACTATTTCAGGACTGGAACTTCTGATTTGGTAATAATTTCCTAATTATTATAGAATAGTTAAACACATAGGCAAAATTCTTGAGGGAATGTGGAAATTACTTTTATAAGCTGAAATAATGGTCCCAAAGACTTGAACATTATCATTCCAAACAGTATCTTGAGCAGTACCCTTTTTCATAGTGTAGGAAATAGATGACAATTTAATATTTTACTTTCAAATAAAGTAGAAATTGTGGTACAAGATAGTAACATACAAAATTAACTATTAAGTCAAAATGGATGATTCCTTCCACTATCCCTCCCAAGAGTACCACTCTCCAGGAAAGAAGAGAAGAATAAAAGGGTAAATAGAGATGATGTAGAAAGTATCCATAATATATAAGTAGTTGCAAATTTCTTTTAGTCTATAAATCTTTTGGCTTTTCTCGTTCCATGTGCTTGAAAAATACTTCCCAATAAATTTTTTAATATAGCTTTTGTTTTTACATCACCTGTATCAAACCGGAAGATACTACAATTGTCTGGTGAGGCTATAAGAGTCTGAATTACTATGTTAAAAAGGAGAACAATGAAAAGATGGTTTAACATTAGAATATATTAGACATGGAAACTAATTGGATATGTGGAGTAAGAGAGAGGAATTAAGGATAACAATAATCAAGGGAATTTTTGATAAAGGTATTAAAAGAGAACAGGCAGTTCACAAGGGATACTAGACCACATCTTTATCATAACAGAACTAACTCAAAGATGTGAGAATATTGTGGTTTCTATCAAAAACAAGTGATCCTATAGAGCTAAATACTACCTTGAAGGCTCACTGTCAAAGACTTCTTATATATTTAGATTCCTTGAAAGAAAATCTTAAAAAGATAAAGCTTATTTGATGAATCTCTGACGATTCATACCATGGAAGGCATCAAAAAGACATATACTTGCTGTAAGCATTTGACAGCCATGAAGCAGATCCAATAGAAAATATAAATTTCCAGGTCTTTCTCTGATGTTATTCATGTATGGCACCATGATGACTGCATTGAAACATTTTATATGATATCTATAATCACTCTAAAGAGTTTGAGCTAACAATCAAAATAAACAGAAGACTTACAATCTTGGACAGATTAGCACAGATAGACAAGGCATAGTTTGTCAAATCAGAATATATATCTTGGACACTATAAATGACAATGTGTTGAGTCCAGAAATATGCAGCAGTAGAGATTTAAGTAAGAATAAGCAGCGATCTAAACTGTCTTTGGGAAAGTGAAAGTTCTTTCTTTTAATGATTTCATGCTTTTACATGAAATGAAGTTTTATTATGTTTTATGTCTAAAATTTTTTGGTGGTTTGATATGACTGTTTGCTGTGGTCCACTAGTCTCTGAACCATTAAAATTGAGGATTAGTTGAAAGGGAATGGAGAGGTGCATGATGGACATGATTAGGCTACAACACATTACCAACAATAAACTATGAAGAAGTAGTGTAAAGGGCATCAAAGAAATGTATGAGCCAAAAAGAAAATAAGATGGGCTGTTAATGTGGCAAGAATGAAGGGCAGCCTATGTGCTTTAATAGCAACCTTGTTATATCAAGAAAAAAACAAGGAAGGGGGCAGCTCGGTGGCTCAGTGGATAGAGCTGGGTCTAGAAATGAGAGGTACTAGCTTAGCCCTAATCACTCTACCTTAGAACCAACACAAGTATTGATTATTTAGACAGAAGGTAAGGAAGGGAGGGAAGAAAGGGAGGAAGGGAGGGAAGGAGGGACAAGGAAAGTCCTTGGAATGCTGGGTGGATTCCTTGCAATCAACTTATGGAAGAACATAAGTTAAGCTGAATAGGCTGGCTAATTATGGATGGGTAAGACCAGTATTACTGGAGGTTAACACCCGTATCATTGAGATCCTAGATCTATTTTTCACTAAGCAACTTGAAAATGGACTAAGTCCAGTACTTAGCATACTATGCCTTGGACACAGTAGATGATCAATATAATTTTAACTGAATTTTGGTTGAACATTTTTTTTTTAAATCCAAACACACACACACACACACACACACTTTACACATTTTTAAAAAACCCGTACCTTGTGTTTTGGAATCAATTGATTCCAAGGCAGAAGAGTGGTAAGGGCTAAGGGCTAGGCAATGGAGCTGGAAGTGTTTGAGGTCAGATTTGAATCTAGGACCTTCTGTCTCTAGGCCTGGCTTTCAATCCACTAAGCTGCCCCACGGCTCACAGGTATTTTTAAAAGCTGACAAAACACCATACAAATATTGCTATGGGAATTATTCATTGCAAAATTTTATGAAAGTACAATTACCAACCTCATAGTATTCTCATATAGAATCAAAAATTACCCTGAATTAACTCACAGTAAAGATATAATATAATGCAATGTAATATATAATGCAATACTAACCTAGTGACATGGAATTTTAGAGTTGGTAAGAAACTCAAAGGTCATCTAGTATAACCCTTCATGAGATGAAGAAACTAAGACCATGAATGATAAATGATTCTGTGAAAGTGGCAGAGCCAAGATTTGAAGTCAGATATTATGATTCTCACTGTCACTAATCCTGAGAAAATTATTTAAATTTCTCCTTTCCCTATCTAGAAGGTTAAGTAAAATTGAGAGAAAAAACCCAGCATGGTTTAGTGTATAGAATACTGAATGTAGAGCCACAAATTTCTAGATCCAATTCCTAACTCAGACTCTTCCTAGCTATGTGACCCTCTATAAAATAAGGGAGTTTGGACTTGATAGCTTCTAAGGTTCCTATAGTTCCATATCTATGATTTTTCTGAATGAAAAAATTGCTTATAAATTTGACTTCTATAATAAATTTTTCACTAAGTGATTATAAACCTACAAATGTGTTTTCTCAGGGGAAAATGGCTAGAAAAATTACTTGGGATTGTAGCAATGGTTGAATAACTATAATTATGACTACCAATGATACTTAGGTTATAAAACTACATTAAGTAGTTATTTGTTTGGCAAACTATCTTAAAGGTATAAAGGAAAAATAAAGTGGAAACTACATTAAGTAGTTATTTGTTTGGCAAACTATCTTAAAGGTATAAAGGAAAAATAAAGTGGGCAAGCTTAACTGAAAAGAACACTGAGGGGAGCAAAAAAAGTAACTGCACTGAACTTCTCACCTATTACTTTTCCCTCCAACACAGGATGAACAAAACTGACAGGTCCCCTTCTTGCTAAGATAGAAATTTCCTAATGTTCTGTAGAAGTGGCTAGTTTCTAGAAATTATTTAAAGGGGAGGTGAGAGACCCAGAAACATAACACAAAATACAATTTACTTTTCACAATTAAATGAACAAGAATCAGTTTACTTAGAACATAATGGTTAATGAAGCAACAAGGCCCTTAGATCTGTGGCTACAGGATCCTTTTGAAAATTAGATCAGTTTTCAGTGTATGAATGTTATCATGATGATGCTTTCTAAATCCAAAGCTATAATCCTTCAAGCCATTAAGGAAAATAGATTCTGCCACAACTGTTATCTCTGATTACGATTTTAAAATTTTATTGATGGTTTGTGTTTCAAAACAACCTCTGAGATGCCAAACCAAATGATTGAGTATGTTTGTAACTAATTTGTTACATCTTGACAGCTTTAAAAACAGCCCCCTTCCCCAAACTCATGTGAGTATGCTTATAGTTCCCCTCTAAGAAAATTTCAGTCAGCAAGTCACTAAAAGAAGGGAAGAAGAGCCATAAAGAACAAATACAAATTTCACATTACTTAGGTACATTTAACATTAGCATTCTGAGAGGCTGAGGAGATTAATATGTTTAACAAAGTTGAACTTCCTCTTAACTCATTATCAAACAAGCACAGATTCTATATTGAATAAGTGAAGCAAGTCTTACCTGCTAAGTGCAACTTTTGCCCTCTGTTCTAGTTCTAGACCTTGAGATAGAACAGATCTGGATTCTGCCCAGAGATCTGCCATTTTGCCTTGGAATGCCTAAGCAATAAAAAGAGAGGCTCATGCAGAGGGTGCTTGCTTGAGGGCCTGCTCCATGCAACTCTCAGTACCATTAAGGGTATGCTGAGAAGAATAATTACAGAATAAGGAAGATGATAGTCCACACACTGTACTCTACTTTGATAAGATCATATCAAGATTACTGTTCTGGGTACCTAATTTTAGGGAGGGCACTGAATGTGAGCAGGATGTAGAGACCATGCCATATGAGGACTGATTGAAGAAAAGGGATTTTCACCCTGATGAAGAAAAAATTTAGAGAATTAGTAACAACAGGCCATAGAGAATCTGATTTCAGGGCTACATAAGGAAAAGGTGGCTAATAATTAGAAGTCTAAAAGTAGAGTGGAGAGGTAGTGTATTGCCCCTCAGTGAAAGTTTTCAAATGAAGGCTAGGTTACCATTTACTGAAGATGCTGAGGAGGGCATTCATCAAATATGTTAGCCTTGATGGCCTCCAGGAACTTTACAACTTTGAACTTTTGTGATAATGTGAATTAATTGAATTTTTTGCCCTATATTTTTTCCTTTCACTAAAAAACTCTTTAAAAAGTCTTCAACATCACAAGGCTCCATTTCCTCAACCCTTTATCTAGCTTCTGATGCTCTCAATATTCAGACATCATGCTTTTAAAGATAACCAAACTCCTTAAATCCCATCTAGCCTTTTTTTCAATCCTCATTCTGCTTGACTTCTTAGTAGCTGTTGATCCTCCTCCCCATCCCTCAAAACTTCTTTACTCTTTTGGCTTTCAAGGCACTGCAGTCTCCTGGTGCTCCTCCTCTCTAATCCTTCCTCAGTCTCCTTTGTTTGATAGTCACCCATCTCTAGGCTAGTGAGCATTTATGTCCCCCAAGGCTCTATCCTAGGTCCTCTTCTCTCTCTAAATTCTCTGCCTTTGTGATCTCATCTATTCCCATGGGTTCAATTATCATCTCTTCACAGGTCAACTTCTAAATTTATATATCCAATTCTAATCTCTTTTCTGAATTCTGGACCCACAATGTTTGCTTCTTTATGGACCCTTCTATCTGGAGATAGTATTAACATCTCTAACAACATATCTAAAACTAAATTTATCATTTTTGCCCCCCTCCCTTTTGCACATTTCTTTTTTTTTTTTAGTTTAGTGATATTCTACTTTCCCCAGTAAATCTAATTTTAAACATTTACTAACATTTCGAATTCTGAATTTTCTCCTTCCCTCTTTTCAACCCCACCTCCCCGAGACAATAAGCAATTTGATAAAGTTTATACATATGCTATCACACAAAATGTGTTACCATATTTCTCATATTGCGGAAGAGGCACATCAAAAAGAAAATCTATAAAGTGAAAACTTGCTTAATTTTCATCATGCTTCATAATTTCATCATTTCCTCCAGTAAACTGACTCCCTATTTCTGTAGAGCACTACCATCCTTCAAGTCACATAGGTCTATAAACTTAAGTTACCCTTAATTCCTCTCTCTTACTACACATATCAAATTAGTTTCCATGTCTAATATATTCTAGTGTTAAACCATCTTTACATTGTTCTCCTTTTTAACATAGCTCTCATAGTAATTCAGACTCTTATAATCTCACCAGACAATTAATTGTTGTATTTTCCTGTTCGATCACCCTGCCTCTGATCTCTCCCTTCTCCAATTGATCCTCCACACAGTTACTAAAATAAATTTTTCTTAAGGCACAGGTCTAACCAGATAGGTGGTACAGTGGATAAAACACTGGGCTCAGAGTCAGGAAGACTCAAGTTAATAATCCAAGATCAGATACTTCTTAAATGTGACTCTGGGCAAATAATTTAATCACTATTTGTCTCAGTTTTCTCAATTGTAACCCCTATATGCCTTACTTTCTTCAACTGCAAAATGGGAATAATATCACTACCTTCCAGGGTTGTTATGAGGATCAAATGAGATGAAATTTGCAAAGTGCTTATTAGCTCAGTCACATAGTTAGGTGCTATGTAAATGTTAGGTATTATTTTTAAGTCACTACTCTACTCTAAAACTTTCAACTGCTCCCTAATGTCTCTAGCATAAAATAAAAACCCATCAACATAGTATTGATACTCTCCTTTCTTCCCTTTTTTAACCAATAGTAGACCAAACAATTTTACACAATCTTCTTCTATGTTTCCCTTGGCCCTTTGTCCTATCAGTGGTCATGCTTTGCCAAATCCCAATCCTGGATTACTACTACCACTTGCCTACTTTGTTCTTGTTCATTTAACTGTTGAATGGAGGTAAAGGAAATGAAAAAACTGCTAACTCAGCCTACACTGCAGATAGGAAAACAATCTATTGATCCCTAACTGATTCATGAGCCCACACTCCGATCTTGGCTGCTCCAAACCTTGGCCCTCTGTCCAACAAAATTCCTCAATTAAGAATGTCAAACTCATACTTTCCAGAAAAAAAAAAAACCTGAAACAATTATTCAGCAGCCACCATCACCATCCTTTCCTATCATATCACTCAGATACCCCATTTACTACTAAACTCTCAGTGGAAAAGGTAACCCTTTTCCTCTAGTGTACCCTAGATGTCATTCTCCCCACACCACCAAATCTCTTATAAAGCGCTTTCATTATCTCAATTCTTTTATTCTAACTCTTTCCTAATCTACTGTGTCCTTTAAAAAAATCCTCATTTGATTGACCCCCACCCCCCCACCCAGCTTATTATGGTCTAATTTTCATTAGTTAAATTTCTTAAGAGAAAGTTATTTATACTCTGTACTTCCAAAGAGTTCACTGCCTGGCTTAGTCTCTCAAGCCCTTGCCCTTTTAATAGATACTTATTGATACTCCCTCAAATATCCTAACTTCAGTTTCTCAACTTACTTTATTTCACAAGAACTACTGCTCCTCACTTCAACTTCACAGAACGATATTCATACCTTTGATCTTGCCTTCATCTGCAAACTCATCACTTACACATTTATGAATTCTGAAATTCCCTTAGCTGATCATGATCACTTCTTCCTTTGCCTTATAACCCCAAACTCTTTTCTTCATCAACCCTAGGATCTCCAATCCGTCAGTTCTTTCCTAGGCTCATGACCCTCTACAATACCTTCACTCTCTTCTCTTCCCTATCTTAATCACTTGGCAATCAGTTCAACTTTTCTTCTTGAGTCCCTTTCCCCCACTCTTGCCCTTTAACAAGTCTTAGCCTTAGAGCTCTCCCACCATTTACTGTTTTTGCTCTTACACATATGCTACTGAACCTGGAGAAAAAAAATTATAAAATCATGCTGAATGGGTCCGCCAGAAATTTTTGTTACATCATCTCAAATGGGCTTTCACTACAGTAAGGCTGTAGTCACATAATTAGCTCAGTTCTTGTTACTTCTCCCTAATTAACTTACTATCCAACTTTCCTGGTGGATTTTCCAAATGCTTTCATTCCTCTTCAAATGTCCCATGGCTCTCTTTCCACCATCTCGGCTGAAAGTCCTGTCTTTTATTGAAAAAGAGCTCTCTTTTCTTGTCTCACCTAACAAAAGTTTTCTGCTACTTCCTTTACCCCACCACACAGGAAGAAGTGGCCCTTCTTGCTAAGGCAAAAACCAATTCATGCACAAGATCAGATTCCAAACCATCTGCAGCTGACAGCCCTTTCTATCATTCCCACTCTCATACTTATCTTCAATATTTTTTCTGCCTATTGACTGTTTCCCTCCTGTCTACAATCAAGTCCATATCTCCTCCATCCTCAAAAGGCCCTCACTTGACCAATTCATCCCCCAGATAGATATTATACTATTATCTCTCTACCCTTCTGTGACTACACTGCTTGAAAAAGACTATCTACAAAAAAGTGCCTTCACTTTCTTTTCTCTCCTTTTCCTCATCTCCTTACAATCTGGTTTCTGACCTAAATATTCAATAGAAACTGCTTTCTTCAAAGTTACTAACAATCTCTTCATTAACAAGTGTAACGATCTGTTCATCATCTTGACTTCTCTGAAGCATGACAATGGAGATATTCTCCTTTTAGTTACTTTCTCCTCTAAAGGTTTTTGGACACTTTTCTAACTTTTCTATTGGTTATTCTCCTATGTGTAAGTGTTCTTTCTCAGTCTCCATTTCTGATTCCTCACCCATGAAATGTCCTATACATGTAGGCATACCCCAAGGCTCTACCTTAGGTCTCTTTCTCTTTTTGGCACTGTAGTCTCTTACTTGGTGACCTTTTTTAGCTCAATTCCACTCAATTATCATTTCTAAGTAGATTGTTTTCAGTTCTAATTTCTCTCTCTCTCTCCACATCTCTAAGCGACTTTTACATCTTAAATTTATCATGTCCACAACAGAATTTATCATCTTCCCTGCCCAACTCTCCCCCACTCTAAATTGTCCCATTATAGTCCATCACCATCTTCCAAGGCACTCAGGTCTGCAACCTCTGTAACTTTCTTAAACATCTCTTTCTCTACACTAATTTGGTCACAATGCTAGTTCTGGCCTTTATCGCTCACCTGGATTATTTCAATAGCTAGCTTCTAAGTTTTCCTGATTCCAGTCTCTTCCCTACACTTTGATGCCAAGATGACTTTTCTAAAGCACAAGGTTGACCATGTCACCACCTGGCTCAATGAACTCTAGTGATTCCCTGTCACTTTTAGAAACAAATATGAAGTCATCCAGCATTTAAAGTTCATTACAACCTAGCCCCTACTGCCTTTCTAGTTTTCTTCCACCTTACACTCTTTGAATTCTATGATCCAGTTATACTGACCTATTTACACTTCTTCACCCAGGGAACTTTCACCTCTTGACTCTGTGCCTTTGTTCTGGCTGTCCCACAACAAGAAAAAAAAATATCACTCTTACACAGCACTATATAATTTCCCAAAGCATTCTGCTTATCATAACAAACCTAGGAGAAAGGGTATTGCTAAGGAGGTAGGAGATATTATTATCCCCATTTTATAGTTGAGGGAAATGAGACAAACCTGCCCAGGTCACAAAATTTGTAAGAATTTGAGGTCAAATTTGAACTCAAGTAAGTGATCCTGGTTCTGAGCCCAGAGTTCTATCCACCTGAATTACCTCCCTGCAAATGCAATTGGATAGAGTGTATATTAAATCTCAGAGGTAAATGGGTATGCACATAAATAATAACCTATGTTGAAATCTGATAGGTTCACAAACCACAGACTTCATTTACTTTTAAATAAAAACTTTTACCTTCCTTCTTAGAATCAATCTAAGGCAAAAGAACAGTAAAGATTTAGAAATGGGGTTAAGTGACTTGCTCAGGGCCACAGCTAAGAGGGGCTGAAGCCAAATTTGAACTCAGGGCATACTTTCTCTAGGTCTGGTTCTCAATCCTCTTCTGAGCCCCCTAGCTATTCCCCCAAACCACAGACTTTAAGTAAAATTAAACCAGTGTTAAAAATGGAAAGATTAGAGAATAGGATTTAAAATTAACACTGTTTATACAAGGATAATTTCCTCCAATTTCAATTCACTGCCTATACTATTGTATAAATGGGATATAATTTTTTGTTATCTCTTACAATGATGTTTATAAGCAATTGCCGTCATTTCCTTCCAAGATCTTCCTAATTCCTATTCAATGGATAAAAGCTGAATTTAGCACCATTCAAGTCTTTGAAGAAAATATAATACAAAAACTAGTTTCAAGTAGTTAGGTTCTAAAGCTCTACATTACAGGAGTTACTAAAGGGTATAAGAAACATAATATTAATACAGTATTAGAACTATAAAATTACATATGTAAAAGTGTTAAAAACCTTCACTAGCAAATGATGTGCTTATAGTAATTTTTACTTTAGGGGTTAGCTGGAGAAGAAAGAATTAATTTGTTTTTCAAGTTGGACCTTAATCAGAAACATGTTTTTGATCACTGCAGTATATTGGAAAGTATAGAGGCCAATAAATGAGGAGACATAGTTTCTTGCTCCAACTCTATACTACAATAACTACCCAATCATAGCTAAGATGACATTTTTCTGGACATCAGTTTTCCCATTTGTAAAATAAGGAGGCGGGACTGGATGATCTCTAAGGTTCCCTCCCAGTCCAGAAATTCTATGTCTATGAGATACTGTAGGTAACACTTCTCAAGTTGTATTTGTAATATGTTATAAAACTAACTTCCTTCAATTTTTAGTTGATTAAAGGGGAAAAGAGGAAATTTTAATAAATCTACCATTCAGTTTACAGCTTAAAGTAAAGACCTGGTTTTGCTTGCAAGTATAGTGAAAAGAGGAAACAATAGAGAAAAATAACTAATGGAAACTAAAAAGATTTCTTGGGTACACATTTTCTTAGCTGCAATCTCTTATTATGTCTAGACCCTTAAAAATCAAATACATGTTGGTTACATGCTATGAGAAGACCATAATAAAATATAAATTCCCCGTGGCAATTTTTATATCACCATCTGACTACAATTATACTCAACTTCCATATAGATTTTTCTTCATATTAATTTAATAATAATTTCCTCAAGACAGATCTAACACTTCAATTTAGGAGATCTACTTTTTTTGTCTTTATATTCAGGGACAATCAATTTAAGGAATAGTATATGATATGCAAAGGAACAAGATTTTAGCTATGGTACTTGGTGGTATAGGCAGTGGTGTTAAGTATATAATTGTCCCTGACTTGCTTTAGTTTTCTCAACTGAAAAATGATACATGCTCAATCGATGCCTATTTTTGAGATGTGAGATTAAAGAGGTAATGCTTATAAAGTAATTTGAGCTCACTAGAAGGTATCTCACACCACATAAGTGCCCAAGAAACAACTAAAGAAGTAGAGAGAAGATATTCCATTATACTTCCCTTTTCCACTCTCTTTAATATTTGGCAATTTCCAAGTTGTTTTTTCTTCGACTCTTCCTTCCTATCTAACACTAACTATTTATGTTATTTGCCACCTAACCATTCTAGTTTCAGGCTCCCGGAAAACTGAAACCTGAAGCTCTCGCAAGAAATTAATTCAGCCCTTATAGTGATACTATTAATTCAATCACAAAAAGTACACATTCTATGTTATAAAAGTTAAGACTACAGAAAGTACTAAAATTGTAAACTTAAAAAAAAAATCTTGCAGAGGGAAGAACAAGTAGCATTTTAAAGCATTCATTCCTGGTGACTTTAATGATTAATCTCAAAATCTTGGAATCTGAAATGAAACCTACCAGTAAAGCAACCTGCCATTCTCTAACTATTCCTTGTCATCAGTTAAAGCAATAGAAATCTTCACCTGAGAAAAGTTCTTTTTGATCACAAAATATATAATAAAAATGTTTTAACTCAATAAATTCCAGCACCTACAGAAAACTTCAAGGAAAGATACAAATTCAGTAACTAAACCAAAAACTAAAAAATGAGGTCATATAGCTAGGTTCCATAAATGTTCCAACTAAACCATAATTCCTTAACACTAAATGTTCAGGTATCAATTTGAACTCCTCAAACATAAGAGCAAACTGAAATATTATTTTTAATGTTGAATTGAAAAATGTCTTTCAAAACAATGCAACATAATTATTTCTACATTCTCATTGTCTTTCCGAAGAAAGTTCAAATATGGTCTCAGACACATCCTAGCTGTGTGACCCTGGGCACACAACTTATTCCTTGTCACTTTTCTGCCTTAGAATTGATACTAATAGAGAAGTGTAAGGATTTTTTTTTTTTAAGGAAGAAAGAGAAAGGAAATTTGTTTTGTTAAGGGGAAGATAGATGGCTCAGTGAGTGGACAAAGAGCCAGGCCTAGAAATGGGAGGTCCTGGGTTCAAATCTAGCCTCAGATACTTCTTCGCTGTGTGAACCTAGACAAGTCACTTAACCCAACAATTCAGATATTTAGTATTGATTTAAAGACTGATGGTCAGGGTTAAAAAAAAAGTCAGCAAATGGTAGAAAATTGTATCATTCTTATCTAAAAGGTGTGGAGAAACTGAATTATATAAAGGGTGGATGACTTGACTAAAGTTGTAAAGCAAGTCAGGGAACTCAAATCAAGAGCTCAGTTCTTCATTATTCACTAAGCAAGGAAAGAATTTACTTAGTAAGATCCTTTATGTTATTTTGATCACAGTAAGATGATTTAGAGTCATTTCACATAAAATTTCAAAATAGGTACACATTTTTAACAGAAACATATGCCTCAGACCAACTAGAATATTTCACAGCAAGGGATAGTATTAAACCTACTTAGCCTACTAAAAAGTCTAATCCTGGCTTCAGCAATTAACTTCACTAATGCCCAAAAGGTCAAAATGATAGGTGATGGAATATTAACGTCCTTGAATTGTCATGGGTTTTTAGTAATGGAAAGAGCTTTAAAGATCAGTCCAACTATACTTGTGTGATTTTCTAAAAGTGTTTTCATAAATCCTGAAATATAGTTAGTTTTGCTGTGCTGGATTAATGCCATGAATTCCACTCCTCCCCCCCAAAAGAAGGCAAAGAAAACAGATCAGCATATGAATCAGCCATAATTTTCTATTCTGGATAACTGTTACTATGGTATGGACATCAGAAGAGACTAAATCTGGCTTTTATGAAGTATGAATTTGTCAAACTCACGTAATCAGATCTGAATGTTATTACAATAATTTACCTACCACACACTTGTTCAAAGGTTCTAATCCCAAATATTGACACCAGTTGTGTGACCACTGGTAACACCTCTGAACCTCAGTTTCCCTATCTGTGCTTTATATGAGATGATAATAACATCAGTGTTTATTATATCGGATCAAATGAGCTAATAAATGCTAAGCATTTGCAAACTTGAAGAATTATATTTATGTCAGTTATTGTTAAATATTGGGGTTCTCTCATGTCATTACCGATCAAATACAGGGAGATTAAAGAATATACTATAAAAACCATGAAATAGGCTACATCATACCTGCGACAAGTATATTAAAATGTCTTTCATAAACATTATGTAAACATTTTTGGGGGCCTTTCCTGCAAAACATTTGCTAAATTCACTTTAGGAAAACTTAAGACCTGGATTCAAATTCCTCTAGATACTAGCTGTGCAACCTCGGTAGCAAGTCACTAAATCTTTATGAATCTCAGTTTACTCATCTTTAAAACCGGGGGACGGAACCAGATTATTTATAAAAATTCCTTCCAACTTTAAATCTATTTTTTGTTCTCTTACTGACAAAACTGGGGAGAGAGAGGAATCAAACTGGGTACTTTTTAAAGTATGGGCGGCAAAAATCCTTCAAACATAAATTTTTATCCACATGAAAATGTATAGCATGATCTGACTTCAGAGTACCATGGAGTTTTATTTTTTCCTTAAAATGCACAATTTTCCAATTTAAAAAGGGGTTTTCACTTGGAAGAATTAAAAGAAAAAGAGATCAAGTCCTCAAAACGGAAGAGACTTTCCAAAACAAAAAAAAGGAAAGGAAAACAAAAACAAAAACAAGATACTGCCCCTATTCACCCCAGAGAACACCCAGATCCAAAACTCCTGCCTAGGAATCGATCAGGTTAGAAATCCAATCTTGTAGCCGACTCGAAGAAGGTTATTTAAGAGTCCTCTGGGGTCACCTAAGGCTGAAGCATCCCCAGCAGTCCCCTCCGCCTCAACCTTTCTTTTTCCTCTCCAAAGAATAAGCAAAAAAGAAAACCCTTCTCCAGACCTCCCCCCACCCCCTTTATCTCCCCGAGGGTTGTCCGAGGCCCCTCCCCCCACCTTGGGACAGGCTCCATCGTGGCTGTTTCCGCAGTGACAGGACTAATGCAGAGGTTCCCCCCCCCCCATCTCACCCCTCCCCCAAGATTAGTCCCACCTCCACTCCCCGGGACACATGGCCGGGATTCCGGGTATCCCCAACAACAAAGGCACCTCCCCTACACCTCCCTCCTGGCCTTCGCCTTCCTCTTCTCACTTCAGCCCCGGCGGGCTCTGCCTCCCCGGCAGCTCTCGGGCCTAGGCGGAGCTGCAACTACAGCAGGAAGAGCAGAAGGATGGAATAGCCCCCGCTTCCCCCACCCCCATCCCGGTCCTCATTCTCCACCCCCACCTCCTAACCGTAAACCCACCTGCACCTCCGCGAAGGGCTGGGCTGAAGGAGCCGAGGGCGGGGAGAGCCTTTCTCTCCCGACACACCGGGAACGTCCGTCCCCCTCCCACTTAGCACAAGTACACACACTCCAGATCTCTCGCCTCCCTCCCGGAGCGAAGGAATCTGCTGCCGCCGTCGGAGGACCCCTTCCTATGGCGGCGGGTTCTCTTCCCGCCCGGCTAGAAGCAAGGAGCGCTCGTCTGGAGGAGGACCGACAAGATCAGACCGCGGCGGCGAGAGGGGGGAGGAGGGAGATGAAGGCAGGCGGCAGAGGGGAGTCGAGGCCCCAGCGTACTCCTTTCTCGCTGCCTTGCGCCTGGGGCCCGCCTCGCGCCGACTGGTTCGAGCGAGTCTTCTGCTGAGTAACGGCTCGGTCGCGAGAGGCTGCTGTGGGGCCTTACGTCCCTCGTGGTCTCTGTCGTGGTCCTGTTGGCTGCCGCCGCCTCTTTTCTCCTGATACTCGGCCACGGCGGAGAATCGACCAGGTCAGGTCTCTTCTGGTCTGGCCCCTGGGCTCCCTCACGTAACGAGTGGGAAGACAGTGGAGCGTACGAAAGTGTATATATGTATGTTGGGGTTGGGGGTGACCAACCCAATCCAAGGTAAACCACTGTTAAGACACCGACTGACTGATGGCCCGGGTCCCACACAACTCCGGGCTTCAGTCTGCGCGGGGGAGGAGCGACCCATCCTGGCTCTGTATTCTCGCCAATCAGGAGCCGCCCAGCTGAGCGAGGGGAGCTGGGGCTTGCGGAGCGGCTGTGCGGTGACGGCAAGAGGCGGGGATTGCGGAAAAGCAGAACCAATCAGAGTGGCAGTTGTGGGTCCCTAGCTTTGATAGACGTCTGAGGTCGAGCCAATGGGACCATTTCCATTTCGAAGAAAGCGGGTCGGCTCCTAGGGATTTGGGAAAGAGAAAGAGGGTGGTTCGCCCTCGTGGAGAGGTGGGTTCTTGTGCGCTGGGTGTTGCTAAGGGACTGGGGAGATTCTCCGGACCTTTTTTCCCTCCTTTGCCTCCAGAGTCACGTGGGCGTTGGAGGAAATGCAAAAACGCTTCCTTCCGGGTCAGCCCAAGAGTTTCTGTGAGCTCCGCGTGTATTCCCTGCAGCTCTGTGGCTCTTTCTGTCCAAGTACTTGGGTGCCTTTTTTTGGCTCCTTCATCCCCCTACTTCCCAACTCCGTCCTCCAGGCCTTCTCCGCAGTCCCTGGAGCAGGCATCTTCTGAAATGAGTTCCCAGAAGGGAAACGTGGCTCGTACCAGACCTCAGAGGCACCAGAACGCGTTTAGCTTCAAAAATGACAAGTTCGATACCAGTGTTCAGACGAAGGTAGGGGCCGGCCAATCGCCATTGCTCCAAGTCAGGAAAAGTTACATCGGAGGAATGGGGGAGAAACCGAAATAGAAGGAGAGGTGTCAACGGGGGAGGACCTCCGAGGGTGGCGTGGAATGGAAAAAAAAACCACCGAACTTGGGAGTCTTAAATAAGTTGGCTCTGAACGCCTGGATCTGCTTAGTTACTTACTCCTTGGGCCCATTTTGTCCACTTTAAAATAAGGGGTCGGAAGTAGATGATCCTCAAGCACTAACATTCCATGATACAGGTCCAAAGGAATAGGGAGTTTGCTGCTGTACTGAACTCCCCAGGATGATGATCCAGGTCATGCACCTTGAGTTTACTTATAAGAATATTAATGGAAGATAGCTATCACAATGGACCCTTGGATCTGCAGTCAAATTTGATCTAGAACACTTAATACTTGTGACACTAGGCAAGTCTGTTTGCTACAGTTTCTTCATCTGTAAAATGGGGATAATAATACCATTTAACTTCCATGGTTGTTGTGAGGATCAAATGAGATAAATTTGTAAAGCTCTTTGCAAACCTTAAAGTGCTATATAAATGCTAGCTACCATTCATTGTAAGCTCTGATGATTTGGGCTCTTTTATCACAGTAACTTACACGAAATTAGGTACTTTGTAAATATCGAATTGCCCTGAACCAAAGATTTTATTATTCTTAATGATAGATATTTGTCAGCCTTCAAAAAATGCCCAACTTGGTTCAGAAAATTTCTAATCTAAGGAGGAAACAGGCCCAAGGAAGTTAAATGACATGCCCAAGACAGCTTCAGAAGTTTCTGCATCTCTGCTTGGTTTTCTGTCTTTCACTCAGGATTTCCCAGGAAACAAGAATTTGATTTCTCTGGCAAAAGGAAAGGGGCTTTCAATATGTGGAATATAGTACAAGTCCCATGAACAAGGAACATTCAAGCCCATAGACATCCACCTCTACTCTCTTTTCTTTGCTGTGAGCCTTACCTTTCCCAAGACAGCCCTGGGATTGGTTAATCCCTCTCCCTCTGAAAACCCCAAACACTAGTCAAACACCCTTCTCACCACCTCTTTCCAGGGATCTCTTTATAAACTATTAGGCTTATTGGTAAATTGATAGTTAACTACCTCGTCTCTCCATCTCTCTTCCTGACCTACCCTTCAACCCCCAAGGGGAACTAACCTAGGAATTACTAGAGTATAGCATTCTCTTTTGGGATAAGTATAAAGTCTGACTTGGTTTAAAAAAAGTTTCACAGCTGTCAGATGGAAGACAGTGTGTGGCACATATTAGGCCCTTAAATGTTGATTGATTGATTGATTGGTGGATTATATATCAGTTGAAAAAAATATGCTGCCAGCTCAATATGAGTTAATATGTTATGGCAGCCACAAAAACCTAAGGAGATCTTAGGCTGTATTGAAACATGTTATTCAGACAACCAGCATTTATTAATTGCTTATTATGTATCACATGCTTCCCTGAGTCTTGGGGATGTAAATAGAATGAATAAATTCTAATGCCTTCCTCTTGTTATTTTCAATTTACCCAGCAAATAGCTTGTTTTATGTTGTCTATCTTCTCCTTTACACTATGAGCTTCTTCAAAGTAGGTACTGTCTTTTGCTTTTCTTTGTATCCCTAGCACTTCAGCACAGTTTGTGGCACATTATGAGTTCTTGATGTTTATTGACTGACTGCATGAATGGAACAGTCTGTATTCCAGGAATAAATATTTTCAAAAGGAAGGTTTTTGGGAGCTCGTTTAATGAATTGTACAGAAAAGTAATAATTTATTGAAAGAGATAATCAATTTAATGTTTTGGTTGTTGAATAGTCACCTGTTTATTCACTGAATAAAAGGTTGGGATAGATGAAAGAAGGAAGCAAGGAAAAAAACCACTTACTAAATTCTTACCAGGTGCCAAACACAGGGGATTCAAATCCAAAAGCCAAGACAATACTTATTCCAAAGGGCCTTACATTTTAATGAGGCAAACAACTCACTGAGGTATGGTGGCCTAGGAGGACACTTTAGTTCTGGATTATTATATTGATTTATGGGGCTCAAAGGGAGGAGGCTGGCATACTCCTGTGAAGTATGGCAATGTTTATTTGACCCTGATTTATGGTTCTAGAATTGGAGAAGATTTCCAACTTTGAAAATCCTATACAATGAAAAAAGTACTTTGGCATGTCAAAGGAAGCTTAACTCCTAAATAAACAAAATTCTTAAGAGTATAGTAACATCTTACTGAAGATTTTGAGGAGGGTTTTTTTTTAAAACCCATACTTTCAGTCTTAGTAACAAGAAGGGTGTGAACTAGGAAAACAGTTAAGTGACTTATCAAAGGTCACATAGCTAGGAGCTGTTTGAGACTAGATTTGAACCTGGGTTTTCCCATCTCCAGGCCTGGCACTTTACAGTGTCACCTAACTGCCCCCTGGAGTTTGCTGGTTTTTTTTTTTTCAGATTTTTTTCTTTTTTTCCAGATTACATATCTCTATGATTATCAATAATGTCTCAATATTTTGTGATCCATATTCTTTCCCTTCTTTCCATCCCTCCCCCCAAGTTGGCAGATAATATGATATAGGTTGTACAAATGTTATACAATATATATTTTTATGTTCTTCATGTTGTGAATGAAGAGACATTTCTCTGTTCACAAATATTTTTGTTCCTGCTACCACCTTCCTGAAGTCACCCTCCCTTTTTTCTGTCCCCTCTTTTCTTTTTTCAATTTTTTTTAATAACCCTTACCTTCTGTCTTGGAGTCAATACTGTATATTGGCTCCAAGGCAGAAGAGTGGTAAGGGCTAGGCAATGGGGGTCAAATGACTTGCCCAGGGTTACACAGCTGGGAAGTGTCTGAGGCCAGATTTGAACCTAGGACTTCCCATCTCTAGGCCTGACTCTCAATCCACTGAGCTACCCAGCTGCCCCCTCCCCTCTTTTCTTATTCTCCATACATTCTTGCTTCCCTATAGGGTAAGATGGGCTTAAGTGTAAATGTTATTCCTACTTTGTGCCAATTCCAGGAAAGAATAAGCTTTACCGTCCATCTTCTCTTCCACTCTTTTGATTCTTTCTCACTTCATGTAAGATAATTTATCCCCAGTTTTCTCTCCTTTTCTCTTTTCCCAGTGTATTCCTCTTTCTTATGCCTTGATTTTGTTTTTTTTGGGGGGGGGGCAGATATCATTTCATCATATTTAACTTAATCCATTCTAACTATGTATGCTTCTATTCATTACTCTAATAGTGGTAAAGTTTTTAGTATCTTCTGTGTCTTAAGTCAAAGTACTTTAGGTATTAAGTATCATAGATATCTTAGTTATCATTTTATGTAGTAATGTAGTCACTTTAACTCCATTGTTTCCCTTAAGTACCTTAATATATATATTAAGTAACCTAGTTAACACTTTCTCATGTAGGAATGTTATCAGTTTAATTCCATTGAGTCCCTTGAGGTTTTTCTTTTTTTGCCTTTTTATGTATGCTTCTCTTATGTATTGAATTTAATCATCAAATTTTCTGGTCAGCTCTCCTCACTTTAATGCCTGAAAGTCTTTTATTTCCTCAAATTTGTATTTCTTCCTCTGGGGTATTAGACTCAGTTCCACTGAGTAGAGATTCTTGGTTGTAGTCCTAGATCTTTTATAATATTATATTTCATGTCTTTTTGTCCTATATAATCCTGACTGTGGCGCCAGGATATTTGAGGTTTTTTTTTTTTTCCGACTTCCTGAAGTATTTTCTCCTTGGCCAAGGAGTTCTGGAATTTGGCTATAATGTTCCTGGAATTTGTAAATTTGGGATCTCTTTCAGACAGTGATCAGTAATTTCTTTCAATTTCTGTTTTCCCCTGTTGTTCAAGAACATCAGGGTGGTTCTTCCTGATAATTTCTTGTAATATGATATCCAGCCTCTCTTTTTTTTTTTTTTTAGCGTGGCTTTCATCTATATCAGTGATTCTTCAGTTATCTCTCTTGGATCTATTTTCCACATCAGTTTTTCCAGTGAGATAGTACAGATTTTCTCCTATATTTTCATTCCTTTGAATTTGTTTTGTTTCCTGCTGTCTTATGGAGTCATTAGCATTCATTTGTCCAATTCTGATTTTTAGGAAACCATTTTCTTCTTTAAGACTTTGTATTTCCTTTTTTTTTAAGTTATTTTCCTATTTGAGGTTTTATATTTACTTTTATAGGAAGTTGTTTTCTTCAGAGAGTTTTTGCCCTCTTTGATTTTTTTTCTGTCGTTTTCTTCTCTAAATTTTCTTCTAAGTCACTTATTATTTGTTTTTTAATCCTCTTTTGGAGATCTTCTAAGAGTTCATTTTGGACCTGACATCCTTTCACATTTGCCTTTGAGGGTTCACACATTTCTGTTTTGGTATTGCCGTTCCTTTCTGAGTTGATGTTTTGATTTTTACTGAAATGGTTTTCTAAGGTCTGGACTTTTCTTTGTCTTTTGCTCATTGAGAGGACTTCTTTTGACATCTTGCCTATATTGAAACTCAGCTCCACTTTTGGGATGGAGGGAATACTATCCCTAGGTTCTCTCAAGTGCCATGTACAGAAGATTTAGCTAGATTCCACTCCTTAGCTTCCATCTTCCCCTAGAATTGTGAGTGGTGGTTATTCCTTCCACTGAAGGTTCCCCTGGATTTGCTTGCACCTAACTTCTCTTCACACTGCTGATTCTACTACTTTACTCTCATACCCCAGCATAGGTTCTTCCTGCTGTCCTTCTATGTTTTCTTTGCCTAAAACCCTGTTTGACTCGTTCTTCTCTTGGTTCTCTCTCCAAAATTTGCTTGGAGGCTTTTTTTTTTCTTTTCTGGATGTTTGGAGGTGTGTTTGAATGTGTACTGAATGCTCTTTACTCTGCCATCTTATATGGCAGAAGCGGAAGTTGTCCCCCACTGGAGTTTTCAAGAAATCTTGTTTCTGTGTGATCTTGGATCAGCATTTAATTGATTAAATACCTGTGATGTACAAAGCACTGCAAAGGAGAGATGCAAAGTTTAAATAGAACTTTTGGTTTAATATTAGGACAAGACACAAACAGATACAAGTTTACTCAGCATTGCATGGCAGGTTCATAGAGAGTTGCAAAAAAGAAAAAAGGTATCATGTGAGTTTTTAGGGAAATAGTTACTAAATGAGAACAAAGGTGTGGCCTTTAAGATGAGGTAGCATTTTAGTTAAGCTCTAAAAAGATAAGGCATCATTATGTAATGTGAGAGGGCTAGTTTTGAAGTCAAGAAGACTTGTGGACTGATTCCTCCTCTGACACTTAGTTGTTGCAAGTTAACCTTTCTGAGCCTTGATTTTCCTTGTTGACCGAACCAGTTAGTCAATAAACATTAAGCACTTTCTATGGATCAGGCATACAAAAATGAAAAAGATAGCCCTTTCCCTCAAGGAGCTTAACTAATAATGATACAAAGCTGAAAAGGGAAGGGACAAATAGAGGAGTCAAAGGAGTGCAGTAAGTGGGGCATGAGGAAGACCATCTTGGACCCCTTCCTTAAATGGAAGATTTGAAGTTCACGAAATTCACCTCCCAATCAAAGGGACAGAGATATCTCAATGAAACAGTTTCTTAGGATATGGAAGAGAAGAAGGTCCAAAAAGAGTGAAATAGATGGGAAATAAAAAGAAAAAAAAATTTTAATGCTTAATGTGTTTCAGAAACTGTCTTGAGCTTTGGAAAGATAGAAACGAGAAAGATAGTCTCCTCTCTCAAAGAGCTCGTTTTAGTTAGGGGTAGACAAACCAGAATTAGAAGGGGGAGGGAGTTAGCATGCACCTATTGGCTTAGTTTGGAAACAAACAAGTAGGTAGCCTTGGTTCTGAGGTAAGGCAAAGACTTACCTATCAGCTTTAGTGGGAAGAAAATGGAGATCATAATACCTCTAAGGGTTATTGTGAAAATCAGATTAAATAATTTATGTAAAATACAAGTCTTAAAAGTTCTGAATAAATGTTAGCTGCTATTTCTTTTATTATGAATACAAATTTAGTCAGAAGAGGAGAGGGCATTCCGGGTATACTCTCATGATTCAGAAGGATTGAGATAAATCAAAGAACCTGGCAAGCAAGAAGATATGAGTTTCGATTCTGATTCCGAAATTGTTGGCCATGTGACCAAAGGCAATTCACTTAATCTCTCAGTGCTACAGACAATTCTCTAAAATTGTTAATTTTTGGAGAAGGTTGTGGATTTACTTTGATAAAAGGTTTTCATCTGCAGCTTCTTAGTGCTGAAAACATGGGTTCTTCCCATCCTAACACTCCTTCCTCCATTATGGGTTCTGTTTGGCTAGAGCATGGGTGTTCTGGGGTGAGCAATATAAGACTTTATGTGTAGGATAGCATAAGATTATAGAGAGCTTTGACTATCAGGTAAATGATTTTAAACTTTACGGATATTGAAATTTTTTGAGCAAAGGAATGATATAACCAGAACTATATGGAGAAAAAAAAACCAGATTATTCTGGTAGTGGTCCAATGAACAGATTGATGGGGAGAAAGTTAAAGTGGAAAAATCTTTTAGAAAACTATTACAGATAGTCTTAGGGGTAAAGTGAGCCTGTATCAGAATGATAGCTGTGGTGCTAGAGTCAATCTACTGACAAGTAGTAGACACCTACTTTTTTCCAGGCATATTATGGTCAATGGAAGAGATGTTGTAGAGGTTGGAATCAGCTGAACTTTGTAACTGGTTAGGAAATGTGATTGTGAGGCACGTATACCAGAAACATCAGAGAATGGATGAATGGTAGTTTCACTGACAAATTGCAATTTTGAAAAGAGGAGCTAGATTTACAAGGAAATATAATGAATTTGGTTTTCGATGGGTTAAGTTTAAAGCTGCCAGGTAAGTAGAGTTATGATGCAGGCAATTGGAAATGTGAATCTGTTGCCAGAAGAGTCAGGGAGGTTCAGAACTGATATAGATTTAGGAGTCATCTATGTAGAGATTAAAGTTATTATAGGAATGAATGAGATTACTAAGTGAGATGGAACAGTGACTTGAGGAACACCTGTGTTGGATTTTCTAGAAGACGATGAGAGAGGAGTAATTGGAGTAGTAAGAGAACCAGGAGGATATGTTATTTCTGATGCCATAAGAGAGAATATCTAGTAGGAGAGAGTAGTCAGAGAATGAAGACTAAAAAGAGGCTTTCAGATACAATGGAAGAAAGCAGTTTCAATGAAGGGGTGTGGGCAGATGCTATTACAAAAGGATATGGAAAATGGGTGTTAATGAAGTAGAGATATCAGTACAGATAGCCATTTCAAAAAGATAAGCAGTGAAAATATGAAGAGCAATGGAATGGTAGTAGATGAGGATCCAGGAAATGGACCTTTAAGAAGTGGAGGGAGACAAAGAGATAATAAAAATATTTGTACAAAAATATTTATAGCTGCACTTTTTGTGGTGGCAAAAAAATTCCCCATCGATTGGGGAATGGCTGAACAAATTGTGGTATATAATGGTAATAGAATACTATTGTGCTATAAGGAATGGTGAACTGGAGGATTTCCATATGAACTGAAAGAGCCTCCATGAACTGATGCAAAATGAAATAAGGAGAACCAGAATATTGTGTACAGAAAGTGAAACATTGTGGCACAATCAAATGTAATAGATTCAGCAATGCAGTGATCTAGGACAATCCTGAGGAATTTAGAAGAAAGAGCACTATCCACATTCAGAGAAAGAATTTTGGAGTAGAAGCACAGAAGAAAAATATATGGCATCACATGGTTCTAGGGGTATATGATTAGGGGTTTTGGTTTTAAAAGATCACTCTGTTACAAACATGAATAATATGGAAATAGGTTTTGAGCAATAATACATGCATAATCCAATGGAATTACTTGTCAGTTCCAGGAGGGGAGAAGGGAAGAGGGAAGGGAAATACCATAAATCATGTAACCATGGAAAAATATTCTGAATCAATAAATCAATTTTTTTTAATGGAGGGAGAAGAGGACTAAGATCTCAGGTTGGATATGCTTAGTCTTCTTAGTGAAGTAGGAAGCTAGGCCATCTGATAGTTTGTAGGGGTGGGGAGAAAAGATAATTATAGATTTTTAAAAAACTTATTGACCACCTTTGTACTTTCTAGTGTGTTAATAATAATAAATGTTTGTTGTTTGATTTAAATATTTGTGAAATGAATAACATTTTCTCATTCTGTTGCTAAAAGGTAAATGCATTCCCATGATGAAATAATCCCTAACTGAATTGAGCTGAAAGCTTTTTATTAGAAAGGGGTTACAATGATTGGCAGCCTTACTAACTGCATGTTGGGTACCCTAGAATAATAGAAGCATTATGCTTTTGAATTTTAGTTTTTATACAGGTGTTCACTTATCCTCAGTTAGTACTTTCCCAACTCTAGTTTCTTAGTTCTGCCATTGGCTTTTACCTTTTTTACCTATTCTCACATCAAAATCAATTTTACCATTTTTACTTTATTTCTCTCTTCTAGATTTTGTTTCAGTATTTAAAATAAATGAATATGCCCTGGCTACAATATCTTTCTTGAATAATGGGGATATACTACAACTTTAAAATGTCTACTTTAGGCTTTTGTTTCTAGAAAACACACATTTAGTTCATTATTTTGTCAGTCTTGTATGTTAGGAATGTCACATTTGGTTTAACTTATACTTAATTAGTAATACTCAGAAGTAACATTTGGTCATAGACATTAGAGACCATTGTGTCTAACTCCATTTTATGGATTAGGAAATTGAGGCACAGTGATTAAAGTGATTTGGCCAGAGTCCCATAGCTAATAAATATCTAAGGTGGGATTTGAAGCCAGGTCTTTTCAGACTCCAAGTGCAGTACTCTAACCATACAGCATTCTTCTAGTCTTTATCACACTTATTATTGCTTAATTAATATTCACATAGTTAATTGAATTATCATGAAACTGAAAAAATTGTAACTTTACATTATATAGAGACACCAATTTCATTGAAGAGTGCTTTGAGATTAAATTCAAAGTATCCTGAGAGTATTTCATCCAGCAGATGAGTCTCTTTTGTTCCTACTTGCATCTCTATATGCCCTTTTTCTCATTTATCTGCACTCCTTTTAGGAGCAAAGGTCAGATCATCCTAAGAAGCTAATGTAGTGTGAAGGGACACAGCAGTGTTCCCCAAAGTAAAGTCAAGAAACTCAAGGCTGGTAGGTGTTGGCTACAATATTGTTTTAACCCTTGGGACTTTTTATTTAATGTTTCTGTCTTGGGACCACAGTCCACAAGCAGATATACAGGTATTCTTTTTTTTTTTTTAAACCCATACCTTCTGTCTTGGAATCTATACTGTATATTGGTTCCCAGGTAGAAGAGGGGTAAGGGCTAGGCAGTGGGGGTTAAAGTGACTTGCCCAGGGTCACACAGCTGGGAATTGTCTGAGGTCAGATTTGAACGTAGGACCTCCTATCTCTAGTCCTGGCTCTCAATCCACTGAACTACCCAGCTGCCCCCTATACAGGCATTCTTTTTTTCATCAGAGCAATCTGCTGCCACCTCAATCCATTACTGATCTTTGAGTACTTTTCTGAACCTTGATTTCTGTGGAAGGCTGAAATTGAGATAAAATGGGTGAATAGAAACCATAAGACTCCTGCATAAAGCCTCCTTCAGTAACTTCCAATCACACTTATCTCCTCCTTTAGTGTACTGTCTCCTGTTATTAGTTATTTTGGTATAGTTCTTATTTGCAGCTGTTAGGCAAGTTTCTGGAAGGTATGCCAGTCAGCTCAAGGGTGTGTTGATGCTCAATAAATATTTGGTACCTGAATATAGATATGGGATCCCTACATAATTTTCCTTTGATTCTATATTAGAAAACATTGATGGGAGAATGTTCTGAAAAAGTATGTATGGTTTTCTTCAGAAATCATCAGGCTCTTTTTCATCTTTATTGCTCCCATTATCATGTTGAATAAAATTATACCACAGATAACTGGGACTTAAATGAGGACATCTCTTTTTAAGATACTGAGTAGCTCTGGTGTCTTACAAAACCATCTCTCAGAAGTTAATAAAGCTATCATTTAAGACATTTGGTTATAGTCCTGATTTTTGCAGGCTATGCAGTAACTACTCAATTGAAAGAACTATGGTTCTATAGTCAGATCATTCTGTTTGCTACAAACTCTACATATCGTTTATTCATTGAAGTTATAACCTTGAAAAAAAAGTTTTGGTATCAATTATCTAGTAATATGCTCAATTAAAGGTGTCCTTTTAACATGAGTTGTCCAGTAAGAATAATCAAAGCAATTAAGACATTTTGCTAAAGGGGATAGTTTTAATGGACCAAATGTATTTTGTAGCTTTCCTGAATTAGGGATTGAAATTTCAGTAATGTTAATTCAAACTCTGATTTGGAAAAGTACTTTAAGAAATCTTTTAAGTTAAAATGTTTATTACCTTCATATACTACCTATGTGATATTTTAAAATTCCTTTGGCTTTAAAAAAAACCAAATTATATAAATACATATATGTTCTTGTCTCAAACTATTGAGACTTTCTATTAAAACATGCCTGATTAATCTTAATAAGATTAATTAACCTTCTAGGCCCATTTTAGACATGCAACTTACATTATCACTTGGGCCAGAACTGATCCCTCTGTTATCTGATTCATCAGTACTAGAATTTCATTCATTATATTGCTCAAATAGAGTTTTAAAAAGTCATTTTGTAACAATACTTTCTAGTTTTCTTAGAAGCCATTCACAGCACCTTGGATTTAATATATTAATTTAAGCTAGGGATTATTTAAAATGCTTCCTTGTCCTTTGAAGACTTATGTACTTATACATATTTAGCTTGGTTGTCAGGTGGCAGGGTGGTTTATTTTGAAATTATTCAGACATTATTGAGGTCATCAATGGAATAATATTGTTTTATCAAAATACAAACTTAACCTATATGAACATTCAATGCATTTTTTCTTTTTTTCACAAGATAGTATAATATGCAGTGCCATAGTTACAATTGATTTAAAGTATAAAATAGTTATGCTGTATTCATGCTATACCCCAAGCAAACTTAGAAGTATAATCCTCAAGTATTGATCATGGACAAGTCATTTGACCTCCCTGGGCCTCATTTGTCTGTTCTGTGAAATAAGAGGTTTGGCCTGGGTAGCATCTGAGACCCCTTGGCCCCCAGATGTATCAGTTCAGTCCAGAAAGTTACTGGTGTGGTATGTGGGGTTATGAATAGAATAGAGACCATTCATCTAGAAACAATTGAAGAGTTGATTTCATCTTGTTTTCAGGATTACAGAATCAGAAGGGATAGTGGGAGGAAAGGGTTTGGCCAGAAGGATAGATGGTGGTTGAGGTTTTAGAGGTGGCCTGTGAAAAGAAGGAAGTGAAGGAAAACCGGGCTTTCCATTAATAGTGTGTGTGTGTGGGGGGGGGGGGGGGCGGGGGCAGTCAGTAGTTCAGCAGGATGGTTAGTGAATGAAGAGAAGGGGACAGAGTAGAAGAATGTAGAAATGGTGAGATATGCCAGCTTATTAGATATTTGGTGACTGGGTTTGCCACTGACTTATGTTGTTGGTTCTTCATTACTTCATGGCGACTTTCTGTCACATTGCCTGCAAATTTTCTCAAGGCCAGTATGTTAACTCTTCTCTTTCTCCTCTCTCAGCAGAGGGCAGTGCCTTTTACTTTAATGAACAAAATGGAAGATAAGTCTAACGAGTTCTAATATTTTCCTTACTCTTCATCACCAAACTCCTCTACATCTAAGCCTGCTTCAGTGTCTGGGAAAGATCCTTCTCCTTGCTAAGGCTAGTCATGCCCTTTATCTCTCCTCTAGGAGTTTGCCCTATTGCCCATTCTCTTTTTTATCTTAGGTAGTTATCTACCAATTTATTCTTTACTGCCTAATTGTCTCTTAAGATCAACTACAAATTCAGCTCAACAATCTGGCTTCAGCCAACCTTTCTAACCCTATTTCCCATTATTCCCACTTCATGTACTCTATGTTCCACTTAAACTGGACAACTACCAGCTGTGTCCTAACTCACATTCATTCTCCTTTCTCCTTGCTGCCTCATAAATCATCTCCCAAGCCTGAAATTCGCTGCTTCCTCAGCTCTGCCTGTCAAAATCCTAATTTGAGGAGGCAGGCTTGAAGAATCAAGACTCCTTCAAATTATTTTTTATTTTATATACTATGTCCCACTTCTCCCACCTCTACCCCTCCCCCATGTAGACTTCTTAAGGGTAAAGAAAGTTTTCTTTTCTTTTCTTTTTTTTAATGCTTGATTCCAAGGCAGAAGAGCAATAAAATCTAAGCAATTGGGGTTAAGTGACTTGCCCAGGGTCACCCAACAAGGAAGGGTCAGAGGCTAGATTTGAGCCTAGGATATCCCATCTCTAGGCCTGGCTCTCTATTCAATGAGCCACCCAGGTGCCCCTTATTTTCTTTTTATAATTGCTTACTTAGTACCTAGCATGCTTAGAGCACTTAATGAATGCTCATTGTTTAGAATCCACATTTTAATTGTATCACATTTGATCCTGCTATAATGCTTTGAGATAGGTACAAGTATTATTATCTCCATTCTGAGTTAAAAGATCTTAAGTGATTTGCATGTTTTCTTATAAGTATTAAATGTCAAAGGCAGAGTTCAAACTTAAGTTCAAACCTTCTGACTTAAATTCCAGGGTTTTTTCCACTACATCCTGGTCACGTGAGTATTAAGAATCCTGCCTGATTCAAACTCAGGTATCTTCTGACTTAAATTCCAAGACTTTTTCTTCTACATTGCATAGCTTCAGTTCTATGTGTCATACTTTAATATTGACTTGTCAGATAATCAGCATTTATTAACATCTTGTATCAGGCATTGTGCAATGCTGTGGTACAAAGAAAATCAACAACTAATTAGTTACATATAGGATATATACAGAGTAGATAGAAGGAAATTAGAGAAGGGAGGCATTAATGAGCAGGGGTGGGACTTGGAAAAGGTTTCTTTCAGAAGCCTTTTGGCCTTGGAATTTGACCTGAGTCTTAAATGAAATCAGAGAATCTAAGGAGCAAAGTTAAGGGAGCAGAACATTCCAGAAAAGGGGGACAGACTGTGCAAAGGAACAGAGAGAAAGAGAAAGATAATGAAATGGAGTGTGGTATATGATCAAACAAGTAGGTGAGCATCACTGGATTATAGTGTATATAGGGAAATAAAGTAAAAGAATATTGGAAAGGCAGGAAGTTAGCTCAAATCAACAAGCACACATGTACTATGTGTCAAGCAATGGAGATAGATACAAAGTCAAAAAACAGCACCCTCCCTCCATTCTTGAGGATCTTATTGTCTAATGAAGGGACCTAGCTTAGAGGGCTTTAAATGCCATACAGATGACTTTGTTTGATTTCAGAGATAATAGAGAGCCAAGGGAGTTCACTGAGGAGTGTAGCATGGCCAAACCTCTGCTTTAGAAAAATCACCCTAGCAACTGAATGGAGAGAATTGAAGCAAGGGGAATAGTTAGAAAGTTATTATAGTTCAGGCAAGAGTTGATGAGGACCTGAACTAGGCTGGTATTGAATGAATAGAGAGGAAGGCACATGAATAGGAAAGATACTGTGAAGGTGGAAACCAGAACATTTGACAGTGGTTTGGATTTGTGGGGAGACTGAGAAACTGAGGATGACATAGAAATTATGAATGTGGGTGACTAGTGTCAACTAGAAAAAACATAGAACTGTTAAATAGTCAAAATCACTCTTTAATCAAGGGAAAAGGGGTTAGCGCTACTAATACGACAACAGAGCTGCTTCCCATGACTACACAGAGTCAAGACGCCCTGGTCACCAGTCCCTGGGAGTGCCACCGACTCAGAATGGACTCCGGGGAACAAAAGAACTTGGGGAACCTATGTACCCTTTGGGGAGTCCAAGGGCAGGGAGAGATGATTGACATTACTATGGCTACAAGGAAAATGGGAGTGTTCAAACTACACTGACAAGATACAATCATAGCTAGAAGCTAGGGTGCAAGAGAAGGGGGCTGCTTACAATGGTTACTAAAGGATGGTTCATGCCCAGATCTGACCCTCCTGAGAAAGGTTCTAATACAATAGGGGATGCTACCTAAAACAAAGAGGGTCCTTAGCATATGCTTATCTCACCCAGGGTCATCATTTCCCTTCAGGGTAGATTTCTCATGGGAACAGGGAACAAGGACAAGCTTTGGGGTCTCCAATCTACAAGCTAAATCTAAAATTGGGGTTCATCAAATCCCACTAGGCCACAAGTTTGGGATTCCTAAATTCCATGTTGATCCTAGGATGATGGTCTTGTGCTCTTGACAGTGATAGGGAAGTTAGGAAGGGGGAAATATGTTGAGTTTTGAGATGCTTGTAGCAGGAGACCTCCATGGTTAGTATACATGAATTGAATAAAGATCCAGAAAAGGAGACCTCAGGAGGAAAGAGAAGCTGTCATTGACTATGTCAGAGACAAGAAGGAGAATTATGAAAAGGCTATTAGTTCTGTCTAAACCTTAGATTTTTGGAATATAACAGGTTCTGTTTTGGATATGTTTAATTTTAAATGCCTAAGAGATATCCAATTCAGAATGTCCAAAAATCAGTAAAGAGATTTCTTGCTGGAACTCGGGAGAGATTTGACATTTTGTTTACATTGTAGAGAGATTTTGGAAAATACTGAGCGCACATATTCAGATCAAATTGAGGGTTTTTGTTTTTGTTCTTTTTTTTTTATGTTAGGGAGGTGTAAGAGTTTGCAATAGATAAAAGAATGAAGAGAGGGAGTAGGGATGACAATGGGGACAATTTGCTGGAGAGGGGATGGGTTCAAGGGTTTTTTTAGAGGAGTTGACTCAGCTAGAAAGGGCCACCTCTATTTTGAAGGCCAGAATGAAAGATGGCAAAATCTATTACTGAGGAATAGAATTTTAGTTTTGTTGTAAGTTGAAAGATTTGGAGGAGGCTGAATAAAATAAGGAATAAAAGTATTATTGGGATCATGGTAGTGCTAAAGCTGGATAAAACATCAGAGATTATCTAAACTAGTCCTCTCATTTTATGGATGAAGAAACTAAGGCCCAGAGTAAATAAGTGACTTTCTCAAAATTACACAGGTACTAAGTGTCAAATAATTTGAACTTAATTTCTTTGACTCCAGGGCCATTTCCCCCCATTCTACCACATTATCTCTTTCTTATAGAGCTTTAGGTTTTGCAAAACATTTTACAGATATCATCTCAATTGAACCTCTTAGGTGAAACTTAGGTGAAACTGAGGTTCAGAAATATTAAGTGACTTGCCTGATGCTCCAACAGTACTTTTTAGAATTCAAACCCAAGTCTTTTGACTATTCAGGGCTTGCTCTTCTCCACAAGAATCTCTTGAAGAAATTGGGGATATTTAATCTGGCAAAGAGATAGGACTAATGTATGGTTCCTACCTTCAGGGACTTAAAGGACTGTAATGAAATGTTCTCCTGGGCCAAAATTAGGAGCTGTAACTGCAAAATATATAGAGGAAATTTCTTACATACATTTCAAGTGGTTCAGAATTTAAATGGATTGCCTCTGGAGTTAGTAAATTCTCTTAACTTGCTCAAAATCTAACTGAATTTTCTTTAAGGATGTTGTAGGGATGATTATCACCTCAGGTATTTTTTGGATTAAATGAACTTTGAGATCCCTCCTAACTTTTGAGTTTCTATGATTTCTGTGTCCTGTCACCAAATGGGCTTAAGCAGGAAGTAGAAGCAGGCAGGTATGTATCTTATTGACAAGAGAATGAAAACAAAGATACTGTGATGCACTGTAATGGGTCATTTCCCCCTGGGTTTCTATGGACTGACATTGAACAGAGGAACAAAGGATCAAACATTATTCATCTAGAGGAAAAAGGAACTTGCATAGTTGCTGTTTTGTGAGGAAATTAATGCAATAGTTGGACTTTTAATTTTACATACAGAAATGCCTTATTTCTGCCTTTTCACAGTTATTTCTAGAAAGAAACTGTTGTGTTCTTAGAAAACTTCTATTCAAGTCTTACTAAAATTATTAACTTATGCTACTTTATATAAAAACAACTTTCACTAACTATTGGCCCAGGAGATATTTTACCTTGTAATCTTGGAAAGAATATTGGGCTGAGAAGTGAGTCCTGGCTTTTCTAATGACTCATTATACTTGCTCCTGGTCAATTTATGTAATCTCTCTGAGAAACTGGAATAATGATACTACTCACCTACCTCACAGGGATAATTCAAGGATGAAATAAGATGATTTATTAGAAAGCACTTTAGATATAAAAAGAACTATATAAATATAAGGTATTATTTCATCATTAGTCTATTATGAATGATTCCCATCCATTAAGTCAATAGCAATGGCAGTGTTTAATTCATCATTTGCTTTCATATCCTTTTCTCCTGCCTTTGTTTTAGAAAATGAAGGAATTCAGACCACACTGGTAGATGGATTGCCTGAAATCAGAGATAGATTTAGATACATATTCACACCTGACAATTAAGATTTGAATTTAAAAAAAAATGTGACTGACTCACTTATAGTCTTTCTTTAGTGCTTCAGTTAGTGGTATGGAACTAACTCTGGGTTCTTGAGAGGCATAAATTCAGCTGCCCGGTCAGTGCTGAGAAGACTTTAGCATGAGGCCTAGCATAAATCACATTAGTTGTCTGAGGGCCAGTCTGCCTACATTCTTTTTTTTTTACTTTTTAAAAATTTTTTATTTTTTTAAATTTTATAATATTTTATTTGATCATTTCCAAGCATTATTCATTAAAGACAAAGATCATTTTCTTTTCCTCCCCCCAGCCCCCATAGCTGATGCGTGATTCCACTGGGTATCACATGTGTTCTTGATTCGAACCCATTGCCATGTTATTAATATTTGCATTAGAGTGTTCGTTTAGAGTCTCTCCTCTGTCATGTCCCCTCAACTGCTATAGTCAGGCAGTTGCTTTTCCTCGGTGTTTCTACTCCCACAGTTTGTCCTCTGCTTATGAATAGTGTTTTTTCTCCTAGATCCCTGCAGATTGTTCAGGGACCTTACACCGCTACTAATGGAGAAGTCCATTACGTTCGATTATACCACAGTGTATCAGCCTCTGTGTACAATGTTCTCCTAGTTCTGCTCCTCTCGCTCTGCATCACTTCCTGGAGGTTGTTCCAGTCTCCATGGAATTCCTCCACTTTATTATTCCTTTTAGCACAATAGTATTCCATCACCAACATATACCACAATTTGTTCAGCCATTCCCCAATTGATGGGCATCCCCTCGTTTTCCAGTTTTTGGCCACCACAAAGAGCGCAGCTATGAATATTTTTGTACAAGTCTTTTTGTCCATTATCTCTTTGGGGTACAGACCCAGCAGTGCTATGGCTGGATCAAAGGGTAGACCTACCATTCTTTTATCGTCCTTTGGGCATAGTTCCAAATTGCTCTCCAGAATGGTTGGATCAATTCGAAACTCCACTAGTAACGAATTAATGGCCTGACTTTGCCACATCCCCTCCAACATTCATTACTTCCCTTTGCTATCATGTTAGCCAATCTGCTAGGTGTGAGGTGATACCTCAGAGTTGTTTTGATTTAGTCTGCCTACATTCTAAGACCTATTATAAGGTTGATTACAGATCCATTACATTTTGGGGCCCATCAACTCTTGAAACCATCTGCTGAATTGTAGTGGAATTCATAGATGTGGAATTGAGAGAGGCATTAGAGGCCATCTTCTCTAACTTCTCATTTTATATATGAGGAAATTGAGGTCCAGGGTCACATAGGGATTAAAAATAGAAAACCTTGGATTTGAATCATAGCCCTCTGACCCCAAGCTTGGTGATCTTTCTGTATGGTGCTACATTTTGATCTTTATAAACATCAGAGATTTTTGAAGTTTTGAAAGAAAAATAATAGCTTTCATTTTATAGAACCTTAAGATTTGCAAATCACTTCATACATCTAATTTTATTTTTATAATATCAAATTGAGAGGCAGATCCTATTATCTCTATTTTACATATGAGGAAGCTGAGGTAGGTGAAGTTTAAATGACTTGCCCATGGTGTCATAGCTAGTGTCTGAGACAGGATTTGAATTCCCATTTTTTTAACTCTACTTCCAGCTTCCTCTCCACTGTGTCACCTACCTGCCTCAGCTGGCTAAACCTAATCTCCAATTAAGTTTGTATTTCTTATGGTTTTCGATGAAGAGGCCCAGGATTGTATACCTGCTTTGAAATTATTAACTAGATTCAGTATATTTCTTTGTATTTGTTCAAAATGAATGATTTGGATCATTTGTTACTTCTAAGAATGCTATAATTAGTTGGGTTTTGGTCACTACCACTTAAGGTGCTTGAAGATAAGTTCCAGAAAAAATCTGCATAAAGAATATACGAATATCAGTCTCATTTAATAAATTTTTGAACGAAGGTCAATCGTTTGTCTTTACTTGGGGCATAATACCATACCTGTTAGACAAGTTCTTAACTATGACTAACTCTTAATGAATACTTATGAAAACATGCATCTTTCCTTATGACACTACTTAATTGACATTAAGAATAGGGATCTTGCATTCCATGTTCCTTATACACAGCTCAGCCCAAATTGGTCATTATTTATTAGTACTTGTTCCTCCTTGTATTTGAATGTATGCAGAATGTAATTGCAAATCCATGAAGTATTTGTAAATGGCAAGACTCATTTTGTTAAAAAGGAATATTGCTTATCAGTGGTGACTTTTTTCCCTCCAATTTTATTTTATCTTTAATACTTTATTCTTTTGTGCTTTTTTAATCTATAATTTTGTTTTTAACCCTTACTTTTGGTCTTAGTATCACTTCTAAGAAGAGTAGCAAGGGCTAGGCAGTCAGGATCAAGTGACTTGCTTAGGGTTATACAACTGGAAGTGTTTGGAGGCCAGATTTGAATCCAAATCCTCTCTACTCTAGGCCTGCTGCTCTATCCACTATGCTACCTAGCTGCCTCTATAATTTTTTTAAATGACATTTTTATCATGATGGAATACAAATGACTAGATTAGCCTCATTGTTACCATTTTCTTAATAATCAGTAAGGGTTAAGAATTGGGCCTGTGGCCTTGAAACTCTAGGGTGAAGAAAGTCCCTTAACCAAACAATACATTGTTTGGCACTTGCTTTGCATGATTGCATGTAGCACTGAGAGAGATCAAACGACTCATCCAGATCATACAACCAGTATATGTCAGAAGTAGTGCTAGAACCAGATCTTGCTAGTGTTAAGTCTGGCTTTATATCCACTATGCCTTACTGAATGCCAGTTAATGTGAGTTGGTCTTAAATATAGAAACTCAAACGGAAGGAAATGTTGAGTCTTAAAAACTTTATTTAGGAAACTTCAAAAGAACTAGGAATATTTTTCATCTATAAGTTGGATAAAAAGAGCACCAGACAGTTAGGTGTTATGATTTTTGATTCAGACTGGCATTCATTCATGAATTGTGTGACCTTAAGCACATTATTTAATCTCCACTGAGCCTCCAAAACAAGAATACTCTTTTTGGGCATGCTGCCACTCCCGTTTTCCCCTCTAAACGTTCATTACTAGAAAGGACTTGGGTGGGGCTGCTCCCCTCCCCCCCTCTTCATGGTGTCTGATGATATTTTTTCACATCCTTCACCTCTCTGCCCAGCAGCCAGTGGGAGCCCAAGGGGGGAAGGTAGGCAACTCACAGATGGCAGAGCTGGAGGGGAGCAGAGCACTTGGGACCACTCCCCTTTTTCTCCCTACACTCACTGAGGATATTCCTCATTTCACCTATCCCTCTGCCCAGCAGCCCAGTGGGAGCTTTCTCCCTCCCCTATGTGGGGTAAGAGGGCCTGGGGGTATCCAACACTCAGTGGGGGGGGGCGGGGGACAGCACTTGGACAGGGGAATGGGATAGGAGCAGGACCCAGCATTCAATCTCTAAAAGTTCCTATCCCATCCTATCCTATCCCAACCTTACTTCAGCCTTCTGTATAAAATAATATTTTACTTCTGGGTGTAAGCTCTTTCCTTATGCATCCAAGTAAAATAAGAATTATGGACTAGTAAACTAGGAAGCAGCCATTTTAATACTTGTTCTTTTTCCCCTTAGTTAATAGCAGCAAAAACACAAAAAAGATTTTGTGCAAAACTACATGCTATTTGACAGTGGGCTTCCTCTCAAGATGGTAGATTGTAGCAGTAGAAGAAGAGTGGGCCAGTCCTTGGGCTTAGAGAAGCAGAGAGGGATGTAGCTGAAGAGTGGGCCAGGATTGAAAAGTGTTGGGATGGTGGCACGCTGTTATATGTGACATAATTCTCCTGGGATTCCCTCCATAGTAAACTTCTCTCTTAACTCCTTCATTTCACCACTGAAATTCAAGAAAGCTTCTAGCATTTTCCATTTTAGAAATTGCTAGCTTGTAGTTTTATCAGTCAATTGACAAGCATTTTAGTGTTTACTATGGCTGTTAGGTGGCCCAATGGCTATTGTGCAGGGCCTAGAGTCAGGAAGATCTGAGTTCAAATTCTGCCTTAGATACTTACTGCTCTGAGACCCAAACAAGTCACTTAACCTCTTTCTACCTCAGTTTTCTTACCTATAAAATGTGTATAATAATAGTACCTACCTCCCAGGTTTGTTGTGAGGATCAAATGAGATAATATAGTACCTGACACATAGTAGGTACTTAATAAATTCTCGTTTCCTTCCTTTCCACTGTGTGGCAGGCACTTTATTTGTTCTAGGGTATATAGAGAGAGCCAAAAATAAAATGATCCTTAACCTCAGTAAACTTTTATTCTATTGGGGGAGACAATGTATACATAAATATGCATATACAAAACATATAAGATGCTGGATGTGGTGGTATACGCTGTAATTCCTATGGCTGTTGAGGATTGCAATCTATAACCAATGAGTAGCTCAAAAGATGTACAGGAGTCAAGGATGTTAACCAAAAACTGTATGACAAAGAAAAAAATGGGCTGGTCTCATTATGAGAGTGAAGAATGGCAGCCCAATAGCCAGAGTAGAGTGCTCTGCTGCTAATTTTGTAATGTTAGGAGAAGTCAAAGCTCGCCACCAGCACACTGCTTAGGCCCCCTGGGGCAAATTCCTAGGGAGCACATGTCAGATTAGCAGGCATGAATGGGTTCTCATCTGCATTTTAGTGGGAACTCCAGAATTGATGAAATTGCAGATCCCTGAAACACTGCTGCTGCCTCTCCTGTTTCTTAGAATTTATTGATTTCCCTCCGAAATTGAAGGTGGCCAGCTAAGACAGTACTGTAGGGCACTCCAAATTTCCATCGTGGTATATATGTGTATATATATATATATATATATATATATATATATATAGAGAGAGAGAGAGAGAGAGAGAGAGAGAGAGAGAGAGAGAGAGAGAGAGAGAGAGAGAGAGGGAGAGAGAGGTAACATGATAACTCTGTAGGGAGAGAATCCATTCAAATCCCACCTTTGTAAACCTGATCAGATGACTTAAGTGAGTTGGACTACATTGTCCTTAAACCCCCCCCCCCCAAAAAAAAAAACCCTCTGCTCCTATATCCCTTCTTGTAGGTTCTATCATTATTTCTGCAACTGACTTTCCATAATTTCTAGGCTTTTCCTGCTCACCTTGTAGGCTGGTCACAGAAATGGGTAACAACTTCCTGAGACACTAATGAAAGGGGTGTTCCAAGAAGCTCCCTTGTTAAGGGGCAGCTAAGTTGCACAGTGGATAGAGCACCAGACCTGGAGCTGGGAAGATCTGGGTTTAAATATGGCCTCAGATACTTCCTAGCTGTGTGACCCTGGACAAGTCACTTAATCCCAATTTTGTAGCCCTTACTGCTCTACCACCTTAGAATTGATATTGTTCCTAAGATGGAAATTAAGGGTTTAAACAAAAAGAAGCCCTTGTAATTTGATTATTTTCCATCTTCCCACTCTTTAGTCTGAATTTCTTATTTCTTCCTGTGCTATTTTAATTTTAATTGACAGTGTGTCTCTACCTTCTTCCACTTTCTTGTCCCCAGGAATCATACTCCATAACCATCTTTTCTTCTTAAGATTCAATATAAGCTTAATGTTAATACATGGACCTCAACTCCTATTAGCAGTGAGGTTTTACCTAGGACAATCCCACAGGTTCAGCTCCAGAAGCCAAGTACCTAAAGCTTCAGAAGCCCAGAAGTGTTGTGGGGCCTTGCAATTACTTTGGAATGGATGAAGAAGGCTGGAAAGGACACAAGCCTCCTTGATTTATGGGATGTTCAGAAGCTCTAAGTATGCAGAACTGCCTGAAAATTGGGGGCCTAAAACTGGAGCAGCCATGATGGTTGGAGAGCTGGTTGATCAGCTTCTTTCACTTTTCTTGGCATTGCTGAGTTTCTGAATTTGAGGGGCTTTTAAATAGAATTGCTCCTATGAAATATTTTTCTCTGCTACCTTTCCCAAATTCTACTCCCAATATCTTTTTATTTGAAATGAAGCTCCATTAGAGCTGAGAATATCCCAGTTCCTTAATGACCTGGGATTTGAGGAGGAAGTCCTTGATACCATTGCAAGGGGAGGGGGAAACATGTGCATCACTGATTGGCACCTTAGATGAATGTTTCCATGGAAACACTTTTGCACAAGGTTGTTAAGATTTCATATTTCACCCATCTGGCTACACTCTCCACTAATGCCACTCATTTTATTCCACTCTGTGTAGCATTGTTTCTATAGAAAAACATGTGCAAGAATTTATATATTTAACATAGGAACTTTTGAAATATAAGCTGAAAAACCCACCAAAGAGTGTTTTTTGCCTTTGTAGAACTTAAGCTAAGCATATTTTATTTTGAGTCTTAAATTAGCCAGTCTAGATTGAATTTAAACCCAAATAGCAGTCCATAGGACCCTGTGCTTTGCCATTAAACATTCTCTAATTTATGAACACTGGACTAATGAATGGTTCATATAGGATCAGCCAGTCATCAAATACTTACTAAGCATGTGCCCTGTGTCAGGCTCTGCACTAAGAGCTGGGAATCCAGAAAGAGGCAAAAGACATCCCTTGCCCTCAAGGACCTACAGTGTGATAGGGGAAATAACATGGACATAAATATAGGTATCCCTTCTACATCATGGGGTTTAGGAGCATGGTGCCCCTTGCAATACATTTTTTGACCCTTTCTTTGTAACAGAGAAGTAGTCTGAATTTTTTCTTTATCTTTTATGGGGTGTTCACCTTATTGTAAAATTTGGTTTAAGAACTTGGTTATAGGCTATATAATTTCTAGACTTTTTGGGTCATCTGCTGCTTCCACAAGACTCTCAAAAAATTATCATTTAATTTCTTATATCGATCTGCAATGCATCGAAACTTATGGGTTCACAATGTGGAGGGGGTACCTAGACAAAATAAGTTATATACAAGTTATATAGAAAATAATTAACAGAGAAGGCACTTGAATTGAGAGGAGTTGGGGCTTCCTATATAAGGCTGGGATTTTAGTTTTGACTTAAAGAGAGCCAAAGAAATCAGTTGGAGGGGGTGGCACAAAAATGCCTGGAGCAGAGAGGTGGAGTGCCTTGTTCAATAGTTGAACAGCTTGGAGACCTGTATTACTGAATAAAAAGGGGGGGGGGGAAGGGGCATAGTTTTAAGAAGACTAAATAAGACAGTAATTCTTAAGGGCTTTAAATGATTAAGTAGAACAGTTTTTGTTTGCACCTGGAGGCAATAGGGAGCCACTGGAGTTTATTAAGGGAGTGTGGAAGAGAGACATGATTGAACTTGCACTTGAGGAAAATATTAGAGGCTGTTTGAAGATGGTTTGTAATGGGGAGAGACCTGAGACTGGTAGACCCACCAGTAGTGGGTTATTGCAATAGTCCAGGTGGAAGGTGAATTAAAAAGGTAGTTACTAACAAAGCCATACTTTACCACTGATATCCTCATTGAAAGTGTTCACATAAGAAGCACCTAATGAATGTTTTTCATTCATTCATTCCTTCATAAACCTGCATATATTTGATGCTCACTGATTCTAGAACCTTTTTCAAGTGAACTAGACATCTCCAAAATTATTTCACTCCAAAGCATGTTCTTCCTACATTCTTCTAGATTTATATGATAATGGTTGATGACACCATTCCTTCAGTCTGCTAAATTTGAAACCATGAAAATTGTTGGTCCCTCTTTTCCCTTCACTTCCCACATCCTAGGTTCTGACATTTTTACTTCCCTTGCATACTTAATATCTTTTTACCTTCTCTATTGTCACTACTGTCCCCCCAATTCAGGCCTTTGTCTAGAACATTTCAATCAGCTTCTAATTTGTCTTTCCTGCTTCTGGGTTCCCCCCTCTAATTTACCATATTAGGACAGCTAGGTGGCAGGAATACTGTGGCAGTTATATCACCACAGTGAATAGTATGTTAAATGGGCAGTCGGAAAGTTAGGAGTTCAGATCCCAACTCAGATACTAGCAATATGACCTGAGAACTTCTCTCAGCCTCCTTTTCCTCATCTATAAAGTTAGGATTATTATAGCACCTAAACTAGAATTGAGTTAATAATATGTAAAGTCCTTGGAAAAAAATCAATCTATAAAAGTTAGTGTTACTATTACATTCTGATCTGTATTAACAAAGTATATGTTTCCTCTTCTCTAGAAGACTGTATATTCCATGGTATCATGAACCCTGTCCTATTCTTCATGGTATCTCCCCAAACCTTTATTATACTAAGCTGCAAACATAGCATCCTCTCAGTAAATATGAGTGCTTAGAATCACATGGATTGAGGTCTTATAGAGAAATAGCACAGTATAGTGTATTTAGTGTTGCTTTTGGAATAAGGAAGACCTAGCTTCAAAATGTACCTCTCATTAAAAGTGTATTCACTTTGCAACTATGAGCAAATCACATAACCCCTCTAAGCCATAGTTCCCTTATCTATAAAATGGGCATAATAATAATACCTGTAGGTATCCCCCTCATAAGGTAGTTGTAAGGATCTAAAGAAATAATATAACCAAGAACATTTTACAAAACCTAAAAAGCTATGTAAATGTGAGCTATCATTTTATGGTGACTATTTCAATAATCAAGATAACAATTTGGTCACCAAACAGATTTTTAATTGCTCAACTGTTCAACCTTATGGAAACTTGACCCAATGCTTTATAGAAATGGCTGGCTTTGGCCAGAAAGTCAGTGAGACTTATGTTGTTTTTCTGTATATGAAACAAAAATTTGACTCAGTATCCCTCTTTATGATGAATTGGACAAAATTCACATGAGATGATGTCAAACCTTAGAAGAGTTTCTGCCCATTAGTTTATTTGGGTCATTGTTATTGTTTTTTAATAGCCTTTCCAAGAAGCTAAAGGCAGAATGGACAAAATTTTGGATTTCTAGTCAGGAAGAAGAGTTTAGATCATGCTTTGGGCATCATTAGCTGGTAACTTGGATCCAATTACAACCTCAGTTTCCTTATCTGTAAGATGAAAATAATAGCAATTACCTCATAAGGTTGGAGAGCTAGCTAGTACAGTGGATGGAGACCTTGGTCAAGTAATTTAACCCCATTTGCCAATGTTTCTTCATAGAAGATGAGGTGGAGAAGGATATGACAATCCACTCGAATCTTTGCCAAGAAAACCCCTAATGGGGTCAGGAAGAGTTAGGACTAACAACTGTAAACCTTAAAATTTCTTAGACTTGTGAATGTTGGAAATTTCACCATTGGAATGTGAACCCCATTGGCAAGGGAAGTTCCTCCTCCTCCCTTCTTAAGATTACTTTAGGACAGAAACCTTTTGCTGAACAATGGAAAGGGCTTTGACCTATGCTTAAGCATAGAACAGGAATTTCTTTGAGTCATGATTGATTTTAGAATTGATACAATGGAGATACTTGGAATCAATCTCCACCCTATTCAGTCCTAACAGGATTGAGTAAGGGCTGCAGCCTAGATCAAAATTTAATTATTCCAATCTCTACCCTACTCAGGTTAACAGGATTTAGAAAGGGCTGCAGCAAAGGATCAAGATTTAATTATTTGAGAATATGACCTTCAACAGACATGTGCAAAGCCACAGACCTCTGGGCGGTCCTGGGTTAAGGTAGAGCCACCATTGGCACAGGGAAGACATGGACAGTGATTGGTAGATGTGAGAACTGAGGGGAGGGAACTTGGATGGTTTCCTTAAAGATAGCAGGGTCTGAGGACTGAGGGGTGGTTGGTTGGAGAGGTGCTCTGAGAAGCTTGCTCTGAAGGAAGCTGGAGGTGGAGGCCCCTGAGACTGTTTCTCCATTTTGGTCACGTGAGTGATAGGGACTGATCTCTTTCCTTTGCCTCAGCTATCTAAGGGCTTGGGCCTTTTGGCCCAGCCTAAACAGAGGGGGTATTTAAGCCCTATTCCCTTCTCTCCCCTTTCTCTCTCCCTCTCTCTCTCTATCTCTAATACCTTTCTTCCTCCTGTTTGTAATTAAACTCCATAAAAGGTTGACTGCTGATTTGAGTTTTCATTTAGGAATTACATAGCTGAATTCCTTGGCGACCTTAAATTAATATATATCAGTCTTTTAAAGTGATTTCCTTGTCACACAACCACCTCATAAAGTTGATTGGAGTATCAAATGAAGTAGGATATGTAAAGGGCATTGTAAAGCTTAAAGTGCTACATGAATGATAGCTATGTTTTTATTGAACAATTACTTCCTATTGTTAGTTATTCACTGAAAGTTTTGAGGGGAAAAATGGAAGAAATCTTAAAAAAAGCAAACAAAAATCACAAATAAGATATAAAATATGAGCAAAATATGCTGCCCTGATATAGAATTAAAGAAAATGTACAAAGTTTAATTTTAGCAGGCTTAGGCAGAGAAGAGAAGAAAACAAGAATAAAAAAGGATCTAAAGCACAGATAACCAAAAGAACATAATAGAAAAGAAAAAAATCAGTATCAAAGCGAAAAGCTAATGGAGGATAAGAAACAAAAGTATTTCTGGTCCTAACAGCTATCTCTTTGATTAAATTTCATTTCACACTGTTTTCATAATGTATTTGTACCAAATAGAGTAGTTGCCTGGTTTATGTGGTAGAAAGGTGACCTACCTTTATATCTGTTGGAGTAGAATTTTGAACAAAAAGGAGAAAAGTTTCAATGTCAGCATAATTGAGAAGTGCCTCCTGTTGAAAGAGAATGGCAAAAATGTTTCTAATTCACTCTTTTTTACCAAGGCTTTCCCGCCATTAAGACGACATCTAAAGAGAATTGATAATATAACTAATCCCAAATGGCAAAAGAAGCCACCCTTTTAAGTTCTATTTGGGAAGGCGCTTTCCTTCCCCTGACCTCAGGAGTAGTCTCCTTGGGATTCCTGTCTAGAATCTTCCTAACTGTCCTTGTCTCCCTTTCATCGAAAATGCGGCTTAACTTGCTAAACACGCTCTCTCCTTAGAATGCTTTTGGAAGCAGACCAGAAAGAAATGCACATTTCCACTGTACCAAAGTGCTCTTTGTGGAAATTCAGAAAAACCTCTCTTGAAATTTGCACTATTTATTTCAAATCAATATTTTAGTTAGTTTTAGGCTTTGTTTCCTTTTTGAAACGGACAACAGCCATATATCTGCAATTTCTGTCCTTAGGAAAACTATGAATTCTCTGAGTATTTTTAAAGAAGGCTTTCTGTTCCCATAGCCTTCTGCCCCAAAGCATGTCTCTGCCTGTAGGCAGGTGTAGCTATCCAGGCTGCTCTCTCCAGTAATGATTTTAAAATCTGTGTTCATGTGGGCACTTTGCTGTACTGCCAGAATAAAATCGCCAAGGAGGTTTATAGGCATAGGCTCTCTCTGTGTAATTACA
This sequence comes from Monodelphis domestica, assembly GCF_027887165.1. Classification (NCBI taxonomy): domain Eukaryota; kingdom Metazoa; phylum Chordata; class Mammalia; order Didelphimorphia; family Didelphidae; genus Monodelphis; species Monodelphis domestica. The sequence goes on from NC_077233.1 coordinate 199,496,926, forward strand.
AATGACAATAGATGCAAGATGCATCCTGATATAATAGGCCTCTGTTCTAGGGGACTGTAACTTAGTTGCTATTCAGCCTTTGGATAGAAATTTGATTGTTTTTATTGTTGCAGATGTTTTTGTTAAAAGATTAATGCAGTAGTAGGGAGGGAGTTAAAGCACAAACAAAATACTACTACCTTTTGCTTCATAAATAGAAAAGCCCATATTGAAAGTTGTTAAGGAAGATAGCAAGATTAGACTATTCTGATTCCTATCCAGATTTTTGTCTTTCCTCTATTGCTCTTGGTGTTTCAAGGATTTTCAAAATCTTTTGATGATTTTGGAAGGGAGCTAGAAGAGTGGAAAAAAGCAAATCTTTAGGTTTATAATAGAGATCACAGTGCCAGAGATTTAAAGCTGGAAGGGATCTTAAAGATAATTTATTCCAAATCCCTCATTTTACAGATGAGGTGGCTGAGACCCAGAAAGGTAAATTGACTTGCCAAAAGTCAAACTATAGATTGAATCCATGTCTTTTAGTTCCAAATTCGCTGATATTTTCACTAAACCAGATACTTTGAATTTAATATTGGACTAAAAACAGTTGGGTATAAATCAAATTCTAGTAACTACATTTAATACTATGCAATCCTTTTGTAACATAAAAAGTATTTTTGTAATATGTCTAATCAATCCTTAATTTAATATTTTACACTGAAAGCTTTTCTGTAGCCTTATTTTCTACAAATGGAATGTTTGTAATTACTGTATATTTTGTTTTACCTAAAAATGAGGAAAGTTCTTGTTCTCTGTACCACTTGAACTCAGTTTAAAATTGTTTCTGATATATCTATTTATATGACTGGTTTATTTGTGAAAGAATAAAATATATAAAAATAGTAAGACTCACTGACTTATCCAAATAAGGTATTTCTGAAAATTTTAGGCATCCAAATTATCACTGTTCAGAACTACCAAAGGAAAACATGTTTGGGTAGGGTGGGAATCTTTCTAGAGTAGAATTCAGATCTTTGGTCATGCTCATGCTCGTCCATGTAATCACTTTTGTGACTCTTATTAGATACCTATCCCCCCACAACTTTGACAATTTTTTATTTTATCATGTTTTGGTCATTTTTGCAGTTTTGTAGGCATAGAGTAAGATGTTAAGATTGTTTAAAAATTGCATTTCTTCATGAGGAAATTTGAACAACTTTTATAAGCAATTCATATTTCTTCTAATATTGGCTTCTTGAGTACCATGATCAATTCTCCAGTGACAAATATGTATTACTATTGAAAGTAAATGTATCAGTCTTTATAAATTCGTGATGGCAAATCCTTATCTTATACATTGAATCCAGATTGTTGTGTCTTTTTAATTTTAAAAATACTGCTATCATGCAAAAACTTTTTATTCTTATAAACTAAAACTCATCTATTTTATTTTATTAATCTGTTTGCTTCATAAACATGTTCATATTCTCTGATTAAGTATACTCCTTTCATCCTGTTTTACATTGTATTTACACATTTAATTCAATTTAAGATTTTACATAATTGATACATTTTATTGAATTAGATTCAGAATTAAAGCAATTTTTTGGTTAAAGTTTGGTCTGTATGCATTTATGAATTTTCACAACTAATTATTAATTAATATGATTAATTCTCTAGTGTTTTTAAATTAAAGGTTTGAAATGTTAATCCTTTATATGGCGTTTCCCAAAAGTTTTAGTACAGTTTTTAGTATAGTCTTCATACAGTCTTAAAAAGCATTTTAAGCTTTAACTATTAAAGCTTGAAACTTCACTAAGACCTTTGGGATACCCAGTATACACATAAGTTTCTATTACTAGGTTCTGAATTTACTTTTAAAATTATTTTCTCTTACCCCCCCCAAATAATTCTCATCATAATTGCTTTATAATATGCTTCAAATGATTTTATAAGGCAAATTCCTTTTTGACTATACCTTTTTTCATACTTCTTTCTTATATTCCTGACCATCTCTTTTACTATATGAACTTTGTTATGGTTTAATTGAATTTTGTATTTTATAGAACTGGTGTTTATTATTATATTCAATTTACAAATTGGTTTGAAAATTTTTTATATTTTAACATTGTTTACTCAACTGAAACATGGAGAAAGAGATCGTTCCATTTGTTCAGTTATTCATTAATTTATTTTTTTTTTACTTTTGAAAAACTTTATTTAATTAATCAATTTAGAATATTTTTCTATGGTTACAAGATTCGTGTTCTTTCCCTATCCTACCCTCACTCCCTCCCATAGCCAACAAGCAATTCCACTGGGTTTTACGTGTCATTGATCAAAACCTATTTCCATGTTATTGATATTTGCACTAGGATGATCATTTAGGGTCCATGTCCCCAATCATGTCCCCGTCAGCTCATGTGATCAAGCAGTTGTTTTTTTTCTACTTTTCTATTCCCACAATTCTTCCTTTGAATGTGGATAGCATTCTTTCTCATAAGTCCCTCAGAATTGTCCTGGATCATTGCATTGCTGCTAGTAGAGAAGTCCATTATGTTTGATTGTGCCACAGGGTATCTGTCTCAGTGTACAATGTTCTCCTGGTCCTCCTCCTTTCACTCTGCATCAATTCCTGGAGTTTGTTCCAGTTCTCATGGAATTCCTCCAGTTCATTATTCCTTTGAGCACAATAGTATTCCATCACCAACATATACCACAATTTGTTCAGCCATTCCCCAATCAGAGGGCATCCCCTCATTTTTCAGTTTTTTGCTACCACAAAGCTCAGCTATCTTCATTAATTTCTATTAAGAAATCATTTTGATCCTACCCAAATTAATTTACTTATTTAGTGCCATACACCCATTGAACTACCAAAAAACTTCTTTACTGAATTAGAAAAAAACATAACAAGGTTCATTTGGAAGAACAAAAGATCAAGGATATCCAGGGAAATCATGTGAAAAAAAATGCAAAGGAAGGAGGCCTTGTAATCCCAGATCTCAAACTATACTATAAAGCAGTGGTCATCAAAACAATTTGGTACTGGCTAAGAGACAGAAAGGAGGATCGGTGGAATAGACTTGGGGCAAATGACAGTATGATAAGCCCAAAGATCCCAGCTTTTGGGACCAAAATCCACTATTTGATAAAAACTTCTGGGAAAATAGGATGACAGTATGGGAGAAATTAGGTTTGGATCAACATCTCACACCCTACACCAAGATAAACTCAGAATGAGTGAATGACCTGAATATAAAGAAGGAAACGATAAGCAAATTAGGTTAACACAGAATAGTATAAATGTCAGATCCTTGGGAAAGGAAAGACTTTAAAACCAAGCAAGAGCTAGAAAAAAATCACAAAATGTAAAATCAATAATTTTGATTACATCAAATTAAAAAGTTTTTGTACAAACAAAACCAATGCAACCAAAATTAGACGGGAAACAACAAATTGGAAAACAATCTTCATAACAAAAATCTCTGACAAAGGTCTAATTACTCAAATTTATAAAGAGCTAAACCAGTTGTACAAAAAATCAAGCCATTCTCCAATTGATAAGTGGGCAAAGGACATGAATAGGCAATTTTCAATTAAAGAAATCAAAACTATTAATAAGCACATGAAAAAGTGTTCTAAATCTCTTGATCAGAGATGCAAATCAAAACAACTCTGAGATATCACCTTACACCTAGCAGATTGGTCAACATGACAGCAAAGGAAAGTAATGAATGCTGGAGGGGATGTGGCAAAGTAGGGACATTAATTCATTGCTGGTGGAGTTTTGAATTGATCTAACCATTCTGGAGGGCAATTTGGAACTATGCCCAAAGGGCGCTAAAAGACTGTCTGCCCTTTGATTCAGCCATAGCACTGCTGGGTTTGTACCCCAAAGAGATAATAAGGAAAAAGACTTATACAAGAATATTCATAGCTGCATTCTTTGTGGTGGCCAAAAATTGGAAAATGAGGGGATGCCTTTCAATTGGAGAATGGCTGAACAAATTGTGGTATATGTTGGTGATGGAATACTATTGTGCTCAAAGGAATAATAAAGTGGAGGAATTCCATGTGAACTGGAATGACCTCCAGGAATTGATGCAGAGTGAGAGGAGCAGAACCAGGAGAACATTGTATACAGAGACCTATACTCTGTGGTACAATCAAATGTTCTCCATTGGTGGCAATGCAGTGATTCTGAACAACCTGGAGGGATCTATGAAAAAGAACAGTATCCATATTCAGAAGAAAAACTGTGGGAGTAGAAACAGAGGGGGAAAAAAACTGCTTGAATAAATGGGTCGAGGGGATATGGCTGGGGATGTAGACTCTAAATGAACATCCAACAACATGGAAATAGATTTTGATAAAGGACACATGTAATACCCAGTGAAATTGCTCGTCAGCTATGAGAAGGGTGGGGAGAGGGGAGGGAGGGAAATAATATGATTCTTGTAAACAAGGAATAATGTTCTAAATTGATTAAATACATTAATTTAAATTTTAAAAAAAAGAAATCATTTTGAAGCTAAGTTCATATGGACCTCCTATGTGTCTTGAAAGGTTCATACTTAAATATTTTTTTCTGATTATAAATGGCATTTTCTTTATTGATTTCTCTTGATAAGAGAGATATATGTATACATACTTCATGGGTTATATTTTATCCAACTCTGGTTTTTTTAGTTTGTATATCCCAGATTTTTGATACATGCAAGCATATCTTCTGTAAATAGAGGAAGTTCTTATTGCTAAATATTTATTTCTTTTTCATGCATAATACCTATAGGTAACATTAGTAAGACTGTCATATCAAAGTGGTAAACAGCCATAACTGGAATGGGCCTCTCATGGATTTGCTCCAGAACCCCCAAATTTAAAGGATATTGAGAATATTTTCAGACTTTTAATAGAATAATAGTGATTTAAAAATCTCTTAATGCCTCATGTGTTCAAGTTAAATACTTTAAATTTAAATTATTACCAAGAATTTAATCATTTACCTATTTTTCATATTATTTCTAATAAAATATCTAATATTTTAAAAATATCTCCAAAGGAATAAACTCATAGGTATTTAGTTTAATGCCACATTTCAATAAAAAAGATTTCCATGACTGACCAATATGCCTGCCTTTTTGTTTCAATAAAATTTCCATAAGCATCATCAGGGATGTGTCCTTGATGTAAAACATAAGAAAGAAATAGGCAGACTTTCACAGACACGACAGTTTTCCTCAACAGCCACTGACTTAGAGAGATAATTCAGGTTAAGATCCAAATGTGTTTATTTTTTTCTCAAGATTGATTTTTTTTCAAAAGTATTTGATTTAATCAAACCTTCCCTTGAAGGTTTCCAGTGTCTCCATTAAAATCATCCCAAGTTCTATGATGGATATATCTACAATTTTTTTCCCCCCTAAACAATCTCCTGAGCATCGATATCAAGTAAGGTGTTATGTAGGCTGGAAAACTATTTCATGGCACATGTCCTATATAAAATCCAAAGAAAGGAAAAGTTCCCTATTGATAATGTTGTTCTACAAATGCTTTTTCCCAGTGATATTTTATTAATTGCATCCAGCCCTAGTATACTGAAAAGCTTCTTCAGTGATATTCAAAGCAATGCAAATTAAATTGATACAATCATTCATTTTGCATCAGTAGTATGAGATAAACACATTTTACCCAGCTCACATCATGCATCCAGATGGCAAGCATTGACACATAAATACATCAATATGTAGTTCTTGGACAAATATTAGCTGGACAGTGTTTTCAATGATTCTTAATGGCTTGCAGTTCCAAAAGCTTATCTCCTCAGTATCTGTATTCTCTCAGTGGTATCATTTAACACCAGTCTTTACAGAATTTAGTTGGAAGGGATCTTAGAATCCATCTAGTCTAACCTGTACTTACAAGAATTAAAAATGCACATCATCCAAAGGACAATGAAATGACACAAGTAGGATATATTACATGTAAAAAACACAGAGATGGATGTCCACAAAATTTGTCTTCTGTACATAGGGTGAAATGTGATGGGATGCTGATCTATATTGGTGTGAGGGCCATCATGGAATCATCAAAGCAGATTTCATGTAGTAATGAAAATTGACAATTTATTTGAAGGGGGAAAAAATCCAACCTTATTCACATATAATAGAAGTAGTTGTAAAGTATGCTATCTCTCCTTTTACCTTTTTCAACTATTGTTCATAAAACCTTATTTACTTGAAAGTTCCTAAGTATCAAAGAGATCTTTCCCTAGTAAAATTTCTCATCCTTTTCAGTATGACTTCTTTGCAGTTATATTGTAATACATTGTTATTTGAGTAGATGCCTTTACTCTCTGAATTTATATATTTTCTTTGATGGTGGAGACTGTCCCCTTTTTTAAAAGGCCTAATCTTCTGTCTTAAGAATAAATATTAAGTGTTTGTTCTAAGTCAGGAGAGAGATACGGGCTAGATGATTGAGGTTAAGTGACTTGCCTAGGATTACACAGTGAGGATGTGTCTGAAGTCAAATTTGAACCCAGGTCTTCTTAACTATAGGCCTGGCTTTCTATCCATTGAGCCACCTATCTGCCTGGTTCACTTTTTTATTTGTATCCCCAGATGCTACATATCACAGTATTCTACTTGTAATAAGTACTTAGTAGATATTTATTGTGTTGAATTAAATAAATATACTTTGTCTTTTCTTTACTAGTCACTTTTATTTGGTTAAAAATGGCATTTTGCTATTTGCTTCCTTAAAATAAATATCTTTTATTGATCTAAAATCTTAATCTTTAAAGAATCCATTACCCAGAAACAGTGCCTTTCACATAGTAGAGATAGTAACTATAGTAATAATAGATAGCATTTGCTTAATTTATTAAGATTACAAAATGCTTTACAAATATAATCGCATTTTATCCTCACAGCGACCGTCACAGTTAGGCGCTATGATGATTATTTTAATAAATATTTTAAAACTAATTTTTCAATATCCAAATTTAAAATGTTTCACTTGTAAGATATACTCCCTTTTAGTGGTTGTTTTTTTTTCTCATTTCCAGATTTCTTTTGGTATTTGAAATTCAGGGGTCTAGTATAATGAAAATTGAATGGAAATCAGGAATAATATGGCTACCTCATCTCTAGAGGTTATTATGTTACTGATTTATTTAAAATGTATATTGAATGACTGAGACAAATTTTTAAAATGTTGTTTTCTATATTAGTAACACTTATAGTGGTATATACCACTTTCTGTCAGCCTTATACAAATCAAGAGTACATGGCTTGAGTTTCTCCCTTTATGGGGAAAAATTCCACCAGAGATTTTACCTTAAGTATATGTAAAAGTTGAATGTTTAGACTATAGAAAATACATCTCTGAGGTTCCTTCCATCTACATATATGTCACAGCTAAGATTCTTAAGGCTTTAAAACTGTTTTTTCCATTTCCATTTATTCATTTGTTTGCTCCCATGTTATCTTCTTCCCTCCCTAGCCTCCTTACACTAGAGTTATTAACTTAAGACTAATCAGCATAGGATGTTGTAAAAACATGCTCAATTACAAATGTAGACAAAGGCAAAATTTCCAGCCATCTTCTTTTCCCTACACTGACAATTCCTAGAACCTATTTTCCGCTTTTCACTGTTCATGTCTGTGGAATTAATGTCCTTCCTTAGTTTGGCAAAATGCATTTTTAAGAAAAGCAAGTGATCATAAATTTCACAAGTTTTAAAAATAGCACAGTGATTTTCAAAAAATAATGAATTCTTTCCCCTATTCCCAGTCTCTACCCACAGACATTTATTAAAGAATAAAATTCTATTTGGCTTTAAGCACTTTTCTTGTTAGAGTAATCACATGAAAACTGCCCAACATAAACAGTTACACTTTCACAGAAATTCACACCATTCTCATAGGATTGGTTTCCATAGCAGACTTTTTTGTTCTGCCATTGATCCAACTCCAAAGAATTAGCTTCCAAACTGTGATGTTGGGTTTTATAAAATAAGGTGAACATTTGGGCTCTAATTGGATGTCAAAATAAATAGGAAGATAGAACACTGTATAGGCAAAGAGCCAAACCAAACATGGGATTTCTATTCAAAGAGACTTTTTGTGTTTGAGTTCCTGTTGTATTACTTATTAGCTGATTGACTTTGGGAAAATGGCTTACCCTCTCTGATCCCATTTCCTCTTCTCTAAGAAGGATAGCAATGATCCTTGCACTTTTATTTCACTGACTTGTGTAAAGGTTGCTTCTCATTTTCTAAATCTTAAAATGAGTTATAATTATGAGCTATTCTGGTTGTTTGGCTCACATGTTTTTATAGCAGTGAAACTACATGCCATAGTAACATTGATATGAAAAGAGTTGTCATATCCTTTTCCTTTCTGTGTTAGAGCAATAAGTACAATATTTAGTAAGAGAGTGAGGGAACAAAGGTAGGAATTGGTATGAAACTCAAAACAGAAACAGGGGGCTACTAAACCATACATAAGAATATCTATGGGCACATGTTGCCCTATAAAACCACATATTCACATTATCTGTGTTCTGTTGCATTTTATTTTATCAAATATTTCCCAGTTAAATTTTAATCTAGTCCTGCAAGCACTTAGGAGTGTTCCAGGCAGCAATACATCTTTTGACACTTCTGGTTTAAATAATCATAGAACGATTAATTTGGCCATGAAAAGAATCAAACCCTTTCATTTTGCAGATGAGGAAATAGTGACTAGGAGAGGTTAAGTAACTTGCTAGGTTACAAAGCTAATAAGTTTTGGAATGGGGTTTTTACACTGATCCCTCTTGAATCCAAGTCCAGGGCTCATAAAGAAGAAATCTGTTCCTGGGCACTACTTGGCAAACTACAGTCATAACTACCTGAGATGTTGCCTCTTAAAGAAGTACTTCTCCACCTATAAAAATGTCATATTTCAAAAACCTATGGGTAAGTTGTTTAGCCCTTGAAAGCATTTCTGATAGAATGAATGTTACCCCTGGTTATTAGGTTTCTGTGTCAGGTCACAAAAGTCTAGGTAACCCATAATAATAGTTAGACTCACTGGCATTAAGAAACTATCTTTTTTCATTCCTTCTCCCCAAACCCCAGCCCCTATTCAGCTGCTGTCACTGGGGAGGGATCTGAAATTTGTTGGCATGAGGATTTCTCATGATATAATGAAAAAAGCACTAAACTTGGAATTAGAGACCTGGATTTTCATCTGACTTTTGCTACTTAATACATAAAGACACATTGGACAAATCATCTTGTTTTCATGAGTGTCAATTTTTCTCATCATCAAATGATCTCTAATATCCTCTCCTTTTCTAAATGTTTTAAACCCACCCCACTGTTAAGCAACCTACTCGGCCCCAAATAGCCCAAAGCCAGCCTGTCATATATATACACATGTAAGCCACTGTACAGTTCTTTATAATTTTTCTGCATTCCTTACAACAATCCTGTGAGATATTTGATGAAATATTATTTTCCCTATTTTTGCAGCTAAGTAAATTGAGGCTCAGAGAGGTATAAGGGACTTTAAAAGTAGCATAGCTTGTAACTGATGAAACTGGGCCTTCTGACCAGATTCAGGGATCTCTCCTCTATATCAAGTTTTCTCTCTTTACAAGTAAATTTTGAGGGAAAGAATGCCTGAAAAAAAATTGAAATAGATTTACATAGAGATAATAACTTCCCAGCATAATTGTTAGTTTTCAAAAATGCTCTTGAGATATCTTTGAATGAATTATAAAATTCTATCAATTTTTTAAAACCATAGAACATCAAGCTTTACTCAAAACCTTTTTATTCTCAGATTGATTTCTAAACTGTCAGGTTTCAATAAGGCATCAAATAATCTTCTAAAGAATTTCCCATTCTTTTATCATGTTTTTCTCATGAGAAATATGTAGACTAAAAAAACCTGTCACATCAACTAACCCTTATTAAATATCTACTATGAGCCAGGCACTGTGCTAAATACAGGGACACAAAGAAAGGCAGTCCCTGTTCTTGAGGAGTTCACAGTCTGATGGGAGAGACAAGATGCAAACAACTATGTATATTTAAGATAGAGACAGGACAAACTGGGGGTAATCTCAGAAGGAAGATACCAAGATTAAGGACTGGGGAAGCTTTTTTCAGGAGACCAGACTGTAACAGACTAAACTATCATTACAACTATATCTAATAGGTAGATTCTCCCCCTCACAGGGCCAAAGGTGCTTTGGGACACTTGAAAGCATTATGTTTACAGGGGGAGCTTTATCTTTATTTAATTCTGAGGCCAAAGGTACTAAAAAAAACCTAAAGCTGAAATTTGAAAACAAAGAGGAAACAAAGTATGAAAATCAAAAGATAAAATTCAGATCTTTTCCTTTAACACCAATCCTTTTAGCCTTACTTTAAGTATTCTTTCACTTTAAAAGATATTTTGTTTTTGTTTTTCAGAAATGAGGAACTGCTGGGAAAAAAAAAGTTTTAGGAAACCCAGATGACAATTGACTTGGCCACTGAATAGCATAGTTACTGTAATTTCTGAGATTCTCAAAAATTAATGAAAGTTGCCAAGGGTAGCAACATATTATAATGCAGTTGACTGGAAAATGTTTTTCCTTCCTTATTTTAGAGTGAAAACATTGGGGAGGAGTTATGGTTGTGTTAGCAGGAAATGTTTTCAGATTTATAAAAATCACTTCGCTATTTTCAAAAAATGTCTACTCTTATTTTAATAGTCAACTTAGTGTTTTCTTCACATTTAATCCACTAGAACCTAATTATGATGAAACATTTAAAAGATATATAGAGGAATCTTATTACAGGATTTTTTTCATTTTAAAGCTAGAATGGGATTTAGAATTACTTAAAATCCCTTTTATAGGGGAAAAGGAATAGGCATTTTTGTAGCACTTGCTATATATTAGGCACTGTGCTAAGTGCATTAAAAATATTATCTCATTTGATCCTTACAACAACCCCATGCAATAGATACTGTTATTATCCTCATTTTAAAATTGAAATGACTGAGGCAAATGGGTTGTGACTGTCCCAGGCTCACACAGCTAGTGTCTGAGAATGTCAGTTTTTTCTCTCTCCAGGCTCAGCACTAGCACTCTATCCACTTTACTACCTACCTACCTCATAAATATTTGGATATATTCGTAGATATAGTCCTTTGTACATAGGGGAACTGAAGTCCAGAAAAGTTAAATAACTTCCAAGATAAAACAAAAACAAAAGACTAGTTAATGAAATAGCTATGTCTAGACTTCTAGAATATCTAGATCTTCCACTTCCTAGTCAAGTAATGACTCTTCTATGCCCTGATAATGAAACCTTTATTGTTGGTATCCTATTTTCATACCAAATTATAGGTGTTTCCTAATATATAGTTATCAAATGCAGTCTATCCCTGTTGGGACTTATGGTTTATTGCTAGAGCTAGACTGAGCAAAAGAGAAAGTATTAACTAGTAATGTAATTTTGGCTAGCAACTTAACCTCACTGGCTCTCAGTTTCTTCCTTCATAAAATGAGAGGAATTAGACTAAATCATTTTAAATTCCTTTCTACACTTGGGTCCTCTTATTTGGTGTGGTTTTTTTTTGTTTTTAAATAGAGCATCTGCTTTTCTGTAACTCAAGTTTAGGGCAAAGAAATATTGGCGAAGTACCATGTAGAAATTGTTTTCATACATTTCACACTTTAAATATGGGTCTTTAATCAGTATGGATACTCTTGGACAACTGGGTGGCTCAGTGGATTAAGAGCCAGGCCTAGCAATGGGAGGTCCTAGGTTCAAATCTGACCTGAGACACTTCCCAGCTGTATGAACCTGAGCAATTCACTTAACTCCCATTGCCTAGCCCTTACTGCTCTTCTGCCTTAGAACCAATTTCTAAGACAGAAGATAAAGGTTAAAAAAAAATATGGATTCTCTTTGCAACAGTGCAACTTATTAAGCAACATACTTGTTGCTTAAGCTTATTGACTACCACCCATATTTGCTTTTTCAATCTGTACAAGATCCTGAATCTTCCACAAGGAGTCTTGATAACATGATGGAAATCTTCCTTTATGTAGTTCAGTATCTTGTGGGTATCAGTGAAGCAGACAATATTTATATACATTTACATACATGTATAAATCCAAGTATATAACTATAAATACTTTATATATGTATATATAATATATAGACCTGCTAGATCATTTATCCTGCTTTCTGCATGACCCACCCACTTGAAGTAAATGTAAAATATATAAAAAGCAAATACAAAATTATAAGTACTAGGAAAAGACAAGGGGTTAGTGGGTGTGGGAGGGTGGAGCCTTGATGAGGAAAAAGGAATTAGAAAATCCTTACACTGGAGAGGGTACTTGAACTGAATAGTGATTCCCTAGGTCAGTAAAGAGGGAATGGGGAATAATAGGTAGACTGCACAAAAACATGATGGCAGGATAGAATGTCATATACAGGAAATATCAAATAGGCCATTTTAACCTGTAATGTTGATATAGAGGAGGATGTAATGCAAGATGTATTTGTAAAGGTAGCAAGTATCCCTTATGGCCCCAAACACAGATGTTTGTATTTTGTGTAGTAAGGAAGATGGGTCCTCTGGAGCTTGTTGAATTGGGTTATGATAAGGTTAGACCTGTGCTTGAGGAAGATCATTTTAGTATCCTTGTGGTGATGGGTTGGATAGGTACAGACCAATGGCAGGGAAGCCATTTAGGAGGCTGTTACAGTTGTTGGCACAAAGGGTGATGAGTGGCTATGGTTTTTTGGGGAGACCCTTGTGTTATAAGAGTCAGTCAGTGGTAGTCTCTCGGTGACTGAGAATGACTATTGTGCATTATTATCTATTTATGTACCCTCATGTGGCTTTGAAGTCCAAAGGCTGAGGCGCACAGTTTGTGGCACATGGGGCCTGGGACGCCAGTTGTTACGGGAGGTGCGGTTGTGGCCTGGTGTCGGCGTTCACGCGCAGTGGCAAGACGTCGACATCCTTCATCTTCAAAGGTGGCGGCCTGGTTAATGTGGGTTCGCCAGCTGCTTCTGACAGAGGCAGCGAGTTCTAGTTGCCTTGGTGTAATGCCAGCCCACTTCAAGTTGGACTTTAGCTGATCCTTGAATCTTCTCTTTGGTCGGCCTTGTTTCCTGAGTCCAGCTGACAGTTCACCCTAGAATACCTGTCTTGGTATTCGCTGTGGGTCCATGCAGATGACGTGTCCAGACCATCGTAGCTGGGTTCTGAGGACCAGGACTTCGATGCTGGTGGAGTTGGCTCTGTCGAGGACTTCCTGATTGGTGATTCGGTCCTGCCATCGGATCCTCATGATTGACTGGAGGGAGCGTTGGTGGAATTGCTCCAACTGCTTCATGTGCTTCCGGTACAGTGTCCATGTCTCACAACCGTACAGGAGCGAGCTGAGGACCACTGCGTTATGCACTTTGAGCTTGGTCGCGTTGCTCACAGATAAGAACCCTGAACATAATCAACACCATCAACAGTTTGTATATTTTCTAAAATGAAATTAAGTGAATTGTAATTATTAGTGATTATGAAGTATAGCCTTAGATAACTGTAACTGTTAGATCATCTCAATTATCAGTTTTCCCAAGTTTTAATTCCTTTCCTCATTGATTTATCTATTAAGAGTTTCTTGCATTTGAATTTTATCACATCTCCTTTGTTATGCTCAACCTCTTGGACTGTTGATTAGAAGTAAATGGGATAAAAGATGGAGAAGCACAAAGTAGATATAAAAGACCTAGCCCAGGGATGATAAGTACTCCCCTATACACAAAAACTCATATACACATATACACACAGTTGTTGCTGGCTCTGTCCTTAATATCAGTGATAGCTCTGTTGTCTGGATGAAATATTGGCAAGTATAGAAAGTAAAACTTCCCTTCTCACTTGGTGAAGGAACTCCATCTCACCTGCTTTAGAACTCTTCAACTTACATATGTTTATTACTTCCCTATCCCTAAGTGAACCCAGTGAAGTCTGTTTCATAATTTGCCTTGGATTCCTTAGGCCATCTTTCCTGGCATAGCATATGGAAAGGAATTTGACACACCTTTTTCAAAGTGCCAACACCTGATTTCAGTGGTTAAGAATGTAAAAAATAGACTCAAATACAGGACTACAATCCCCACAAGCCTTTGCTCCACTTCCCCAAAATGCTTTGTAATCTCACGGGAATTCTGAGGTGGGCCGAGATTGAGGAAGGATTTAAGCTGGTGGCAAAGGTTTTTGGGGCTCTCTTTTCTCTTTTTTGGACTTCTGTTTTGGAGCAGAGGCATCTCTTCCATGATGTGAGGTTATTTTGTCTAGGCCTCTGGCCTAGGCACATGTTTCTTACTTGTATATTCTTTAATCCTTAATCTTTAATAAACCTCTAAAAATATAATACTTCTTGCAGAGAAACTAATTTCTACCTGCCTCAGTCTCCCCATATTCCTAAATTTTAATCTTTACAAGAAATTGAGTACTTAAGATCTTAAAGGATTGGCTGAATTGAATTTTTTAAATATTTTTTTATATTAATTACTTGAAAATGTCACTTTTTTACCGCTGCTTTTGAAATAATTTGATAAATGGATACTAGAAATGAGGATATTTTAAAGTGCACCATAAGTGCTTTTACTTATTGATAATGATTGAAGTGCCTTAAATTTAAATAATGAGCTTTTCCATAGACTTAAATGGTCTGATTCTCTTTTCCTTTTATGTAAGTATAGTCTCTCAATGTACTATTTGTCTTTTTTTCCTTAAGAGAATAAATGCAAAGCTTCATGAAGGAGTGTGTCAGCACTGTAAAGAAGTTCTGGAGTGGCGAGTAAAATACAGCAAGTACAAACCACTGTCCAAACCTAAAAAATGGTGAGTTAACAGGTCTTGAGATTTAGTTCATTTTAGTTCCACAAATATTTATTAAGTGCTTACTGTGTGCTACATACTGTGAATACAATGACAAAAATAATCCACTTGTCATCAAGGAGCCTGTGCCTTTTAAGGGTTGGAGGAGGCAGGATAATAGCATTCACAGAGAAATATAAAGTCATATAAAGTAAACAGAAAGTAATGTCAGAAATGCAAAGTGTTAACAATTTTGGGGGCAGGATAGTAGTTGGAGAGGGAGAATGCTTAGAAAAAGCATTTGGACTTAGCTAAGAACAGAGAAAGGGATTGAGAGAACATTGTTCCAGGTGTTGGGGACTTGGAGCTAGGAAGTAAGATGTCATAAGGCATAGCAAGTTGCCAGCATGCATCCAACAAGCTTGGCTGGAATGCTGAGTACATATCAGAGAGTAATGGAAAATTAATCTGGAAAGATTTGTTGGACTGGACCGTTGACTGATGTTGATACAATATCCATTGTATTGTTTCTCACAATTTATTATTGAATCTTTTATTTTTAAAAAGGAAATTCAGAAAATGGAGTCAGGAAGCATTTATTAAGTGCCTACTATAAGTCATTGTACAGCACTGAGTCAGATTAGAAACTGGAAATGAGGAAGTTGTAACTGCCAAATTGCTTCAAGTGAATCAAAGCACTAATATTCAACCAACCAACTTTTATTTAATATAAGTTATGTGCAGAGCACTGGAAGAAATATAGATATACTTGACAATTTATCCTTATAAGCTAATGAGAGATAAGACACAAATATAAATAACTTAAAATCATATGCAAAAGAAAGACCCAGTTCTAACAACGCTTTTTGAATAATTGCTCTTTAAAGGTTGGTAGGGACCTCAAAGATACTGTGGCCCAATCTATCTGACTAAGAATTACTTTTGCAACATATTTAATAAGTTGTGTAGCTTTTGCTTGATGACTTCCAAAGAAGAGGAATCTTCTCCTTTCCAAGACACCATTCTACTTTTAAATTGCTTTAATTTTTGCTAAGGAATTTTTCCTTACGTCAAACCCATTCTTTCTTCCATGTGACAACCCTTTATAAATACTTGATGGCAGCTATCATGCTTCCCATAAATCTTCCTTTCTCCAGTCTAATTATCACTAGTTCCTGTCAGCTTGTCTTTGTATACCTTCATCTGAAAGCCTTTATCCATCATGATCATATTCATCTGGGTGCTTTCATACTTATTATTGTTAATCCAAAACATGGTCCCTTTAACTAAACCTTGTACTTCAGACTCTAGATTTGACCAGGACAGAGTACAGTGGACCTATTACTTCTCTAGTCCTAGGTACTATCTCTTTGGGATTCTTATTCATGTTTCTCAAAAATTCCTCCATAGAGACAATCCTGGACTTCCTGGAAACTTTCTTGTTATTCTTTTATTATCTTAAGTTTGCCCATGTAGTCCTTAGGCTGTCAATCTTTTGTTTCTTATTTTCACTACATGATCATTCCATCTTCTTTTCCAGTATTCTCAGTGATACCTTTTTTGACACTTTTCACCTGAATATTAGTATTAGCAATGGGCTTTATGCTATTTATACCTGTTCTTAGTTTTCCTGTTCTCTTATGTGCAGAAGTTACTTTAGCAGTTGTAGTATTAGATAGTTAGATTAGATTAGTAAATTGCAGGTTTTCTTTTCTTTTCTTTTTTTTTTTTTACTTTTAAGCATTATTTTATTTGGTCATTTTCAAACATTATTCATTGGAAACAAAGATCACTTTCTTTTCCTCCCCCCCCTCCCGCCACCCATCCCATAGCCAATGTGTGATTCTACTGGGTATCACATGTGTCATTGATCTGAATCCATTTCTATGTTGTTGGTATTTGCATTAGGGGGTTCATTTAGAGTCTCTCCTCCTATAGTCAAGCTGTTGCCTTTCCTCGGTGTTTTTACTCCCACAGTTTGTCCTCTGCTTGTGGATAGTGTTTTTTATCCTAGATCCCTGCAGATTGTTCAGGGACATTGCATTGACACAAATGGAGAAGTCCATTACGTTCAATTGTACCATAGTGTATCAGTTTCTGTGTACAATGTTTTCCTGGTTCTTCTCCTTTCACTCTGCATCACTTCCTGGAAGTTGTTCCAGTCTCCATGGAATTCCTGCACTTTATTATTCCTTTTAGCACAATAGTATTCCATTACCAACATATACCACAATTTGTTCAGCCATTCCCCAACTGAAGGGCATCCCCTCATTTTTGGCAGCTATGAATATTCTTGTACAAGTCTTTTTTCCTTATTATCTCTTTGGGGTACAGACCCAGCAGTGCTATGGCTGGATCAAAGGGCAGACAGTACTTTATCGCCCTTTGGGCATAATTCCAAATTGCCCTCCAGAATAGTTGGATCAATTCACAATTCCACCAGCAATGAATCAATGTCCCTACTTTGCCATATCCCCTCCAACATTCATTACTTTCCTTTGCTGTCATGTTAGCCAATCTGCTAGATGTGAGGTGATACGTCAGAGTTGTTTTGATTTGCATCTCTCTGATTATAAGGGATTTAGAACACTTTTTCATGTGCTTATTAATAGTTTTGATTTCTTTATCTGAAAACTGCCTATTCATATCCCTATCCCATTTATCAATTGGAGAATGGCTTGATTTTTTGTACAACTGGTTTAGCTCTTTATAAATTTGAGTAATTAAACCTTTTTCAGAGGTTATTTATTTTATATTTTGTGACTCTTTCTATGTCTTGGTTGGTTTTAAAATCTTTCCCTTCCAAAAGGTTTGACATGTATACTATTCTATGTTTGCCTAATTTACTTATAGTTTCCTTCTTTATGTTCAAGTCATTCACCCATTCTCAATTTATCTTGGTGTAGGGTGTGAGGTGTTGATCCAAACCTAATCTCTCCCACACTGTCTATCAATTTTCCCAGCAGTTTTTATGAAATAGTGGATTTTTGTCCCAAAAGCTGGGGTCTTTGGGTTTGTCATAGACTGTCTTGCTGAGGTCATTTACCCTAAGTCTATTCCACTGATCCTCCTTTCTATCTCTTAGCCAGTACCAAATTGTTTTGATGACCACTGCTTTATAGTATAGTTTGAGATCTGGGACTGCAAGTCCTCCTTCCTTTGCATTTTTTTTTCATGATTTTCCTGGATATCCTTGATCTTTTGTTCTTCTAAATGAACTTAGTTATGGTTTTTTCTAATTCAGTAAAGAAGTTTTTTGGTAATTCAATGGGTATGGCACTAAATAAGTAAATTAATTTGGGTAGGATTGTCATTTTTATTATGTTAGCTTGACCCACCCATGAGCAATCAATGTTTTTCCAATTGTTTAGATCTAGTTTTAACTGTGTGGAGGGTGTTTTGTAGTTGTGTTCATATAGTTCCTGTGTTGGTCTCAGCAGATAGATTCCTAAGTATTTTATATTGTCTAGGGTGATTTTAAATGGTATTTCTCTTTCTAATTCTTGCTGCTGAAATGGGTTAGAGATATATAGAAATGTTGATGACTTACGCAGGTTTATTTTGTATCCTGCAACTTTGCTAAAGTTGTTGATTATTTCAACTAGCTTTTTGATTGATTCTCTAGGACACTTTAAGTAGACCATCATGTCATCTGCAAAGAGTGATAGCTTGGTCTCCTCATTGCCAATTTTAATACCTTCAATTTCTTTTTCTTCTCTAATCTCTACAGCTAGTGTTTCTAGTATAATGCTAAATAATAGAGGTGATAATGGGCATCCTTGTTTCACTCCTGATCTTATTGGGAAGGCTTCTACTTTATCCCCATTGCAGATGATGTTTGCTGATAGTTTTAGATATATATTGTTTATTATTTTTAGGAAAGGCCCTTCTATTCCTATACTTTCTAGTGTTTTCAATAGGAATGGGTGTTATACTTTATCAAAGGCTTTTTCTGTATCTATTGAGATAATCATGTGATTTTTGTCAGTTTGCTTGTTAATATGGTCAATTATGTGGATGGTTTTCCTAATATTGAACCATCCTTGCATTCTTGGTATGAATCCTACCTGGTCATAGTGAATAACCCTTGTGATGACATGCTGGAGTCTTTTTTGCTAATATCCTATTTAAAATTTTTGCATCTATATTCATTAGGGAGATTGGTTTTCTTTCTCTGTTTTTGACCTGCCTGGCTTTGGGATCAGTACCATGTTTGTGTCATGAAATGAATTTCGTAGAACTCCTTCTTGGCTTATTCTATCAAATAGTTTGTGTAGTATTGGGATTAGTTGTTCTTTGAATGTTTGATAGAATTCATTTGTGAATCCATCTGGACCTGGGGATTTTTTCTTAAGGAGTTCTTTGATGGCTTGTTCAATTTCTTTTTCTGATATGGGGTTGTTTAGGTAATTTATTTCTTCCTCTTTTAGTGTAGGCAATTTATATTTTTGTAAATATTCATCCATATCACCTAGATTGCCATATTTGTTGCCATATAATTGGGCATAGTAGTTTTTAATGATTGCCTTAATTTCCTCTTCATTGGAGGTGAGGTCTCCCTTTTCATCTTGGATACTGTCAATTTGTTTTTTTTTCTTTCCTTTTTTTAATTAGACTGACTAGTACTTTGTCTATTTTATTTGTTTTTTCAAAGTACCAGCTTCTAGTCTTATTTATTAAATCAATGATTCTTTGACTTTCTATTTTATTAATTTTTCCTTTGAGTTTTAGGATCTCTAATTTAGTCTTCATCTAAGGATTTTTAATTTGTTCGCTTTCTAATTTTTTAATTTGTGTGCCCAATTCATTGACCTCTGCCCTTCTTAATTTTTTAATATATGAACTCAAGGATATAAATTTCCCCCTGAGTATTCCTTTGGCTGCATCCCATAAGTTTTGAAAGGATGTCTTATTTGTCATTTTCTTCAATGAAGTTATTAATTGTTTCTACAATTTGTTCTTTAACTAACTGGTTTTGGAGAATTGTATTTTTTCAATTTCCAATTAATTTTTGATTTACCTCTCCATGTTCCCTTACTAATTATTATTTTCATTGCATTGTGATCTGAGAAGGTTGCATTTGTTATTTCTGCTCTTTTTCACTTGTTTGCAATGTTTTTATGCCCTAATACATGGTCAAGTTTTGTGAATGTACCGTGTGCTGCTGAAAAGAAGGTATATTCCTTTTTGTCCCTATTTATTTTTCTCCACTTGTATACTAACTCTAATTTTTCTAAGATTTCATTCACTTCTCTTACCTCTTTCTTATTTATTTTTTGGTTTGATTTATCTAGTTCAGATAGAGGAAGGTTCCGGTCTCCCACTAGTATAGTTTTTCTATCTATTTCATCCTTGAGCTCCTCTAGTTTCTCCTTTAAAAATTTGGATGCTATGCCATTTGGTACATACATAATACTGATATTTCCTGATTGTCTATACTGCCTTTTATCAGGATGTAATTACCTTCCCTATCTCTTTTAACTAGATTTATTTTTACTTTGGCTTTGTCAGATATCATGATTGTGACTCCCGTTTTTTATTCGTTGATGCCCAATAGATTTTGCTCCCCCCTCTTACTTTTACCCTATGCGTATCTAACTTCCTCATGTGTGTTTCTTGTAGACAGCATATGGAAGGGTTTGGGATTCTAATGCACTGTACTATTCGCTTGCATTTTATGGGTGAGTTCATTCCATTCACATTCAGAGTTATTATTACTAGCTGTGGATTTCCCAGCATTTTGATTTCTACTCCTGGTCCTGCCATATTTTCTTCTTTCACTATTTCCTTCTATACCAATTTTTGTTTTTAATCAGTCCCCCTAGTTCCCATCCTTATTTTACTTCCCTTTCTACCCTCTCCCTTCTTATTCCCCCCATTATTTTTCCTGTAGTCTTTCTAAAATTACCCCCTCGCTCCCTCCCTCCCTTGTACTGCTTCCCTCCCCACCAGTACATTTTTTACCCTTCTACTCCCCTATAGGGTGCAAATCTATTCTCTGCCCCAGTGGATTGGATTGTTCTTCCCTCTTTGGGTCAATTTCAAAGCACATAAGAGTTGAGTATTTCCTATCTCTGACCTCTTTAGCATTCCAGTGTATCGATGTTCTCCCCCCTCCCACCACGAGCTTCTTTGTGACATATAAATTTACCCCCATTTGTTTCTTTTCCCATTTCTTTTAATATTAATCTACTTTTTAGCTCTAGTTATATATATATATATATATATATATATATATATATATATATATGCATACATATGTGTATGTATTTATGCATGCATATATCTATATGCCTATTTATATCTTGTCCTTTCATCCTATACAGTTTTTCACTGTTCCCTCTAAGTGTACTTCTTTTAGCTGTCTAGGTAATAACAGCAGTTTTTAAGAGTTACCAATGACCTCTTTTCTTATAGGTATACATATCATTTTAACTTATTCAGTCTCTTGAAAAATTGTGTGTGTATGTGTGTGTGTGTTGTTTTGTTTTGTTTTTCTTTTTCCCCTTTTTTTTATTTACCTTTTGATGATTCTCTTGAGTTCTGTGCTTGGACATCAGATTTTCTGTTCAGGTCTGGTCTTTTCTTTACGAATTCTTGGAATTCTTCTATTTTGTTGAATGACCATACTTTCCCCTGTAAGAATATAGTCACTTTTGCTGGATAGTTGATTCTTGGTTGTAGACCTAGTTCCCTTGCTTTCAGGAATATCATTTTCCATGCATTTCGGTCCTTCAGTGTGGATGCAGCCAGATCCTGCGTTATCCTCACTGTGGTTCCTTGGTATCTGAATGACTTCTTCTTGGCAGCTTGTAATATCTTTTCTTTGGTCTGCTAGTTCTTGAATTTGGCTATAACATTCCTGGGTGTGGTCAGTTGGGGATTAAGTACAGGAGGTGATCTGTGTATTCTTTCAATCTCCACTTTTCCCTCTTGTTCTAGGATATCGGGGCTGTTTTCTTGAATAATTTCTCGTAGTATGATGTCCAGGATTTTTCTTTTGTCATGGTCTTCTGGTAGACCAATGATTCTTAAATTGGCTCTCCTTGAATGATTTTCTAAATCCTCTGTTTTCTGAATGGGATGCTTCATATTTTCCTCAATTTTTTCATTCTTTTGGTTTTGCTTTATAGTGTCCTGTTGCCTTGTGAGATCACTTAATTCTAGTTTTTGTATTCTGGTTATTAAAAATTGGATTTCATCCCTGGATTTTTGGTCATCCCTTTCCTTCTGGTCTGATTTTCTTTGGACGTCATCTTTCATCCTCTGTACCTTGTCTTGCATCTCCTTTTTCTCATCTTTCATCTCCTTTGCCTCATTTTCCAACTGGTTGATTTTGTCTTTCAAGACACTATTTTCTGTTTCAAGATGACTTATCTTGCTGTTAAAGTTGTCTTCAGCCTCTCTTAATTGTGTTTTGAATTGCATTTTGAGTTCTTCCAAAGCCTGTATCCAGTTCTCTGGGATTTCTGATTTTTCCTTTGCTGATCTCTCCCCCTCTGTTTCTTTTGCTCTTTGCTCATTACCTGTACAGAAGCTGTCTATTGTCATTTCTTTCTTCTTTTTCTTTTGTTTGCTCTTATTTACCTTTTCTTTACTCCCCGTATTTGTCTGTGCTCTTGCTCCTCTCATTTGGGGGGGGGGTCGGGGTCTTTCTGTCAGTTTCCCCTTTTGGAGCTTTGTTAGATTTCTCAGTACAGTCTCTGGAGGAGTAATGTTGACTTTCCTGTACTCTGGAGGCTTTTGATTAGATTAAGTTCAGCTAGGTTGGGCTGTATGTGCTCTGAGGCCACTAGAGCCAAATGGAAAGTCTCGGCCGCCCAGGCTCTCTCCAGTTCTCTCCAGCTGCTTCCCCATCGCCTGCGTTCCATACTCTGAGCATAAGTGGGAACAATTGAAATCAAACGATCTAAACTAATTTTATATTAAACTAATCTTCAGCCATTGAAAACTTTCATAGATGTTAAGCAGAAAATAAATATAATCTGGAATCTTGACAAAAAATAAGTTGTAAATCATATAAAAGAAATGTCCAATCAAGACTAGATAACCCATGGCAAGTAATAATTTCTTTGCCGTCTTGTATCTTGAAAAGCCATTTGCAAAGGAAAAAAAAATGTTTTTAAGTCTGGTCCTTTAAGAGTTGCCTCCTCCCTTCAGAAGGAGCGTTTTCTTATTGGCTGTGGTGTTGCTAGGCAGATTAGCTGCACTCAATACTGCTCTCAAAATGGCTACTTTCCACAGTCACACACAGGATTTTGAAATGTGTGTAGATCCAAACTCTCCGAAACTTCTCTGGCACCTCCAACTGCCTTTTTACCCCCAATTTTTGGCAAAATAGGCTGGAAAAACCTAGCTCACTCTGCCAAAACTAATAATTAAAAGGGATATTAGAAGATTGAAAAGGTAAAGGAGATAAAGTTTTGTAACACGGAATGGAGGAGTTTAAGGGATAGAGGGAATATGGATGCTGATGAGGTAAAGGGAGAGAGATCCCCCCTCCTGAGAGGCTAGCTTTAAAAAATGGGGTTCCCAAGATATGGGCCAACTCTAATCACCTGAGGGGATGTCCTTTTTATTGATTGATGCTGAAGATACGCCAGAGCAGGTAAGCACAGAATCCCCTGAAGGACAAGCCTTCCCCCACCACACCCCATCCTGGACCAAGGTCGCCTGGCAGGGGTCTGATAAGGACCATTTATGGTTGAATGGCTGTCCTTAGGTTCAGCTCCCTCTATGTCCCCCTGAAATGATAGTCCTCTTATCTGACTGCAGGTTATTTAACTCAATATGAATTTAATAACAAGTTTGGATTGGGAAGATATCAGGGAAGAGGGAATCAGGATTTCCCTAGATTGAGTTTGAGTCTCTCTCAGTTTTGGAGCTGAGGCCAGGCGTTGAATGCTGGTAGAGGGTTTATTTTATTCCTGTGTATGCTAATCTGTGTTAGTTTTCTTAAGTTCAAAGTCTTTAGCAGTAGACAGCAAGAGGAAGAAAAGGTTCTGACCTTAAGAGCTGGTTGGGCCTGTCTTTTGGGGCTGTTGCCCCTAAGGACTGGCCTTACAATTTCAAAACACTCCCCTTAAATCCTTTTGTTCAATGACACAATCTCAAGATCTCAGGAATCCAGGTAGAGCACACAGTAGGGAAAATCCAGGAACAGAAGTACTTCTATCCTGAGACAGGGAGAGAGTGCTCCTTCCAGTCCAAGGGCCAGGAAAGAGAGCTTCTAGAGCCACTGTTTCTCTCCAAGTCGCCCTTCCCCCCACCAACTGTCATCGCTGTTCATCAATTTCACTCTAACCTTCCAACTGCTGTTTGCTTCACCTCAGTGTCAGAAAGTCCAGATCTTGATTCAGTTTTCATTTCCACACTTATAGATATTCATATATCTGTATCTCTATGTGTATGCATATATGGCCATTGCTCTAGCTAGATTGACTTAATAAGCTATCTGCCCTTCTGGACAATAGGTGTTTTTCATCTTCTTGCTCCCTTTGTTTATTTTTTCCTGAGGAGACTTTGTAGTGTTTCAGACTTTACTCCATTTAGTTCATTGTCATCTGTAAATTTGTAGCCTTATCATTAAAGGGGATCCTTCTCTTGTATGGGCTCTGAGAAAAAATATTCAAAACACTGTTGAACACTAGGTGACCATATTCCTCCTTGCTTTATATCTTACTTGATTGTACTACTCAGTGTTTCATTGAATAAAAATAAATCCATAGTCACATTTGTCATAGAACTTCTTGTCTTTTGAATTTATGTGTGGGAAGCAACTTGTTTAAGCAAGGCTGCATTTTGATCTACTGAGTCAAATGCATTTAAAGATAAACAAAAAACAAAAGAGACAATGAAGTCTTTTGTTCTTTATACATTTTATTCATTTAAGTGACTTTTGTTCTTTTGTAAAAAACTGCAAAAGCCTGCTTATGCAGTCTGTCAGTCAGTCAACTTGTATTTATTAAACACCTGTTATGTGCTAGACATTTCACCAAGCTTTTGAGAACACGTCATTCAAAAGGTTGTGTACAAATAGAATATGCACACACACACACACACACATACACACACATACACATATCTATATCTATTTAGTAAATTAGAGAGAAGATATTAAGATTAGGAAGAAATTATTAAAAACTTCTTGCAGAAGGTGAGACTTTAGCTGAGACTTAAAGGAGGCCAGAAAGCAGAGATGAGAGGTTTTCATCAAGTACATTTTCATTTTATGCTCAGATAATTCTCAGAAATTTTACAATCATGAATAATTCATCATGAGTCAGAACTTCTCTTACTCTCTAGTACTTTTTCCCACAAGGAAACAGATACCAGAGAATCTGGGGAATGAATGTTCACTGTCTAACATTGTCAATTGAACAATTTCTGTAAAATATACCCATTTCAGATAAAATATACCCATTTCAAATTTATATAACTGAATTAACTGTGTTCTATACCATTGTACTTAACTCTAGTTTTGCTATGGGCCATTTAGTTTAATTTTTGGAACTTACATGAATTTTAAATATTTTCAGTATTTCAAATGAATTTAAAACCCTCTGTGACTATTTTCAAATTTTCATAATCTTAACATCTCTTTTTTATGTTATTTCCTAAAATTATTTCAAGTGTATCGATTGCACATTTTTACAGTTTTAACTGCCACAGCTAGTTAATAAATGTATAAGTCATCTCACAGGAAGATGTATAAAATGTGCTAGCCCTATTTATATTGCCTGCATTTGAATCTTCCATTAATACAGTTTCCAATCTTCATGTTTTTTGTCTCTTTTCTGAATGTACACAGTGAAAAAAGTTGTTGCTTCCCATAGTACCAAAAAAAAACAAACCCCAAAGATAAAGATATTGGTAGTTGTTGGAGAATTCATGATCTGATTCCAGCTTTTGAGAAGAATTGTTTTTTTCTTCTTTCTGAATCTAAGAGACTAACCAGAAATTTTAGTAGGTGAGGTATGCCTTATTGCTTTGTGTAGTAGTAATGTATTATAGAGGCAAGAGACTTACTGACCAGACAATGAGTTCAGCATAGCCAAAAGAAAAGAAAATTATTGTGAAGAGTAATGTTTAATAACCACATTTCTGAGGAATTTTAATGTGCAGCCAAATATATTCATTGTCCACACAACCCTGAAGGTTCATTATTACTCATATTAACTAATTATAGCTAATTCTGATGTATCAGATACATATTGGCAAATATTAAATAAACAATTTCAAAAACTGAATACAAACACTGTACCCTGCCACAAGCAAGCAATCATATGTGTCAACACAGACTAAATATTTGACCTTCTAATGATAGTTTCTAGCTTTCCAGTAAGAGGACAGGACCTAATTTGTAATAGGTATCTATCTCTCATTCTGTATCATCTTTAAGTAGCTAGATTGCATAATGGATAAAGTGCAGGACTTGTCAGGAAACCTGAGTTTGTGTCCTGCCTCAGACACTTAATTACTCTTTTGACCACAGAGTTTAACCATGGAAAGTAACTCACATAAATTGTAATAAATTTATTATACCATCATCATCATCATCATCATTATTATTATGAAGTGAAAGAGGAAAGGGGGAGAGGACACAATTTTTTTTTCTTCTAAACTGCCTCTTATAGAGAATAAAACTTAGGTTTGTCTTCATTGGGATTTTGTGAGGAAGAGATTTGCAACACAAGATGGATTTGCAAGAAAAAGCAAGTGAGCAAGAGATTGGAATTTTGGTGAACTGCCATCAACAAGATCAAGATAAGATTCCAATAGAATCTGGACAGTGGGCAGTTAGGAGCCCAGATGCTTGACCTAGGTCTTTCCTCTCTGACTATTAATGGAGGAAGGTGAAACCAATTCTCTTGGTCATTGATTGTTCCCATGACTGAGTACTGAGAGGACTTTTGAAGCCTAGCTCAGAAGGAATTTAGTCAAACCTTTTTCCTGTCAATATCCCCCTTCAGAGAAATTAACTTTGTTTCCTGAGTTGAATACCTTGTGAAAATCTTCAATCAACAGGAAATCCTAGGAGATTAGGGAGACCTATTTCCCTCTTTCCCCCTTCCATCTCCCTACCTCTTTTACCTTAAAGACTAAACCCCTGTAGTTAAAAGATCTAAATTATGGGATTGATTATTGGGGAAACCCTTGAAGCTTACTATTCTTGAGAAAGAGCCTTTAGATCAGTTGGGGAAGGGATAGGAAGTAGTTGGGGGGAGGGATGTAAGATCCAGCCCTAATCCTATCTGGCTTCCTGCTGTCCCTTATTACCACTACACTTTTCAATTAAGTAATGAGGAGAGACCCTAGAGCTGTGAAGGACTTTAAAAATTGTTTAATCAACTCACTTTATAAAGTTATATATTAATTAGAGATGTTATTATTACAGGTGAGGAAACCAAAGGCCACATAAGTTCAGTAATTCATCCAAGATCATATGGCTAATTAATGGTGAAGCCTGCAGTAGGACCTACTTCCTAAATTCCTGTTCTATATCCTTTCCACTATATTTTACTTGTATCTAGATTTTCATTCCTAATGTTTTCTTTTAACTTCCAGATTTTGTGGTAATTACATGACTTAATTTCCATCTAACTTAGTTTTTCCTGCATCCTATTAGAGTTGAACAATAAGTGATTTGAAACATAAATGTGAAATATACTGATGGAAAGAGAAATCATTTTGAGATTTAGAATGATTTTCCTTACCTAATTGTTTATAAATTATATTTAAATTTCATTGGGGATGGTATTTGAAATTTTAAACTGAGTTTATCTCAATAATAAGCATATCTCATGACTAAGTATATATTCACTTGTTTAATGTTTTATTTTTCTTGAGGACCAAAGCCAACCATAGTCAAAATTTTGACTACTGCTTGTCATCCAGTCATATTCTGCCTCATATGTGTTTATTTTCATGATGGTGATAAAAAGCAGAAATCAGAAGAAGTCTAAGAAGGGGAGAGCTAGCATTTTATAGTAACATTTCTTAAGGGATGAAAGAGTATTATTCAGACTCCTGTGAAACTTAGAGCCTTCTTCTCCCATTTTACTATTTGGCTACTGAACAACCTTTGCTTTTTTTTTTCCCCTTCCCTGTTTCTTTTGAGAGGCAACATAGATATGCATAATTGGCACCATTCCATGGCCCCATAGGTCTTGATGCTTGCCAGAAGCTGGTCAAGGAAAAAAATATGGTGTCTTAAGTTTCTTAAGTGGTGCTTCATCGCTTAGAAAGACAATGATATTCTCTATTCTCTTCTACAAAAAGCATTACATGTTTCTATTCTGCCTTTTTTATGAAATAACATTTTTTCTAGTATTTTTGTAAGTTCTTTCCCCATCAAGCCACTAAAGAGAGGTGATGTGTCTAATCACTGAAAATTATCAACACTAATCAGCTATGATTTTACAAAATCTATTTTAAAAATAAATATCTGATTTAGTTCAATTTGTGGAGTCGATTTAGGATAGAGTTGAAAAGGAAGAGAAAGGAATGCTTTAAATTAGTGATTAATAACTTGCATCAGCGTGTGTAATAGCCCTGGAAAAAAAAGCTGGAACCAAGTTGTACTTTTGACTATCAAAGCCTAACAGAGAAGTTTACATTTTATCCTAGAGGCAATAATGAGCTACTGGAGCTTCTTGAGCAGTGAAGTGTCATAGTCTGATGTGGACTTGATAGCTGTGGATTGGAAAGGGTAAGTCTAGATAAAGTTAGTCCACTTAGAAGGATAATTGCAGTAATCTAGGCTAGTGTACTAGTGTATGCCTTCAGTTATTATTGCCTTACTGGATCCATGTTGGATTTGCCAATCAATCAGCAAACATTAAGCTCCTTTATTTTTATTTGATTTAATCTGCCAGGCACTGTGCTAAGCTCTGGAGATACAGAAGAAGGCAGAAGGTAGTCCCTGCCCTCAGGGAGCTTATAATGAGAGATAACATGCAAACAAATATATACAAAGCAATCTATAGAAAGGATAAGTAAAAAAATAATTAAAAGAAGGAAAGTACTAGAATTAAGAGGGGTTAGGAAGTCTTCCTTTATTTATTTTTTTTATACAAACCCTTACCTTCTGTCTTGGAATCAATACTGTGTGTTGGTTCCAAGGCAGAAAAGTAGTAAGGGCTAGGCAATGGGAGTCAAGTGACTTGCCTAGGGTCACACAGCTGGGAAATGTCTGAGACCAGATTTGAACCAAGGACCTCCCATCTCTAGGCCTGGCTCTCAATCCACTGAGCTACCTAGCTGCCCTAGGAAGTCTTCCTTTAGAAGATAGGATTTTAGTTGAGACTTAAAGGAAACCAGGGAGAAAAGTAAGGAATAGATAGAACATTCCCAACATTAAGAACCACCAGAGAAAATGCCCAGAGCTAACAGTTGAAGCATCTTGTTTGTTAAGCATCAAAGAGGCCAGTGTCACTAGACTAAAGAGTATGTGTCTACTCTAAATTAATTAAATAAAAATTTTTTAAAAAGACTATGTGTGTGGAAGCAGGTATAAGAAGACAGGCATGTAGGAAGGGGCTGGGATATGAAGGGCTTTGAATTCTACAGGTTTTTGCTTCTGAAACC
The DNA here is from genome assembly GCF_027887165.1 of Monodelphis domestica. Lineage (NCBI taxonomy): Eukaryota > Metazoa > Chordata > Mammalia > Didelphimorphia > Didelphidae > Monodelphis > Monodelphis domestica. The sequence goes on from NC_077233.1 coordinate 199,526,388, forward strand.
AGTAGAGAATGACTGGTGTTTATTAAGAGAGTAGTGACATGATTGGTTCTGTACTTTACAAAAACCATGTTAATGACTGAGTAAAGAATGATTGGAGCTGGAGAGGCTTGTGGTAGGCTGACCCAGCAGTTAGCTATTGTAGAAATGAAAGAGCAGTGTCAGAGGAGAGAATGGGGAGTTCAAGAATGTTGCCTGAAATTGACAGGCCTTGACAACAACTTGGATATGATGGGGGGGGGGGGGGGATAGTAAGGAATCTTGAGTTGTTCCAGGGTTAAGAGCCCGAGGAACTGGGAGGACCAGGGTGCCCTCAACATAAACGGGAAAGTAAGAGACGGAGGGTTTAGGGGGGGACGTTCAAGAGTTCTGTTCTGGATATATTGAGTGTAAGATATTTACTGGAATTCCAGTTTGAGATGAATGAAAAGTAGTTGGAGATGTCAGATTGGAGGTCAGTAGAGAAATTAGGTGAATAAAGGTAGATTTGAAAATCATCAGCATAAAGCTGGTAATTAAATCTGGAGCTGATGAGAATAACAAGTGAAGTAGTAGAGAGGGACAAGGGAAGAGGGCCCAATACAGAACCCTGAGGGACACCTGTGGTTGGAGGCTATAATCTGGAGGAGGATCCAGCAAAGGAGACAGAGAAGGAGTCCTTGTAGGAGGAAAACCAGGAGAGGGTGGTGTCATAAAAACAGAGAGAAGATAGTATCAAGGAGGAGAGAATGATCAGCAGCTGCAGAGAGGTCAAGGAGAAAGAGGACTGAGAAAAAAACCATTGGATTTGGCAACTAAGAGATCATTAGTAACTTTGGAAAGAGCAGTTTCTGTTGAATAATAAGATCAAAAACCAAATTGTAAGGGATGAGAGGAAAGAAAGTGGAGGCATCTACTGTAGATCACCTTATCGAAGAGTTTTTTTCCAAAGGGCAGAAGGACAGTAGTTAGCAGGGACAGCAGGAAATGAGCCAGTAGACAGAGAAAAGAACGGGATGATAGGGCAATCTGCTGAAGGAGGTGGGATGAAATGGGATCACTCAAACAAGTTGGAAAGGAAATAAAGCCGCTTCATCATGTGAAACAGGTAAAGGAAGAGAATATGGCAGAAGGCTCCTGAGGGACAGGAAATGAGAAAGAAGAGGAAAGAGGGAAGTCCTGGCCTCAATTAATTCTATAAAATAGGAGGCAGAGTTCTCAGCTGAGAGAGTGGAGGGGAAGGATGAAAAGGTTTGGAACAGCTGCTGTGAAGAGTGGAATAATGACTTGATAAGGGAGGGATAGTAGTATTATCTAGTAGCAGTTAGGGCCCAGTTGAAATGAGGTAACATTAATTTGTAGTTGATTAGTCAGAATGGTTGAATGATTTCCCCACTTCTGTTCAGTTGTATAGGCAGTCTTTGGTGGGAAGGCTCATTGTGGGAGGGACCAGAGGGGAGAAGCATAGTAGGGTTAGAAAAGAAAATCCCAATGGTGTATCAGGATAAGGTCAGGGTGCAAACTGTGTTCCCATCCATCTTGATCAGATATTTCTTAAGGTCATTCCACAGCCTCTCTTCAGCAGCCCCTGTTTTAGCTGACTAGAGAAACTGAACTACTTCAATTCCATCATGTAATTATTTATTAAACGTGCTGTGTATCAGGCACTGTGCTCAGCTCTGGGGATACACAGACTTGAAAAGTCATACCCAGATTAACATTATTTTTGTAAATAATACAAGAAGATATAAAACAGTTACATCTAAATATAAGGATGGATTACAGGTTCTTCTCAGAAAAATGAATGAATTGATGGCATTGATTTCATTTGTGCTCCCTAGGGCAACAAGAAACATCACTTCCTGGAATATTTGAAATACTTGCTTTGCCATGCTTATAAGGAGTATAAGCAAATAGACCTCCTTGAATTTGGCTTAGATACCATTGCAGAGCATGAAAAAGTAGAAAATCTTTATAAAGAATATGACAGAATTCTCTGAAACTGTGTCAAACTCAAAGAAAAACAGGGGCCACTAAATCATACTTATGTATCCTTATAGGCCACATATTGACTTAGAAAACCACATGTGAATATTGTTTATGTTCTTTTGTATTTTTATTTATTTTGTTAAATATGTCTCAATTAACATTTAAAAAAATTTTTTTGAACTGTCACTGTCTTAGAATCTGTATGTTGTTTCCAAGGCAGAAGAGTACCAAGGTATAGGCAATGGGAGTTAAATGACTTGACACACAACTAGGAAGTATCTGAGGCCAGATTTGAACCCAGGATTTCCCATTTCTAAGGTTGGCTCTCATCCACTGAGTCACCTAACTACTCCCTCGATTACGTTTTAATGTGGTTTGACAGCAGGGGCATCAGTGAAGGTAGCAAGTCCCCATGTTTGATATCTCTGCTCCAAACCAAGTCAATATATATGTCTTATGGTCATTCATCCTCCCTGTGAAGGCATAAGGGAATTAGTGAAGAACTTCAGAGAACAGGGTTTGAGTACAAAAAATGAAAGATACCAAAGACATGTGAATTACTCAGAAGCCATATACCTCAGCACCAGAAGTGCTTCCTTGAAGATCAATTTATCAAGTAATTTTTTCAATAATTTGGAAGATAGTGAATATGGTTAAGTATTGATCATGACAAAAAGTAAAACTGAATATATCTAAACAAAGAGGGAATGAGTGTTTACTAATGTAGGAGCCATTTCAGAATCATTTGTTTCTGGCCAGTCATTGATTAGTTGAGCAAAGGTTAAAATCAATAGCAAATTAGAAGAATAAACTGAAGACACTACAATGAATTACATCTCAAACCTGACTTGTGTGGGAAAAATAATCTGTGAGACTCTTAAAATGGGTAATAGATAAAAAAGTAATAATTGATTTTCAGCATTTCTTAGTGAAGGTCAGCTGATTGTAAAGCAGGCAACACACTGAAGAGGCCAAAAGACCTTGGCAGCTGCCCTAGCCATGAAACATTTGATCATTCCTTGCCAAGAGACATGGTAGCCAAATGCAAAGCTGGTTTAGCAAAACCCATGTTCTTTTTAAAATGCTGTAGAGAAGGATTGGGGAGAGGAGGGAGAATTATTCATAAAACAGTTAAATGACAATTTAGGAGCTGAGACCGAAGTAGGCTCAAATAGTAATTAAAAATAAAAATAAAACAGACACAAAATGGGACAGAATTGCTAACTTCTTTATAATGATCTGTTGTTATTAATAACAATGAAATTACTGCAGTTGGACTCATAATAGCTCAGTACCCGGTTTTTATGAGGAAATGACATAATTATGACCTTTGCCTAATTTCTCATCTTTGTTCAAACCTAGTAGGTACCTTTTCTCTGAATAATATTTTAAATGTATAAAGTAAAATAAATATGATTATGATAAGAAACCAGTTATCTTGAAATAGTTTTCAAAATGCTTAAGAACCAAGTTTACAAACTCCTAGGCTGTAACGTATTTTGAGGGTTGTTTTAATGAAAATTGAGAAGTGATTAAATAGATTACATTTTCATTGTCACATAGTTGACTAAGTTATAAACAATACAAACAAATGACATTGTGGTTTATTAGTTAATTTCATCTGCTATATATATTAGCTATATATAAACCTTCTTAAGAGGTATACCCAGAGAGCCAATTTAGTAAGCAATCCTCTGAGGATCATTATCAAGTAAGATACGAAACAAGGATTGACCAAAAATATTGGCCACCTTGATAGAGGATGTCTGGATGGAATTCCAAATGATGGAGAGATTTCTCATAGAACATGAGCCTCTAAATGCTTCTGTTTGTTGCATTGCACTGTTAGTGTGTTATGTTACATCAAGTTTCAGAACTTTGTTTTGTTTTGTTTTTCAGAAATATTGTTTCCTCCGTGTAATCCACAGCCATTAAAAATAGAGTGGTCTAGAGTCAAACCTGGTAGATGAAGCCTACATATTCCTATATTTATGACATAGAGTTGAACAGGCAGCCCTTTTTAGTCTTGTTAGTACATGTGTCTTGGGCAGTCACTACAGGTAGACCATGACCTGGGCCCAAATTGAATGAGACGAGGAAAGCTGACTGAATGCAGTTCAGAAACAGCATTATACTATAAGCTGTATTTTCTCAGTAGTGCCATCTGGTTCTGAATTTTTAAACACTGAGGCCTCAGAAGAGTTAAAGTTTCATGTGACCTACTTATAATTAAAAGACACGTAGTAGACATAAATACACTTTTGCATAAATTAAGTTTTTCTAGGACAGATGTGCCTGGAGAGACCCAGTCATGTAGCAAGATAGAAGCATAAAAATTAGATGGCCCGAGTGTTGTATTTGTATCTACATAGTGGTTTTTTTTTAACCCATAGAATGCCCTTCAGCACATTTGGCAGATTTTCTGTGGAACCTTTATGGAAGGACACGGATAAGAATCTTGTGGAAAATTGTATTCACAAATTGAGATTTGTGCTTTTTGAGTGAGTGCCTGCCCATATTGATGAAGTCATTGTCCCATTGTTGTTTTCTGTAGGCAATAGCTGACTTGTTAATGAAACTTTTTAATCAGGAACATTTTTGATAATTAATCAATCTTTGAAAAATTAGAATTTGATATTTTATTCTTACTCTCTTCCCCTGTTTGCTCTCTGGTGTAACAATTCAGGCCCTCGATCACCAGCAGTGTTGCCATGTTGTATATTGATTTATAAACTGTAGAGTGAAAGATATCTTTTCTACCGAGCCAAATGACAGATCACTTCATTTCCTGGGCCTCCCTCTGGCAGGCCAGGAAGACTGGACTTCATCCACTCTTAATTCTTGTTTGTTCTACAGCCTCTTTCTTAATTGAGAGTCGGCACAATTAGTATCAGTCTCCCAGCTTCCCCACCCATTTGAACTATCTCTTTTGCCATGCTTCCTCCTGATAGAGATTTGCTACTGTTCAAGTCCACATCTCCCTCATGATCCAGATCTAGATAGCATAGTTTTTATTGAATCTGAATGAAAGGACTTTTTTAAAAAATTCTTTCAAGGCAACTAGGTGGCTCTATGGATTGAGAGCCAGGCCTAGAGACTGGAGGTCCTGGTTTCAAATCTGGCCTCAGATACTTTCTTGTTGTGTGACCCTGGGCATGTCACTTGACCTCAATTATCTAGTCCTTACTGCTCTTTTGCTTTGGAACTGAGTATTGATTCCAAGATAGAAGGTAAGAGTATTTTTAAAAAAAATATTGTGCCATGCTTCCTCCTGATAGAGATTTGCTACTGTTCAAGTCCATATTTCCCTCATGATCCAGATCTAGATAGCATAGTTTTTATTGAATCTGAATGAAAGGACTTAAAAAAAAAATTCTTTCAAGGCAGTTAGGTGACTCAGTGGATTGAGAGCCAGGCCTAGAGATAGGAGGCCCTGGGTTCAAATCTGGCCTCAGACACTTTCTTGTTGTTTGACCCTGGGCAAATCACTTATCTGCCATTAGCCCTTACTACTCTTCTGCCTTGGAACCAATACATAGTATTGATACTAAGATGGAAGGTAAGGGTTTAAAAATAAATTGTGTTTAATTTTTTAATCTGAATAAGTTTAGGACATGATGAGAATCTAGAATAAATTAAGAGCAATTTCAGTTTAAGTAGTTTTTCTCTAGTCCTAATTAGCTCAGGAATTCATTTGTAACATGAATAGATTTGGAGATTATGAGACTATATTTTGTTTCCTGATAATACTGAATAAGTTACTCTCTGGGGACATGACTACTTTAATGCTTTCTTTCTAAGTATATAAATTCACTTTAAGGGTTTAGAATAGCATCAATGTTATGTTATTATTCATTCAAGAAAGCTAAAATATGTCCATTAGCTATCATGAAGCATCATTTAAAACATAAAACTAATTAATATTTAATGAAGTTAAATTTTTGTTACTGTGAGTCATTGTCCATTGTTGAAAATGAGATGCTTTAGTAAATGGATTTTCCTTTCTCTACTTTAGTCAATTAGCATTCATTTTTCTTGCCTGTTGAAAGATTATTTAATCATCAGAGAGGTACCTAAGTCCTTCAGATTTTTTTTTGTTTTCTGGGTTAACCATAAAAGAACAGGTAGCTTATGTGACTCTCTGGTGGTTTCCAGTAAGAGCAGAAAAGCATGGCCAAGAAAAATGTCATCACAATACATTCCTTTTTGCTTGGTCACTTTAAAACCTAGAAGACAGAAGTAAATTACACATAGTAAGTTTGGACTGGGGACTAAGGAGGTAGAAGTGTCATGGGCTAGTTTCTCCAATACCACTCATAACCTACTAACTTCCCTATAGCATGTGACACTGCTTCCCATTCAGTCATTCTTGAACCTGAATCAATTGACAAATCAGACAGAAATTCTGGGTTTATTTGTGGTTCAACGCATGCTGTCATCTGTTAGCTCATTATGTACACCAAAAGAGGACTCTCTCTTGCCCCCATCCCTACTCACAATGTCTGAACTAATTAAAAGAGGGGTGCCATCTTTTCAAATTCTACCCCATTACTCAATCCTGGTGATAAGTTACTCTCCATTATCTCCTGATTACTTGGAAGTATAGTTGGCAAATATATAGCTAAACAAATCTTCCATTAATTTTCCTATCTTTCCAATTAGTATAATTTCTTTTTCTGTGCTCAGATCAACAATGCTGAACCTGTAATCAAGTCAATCAGCATTAATTAAAGTCTTACTGTATGTCAAATGCATGCTAAGCACTGCAAATACAAAGAAATGCAAAAAACAGTCCCTGCTCTCAAAGAGCTCGCTCCATAATGAAGGATACAGCTTGCAAGCAGCTATATACAAGCAAGTTATAAACAAGATAAATTGGAGATAGTCATGGAGAGAAGGCACTAGCATAAAGAGGTATCAGGAAAGGCATTTCAGAGAAGATGGAAATTTAGCTGGAACTTAAAGAAAGCTAGGAGGTAGATGAGGAGGGAGAGTATTCCCAGCATGGGGGACAGCCAGTAAAAATGAAGTCAGAATATTGAATGTCTTATGTGAGAAACAGCCAAGAGAGGCCTGTGTAAATGGATCCCAGAGTACATGGAAAGGAGTAATGTGTAAGAAGACAGGAAAGGTAAGAAGGGTCTCCAATTTGGAAAGGGTCAGACAGGATTTTTCTTTTTGAGAATGCAATTAATAGGGGGCTGGTAGAGTTTATTGAATAGGGAGGCAGAATGTCAAACCTTAGTAGCCTGTCAGCAGCATTAGATAGGCTAAGTAGAGGATGGACTGTGGCTGAGCCTTGAAACAGGGAAGCTGACAAGCAGATTATTGCAATAGTATAAAACAATAAGTGCCTACACCAAGGTAGTGGCAGTTTCAGAAAATAGAGAAGATGGTATATATGGGAAATATTTTGAAAGAGAAAAGAGATAAGGATAGCACCGAGGTTGGCATCTTGGGTGACTAGGATCATCGTGGCAAAATCGACAGTAATAGAAAAGGTGGGGAGAGGAGAAGGCTTGAGAATTAAAATAAAAGTTCAGTTTTAGACATGTTGAATTTAAGATAGCTATAAAACAAGTTCATGGTGTCAAAGAGGCAATTGAAAATATAGGATTGAAACTAAGGAGAGACATTAGGGCTGGATAAATAGAATATGGAAGAACCTTTTAATATCCTGACAGCAAAGGTAAAATATGGCATAGTAGAAACTGTATTGAGAATTGGGATATCTACATTTTAACCCCAATAGACAGCAATGCCTCACCATGATTAGAGTGCTGGATTTTGAGTCAAATCCAGTCTTCAGACACTTACTAGCTGTGTGACCCTGGACAAGTCACTTAACCTCTGTCTGCCACATTTTCCTCATTTGTAAAGTAAAGATAATAGTATTTACATCCTAGTTTGTATGAAGATCAAATAAGATACTGTATGTAAAATACTTTGCAGACTTCAGAGCATTATGTAAATGATGATGAGAATAATTGCTACTACTACTATCATCATCCCCATTCCTACTAATACCACTATTCTCTACTGCCTCTGCTACATGACCTTGGGCAAGTTGATCATTCACTTTGCCTTTCTGGGCCTTGTTTTTTATTTCTGTAAGATGAAAGGATTGAATCAGATTCTGTTCAGTTCAACAAATACTTATTAAATTTCTGCTATGATCAGATAGTTTTCTGGACCCTGTGGCTCTAAAGGCAAAAAACAAAAATCTTTGCCCTCAGGGAGGTTGTAGTCCTGGTTACCAACTATTTGATTCCTTAATCTCCAGCTCTTATATTCCTTGACTGAATAACATTGCGCAGTTCTGCTGCAAGGGTAAGTATAAGATAGGAAAAAGCAGGTACTAGTCAGCTATAATATTGCCTATGATGCCAGGGCTGGACCCTAAAACCTAGAAAGGAAAAGCAACCATGGGGCCTCTCCAAAGTCCTTATGTGCTAGGTCAAAATATCAAGCAGTTTACTTTCCTCATTTATAGAGCACTGGGATTTGGAGTGGGGAAGACCTGAGTTCAAATTCCATTTCACTGCTCATTAACTATGTATGACCTGGCCAACTTACTTATCTCTCTTAGTCTCAGTTTATTATCTTTAAAACAAGAATATTAAGGGGCCTACTTTGTAGGATTGTTGAGGATCAAATGAAATCATATAAATTGCTTTGGGGACCTTAAATATAAACATTAGCTATTGTAAAAGTAAAAGAAAGTGTTTCAGAGAAGGGGACTACTAGAACAGAAAGTATACATGTTGTCAGATGAAGTCACTGTGTTGGTGTGTGTGTGTGTGTGTGTGTGTGTGTGTGTGTTTTGGTATGACTAAAATGAGACAACTTACAGTGATTTGCAAACCCTAATAGGCTCTACAAATGCTAGCTATTACTGATGTAAAAACAAAAAAATAATAATAAATGTTTGGGGTGGGGAGAAGTATGTGCTACTTAGAGTCCAAGATAATTAGCTACTCAGTGACATAATGGAAGTTCATTCATTATAATTCTATCGATTAATTGTTGGGATTAATATAATTTGAAAGTCCATTTTGGTGTAGCAAGAACAGTAAATGACCTACAAAATAAATCTATTATACAAAAATAAAGTGGATGATAAAATAAACTGGATGATCTCTATGATTTCTTCCAGCTTTAGAAATTTTATGATTTCAGACTATCAACTGAACAAAGGGATGTCATGTCACAAAGGGACAGCTTTAAAGAGAATGGAAATAAGACTAGATCCAATTTTTACCTCACTAAGCACTCTCTAACATAATCATAAAGAGAGAGGTTCATGGGAACCCATCTTAACAAGAAACACATATTTACTCTGTGAAATAGGTAGACTCAAGTATTGTTACTTCATCCTTTTTTACATATTAAAAATATTTAGAATCATTAGCGAAAACAACAAAAAGTATATGATTATATCAACAGGTACAGAAAAGTTTTTGCCAAAATGTAACATCCACATCTATTAAAAATGCTAGATGGCATAGGAATAGAGATTTAAAAAAAAATAATAGTATCTATCCAAAACCAAGAGCAAGCATTATCTGTATTCATGATAAAATAGAAGGCTTTCCATTAAGATCCACAGTGAAGCAAAAATGTCCATTATCACTATTATTATTCAATATTGTACAAATGCTGACTATAGAAGTGAGACAAAAAGAAGCAGAAGGAATAAGCACAGGAAACAAGGAAACGAAACTATCACTTTTTGCAGATGATGTAATGGTATACTTAAGGGAACCCAATTCAACTAAAAAAAATAGTTAAAATAATATATATTACCAATTCATCCTATCAGGAAGAGTCAGAAAGAGACATTCCATCTAAAATAACTTCAAATAGTATAAAATACTTGACAAGGCATACATAGAAACTCAATTAACAAAACATTCTTCACTTGCTCCCTCAGGACAAAGATCTAAACAATTCAAGAAATATTAATTGCTCATGTGTAGGCCAAGCCAATATACTAAAAATGACAATCCTGTCTAAATTTTTTTGCTCATCAGTGCCATACCAGTCAAACTAACAAAGAACTACTTTATAGCAGTAGAAAAAAATAGTAAAATTCATGTGGAAGAGCAAAAGGTTAGTAAAACCAAAAGAATCAATGAAAAATAATTATGAAGGAAAAAGCCTTAGCAGTCCTACATCTCCAATTGTACTACAAAGTGGCAATCATCCTTAAAGTTTGGTACTAGATAAGAAATAAAGTGGTAGATCAATAGAAGAGTTTAGGTAAACAATATATAGAAGCAAAAGAGAACAGGAATATGGTGTTTGATAAATCCAAAGATCCTAGCTGTTGGGGCAATAACTCACTATTTGACAAAAACTGCAAATAGTCTGGCAGAAACTAGGCATAAACTAATATCTCACAAAATTCCAAGATATGGTCAAAATGAGTACATGATTCTGACATAAAGAATGATGGTGTAAACAAATTAGGCAAGCACAGATACAAATCACTGATCAAACCTATAGATGATGGGAAGAGTTCCAAGACCATAGCAGTGATAGAGGTTCTCAGAGGTAAAATGCATGATTTTAATTACATAAAATTAAAAAGATTTTGCTCAAACAAAACCTGTATAGTGAAAATTTGAAGGAAAGCAGGAAAATGGAAAAAAAATTTACAACAGTCTAATAATCTGTTAAAGGTCTCATTTCTCAAACATATAGGAAAAGTGAGCAAAATGTATTAAAATAGGAATCATTCCCCAAAAGATATGAACGAGCAGTTTTCAAAAGAAATCAAAGCTCTTAATAGTCATGAAAAATGCTATAGATCTTTAATACTTAGAGAAATGCAAATTAAAGTTATTGAGGTACCACATAATACCCATCAGATTGGCTAAGTGACAGAAGAGGGAAATGACAAATGCTGAAGGGGGTATGAGAAAATAAATACATTAATGCAATATATTACTGGAGTTGTAAACTAGTCCAAATATTTGGGAGAATAATTTAGGACTATATCCAGAGAGCTATAAAACTATGCATACCTTTTGCCCCAGCAATATCACTGCTCAATCTATACCCCAAAGAGATCAAAGAAAAAGGAAAAAGACTCATTTGTATGAAAATATTTCTAGAAGTTGTGTGTGTGTGTGTGTGTGTGTGTGTGTGTGTGTGTAAAGAACTAGAAACTGGGCAAATACCCTCAGTTAGGAAATGATTAAACAAGTTATGGTATTCAAATAGGATAAAATACTATTATGCTGTAAGAGAATATGAAGGGAACAGTTTCAGAAAAACGTATATGAAGTGATTCAAAGTGAGGTGAACAGAACCAAAAGAACAATGTACACAGCAATATTGAAACTATTGCAGTAATAATAGCAATTTTGAAAGATTGGGCTACTCATTAATACAATCGTCCATTATAGTTCCAAAGGAAGGACTCATGATAAAAAATGCTATCCACCTCTAGCAAGAGATCTGATAGCTTCCTGAATCCAAATTGAAGCATATTTTCTCCTGGGTTTTTTATTTTTCTGATTTTGTTTTTGTTTTGTAATTTGGTTAATATAGACATATGTTTTGCATGACTTCAAATGTGTGATGGGTATTGTATTTCTTGCCCTTTGAATAGGTAGAGAGAGTGTGGAGGGAGGGAGAAAATTTGAGACAGAGTTACAAATTTAAAAATAAACAGGTTAAATGACTTGTCCAGTGTACCAGAGCTAGTGAGTAGCAAAGGTAAGTTTGAATCCAGGGCTCTTAACTGCAATTCAGACGCCTCCCAAACCACACTGGCCTGTTGACAAGAACTAGGCAGCAGTAGGAGGAAAAGAGCAATAGCATTCACTTCTCTGGAAAAAATAAAAAAGCCCATTGTAAAAGTCTGGTCTTCTTGCTTACGTCTGAAGCATGGATGGCCTGAACCCTGATGCCAAGGAGAGATTTGTGTCTTATACCACAATGCCCCTCTTCTGGTGTGTAGTTCACCTTCTTGGGAACTCTGTATTTAACTTGTCCACTCTTTAATCTTCAGCTTCCTCTGAGACAATCTGGAAATCTCTTGATTGCATGGCAGGTTGTAGAGTGTTTAACATTCTTGCCTAATCCCTGACCTGATCTGATTTTCCTTTTCTCATCCACCAAAAGAAAGACAAAGAAATAAACAGCGACAGTGTTCCTATCTCAAAAATAGACACCACTGCTCCTGAAGTACACAAAGCCAAACCCATCTGTCACAGGCTATTTCTGTCAGAGCTGAGGTTTGGCCTGCAGCGTTTCTCACCTTTCCTCCCTCTCCTCTCTCTCTCTAACCCCTGATGGATTAGTGTGCTGTGCAGGCTGGTGGGCTGAGTCCGTCCTGACAGGCAGCATGAGAGCAGTTCTCCAGATATTTGGAGGCAGATGATACATACCAATTTCACAGACTCCTCTGTAGGAATATGGCAAGCTTAATGATGAGGGAGGAGTTGAATGACCCTGGGCAAGTCACTGAACCTCTTTTGCCCACTGAAGAATGGACAGCAATCTATTCCGGGATCTTTGCCAAGAAAGCCCCAAGAACAGTATGGTCCACAGAATCACAAAGAGTCATACATGACTGAACAAAAATGTTGCTGAACAGTAGACTTAGACTACTTAGTCATGGAGAATCCAGAGCCTTTGGATTGTGCTGTAGTCTTGGCTCAGAAGCTGGGGCCTGGTCTCAGATCTGGGTATGTTGGTGCCCCCCATCTCCACCCTACCCAGTGCTTTTGTGGCCCAGAGCTTCTGTGTCCCCATGTGGGAACAATTCTAACTTCTTGGGACTGCAGCCATAAGATGGAGGGAATGGGGTGAGGTGAGAAGGTGTCTGTCATATAATTGTAGTTTGGGGAACAGGAAAGAACCTGTTCTTCCTTGTTTGCTCTTTGGTGGTAGGAGTACACTAGGGCATGCTCAGGTCACAAAGGATCCTAGTCTGTGCTATGAAACAGTCCCAGGATCAACGAACAAGGGCTTTGTCCCAAATGCCTGCTATTACCTTAAGAGGTAGTGTCAAGTGAGGAAGGCAGCCATCTGGAGAAAGATCAGCCATTTAAGTTCCTAATTGTGCCATCCCCATGCTCACACCCACCCACCCGCTGCACAGGGCATGTTCTCTTGCCCAAAGATGACCAAATTAATGAATTATGGGTTGCGGTAGATAAATCAAGTAGTAAGAGGTGGTTAGACTGGATTACATGTAAGAAACTGTTGAGCACTCTTAATGGTCTCATATTGTTTGCTGCTACAAAGACTTCCATTTCATGATAACATTCTGCTAGTCCATAGAAACATATTCTTAGAAGAGTTAATATTTCAGATCATCCAAAGGAAAATAGTTGTTTATATTTGACAAGTTTTTAGAAATCAGACTGTTTTCTGCTATTAAATTAAGCTCAGTAGTAAATATTTTCATCTCTTATGATTGAAAAAACAGTTTTTAAAAAAGGGAAAAATAAGTACTCTAAGTTTCATCATCCCAGGTTTTGAATAGAAGTACAACACACAATAGTTCAATATTTAAATTAGAATGGATTTGGGATGGTTAAGTGGTTCAGTGGATTGAGAATCAAACATAGAGCTAGGAGGTCCTGGGTTCAAATCTGACCTCAGACACTTCCTTGCTGTGTGACCCTGGGTAAATCACTTAATCCCAGTTGCCCAGTCCTCACCACTCTGCCGTGGAACCAATGCTTAGTGTTGACTCTAAGACAGAAGGTAAGGGTTTAAAAATAATTGATTAAGATGGACAAATAAGTGTTTTTTCGGAGTCATTCTTTTTATAAGATCATCATTAGTGATGGGTGTCTACATGAGTTCTAAAGTATCACATTTAGAAATTATGTGTATATAGAGATAATTTCTGACAACAGGGAAGAACCACGATTATGATATGTGTAAATTAATTTCTTTATTTTATTCTTATTGGCAAAAGCCAAACCCCACACATTGATACAAGTAAAATGGCAGGACAGTAAAGGATATCCCAGAAGACTTTGCACATTTTAAAGTTGTATTCTCTAAAGTTATGGGACCTTTACTATATAATGGTTTTTGTTTTTTAAACTCTTGCCTTCTGTCTTCATATCACTTCTAAGACAGAAAAGTGACAAGAGATAGACAGTTAGGGTTAAGTGATTTGCTCAGGTTCATACACCTAGGATGTGTTTGAGGTCAAATTTGAACACAGGTTTTCCCACCTCCAATCTATCCTCCAGTTTCCAACAGTGGACAGAGGTCCATTGAATGTTAACATGATTCAAGGAACAGGATCTCAGATTTCCTTCTAATGTTCATACTAACATATTTATAGGTATTAAAATGCATTATTCACTACCTTTAAAGACTGAAAAAATAAAGACCAAATGCTTTCATTCACATCATTTCAAAAGATTAGAATTGACAGTTATATGATTTTCGTCAAATCACTTAACTTCTCTGAACCATGGTTCCCTTCCTTTGTCAGATGAAGAGAGAAGGACTTGAACTGCCCATCTCCAAAGGAGTTTTTAGCAAATGAAATGATGTTTGTAAAAATAAGCATTTTAAGCTATTTATATATAATACATGACCAACTATTTTTTTTTTTACTTTTTAAACTCTTACCTTCTGTCTTGGAATCCATACTATCAGTTCCAAGGCAGAAGAGTGGTAAGGACTAGGTAGTGTGGATTAAGTGACTTGCCCAGGGTCACACAGCTAGGAAGTGTCTGAGTCCAGATTTGAATTTAGGACCTCCAATCTTCAGACCTGACACTCAGTCCACTGAACCCATTTGGCTGTCTCAGAACCAAGTACTTTAATTCAAATCACTTAAAAATGATATATGTATGATTGGGGGCTATCAAACAAAGATAGTAGTTCTTAAACTCCCTACCCCACATGTGGAAAAAACTACAAGCCTCAACTCAACTCTCTACTATATGCATCATTATCTTTAGTTGAAGATAAATTCTGGAGTTGCATAATCAGAATCTCAAACTTGTTTCTCAAGTTTGGATAAACATTATAGTGCAATGCCATTGCTCATTGTCCTGGATATGACACCTTTGTGATAAAGCTGTCCAGATACATTTAATACCATGATATATATATATAATTGGCACTAAACCTTTTCCCCATAATCTGAGTTTTTTTATTTTACTTACATGAACTAAGATGCAAATTACAGAAGTGAAAGGAAAATACAGGATTAGAATGTGAGTGGCTGCATATAATCAGATAAATACTGCCCATTTAGAAGTGGGTGTGGGGTAGGCAACAATATCCTTATTCAGATTAGGAGAAAATCAATTATAAAATGCATTTCAAGAAATGTCATTTTGTTTACTATTTGATTCAGATGAAAGTTTAATATAGGTTTGTTCTACTTTCTTCCTTTGATGAGTAAATCAGAAAATGTTGTAATTACAGAAATTATATGGAAATCGTTATTTTAATGGCTCTGTTACTTGCCTTCATACTTGGATAGATCCACCATTTTATCATTAGAGGTATTTCTTCTGTATATGTAGATTTTAGCTTCTCTTTTCCTCATACTTAAGGCTTTGTCCTCCTAATAGATCGCAGGTTTTACCCTTATTTTTTTTTTAAATCCTTACCTTTCATCTTAGAATCAATATTGGGTATTGGTGCTAAGGCAGAAGAGTGGTAAGGGCTAGGCAATGGGGGTTAAGTGACTTGCCGAGGGTCACATAGCTAGGAAGTGTCTGAGGCTTTACCCTTATTCTTTAAGCATCTTGGGGATACCAAGGCACCAGTGGAATTGTCTAAGAGCTTTTTCTTATTTTTTATTTTATGTGCCTTTCACTTCTTTTTCTAGTCATATTACTGCTTGAATTAGCATCAGCAATTAAATATTTGGCTCTAAAACATAAAATTGTTTTTATTTAATTTTACTGATTAAGAAAAATTTTCCATGGTTACATGATTTATGTTCTTTCCCTTCCCTTCCCCCACCCCCTCCTGTAGCCAAGGCACAATTCTACTGGGTTTTACATGTGTCATTGATCAAGGCCTATTTCTATATTATTGATATTTGCACCAGGGTGATCATAAAACTTAAAAAAAATTTTGAAAATAGCCTTGCTATTATTCTTCAGTGTATTTAAAAGAGAAAAACACTTCTATCCAAATCTTATCATTGGAGCAGCAAGGTGGTACAGTGGAGGAGTCAGGAAGACTCATCTTCCTGAGTTCTGATATGGCCTCACACACTTACTACCTGATTGACACTAGGCCAGTTGCTTAATCTTGTTTACCTCAGGTCCTTATCTTTCAAATGACTTGGAGAAGGAAATGGCAAACTACTATGGAACCTTTGCCAAGAAAGCCCCAAATAGGGTCACAAAGACACAGAGACACAACTGAAATAATTGAATAATGACAAAAATCTTATCAGATATCATTTTGTTTTTTATTTAGTGTTGTGATGATTTTTTTTGGTGCTAGTTACAAATGCTGTTGAATTAGTTGTTAAAGCACTTATGAGACTTCAAGACTTAGGTCTTTTAGAGATACTGATGCTTCATCAATCTGTCTGATCTCACATCTACCAGATAACTACAAAAGCTGTATGTTAATTTTATTTCTAAATAGTTATTAAAACCTGGTGTTTTGAAAAAACATATATTTTCAGATCCCTTCCATTCCATGTATAGGTGATTTGGGGGGGAAATGCCTTTTGCCTTTTATGTTCTTTTAACTTTATATTCTCAGTCATTTAACTCCTACCCAAACTCCTGACTTGAAGAACTAAATGCTAAACTGTTCTTTGGAAGGAAATGGGAGATGTGGTAACCTCTGTTAAACTTATAAAGTAATGAACACTTAAAAAGCATGTATAACTTTTTCTAAACTCTGTATATATTCAGACGACCAGTTTCTAGGGTTTGAATTAATGCAATTTAATGTAAGTCTAGGGGCATCTTATTACAGTTACCTGGCCCTGTTTCAATCTTAATACATGTGTGTATGTATATATACATGTATGCATATATATGGAGTTAAAATCAGGTTAGTAAGGAATGCTAAGGGCAAAAAAAAATCCACATGTACAGTGGATGTACCCTGTATTTAAACAAACTCACATTAATTCAGTCCTCACTAATGTGGAATCTGTATACAAACACTGCCTCTGTATCCATGAGGCCACTAGGTAGCACAGTGGATAAAGAGTTAGACTTTTGAGTCAGGAAGACCTGAGTTTAAATCCCACCTCAAACACTGTGACCCTGAAACCTAATCTGTACTCAGATCCTTAAAAGTTCTGTGATTCTGGGCAAGTCATTTAACCTCTGTTTGCCTTAATTTCCTCATCTGTAAAATGAGCATAATAACTCCCAGAGTTGCTACAAGGATGAAATGAGGTGATGTTGATAAAATACCTTAAAACCTTAAAGTGATAATATAAGTGCTAATTAAAATACATGTATGAAAGATGTAGGCATCCATGTTTATGTAAAGTATATATAGCTGGTGCCAATGTGTTAAGAATCAAAAAATAGTTTCTTATTAAAAAACCATGTTATGTTCAAGAGAAAGATCAATGAGGTTCTAAGATATGTTCCTGTAGTGAAAAAGATCATAAAAGAGAGAAGTCAAAACTATTGCAACTCTCAACTTTATTTCTTAGCTATGGAAAAGATTTTTTTATCCTGAAAAACAAAATTAACGAGTTAAATAAGGAATTGAAACTCAAGAAAGTGAGAAGATAATAAGAAAGAAACTTTTCCTTTGGGTTCCCAGGAGGGACTGGTGCTGACCCTGATGTTTGTAAGATCATGGCAGAGAGGGAACATGCTACTGACCTTGGAGGGCAGATGCTCAGTTGGTTTTTGAAGAAGGGAAGCTGAGGACAGAAAACTTGGCAAAATTCTAGAATGTAGCATTAAAGTGGATTAATTTGTGAGCATTTAAAAATGGAAATAGTGGTCACTGAGAGCCAACATGATTTCTTCAAGAACAGGTAGTGTAGGTAGAAGATCGGGGAAATGCTAGAGGCACACAGTATTCCTGAAGTTTCTCCTCCTTATGGTCAAGAGAGAACAAGCATTTATTAAATGTCTCCTATGTGCCAGGCACTGTGCTAAGTAACTTCTTTTACAAATATCTCATTTGATCTTCACAACAGGATATTAGGTACAATTATTGTCCTCATTTTACAGTCAAGTTCACCAAGGCTGGCAGGCTCAGTGCCTTGCCCAGCGTCAACCAGCTTCTAAGGGGCTGAGTACTGATTTGAACTCAAGTCTTCCAGGCTGCACATGAGCTACATGTTCCTATAGTGAGGAGTATAGTGTGTTATCAACATCATCCTGAAGGCATGTGTTCCTCAAGGAGAGTCTTAGGGTTCTCCCCATGGCCCTGCATTGTTCAACAGTACCACAGTTGATGCAGATGATGGCATTGATGGTGTGCTTATCACTCTGAGAGGATGCTGAGGCTAGGGAATGAGTAACTAGCACATCCTGGAAGACAGAGCCAGTGTCCAAAAACATTTCAACAAACCATACATGGGGGAGAACATAATAAAATGTAATAGAGACAAGTACAAAGGCCTACACTGATGTAAAAAAAAAAAGTCAATAGAAGTCCAGGACAGAGAAGGCACCAGCCAGACAGTACAGGGCAAGTCAATGGCCACTCCAGTATCTGTGCTGCACACTGGCGGGCTCTCCAGAGTTAGCTGGTCAGACCATGAGCTGGATGGCAGTATTAAGTTCTGAGGATAGCATTTTAGGAGGGTTATGGACCAGATGGAGTATATCTGAAAGATGGGGAGGGGACAGCCATCTCAAGAACAACTGAAGAAGTCTAGGTATGTTGTTTAGCTGGGAGAAGAAAAGATTTTTGAGTGACATGATAGCTTTCTTAAAGTGGTGTCAGGAGGAAAAGGTATTATACTTGTTCTGCTGGGCTCTAAATGGCAGAACTTGGAGCAGTAGGTAATCTGGGAGAAAGGCAGATGTCAGCTTGATGTTTGGGAAAACTTCTATAATTAGAGCTACTCACAAGTGTGGTGAGCTGCATGGAGAGGTCATTTGTTCCCCCTCACTGAAGGTCTTCAAGAACAGACTGATGACCATGTGTCAGAGGTAACTCTTGTTCAGATTTGGATTGGCCTGGGTAGCTTCTCAGGTAATTTCCAACTCAGATTCAGTGGTTGAAAACAGTATGAATTTCTGACTATTAAATATTTTTAAATGATATCTTGAGTTTATAGTTTAAAGACTTAATAAAAGTCATGCCGTGCCATAAATTTTATTATGCTGTACAATTAGCTATAAGAAGTAGGACATCTTTTTCTTTTGTTGGAAGAACATGTTGTTTTGACATTTTAGGGAGGGTTTTCCCCCACTTTTCTTGGCAGAACTGTACAAACACCTGTACATATTAAAACTTTTATTTAAAGAGGCATCTAAATAGCACAGTAGATAGAACACCAGCCATGGTGTTGGAAGGACCTAGGTTCAATTCTGGCCTCAGATACTGCTTTGTTGTACGCACCTAGCCAAGTCAATTAATTCCAAATATCTAGCCCTTGTAGTCTTCTGGCTTAGAATTAATACCAAGATAGAAGATAAGAGTTTAAAAAAATTTTTTTGAGAGAATTTTCTATTGGGTTTTTTTTTCACATTTCACATATAACAAAGCATTTGGATATAGTGAAATACAAAATATTATGTATAGTAAAAGTTTTGTACTAGACCTGTGATTTTATTGGGTTAGGGAACTCCAGTGACAAAACTCTGTCTCCCAGTGCAGATTAGCACCTGGAGCAGGAAGCAGGAACTTGAACCCCGGTCTTTCTGATTCTAAAGTTAGCTTTTAGTCCACTTAGGCCACATTGCCTTACTAAAAAAATAAAATACCCATCCTCCTACAAAAATATATCCAGAAAAAAGTTTTTTGAAAAAAAATTTCTTTTGGAGAACAAGAAATATCTAGGGAAATAAGTTGAATAATTACATTGTTAAAATGCACAACTTCTAAAACAAATTATTTTTTGGAGGGTGAGATCAGAACTATGATTTCATTCTGGGTAGGTAGGCTCCCTCAACCAATACAGACTAATAATTTCTCAAGAATTTATAGGCTTAAGAGAGTATTTTAGAATACCAAAAAGTTAAGAAACTTGCCCAAAGTTAACCAACCAGCTGAAAGAAGGCTTGAAGCTTTGTATTTCTAGGTTTTCTAACCTTTAAATTGTATTACCTCCCTTTATTAGAAAATGAGAGTCATTTAAATGCTTCTTGTGCTTGATATTTGTGTATATTATATAGTACAATTCATATTTGTACAGTAGTCAAAAGTTTACCTCACCATTACCCTATAATATCCAGACATTATTTTTCCCATTTTCCAGGTGAAATGAATAGAGCTTTACAAGAGACAGCTGACTCAATATCACAGAGCTAATAAGCAGCCAAACGGCAACTTGAACCTAGGTCTTACTACTTTGAATGCTCTGCCATGTTGTATAAGTATGTATTTCAACATTTTTCCTTTTGAAACACAGCTATCTCTTAATTATTTATTATTTTTACGTGTGTGTGTGAGAGAGAGAGAGAAAGAGAGAAACGAGCATCTGATGTTTACTTTAGATTGTTTTTTAAAATGTCTTTTTATACTAAAGTTGAAAACACACAAACATTGAGCATTTCTGTATATATAGAACATAAAAAAGATTTTATATGAAGTATATGAAACTCCATTTCATATTACTTGCTTTAAAATTCTACTTGTTACTTTAAAAACTTTTTCTTGCTCATCTGTACTATATTCTGAATTTCCTTTTGTTTTCTTTTGTATATTAAAAATATTTTAGTTCTTTTCTCCCTTTTTTTGGCATTATTTGCTATACTCTCAGTCCTCTTGCCCTCCAAATTAAAAACCAAGGAGAGAAAAACCCACCTTGTAAAAGATAAGCAGTCAAACTATATAAATCTATAAAGAGGCCTTGGCCAAAAATATATACTTCTTTTTGCATATTTAGTCCATCACTTCTGTATCTGGAAATGGGTAATGCACCTCACCATTAGTTCCTTATAATCATGATTGATCATTGTATTGAACAAATTTCTTAAGTCCTTCCAAATCTTTGCACTGTTATTGTTATTATTTAAATCATTCTCCTGGTGGTGCTTACTTTATTCTGTGTCGTTTCATATAAATCTTCCCAAATTTTTCCCAAATAGTCCTTCTCCTGGTCTCTTCCATCACAGTAGTATATATTCATATACAATAATTTATTCACCCATTCCTGCCCACACCCTGTGTCTGACAATTCTAGTGATTAAGTTTTAAGGGTTACATATATCATCTTCCCATATGGAAATATAAGCAATTTAAACTTGTTTGGTCCCTTATGATTTCTCACTCTGTTTACTGTTTTCCCTTTTGATTCTTGGGTTTGAATGTCAATTTTTTAATTCAGCTTTGGTCTTTTTGTCAGGAATGTTTCTTTCATTAAATGTCCCTTTCACTCACACACACACACACACATACACACGTCCCTTTCACACACACACACACACACACACACACACACACACACACACACACACACCAGTAGAATTGTATTCAGTTTTGCTGGGTAGGTTATTTTTGGTTATAATCCTAAGTCCTTTGCCTTTGGTAATATCATATTCCAAGCCCTTTGTTCCTTTTCAGTCATAGCTACTAAATCATGTGAGGTCCTGATTTCTGGCTCTGTGGTATTTGAACGATTTCTTCCTGGTTTCTTGCAGTATTTTCTTCCTGGTCATCTGGGAGTTCTTGATTTTGATTATAATATTCCTGAGAGTTTTAATTTTAGTATTTTAAGAGGTGACCAGTGTATTCTTTCAATTTCTAATGTGAGCAGTTTTCCTTTATATCTTCTTGAAATATGATATCTAAACCCTTTCTTGAAGGCTTTGCTTGTAGATATTTTTAAATAATTGTCTGTTTGAGCTTCTATTGGGTAGCTATTTGTAGGCAGATTTCTTGACTCTGAACTTTGTTAGAGTTGGACTTTGCTCACTTTGGAGGAGCAGGGATGAGTTTAGTTTCTTGTCTTTTATGTCCTTCTGCTACTTTTATAGTTTAGTCTGGGGATATGTAAATTTTTCACTGCTTCCAAGGTGGTATGATCTCTCTACAAATTCTTGGCATTTTTTGTGTATGGTAGAGTTTCTGAGGATTGTTACTATGCTTTGGTACTTTAATTAGTATGATGCTGAATATGCAAATGAATTTAGGTAATATCTTCTCTTTTAGTATATTGATTTAGCCTGACTGAGTGATTACTATTTCTTTAATTAATTTAGCCTTGTCATTTTTTCTTATAAAGTTTGTTTTAGAGTTGTATTTATATCAAAAATAATAGCTTTTGTTCCTTACAATCACTCTGTGAAGTAGATGCTATTATGATCCTCATTCTACAAATAAAAAAAACTGAGGCAAAGAGGTTTTGTGACCACACAAGTAATAAATATTTAGGGTAGAATACGAACTTAAATCTTCCTGAATTCACCAGAATTCTTAACCATTATGCTACTTACCATAGTTTGCGTCTTGATAGGGAGGTCTCTCCTCCAAATATTTTATAAATTTTGTTGTTATTTTGAATTTAATTTTTTCCTGCTGGTATTTCTTAATATTTTACAGAAATGTTTTCTTTTATATCCTTCAATTTTGCTGAAGTTACTGCATCAGTAATTTCTTAGTCAATTCTCTTAAGGTTTTTTTAAATAAGCTGTCATAATCATTTGCAAAGGGTGAGAATTGTTTGTTCTTTGTGCTAATTCTCATAATTTCTTTTTTCTTCAGTTATTATTATAACACTTTATCAAAGAGTAGTGATAACAATCAACATTCCCTTTGGAATTTTCTCTGGAGATCCCTCCATTCTTACTAATTATGGACATAGTGCCCTGAAGGCTATATTTGTCTCTGGACTATATGTACTTGGAGTTTGTTGGTCTATACTGGCCCTGACTGCTGTCAGTCCTCTTTTCTCTGGCTTGTCAGTTTCTAGCAGGTTTTTGAGAATTGCTAGAGTAGATTATTATATTTTCTTATTGAGTTTCTGATTCATTATTTGTTTTGCTGTGAATCAGATATTTTAAAATGTCTAATATATTCTAATACAGAATAGAATTTTTCAAGGGAAAAAGATGAAATGTGGCACCTTAAAATTTTATTTGAAATACAAAAATACTTTTCCTCATCAAAAATTACTAACATTTTCAATGAGAACTGTGTGATCAAATAAACTTTATTATATTTTGAAATCCTGGTGTGACCTCTCATGATAAAGTAACTTGAAGGTCTGATTCTAAGTTAACTTATTTGTAATGGTCATCATATCTAAATATCTTACTTCATAAAGCTACATAGACCCATATGATAGTATATTATTAGTTATCCTTATTAAATTACAGTTCTCATTTTTCATTCCTATCCACCCACTGCAAAATTTTCTGTTGAAATTTGACTAGTAAATTTCAAACGTTTTATTGTCTTTCAGTTCTTGCAAAATAATTAGGTATTGCGTTTTTATTTTTTAATGCAATTAAAATGCTCTAAAACTCTTCATTCAGAAGATTTTAAGTAGGTTAAAGCATTTTTTCCAAAGCTTTCAAGTGTGCAGAAATTATAATTTTTTATAGGTGACATACATCAATTTCATAAAAAAAAGCTTAGTTTTCAGATGTCTTAATCTTAATCATAACTGCTTCACTATTAGCCAATTGCTTACAGTACCATAGATCCTTATGATAAGATTCAGTGATAACAGTAGTGTATACAAGTTTATATTATAAATAATTTTTATAATTTTTCAGTTTTTTGACTCAACTTTTTAGTTATTATTTGTTAGATATAATTATTTGTTGGATATGAAGGACAATCAACAGAGTGCTGTTTTATGTGTTTGACAAAGAAGATGCACTTGAAGTAGAAAGGTCTCCTTTGCCATTTTCTTATTCACCTTTGCTTGCATTTTAGTATTCAATTCAATTCATAGTTTCTTTGATTGAATATTTAAAGCTACTTCACCATGTCATGAGAGCTAGTTCAGTTAAAACTAGGTATTATCTATTGTTAGAATTTTGAGTAGAGGGGGTTGCTAGGATACCAACGGCATCATAGAATCATGTTGCCTTCCCAAAATCTTCTTTCTCACTATAAATTCAATTAGCTAGGTATGTAATATATGTCAATATGCTAAAAAACAAATGAGTAAGGGCTCCATTGTTAGCCTCTACTTTTGAGGAGTTCCTAGTATCATTCATGATATGTGACTGACTAATATGCAGACTGAGGATACTACCAGTGTCAATTCATATATTATTATTAAAGCTTAAATTCTTTTTAAAATACAAATATAAGTTCTAGTATTTTCTTGCCACCCTCCATTGGATGATCTTTTGTACTCTGCTCTTCTGCATGCAATCCACTTTGGATATCACTTGTCCTAATCAACTTTGATCTCTTTGAGGACCAAGCCTAGCTGATTTTTGCTTTTGAGGCCCCACTTTCTAGCATAGTGCCTGGGAGTTACTAGGTACTTAGTTGATATTTGTTGATTGAGCAATGCTAGAGTCTTTACAAAATGAATAATGGATTTACAATTTCATGGATAAAGAGACTCAGATCTCCCCATTATAGCTCATTTATGTCCCTTCATCCTCTACCATTCCTGTCCATATAGTAGCCTAAATCTTCCATAAAGAGTCAAAGAGCTGGAATACTTCCTCTGGGCCTTTGATATTTTTTGTATAGCAGAGTAGCACTTGAACTCCATGAATGACCTATTTCCTATTTCTTTTTTTGGTCTTTTACACTTCTTTTCACAGACAATATGAGTAATATGCTAAATACATAGTTTATACCTACTAGACATTTTACTTGTAAACATTTTTTCTGATTTTAATTTTCATTCACTTCATCCATGCTTTTCACTGAACTGTGCAACCTGATAACCAAGCATTATTGTTGTGTTATACTTTACAATTCCAGCACTCCTGTTTCTTATAATAGATGAGACTGTTCAAAGTTAATCATTGATAGGAAAGAATGTTATCTCACCACATACCAGAAATATGAGTTTACTTGTTAGTGGGTTTTAGTCACAGTGGTTTGTAGTCACAGCTTATGTCAATGTAGTAGAACTATAAACCCCACATTGAAATTTTATGAGGAAACTTGAATCTTAATTATTTTAGAAGTAATTACACTTTCATTTCCTTAGTCAGTTGTACACCTATGTGTGGATTCTCCTTTTCTTCAGAATTAATTAGAGTTGTGAGCTCCTTCATTATAAGCTCACCTCTCAAAATGCCAATTGAATTTTTTCCAAAAATAACCTCGAAATAAATATTTGGTCATTACTCCATAGCTGACATTTTAGGAATTATTCTAATTAAGCCTCCTTTTCTAGTTAAAAAGGAACTGCAGATTCTAAACCAGTTTTGAAATACATAATTGATGGGCCAGAGAGAAGAGGATAGCAATTTCTTTGGATTCAAATTGTTTGGAGAATTAGAAACACATCTTGGATTTTAAAGCTCTGCCTTTTGGTCATTTCACAGTAGGTTTCTCGAATCATTAGTGGGTCAAATGTGGCTCTATAAAACTACCATTGTATTTGTATTTACTTTGTGTATAAAGAGCAGCAATCCTTGGTTCAGTGATCTCTATGTTTTATCATTGCCTAGGTACACACAAGAAAATCATAGTTCTGACCGCATCCTCCAAAAAATAATTTCTGTTTTAGAAGTTGTGCATTTTAACAATGTAATTATGCAACTTATTTCCCTAGATAGTACTTGTTCTCCAAAAGAAAAATTTTTTCAAAAAAAATTGTTTTTGTTGGAGGATATTTTATTTTTTGGTGAGTCATTGTGACCTAAATGGAGTAAGAACTAGCTTTAGGATCAGAAAGACCTGGGTTCAAATTCCTGCTTCCTGCTCCAGGTGCTAATCTGCACTGGGAGACAGAGTTTTGTCACTTGGAGTTCCCTAAACCAATGAAATTACAGATCTAGTACAAAACTTTTACTATATATAATATTTTGTATTTCACTACATCTGAATGCTTTGTTGTATATGAAATATGAAAAAAGAACAACAGAAAATTTTCTTGATTAAAAGTGTTATTTTTTTTTTTTATCAATTCTAAGCCAGAAGACTGACATGGGCTAGACAATCCAAATTAATTAACTTGCCTCCAGTTATACAGCTAAGCAATCTCTACAATTGAGACTTTATACCAGTGTAATAATCATCTTTCTTCATGTTGTTCTTCTCATATCACTCATCTTTGAAATCTTCAATGACTCCCTATTGTCTACTGATAAATTTTGCATTTCACTGCTTGACATTCAAGATCCTCTACAATTTCAACCCATTTTACCTCTACTGCTCTTTCTTCTGACATTTGTTTTTTTTTTTTAATTGAGTCCCCAATTTTCTCTTTCCAAACCCTCCCCTATTAAGAAGGCAATCAGTACAACATCTATTTTATACATGTGAAACATTTCCATATTAGCCATATTACCAAAGAAAAGAGAAAAAAAAGTGAAAAAATGCTTTGATTTGCTCTCAGAATTCATCAGTTTTCTCTCACTGCTGTATATTTCTCCACAAATTGAACAACTCTTTGTTCCCTGAGCTTGCACAGAGTCTCTTGACATTGTACCTTTGTTTATTTAAGTTGCTTCCCATGCCTTACAGTGTCTTCCATTTCTTCATTTTATTATTAATTTTTTGATCATTCAGTATTTTATTTTTTTCTTAAGAAAATGTAGTCAGTTTTAATACTACATTTCTAAAATTTTGGGTTCCAAATTCTCTTCCTCTCTACTTTCCCTCCCCCTCAAGATAGTAATTTTGTATACTTTATTCATGTGAATCATGAAAAAACATTTTCATATTAGTCATGTAAAAGAAGACTCCTTAAAAAAAAACCAACTTAGAAAATAAAGTGAAAAATAGTATGCTTTGATCAAATTTAAATTCCATCAGTAGTGCTATTGTTGGGTCAAAGATGGCCAATTTAATTAATGAATTAGCTTTATAACCCTTGGGACATGATTCCAAATTGTTGTCCAAAATAGTTAGATCAATTCACAATTCTACCAACAGTACATTAGTATCCCAATTTTCTTATATTCCCCATAGCACTTAACATTTTCATTTTTTTGTCATTTTAGCCAATCTAAATGTGATATGGTACCTCAGAGTTCAATTTGCATTTTTCTGATCAATAGTGATTTAGAGCATTATATCGTATAACTAGATAGCTTTGATTTCTTCTGAAAACTGCCTATCCTTTTGTTTTTAAACATTATTTTATTTGGTCATTTTCAGACATTATTCATTAGAAATAAAGATCATTTTCTTTTCCTCCCCCCACAATTCCACTGGGCATCACATGTGTTCTTGATTCGAACCCATTTCCATGTTGTTGGTATTTGCATTAGAGTGTTCATTTAGAGTCTCTCCTCAGACATATCCCCTCTACCCCTGTAGTCAAGCAGTTGCTTTTCATCGGTGTTTTTACTCTCACAGTTTGTCCTCTGCTTGAGGGTAGTGTTTTTTTCTCCTTGATCCCTGCAGGTTGTTGAGGGACATTGCATTGACACAAATGGAAAAGACCATTACGTTCGATTGTACCACAGTGTATCAGTCTCTGTGTACAATGTTCTCCTGGCTCTGCTCCTTTCGCTCTGCATCACTTCCTGGAGGTTGTTCCAGTCTCCATGGAATTCCTCCACTTTATTATTCCTTTTAGCACAATAGTATTCCATCACCAAAATATACCATAATTTGTTCAGCCATTCCCCAATTGAAGGGCATCCCCTCATTTTCCAGTTTTTTGCCACCACAAAGAGTGAAGTATTCTTGTACATGTCTTTTTCCTTATTATTTCTTTGGGATACAAACTCAGCTGGATCAAAGGGCAGACAGTCTTTTATCGCCCTTTGGGCATAGTTCCAGATTGCCCTCCAGAATGGTTGGATCAATTCACAACTCCACCAGCAATGAATTAATGTCCCAACTTGACCACATCCCCTCCAACATTCATTACTTTCCTTTGCTGTAATGTTAACCGATCTGCTAGGTGTGAGATGATACCTCAGAGTTCTCTTGATTTGCATCTCTCTGATTATGAGAGATTTAGAACACTTTTTCATGTGCTTATTAATAGTTTTGATTTCTTTGGCTGAGAACTGCCTGTTCATGTCCTTTGCCCATTTGTCAATTGGAGAATGGCTTGATTTTTTTGTACAATTTATTTAGCTCTTTATAAATTTGAGTAATTAGACCTTTGTTAGATGTTTTTGTTATGAAGATTGTTTCCCAATTTGTTGCTTCCCTTCTACTTTTGGTTACATTGGTTTTCTTTGTACAAAAACTTTTTAATTTGATGTAATCAAAATTATTTATTTTACATTTTGTAACTCTTTCTATGTCTTGCTTGGTTTTAAAGTCTTTCCCTTCCCAAAGGTCTGACATGTATACTAATTTACTTATAGTTTTCTTCTTTATGTTCAAGTCATTCACCCATGCTGAGTTTATCTTTGCGTAGGGTGTGAGGTATTGATCCAAACCTAATCTCTCTCATAACGTGTTCCAGTTTTCCCAGCAGTTTTTGTCAAATAGTGGGTTTTTGTCCCAAAAGCAGGGGTTTTGGGGTTTGTCATAGACTATCTTGCTGAGGTCACTTACACCAAGTCTATTCCATTGATCCTCCTTTCTGTCTCTTAGCCAGTACCAAATTATTTTGATGACCACTGCTTTATAATATAGTTTGAGATTTGGGACTGCAAGGCCACATTCCTTTATATATTTTTTTTTCATGATTTCCCTGAATATCCTTGATCCCTTGTTCTTCCAAATGAACTTTGTTATGTTTTTTTTTCTAATTCAGTAAAATTTGTTTTTGAAAGTTCAAGGGATATGGCACTAAATAGATGGATAAGTTTGGGTAGGATGTTCATTTTTATTATATTGGCTCATCCTACCCATGAGCAGTTAATGTTTTTCCAATTACTCAGGTCTAGTTTTAGTTGTGTGAAGAGTGTTTTGTAGTTGTGTTCATATAGTTCCTGTGTTGGTCTTAGCAGATAGATTCCTAAGTATTTTATTTTGTTTAAGATAATTTTGAATGGGATTTCTCTTTCTAATTCTTGCTGCTGAGATGTGTTGGAAATATATAGAAATGCTGATGACTTCTGTGGGTTTATTTTGTATCCTGCAACTTTACTAAAGTTGTTGATTATTTCCACTAGCTTTTTAGTTGATTCTCGAGGATTCTTTAAGTAGACCATCATATCATCCACAAAGAGTGATAACTTGGTCTCCTCATTGTCTATTTTAATGCCTTCAATTTCTTTTTCTTCTCTAATTGCTACTGCTAGTGTTTCTAGTATAATGTTAAATAATAGAGGTGATAATGGGCATCCTTGTTTCACTCCTGATCTTATTGGGAATGCATCTAGTTTATCCCCATTGCAGCTGATGTTTGCTTATGGTTTTAGATATATACTGTTTATTATTTTTAGGAAAGACCCTTCTATTCCTATGCTTCTAGTGTTTTTAATAGGAATGGGTTTTGTATTTTTTCAAAGACTTTTTCTGCGTCTATTGAGATAATCATGTGATTCTTGTTGGTTTGCTTGTTGATATGGTCATTTATGTGGATGGTTTTCCTAATATTGAACCATCCCTGCATTCCTGGTATAAATCCTACTTGATCATAGTGAATGACCCTCCTGATCACTTGCTGAAGACTTTTTGCTAGTATCCTGTCTAATTTTTTTGCATCTATGTTCATTTGGGAGATTGGTCTGTAGTTTTCTTTCTCCATTTTTGACCTGCCTAGCTTTGGAATCAGTACCATGTTTGTGTCATAAAAGGAATTTGGTAGAACTCCCTCTTTGCTTATGATGTCAAATAGTTTGTATAGTATTGGGATTATCTGTTCTTTGAATGTTTGATAGAATTCACTTGTGAATACATGAGGCTGGGGATTTTTTCTTAAGGAGTTCTTTGATGGCCTATTGGATTTCTTTTTCTGATATGGGATTATTTAAGAATTCTATTTCTTCTTCTGTTAGTCTAGGCAATTTATATTTTTGTAAATATCCATCCATATTGCCTAGATTGGCATATTTGTTGCCATATAATTGGTTAAAGAAGTTTTTAATGATTGCCTTAATTTCCTCTTTATTGGAGGTGAGTCTCTCTGTTGTCTTTGTTTTAGCAGTCAGGCAGCGAAGGTCGAATAGTGAGCCATCCAGTCGGTATTTGATGTAGATGCCCAGGTCTAGATCCATCACAGCATGTCGTAATATTTGGGTGAAGGATAGGTTGAATAGTACCGGAGCGAGGACACAGCCTTGTTTCATGCCATTGGAGATGTTGAAGCGATCGGAAGTCTCTCCACCAGATAGGACTTCCCCTGTCATGTAGACATGAAAGAGCTGGATCAGTTTGAAGAATTTTCCTGGGCAATCGAGCTTGCTAAGAATCACCCACAAGGTGTCCCTGTTCACTGTATTGAACGCCTTTGTCAGATCTATGAAGACAATGTAGAGACTCAGTTTCTGCTCAAGGCATTTTTCCTGCATTTGCCCCACTGTGAAGACCATGTTGATGGTGCTGCGATCTGGTTGGAAGCCACATTGTAATTCAGGCAGGTTCTGCTCTGAAATAGATGACAGGAGTCTGTTGAGTATAACACGGGCGAGGATCTTTCCAGCAGTGGAGAGTAGTGAGATGCCTCTGTAGTTGTCACAGGCTGCTTGTGCACCTTTGTTCTTGTATAGGGCTACGATGGAGGCATCTCTGAGTTCTGGGGGCATGTCTTCCTCTTCCCATATGCTGGTCAGCACTATGTGGAATGCCTGGAGCGCCTTTCCATTTAAGGCCTTGTACACCTCGGTTGGGATCCCATCTTTACCGGGTGCCTTGCCTGCACTCATTTGTTTAATGACTTTTTGGACTTCCTCTATTGAAGGAGGGACGTCAAGTTGTTCAATGGTGCAGTTTTGGGGAATCTGGTCAAGGGCGCTTTGGTCGACTGAAGAAGGTCGGTTGAGAAGCTGACTGAAGTGTTCTTTCCACCTGTTGCTGATGCCTTTTTTATCTTTTATGAGAGTGTCACTGTCAGAGGATAGCAAGGGAGTGGTGGTGGGTTTTAATGGCCCATAGACAGTCTTGAGGGCACTGAAAAATTGTTTGTAGTTTTTCATATCAGCAACGCGCTGGATTTCTTCTGCCTTTTTTCCCCCCAGTATCGGTCTTGCATCTTCCTGATCTCACACTGCACCGTGGCTTGGAGAGACTTGAATCTGTCCTTTTTAGGAGCAGAGTTTGGGTTATTTTGCCACTCCATAAAGGCTTTGTTCTTTTTGCTCAATAGCATTGTTGTTCTCGTGAACCAGTTCTGGTGGTTGCATTGTTTGGGATCTAGGACTGCCTTTGATGTTTCCTTCACTGCATCTCTGACCTGGTTCCAAAGGGAGGTGAGGTCTCCCTTTTCATCGATGATAGTCAATTTGCTTTTCTTCTCTCCTTTTAAAAATTAGATTGACCAGTACTTTGTCTATTTTGTTTGTTTTTTTCAAAGTACCAGCTTCTTGTCTTATTTATTAAATCAATAGTTCTATCACTTTCGATTTTATTAGTTTCTCCCTTAATTTTTAGGATTTCTAATGTGTTTTTCTTCTGGAGGTTTTTAATTTGTTCGCTTTCAAGTTTTTTTGATTTGCATGTCCAATTCATTGATCTCTGCCTTCCCTAATTTGTTAATATATGCACTCAGGATATGAATTTTCCTCTGAGTACTGCTTTGGCTGCATCCCATAAGGTTTGAAAGGATGTCTCACCATTGTCATTTTCTTCAATGAAATTATTAGTTGTTTCTATGGTTTGTTCTCTAACTAACCAATTTTGGAGCATCATATTATTTAGTTTCCAATTGATTTTTATTTTGTTCTCCATATACCCTTACTGATCATTATTTTTATTGCCTTATGATCTGAAAAGGTTGCCTTAATTATTTCTGCTTTTCTGCATTTGTATGCCATGTTTTTATGACCTAGTGTATAGTCAGTCTTTGTGAATGTGCCATGTGCTGCTGAAAAGAAAGTGTATTCCTTTTTGTCCCTATTTATTTTTCTCCATATATCTATTAACTCTAATTTTTCTAAGATTTCATTCACCTCTTTTACCTCTTTTTTATTTATTTTTTCATTTGATTTAACTAGATTTGATAGTGGTTGGTTCAGATCTCCCACTAGTATAGTTTAATTATCTATTTCTTCCTTCAATTTTCCTAGTTTCTCCATTAGAAATTTGGGTGCTATACCATTTGGCGCATACATGTTGATTAGTGATATTTCCTCGTTGTCTATACTCCCTTTTATCAGGATGTATTTACCTTCCCTATCCCTTTTAATCAGGTCTATATTTGCTTTGGCTTTGTCAGATATCATGATTGCAACTCCTGCCTTCTTTCTGTCAGTTGAGGCCCAATAGGTCTTACTCCAATCTTTAATTCTGACCTTGTGAGTATCTACCCACCTCATGTGTGTTTCTTGAAGACAACATATGGTAGGGTTTTGGATTCTAATCCATTCTGCTATTTGTCTACATTTTATGGGTGAGTTCATCCCATTCACGTTCAATATTATGATTATCATTTGTGAATTTCTCAACGTTTTGATATATTCCCCTGATTCTGACCTTTCTTCTTTTGCTATAACCTTTTAAACCAGTGGTTTACTTTAGATCAGTCTCCCTAGTCCCCTCCCTTGTTATTCTTCTCTTTCTGACCCCTCCCTTTTTGTTCCCTTCCCCTCCCCCCTCTCCTTCCCTCCCTTTTTGTACTCCCTCCCCCCCCCCCCAACCCCCTTTGGTTTCCCCTCTCCCTTACCCTGTTGGATAAGATAGAATTCAAGATCCCAGTGGATCTAGATGCTCTTCCCTCTCAAGAGTTGATTTAACTGAGATTAAGGTTTAAGTAATACCAATTAGCACTCTTTTCCTCTCCTTCTCATAAGAGAATTCTTCTCCTCCCCTTCCCTTGTGTATCTTTCTGTGACAAAGATTATTCTATTTAATTTATTTCTATTTATTCAAGTATATCTTAGTACCATCATTTATTCCCCCCTCCCTTTTTCTTTCTTTTTATTTTTCCCCCTCCAAATCATGTTAATGCCCCGATCTTTCCCTATGAGTGATTCTTCTGATTACTCTATTATTGCATACAATTTTTGAAAGTTACCCATATCATTTCCCCTATATGTTAGTATATATAATTTGATCTAATTGTATCCCTTATAGAAGGGAGTTTGAATAAAAGAAAAAAAAAACACTTTTCTCCTTTTCCCTTTCTTTCATATTTACCTTTTCATGTTTCTCTTGCTCTTTGTGTTTGGATGTCAAACTTTCCACTGAGTTCTGGTCTTTTCTTTACAAATACTTGGAAATATTCTATTTTGTTGAATGCCCATACTTTCCCCTGGAAGTATATAGACAGTTTTGATGGGTAGCTGACTCTTGGTTGAAGACCCAGTTCTCTTGCCTTTCTGAATATCGTGTTTCAGGCTTTGCAGTCTCTTAGCGTGGCCGTCACTAGGTCTTGTGTAATCCGTATTGGTGGTCCTCTGTATCTGAAGTTCCTCTTTTTAGCTTCTTGTAAGATTTTTTCCTTAGCTTGGAAGCTCTTGAATTTGGCGATTACATTTTTGGTGTTTGTCTTTTGGGGATTTAGTATAGAGTGTGTTCTATGAACCCTTTCTATTTCTATTTTGCCCCCTTGTTTGAGAATATCAGGGCAATTCTCTTCGATGATTTCTTGTAGTATGGCATAGTTTTTCAGGTAGACCAATGATTCTCAAGTTGTCTCTCCTTCCTCTGTTTGACTTAGCTTTATTAATTCTTGCTGTTTTGCATGATCATTGGTTTCCAGTTGCTCAATTCTGGTCCTTAAGGCCTGGTTTTCTGCTTTAATCTTTTGGCATTCAGCTGTAATTTTTTGCTTCTCTAATATAATTTGTTGATTTTCTTTTTGAAACATTTCCCACTTCTCTTTCCAGAGGGCTTCCATCTTTCTGATGATAAGCTTCATTTGGGACTCTTCCAGGGCTTGTAGAGAATTTTCATTTTTTTTCAGTTTTGCCTTTGTTTAAGTTTTGTCCAGTATTTCCTCTGTAGCCTGGGTTTTTCCTCCATAAAAATTTTCGAGGTGACAGCTTTCTTTTTTGATCTTCTGGTGGGATTTTGAGGCTCCTGTGAACAGTTAGCAATTTTTTCTGGATGTTTTCAGTTCCCTGTTTAGTCAGAAATCAGAGTCTGCTGAGGAGGTTTTTTGTGTATGGAGTTAATGAGCAGGCTCTAGATTTTCCTCAGTCCTTTGCAGCTTTTCTCGGTACCTTCCTCCAGGGGGCACTCAGTATCTGTACTCTCTTGCTCTCCTGGTTTTCCCGTTTAGGTACTTTCGGGGGTGGGTCCCCTGCAGACCTAGTCAATTCCCGAGTACCCAAAAAACACTCCCTGTTCGTTCCTGAGGCACTCCTGTCTCACTTCCTGGCTCTGGCAGGCGAGCTGGCTCTGGACACCTGCAGTCTGTGCTTTCTCGGTTCGTGAGTTTTTCTGCCTAGCTGCCTTCAGGCAGGAGGTCCCCTGCTGTCCTAGTCAGCTCCCAAGGGCGCAGAAGTGCCCTCTCCTTGCTTCAGAGGCTCCCCTTGCTCCTTCATCTCAGCATTCGCTGGCCCTAGCTCTGGCCCTATAGGTGGGGGTGGGGGAGGGTGGATCCACTCGCCCTTTCCCCCTCTTATAGGCTGGTAAAGCCCCGATCCCATGCACCTTCATGGCTGAGCCCTGCTCTACAGCTCCTCTGCTCCTCTGATAAAGATTCTTAAGGTCTTTTGGGATGATCCTTATCGGTGTATGCTGGGGAGAGTGAGTAAGCCACATTTAGCTGGCCGCCATGCTTACGTTGATCAAAACTGCCTATCCTTTAACGATTTACTTCCTTTCTCTTATTAATTTTTCTGCCCATTTTTTTGAAGTCCAACTCAAATACTTCTTGTTCCTAGAAACTTTTCATGGTTCACAGTTGGTAATGAGATAAATTCTCTCTCATCTAATGTTTTATTACTCTTGAATGTACTTAACATGTAATATTGAATATTTTAGCTATATGTTTATATCTTAGCCCCTAGTAAGCTATATTTGACCATTTTCCCTAAAATCTAGCATAGTGTTTTTACATAGTAGGCACTCAGTAGCTAATTTGGTTTGGGGGTTAATTTTTATTGCTTTGGTATTTTTTATTGTATTTACATATATTCTAGTGTTTTAAAAATTTGTTAGTCTTTTTTGATCATTATCTTTTTTACCATTTAGATTAACATATTCATTAATTAAATTTTTGCCTTTTTATTCATATATGTTCATATATGTATATACTTATGTCTATAATGTGTCCATGTGAGAAATGGCATATTTGTGTTTTCTTTGAGCTTTTATTTTTATTATGAATGTATAATCACTGCCTTCACTAAGTGATGCTTCTGTACATGACATTAAAAATGACTATTCTTATTCCTTTATAGCTTCAACTTTAATATTTGTCTGCAAAATCTAGTCAAAATAAAAGATCATTTACCCTTTCTTAGGGATTGTTTTTGCTTAAAGGTTAGACAGATGTGGATGTTAAAGATCTATTTTGTGGTTACTACACAAAGTGGATAAAGACAAATGATTCAAGTCCTGCAAGAAGTTCAAATTGTGGCCATTTCCAGGGAAATTAAAATTAGATACAAACACTGTATCATTATCCTAGTGTATTTTAAAGAGGAAATCTCAATTTGTTATTTTCTTCTTTTTTAAAAATATTTTTCAATTAAAAAAATCTCTTAATTGTGTCTAAAAAATCTAAAAGATATTTGTAAAGATGTTCCCCAGATTTCATGACATATTAGGTCAATTGTACATCTTAATTTTAATTAAATTTTTTTTTAATTTAGACTTTTTTATTAATTAATTTATTTTATTTTATTTGCTTAATTTAAAAGACATTTCTAATGAAGGAAAAGAGGACGTCGGGGTGACTCAGTAGGTTGAGAGCCAGACCTGGAGACAGGAGATCCTGGGTTCAAATCTAGTTTTAGATATTTCCTAGCTGTGTGACCTTGGACAAGTCACATAGCCCCCATTGCATAGCCCTTACCACTCTTCTGCCTTGGAACCAATACACAGTATTGACTCTAAGACGGATGGTAGGAATTTTTTTTTAAATCCTGGTACAATTACTTGTGCAGAGTTTCCATTATGGATAACATAGTTTATTGAAAAAAAGAACTAAATTTGGAATAGAAGGTTTTAAGATTAAAATTTGATTCTGCTTCTTAACTACTTTTGTGACAATGTCAACTCAGCTTAACTAGTCTTTAGTTTACTTTTCTATAAAATAAAGAAGTATGATGTATCATAGTGGAAAAAATAGTAGACAACAAAATGGTCAGAAAGAGCAAAGTTTTAATTCTACATCTGATTCTAACTAGCTTCATGACCATGAATTCACTTTTCCTCTCTGCTCTTCAGTTTCCTCATCTGTGAAAATAGAGATAATAGTACCTGCTTCACAGAATTTGTTGTAGGGATCAAATGAAATATTTGTAAAGCATTTTGCAAACTTCAAAGCACTTTGTCAGTGCTTACTTTGATATTCAGTGGATCTGAGATTATGCCATTGTAGGTATTTCTCTAATAAGGCAAATCGGAGCCTATTCTTACTTGCCCTTCTTGTGACTCATCCCTGTTGGCCCAGCATTTCATTACAAAGAACCCACCACTTCTCCATCATAATTCCTTATTTGTACAGTGTGGCACCTGCCCATCCCCGCCTACTGTGTGCTTCTTCATTGCTCTTTAGGTGATGCTCAACTGTAGTTCTTCATAGACCCTTCCCACTTTAATGCCCTTCCAGCTTTGATCTGCTGGAGTAAATGGTCTTAATGGATAGAGCTGATCACATTACTCCCAAATTCAGAAGCTTTCAATGATACGTTCCCCCTTCCTCCTTTTTTGTTTGGACCTGTTACTTCATTTATATGGGGAAAGAACTCCCTCTGCCAATGTAGTTCAGCAAGTCTGCTGAGACTTAGAATCTTAGTGAGTTATCAGGAGTAGGAAGAGATGATTTGTCCTGGGATCATATAGCCATATATTTCAGAAATCGGTCTTTCTGATTCTAAAGTTAAGTTGTATCCACTAATATTACTTTACCCCCTCTCAATGGATGTTCCTCATGTGTATTAAAATTAAGGCCAGATTCTCATCCACTTTTCTAGCCTTCCTTCTATGAACTTTCTTTTCATATGATTTCTCTCCAGCTGGACAGGACTACTTGTCATTATTGTCATTCATTCTGTCTCCTTGCACCTCCATAACTTTGTTTGAATTATCCCCTAAGTCTGGAATTAAGGCCCTCCTTCTCTTCCTAATTTCACTTGTGGAATGGCAGCCCACTTTTTAGGGCCCCATTCAGACAACCTTCTCTGAAACCTTCCCTCTCATTCTATACAAAAGTAGTTTTATTTCTGTGGCATTCTCATATCATTTTTTGTATTCCTTTGCATTTACTATCTATTTTAGTGCATATTACTCCTCTACTAGTTAACCTTCCATGTGCTCCCTAAACATTTGTTAAATGAGGTTGGTGAAAATAGACTTCCTTTTTTAATTTTAGCTTTTATGAAGTTTTCTATTGGAAGGAGCCGGAAAAGGAAAAACTTGATAAGAGGAAGTTCAAACAGATAAATCGAAATGGTATCAATATTTTGCTTTGGTTTTTTTTCCCTTCTTTAGTGTCAAATGTTCACAAAAGACAGTGAAGGATTCCTATCACATGATTTGTAGACCATGTGCTTATGAACTTGAAGTTTGTGCTAAATGTGGAAAGAAGGAAGAAATTGTTATTCCGTGAGTATTTCCGTGAAAGTTTATTTCACTCTTGTAGGGTCTGATGCACATGAGTTTTCTTTCTCTGAAGCATTCTGGTAACTAATTAGGGCTTCTATTTCAGTATAAGTGTACAATGGACTAAGATTATAAGAGAATTTAGACTGCAAATTTTTCAGTAGTTCTTCCCCATATCAGTTTCAACAATATCTTTTTCATATCAATCAGCCCTAATAAGAATTTTTTAAACTTCTTATTCATAGCACAATTTCATTCAAGCCAAGCCTCCTTTATCTCGGGCTGAGGTCATTTTTCAGATTCAGGTAAAATCAGCTTACCTCATACAGAAAGGAAAATAAGTCATTGTGAATTAGATATAATGCATTTTTTGCCTTGTTATAATAAATAGAAAACCACATGTCATTGTTTGGAACATATTGGCTTTTGCCCTTGTAATATTCCTGTAATGGTGCCCCCAGGGATGCAGACTAACTTAAAAGCTTTATGGTATAAGCATTTGGTTTATAATTTCATTTGCTACTTGTTATATATTTATTGAGTGGGTAAGTCAATATGTGTCCAAATCTTACTCTATTTTATTGTTCTTTATACAGCACTTTCCATCATCAAACCCAGGTACCCATCATCCATTCTTCTGTCCCAACTTCTCTTTCCTGCTTAGCTTCCAGTCAAATCTGCTTTTCCCTAGAAAGGTTTTAGGTCAGAATTCCTTTGCAAAAGTGGAAAAAAATAACCAGTCAGTGACTACATCTGTTACTCACCTATGTAATATACTTTTAGCCCTCTTTAAGCATTTTAAAGTGGAGCTACTGGGGGCAGCTGGGTAGCTCAGTGGATTGAGAGCCAGGCCTAGAGATGGGAGGCCCTAGGTTCAAATTTAGCCTCAGACACTTCCCTGCTGTGTGACCCTGGGCAAGTCACTTAACCCCCATTGCCTAGCCCTTACTGCTCTTCTGCCTTGGAACCAATACACAGTATTGATTCCAAGATGGAAGGTAAAGGTTTAAAAAAAAATAAAATAAAGTAGAACTTCCTTGTAAATATGCAGTTCTCATACTATTTTTATTTGCTTTTAATTAGAAACCCCATTTTTCACAGTAGGGATCTGTGGATCTCTCACTGTAACAAGAGAATATTAAAAAAAATTTATAAGTTATGATACTTAGACAATATTTAGAAAAAAATCACTTTTTAAAATTTTGCTGTCATCAAAACAAAATTTAGATTGCCTGTAGACAAACAGAAACCTAAAATAGATTACTATCAAGTACTGTAGTGGTTTCATGGTTTTGATTATTTTTATGTTAAGCAGTTTTTCTGGACCAAATGTCCTATACTAATTTGACTGGGTTCAGCATAGGACCAGAAACATCATTATTGGCTAGACTCATGACTTAATCTTCAGGGACCTCTATTCATATTTGTTTCATTGAAATTCCTGCTGATTAGGACCAAAAATGTGGAATTTTGTAGAAAAGGTTTCCTCTACCTTTACTGCCTAAGTAAAATAAAAGCCTGACAAATAATTAGATTTTTTCCCCTCCCTCCATCAGGATCAGTAACAGGCTAGAGAAGACAGCAGATGTTGAAAGTGATGAAATATCTAACTCCAGGAGAAGAAATGGAAGACTTGAAGAACAGAGCAGTGATGAATTGGATTTTGATCTTGATTTAAACGAATCAGAAGATGAAGAGCAAACTAATCCTAACAGCTATACCAAAAACAAATCTGCAAGTGCAAAAACCTAGCCAACTTAAAGATCTTGTACAAAGACCTATGCAAGTCTATACAAGAAAGTGGAAAGCTTATTGATCTGGGTTTAAGGGTACCTGGTTCTGTTCTTGCCTTTGTTATTAACCAATTATGTAAACATAGTCAAATCACTTGCATTCTTGGAGTCTATTTTTCTCATCTGGAAATGATATCAGTAGATGACCTGAAGTGTATTTCCTGCCCTAGTTTTCTATGATTTGGATTTCATCAGAAACTGAATCTATGTTTAAATTTCTCTTGGAATAATAAAAAAGAACTTTTAAAAAAATTATTCAACATACTGATCTTTTAATTTTCATGCTTCCATTTTGACTTCTCTCATGCAATATCTTTTCAAATCAAGTATTGGGTAATTTCAGTATTATAAACCAAATATTATTCAGAAAGCTTACATGATCAGAAGTCATAAGATTGAACAATATTCAGTATTAATGGAATATTTAATCTCGTTTGTAAAATGAGTTGCTCTAATTAAGGTAAAGCTTCAGTAAATAGTAATTGACCTCAAGTAGATAATTCACATTGAAAGTCATAATCTCATATTTTGCCTTTATTATAGAAATAGAATATTGGGGTTAGAACAATGGATATTAAGTTAAGAGGTAACAAAGTTCAAGTCCCATAATACTTTGTTGACAAGTCATTTAAACTCTTCAGGCTTCAAGTTCTTTGTCTGGGTAATGGGAATAAAATACCTTTTATGCAGAGTTGATATAAAGAAAGCACTTTGTAAACCTTAAAGAACTATGTGATTTGTAAGTCATTCATAAGAATTATGTAAGATTCTTCTTCTTGATAAGAATAATGATACCGATTTATTTTCCGTTTTTCCCCTTCTTATAAAGAACTCAATTTATATTTGACATGAAAAAAGTGATATTATTTGTGAAAAGTCAGAAGACAGTCTCTTAAGTATCACTCAGTTCTTTTCCCAAGAGGTCTTAGATACAAACACTTTTATGATACAATAAACAAAAGCCTTTTCATATATATTATCTTGTGTCATCCATAAAATAGTACTTTAAGGCAAGGAGGCCAGGTAATAAAACTGGATTCTGGCTCTGGTTCTTCCACATGCAAATCATCACATGCTGGTTAACTCAGTGTTTCTGATCTTCAGTTTTTTATGAAGTAAGTTAGTAAGAGCTATTCTGCTTTGAATTATGAGCAAAAGGCACCATAGAGTTCCTCTCATCTCATACCTTTATTTTGCAGATAAACAAGCAGGTTCTTGTGGGATGGAGTAAGAGTTACCCTCTGTTGCATGGAACCAATAGTGGAAGAACCAGAGACTAGGACAAAAGTCTCCTGAATTCTCCCAGGCCAATACTGTCCAAGATATCTACCTTACAGGATAATTGTGAATATAAAATTACTTAAATATGAAAATTGTGAATTAAAAGCAAGTTTATGGAGCCATATGCCCAGCATTTTAATGGAATAACGTTCTTCCTTCTCAACTTCCCTCTATTCAGGCGTGAATATGTTTTAATGCGATGACTTTATATTCCAATAATTTAAAACACATGTAGGATATAATCCAATTTATGAAATGTCTTTCTTTTTGCATTATTTTTTTAAAGAATGGTTCCTCCTACACAGATTACTCTGCTGAAGGGAAGTTTAATATAGAGCATCACCTAGTGGATGTTCTTATAATTGTAATTCTTTTAGTTGTATGCCACAAAACATCAAAAATTAAAGTAACCTAGAATTAATTTATGTCATTTAGTTTAGTTGTGTTTATATAGAAATTGTTTTCCTGACCTAAAACCATTTTCTAGAGTGTGAATCAGTGTGTAGAAATGGAGGGAAGGCGTTTTTCTTTTCACTGTGATGGCTAAGCATTTATTTTGGTAGCTCACTATGTGGCCATACATCAGGGCTTTGTACTGCATGTCCTGAAATATCACCATAGTGCCTAATATATTGTATGACCAAAGCTAATTCTCATATGAAACTTTGATTTATAAATAATCAAGATTTAAAGTTACAAACTTAGCTGCCTATATTATGCAAGACAGGTATCAAAACATTTCCAAAGAAAAAAGCATAAAAATATAACAAATGAAAAAAATGACTTCAATTCAACAAACTTGTATTAAATGAAAGCTAAGTCTAGTGCACTGTCTATGGTTTTGAAAACTGCCTTCTTTTTTTATCAGAGGAGCAACTCAAATGAAATGTATATGCCAAAGGAATTCCTGAGAGTCTTGAGAACTTAAGTCACTTATCTACAGTCACATTGGAAGTAGGTATCTGAAACAATATTTTAAAATTTTTTTATTTTTAAATATTTTCCCATGGTTACTTGATTCATTGTCTCTCCCACCCCCTTCCCTCCCCCCTCCTGGAGCTGACAAGCAATTCCATTGGGTTATATATACATTTGTTACCACTTGATACCCATTTCCATATTATTCGAGTTTTTTGTGTTTTTTTAACTGAAACAATATTCTAAGCTAGCAGGTTCAGTTATCATTTGAGTCCTTGATATATAGTAGGTACTTTAATAAATACTTGTGTTTAGAAATGAGCATTTCACAATCTGGCCTCCACTCACCTCTTAGTGTTGTTGCACACTACTGTCCTTTACACATTTTTGTGGTGCAGCAGAACAGACTTTCTTGCTCTTCCTTGCACATAGCACCCCTGTTCTTGTCATTGTACCTTTGTATAAGTTTCATGCTTGTGCCTTACTTTTGCCTCATAGAATCCTTCGTTTTTCTAAAGCCTCAGCTCAAGTGGTACATTTTACAGGAAGCCTTTCTTGATTTGCTTCAGCTACTAACATTCTCCCTCATCACTCCAATCACCACTATCTATCTAGTATTTCATATATCCCTTTCATATAGTCTTCCCCAATAGAATGTAGACTCCTTGTGGGTGGGGACTTTGATATTTGCCTTTGTATCCACAATACCACACACATAGTAGAGATGTAATAATTTTTTGTTAATTCATTGATTCCTCTGCATATGGAGGATAATGTTCTTTAAAAAAAAACAAAACTCTTTATCTTCCATCTTAAAATCAATACTGTGTATTGGTTCCAAGGCAAAAGAGTGGTAAGGGCTAGGCAAAGGGGGTTAAGTGACTTGCCCAGGGTCACACAGCTGGGAAGTGTCTGAGATCAGATTTGAACCCAGGACCTCCCATCTCTAGGCCTGGCTCTTAATCCACTGAGCCACCCAGCCACCTCCTTTAAAACATCTTTCCATTACACCATGTTAGATTTTTTTTAATTATTCAACGTACTGATCCTTTCATTTTGTTGCTTCCAGTAATATACTAATCCAGGCCTCTGGGGCCTTGAAATTGGTTTCCTAAGAACAGAATGGTGAAACTGTGTTTCCAGAATTGTGGAGGGCTGTATTTGTAATGATCATTAAAGGTAACTGTGATCCTTCTCACAGCTAAGATACTGTGAATAATTATTTATACATTTATTATATTATTTGTTACCCTGTTAATATATAGTATAGCCAATAGCCTTGATGTTTATTTAAGCCTAGGAGATTAGTGAATTCAATATTTAGAGATGAACAAATGTTTATGGGAAAAGAGATCTCTCCAGTTTATTAAATATAATTTATTTCATTATTAAGTAACATTTATTATATATATGTATATATATATGTAAGTAACATAAATTGATGAAGACATCTCAGATTGATCATTTAATGAGAGATGTCACAATTTTAGTAATTAATGTAGAAATGATCTTGATTACCTTAATAAAGAATAGGACCTATGACATAGTAGGAGGTAGAAGAGTGATTATTCCACCTCAGATACACATGATTGGTTGGCCCTAAAGACCTGCAATTCTGCTTTAGAATATCCCTATTCTATGTGAAAGTCTGAAGTAGTAAACTATACAGCAGGAAGATACTGTGTGACCATAAAAGTATAATAATG
Organism: Monodelphis domestica; assembly: GCF_027887165.1. Taxonomy (NCBI): domain Eukaryota; kingdom Metazoa; phylum Chordata; class Mammalia; order Didelphimorphia; family Didelphidae; genus Monodelphis; species Monodelphis domestica. The sequence continues at coordinate 199,570,048 of NC_077233.1, forward strand.
TTAGCATGACTACAAAATTGCATGAGGAGGCCTTCAATTTTTTTCCTTTGTGTTGCTCTTTGGTCTCCCGTTTATTTCAGTGGTACCATTTCCACCACAATGTTGTGTCCCCAATACCCCTTTGGCACCAGCCTTGGATTAATTCTTTATGACCCAGCAGAGACTGCTAGTCCCTGCAGTGTAGTTTCCTTCCTTTGGGGCTTTTCACTTGCTGTAGGATTTCCTGTCATCTTTACCAAAAAGGATGCAACAGCATTAGAGATTTCCAGTACAATTAGTCAGGGACATCCCACACATAAATCAGTTATTTAGTCGGGCTTCAACTCTGGCAAGAACTAAATTTTGAAATTGTTTCTGAATCATTTATAAGAAACAGTTGTTTGTTTCTGTATTTGTTTTTATAACCTATCAATGGCAGTGACTCAGGCTATCTGTCATTTGTCAATTGGGAGGCAACATCCCAACAGTGGAGCTCAAAGCAGGCTTTTCAGGCCTTTGCACCTGAGGCCACTTGTTTCCTTTTTATCAGCCTGGATGATTCTAAGTATTTTGCAGACTTTTCAAGACTATGTGATGCAGAACACTGAACCTAGACTCAGAAGATCTTAGTTAACCTCCTGTTTTCTTCAAGCTGTTTGAGCTTCCCCACAGTTTGTTTCCTCATCCATAAAATGGTGAAAGTGTTGCATAATTTGCTTAGTCAGTCATGGTGGAATCCCCACATCACTGTCCCTAATGTGCCTTTAACACAAGGAGTAGTAAGGTTGTGAAAGGAAACAAAAATGGAAAGATTTGTTGGAGTACAAGCATATGCAATGGAAAAAATCATACCAGAGATAGCATATGGGGGAGAATTAAAAGATGGATTCTCAAGTTATCTGAAAGTGAGGACAATGCTGAACACTTGGAAAAGATCATAGGTCATGGAGAGGGGGAAACAGAGGGAGAATATGTTATTGCCTATTGATTCATATGCTTACTTTCCCATTTCACAAAATCTTTGAAAATAATCTATTTCTGCCTCAAGGCCAAAACAATACAGCTACACGAAAGGAAAAGGCAGACTTTTGTAAGTAAAATTTCACATCAACCTCTATCTTTACATTCATACCACTGACTGAATGGTGTGGAGATTTCAAAATCTAGCTGCTTATTGTCTATTGACTATTTAAAAAAATAAATTCAATAGAGCAGAATTTCAGCTAAAAGGTCTAACAAGCTATCTGCTGTGTATGTGTCAAAACTGACTAGAATTCCTTGAAAGTAGTGGAGATTGGGGGGCAACTGGATGGCTCAGTGGATTGAGAGCCAGGCCTAGAGATGGGAGGTCCTAGGTTCAATCTGGCCTCAGACACTTCCCAGCTGTGTGACCCTGGGCAAGTCACTTGACCCCCATTGCCTAGCCTTTACCACTCTTCTGCCTTGGAGCCAATACACCCTAGTGATTCTAAGACAGAAGGTAAGGGTTTAAAAAAAAAAGAAAGTAGTGGAGATTACTATCTAAATGATCAAGTGATTAATAAAATACTATGAGAGGCATAAAAACAAGTCAGTCAAGTCAATGAGCATTTATAAAAATACTATATGCTACATATAATCGAAAAGACAATTCCCTGCCTTCAAGAAACCTTTTCTAGAGGAAGATGAGACATAATAGAATCTGAATATGGGAGAGGACAGAGAAGACCTTCTCATGGGTTAATGAATGAATGAATGCATAAATGAGTGAATGAATGAATTGAATGAAAAAAAAACATTTATTAGGTAATTATTATATCCTTACTATGTTCCTGGTCCTGTGGTAGGTGCTTGAGATATAAACCAAAAAGAGAGACAGTACTTGCCCTCAATAAATTTACATGTACTGATAGCGCCAGAAAAAACAATAAAATTCATTTGGAAGAATATCAAGAGAACAGATGAAAAGAATGTTAAGGAAATTGGCTTATCATTACCAGATTCGAATAGTATTAAAGAGTGGTAATCCTCAAAATTATCTGGTTGTTGCCATTCAATTGTTTTCAGTCATGTCTGATTCTTTTGTGACTCCATTTAGGGTTTACTGTTTTGCCATTTCTTTCAGCTTATTTTGCAGATGAGGAAACTGAGCAGGTGTCTTGCCTAGGGTTACACAGCCTGTTATATGAGGCCAATTTGAACTCTAGTAGATTAGTTTTCCTGGTTCTAGACTAGCTCTCTATCCACTGTATCATCTAGCTGCCCCAAGCTGACCAGACAAAATATAGAGCATTACAAGATATAAAGTGGATAATTTTGATTATATCAAATTAATAGTTTTTGCACCAACAAAACCAATGCAGCCAAGATTACAAGGGAAAGCAGGAAATGGGTGGGAGTGAAATTTACAAGGGGTTTATCTGATAAAGACTCCATTTCTCAAACATATAGAGAAGTGAGTAAAAATTATAAAAGTACCAATCATTCCCCAATTGATAAATGGTCAAAGGAATAGGCAATTTTCAGAAGAAGAAATCAAAGCTACCTATAGTCATATGAAGAAATGTTCTTAATTATTACTGATTAGAGAAATGCAGATTAAAACAACTCTGAAGTGCCATGTCATACCTATCAGATTGGCTAAGATATGTGAATATAATAGTCTCTCGTTGACCGAGAATGACTATTGTCTTTGTGCAGTTTCATCTACGGTGTACCCTCATGTGGCTTTGGAGTCCAAAGACTGAGGCGCAGAGTTTGTGGCACATGGGGCATGGGACGCCAGTTGTTACGGGAGGTGCGGTTGTGGCCTGGTGTCGGCGTTCACGCACAGTGGCAAGACGTCGGCGTCATTCATCTTCAAAGGTGGTGGCGGCATGGTGAATGTGGGTTCGCCAGCTGCTTCTATCAGAGGCAGCAAGTTCTAGTTGCTTTGGTGTGATTCCAGCCCACTTCAAGTTGGACTTGAGCTGATCCTTGAATCTTTTCTTTGGTCGACCTTGTTTCCTGAGTCCAGCTGACAGTTCACCATAGAATACCTGTCTTGGTATTCGCTGTGGGTCCATGCGGATGACGTGTTCAGACCATCGTAGCTGGGTTCTGAGGACCAGGACTTCGATGCTGGTGGAGTTGGCTCTGTCGAGGACATCCTGGTTGGTGATTCGGTCCTGCCATCGGATCCTCATGATTGACCAGAGAGAGCGTTGGTGGAATTGCTCCAGCTGTTTCATGTGCTTCCGGTACAGTGTCCATGTCTCACAACCATACAGGAGCGAGCTGAGGACCACTGCGTTATACACTTTGAGCTTCGTCGCAGTGCTTACACCTCTGTGTTGGAGGACTTTGCAGCGCAGCCGCCCAAGTGCCTGGCTGGCCTTTTGGATCCTGGCATTAATCTCATGGTCTAGGGACCCGTCGTTGGCGATGGTGCTGCCCAGGTACTTGAAAGTGTTGACGTTAGAAAGCTGCGTGCCATCGATTGTAATGCACGGCTGGTTCGTTGGCCTCCCTGGTGCAGGTTGGAACAGCATCTCTGTTTTGCTGAGGCTGATAGTCAGGCCAGAGAGTTTTGTTGCGGTGGAGAACCTGTCCACAATGATTTGAAGATGATTTTCTTGGTGGGCCACGAGAGCACAGTCATCTGCGAAGAGAGCTTCCAGGATGAGTCTCTCTGTTGTCTTTGTTTTTGCAGTCAGGTGGCGAAGGTCGAATAGTGAGCCATCTAGTCGGTTTTTGATGTAGACGCCCAGGTCTAGATCCATCACAGCATGTCGTAATACTTGGGTGAAGCATAGATTGAATAGTACCGGAGCAAGGACACAGCCTTGTTTCACGCCATTGGAGATGCTGAAGCGATTGGAAGTCTCTCCACCAGATAGGACTTCCCCTGTCATGTAGACATGAAAGAGCTGGATCAGTTTGACGAATTTTCCTGGGCAACCAAGCTTGCTGAGGATCACCCACAAGGCATCCCTGTTCACTTTATCGAACGCCTTTGTCAGATCTATGAAGACAATGTAGAGACTCGGGTTCTGCTCAAGGCATTTTTCCTGCATTTGCCCCACCGTGAAGACCATGTTGATGGTGCTGCGATCTGGTTGGAAGCCACATTGTAATTCAGGCAGGATCTGCTCTGAAATAGATGACAGGAGTCTGTTGAGTATAACACGGGCGAGGATCTTTCCAGCATTGGAGAGTAGTGAGATGCCTCTGTAGTTATCACAGGCTGCTCTTGCACCTTTGTTCTTGTATAGGGCTACGATGCAGGCATCTCTGAGTTCTGGGGGCATGTCTTCCTCTTCCCATATGCTGGTCAGCACTATGTGGAATGCCTGGAGCGCCTTTCCATTTAAGGCCTTGTACATCTCGGTTGGGATCCCATCTTTACCGGGTGCCTTGCCTGCACTCATTTGTTTAATGGCTTTTTGGACTTCCTCTATTGAAGGAGAGATGTCAAGTTGTTCAATGGTGCGATTTTGGGGGATCTGGTCAAGGGCACTTTGGTCGACTGAAGAAGGTCGGTTGAGAAGCTGACTGAAGTGTTCTTTCCACCTGTTGCTGATGCCTTTTTTATCTTTTATGAGAGTGTCACTGTCAGAGGATAGCAAGGGAGTGGTGGTGGGTTTTAATGGCCCATAGACAGTCTTGAGGGCACTGAAAAATTGTTTGTAGTTTTTCATATCAGCAAAGCGCTGGATTTCTTCTGCCTTTTTTTCCCACCATCGGTCTTGCATTTTCCTGATCTCACACTGCACCGTGGCTTGGAGAGACTTGAATCAGAAAATGAAAATGACAAATATTGGAGGGGATGTGGGAAAATCAGTACACTAATGCACTGTTGGTGGACTTGTGATCTGATCCAACCATTCTGGAGAGTAATTGGAACAGTGCCCAAAGTGCTATAAAACTGTGAATACCCTTTGACCTAACAATACCACTACTAGGTCTATACTCCAAAGTGATCAAAGGAAAAGGCCCATACAAATAAAAATATTTCTAGCAGCTCTTTTTGTGGTAGCAAAGAATTGGAAATTGAGGGGATGCCCATCAACTAAGGAATGGCAGAACAAATTGTGGTATATGATGCTATAAGAAATAATGAGTTCAGAAAAACCTACCAAGACTCACGATCTCATGCAAAGTGATCAGAATTAGGAGAATATTGTACATAGTAATAGCAATATTTTAAGGATGAAAAACTTTCAGTAATTGAGCTGTTCTCAGCAAAAAATCATCCAAAACTATTACAAAAGACTTGTGATGAAAAATGCTATCCTCTGTAAGGGCCAGAATGTTACGAGTTTGGACTAGATTATTTAAGAATAGGGTCTCCAGGAATTTAATCAATTCCAAAATAATTTTTTTTAGCAATTTATTTATAAAATATAGGAAGAGTGAAGGTAAGAAAATCAAAGAGAGGATAGGGTATGATATCTAACCTAAAACACTAAGTATTTTGCTCTGACCTCTGGCTCAACTCGGGCACGGCTAATTAGTCCTTAACCGGAGGGGCTTCAGCCTTCAGCTGAGGACTGGGGATGCATGAAGCCTCTCTCAAGAGGGTAGGCCTCTCCTGAGGCTAGTCCCTTCAGAAAATCCAGTAAAGGAGGCAGCCTTTTTCACTTACCCCACATGGTAGTTCTAAGGGAAAAATCCAAGAGCAGTCTGATATCCCAAGCTGGAGCTCCTTCAGGATCAAGTTCAAGATGAAAGATGACTTCACAGGAAGTTCTTGGCATGTTTAAAGACTATTCCTTTTCATCACTTCCTGTGAATTCCTTCCATTTTACATGTACCAATTACAGCTAAAGCTTTTCTTAGGACTGCCCAGGGGGCGGTCAGTCAATTCTGATTCATCACTCACTATTGCACACATGGATCACAGACCTCATGCACTCAAGTGTAAGTGAGGTGTATACTCTTCTGGTGATTAAATCTAAAAATGGACCAGGGATTGTTAATCCCATCTTCACACCTCCTATAGAGGAAGAATTGATAGAGTCTGAATGCAGATTGAAGCATACTTTTAAAAACTATTCTGGGGATGGGGCAGTTATGTTTGGTCTGCATTTTCTTTTGCAACATGGCTAATATGGAAATGTTACACATGACTTCACATGAATAACCTATATCAAATTACTTGCCTTTTCAGGGTGAGGAGAGTAAGAGAATTTGGAACTCAAAATTTTTAAACACAAATGTTAAAAACATTGCAGAGCCTCCTAAATGAGATTCATAATCAAGAATTAGATCTTGGGAAAAGACAAAAACATTGGGAAAACCAAATGGATGTTTGTTGTCCACACTCAATGATGATCTGGTTCATCAGTACAAATATATCTTACTCAGACACTGGCACAGACAATAATGAGCTAGACCATGAGTGTGTTACTGAATGTGTTAAGTTTTTCTTTCCTGTTTCCTTTTTTATGTTTCTTTTGCATCTATATTTGGACATGAAATTTTCTGTTCATCTCTGGTCTTTTCATCAAGAGTGTTTGAAAATCCTCTGTTTCATTAAATACCCATTTTCTCCCTGAAGGAATATACTCATTTTTACTGGGTAAATGATTCTTGTTTTGTAGTCCTAACTCTTTTGCCTTCCAGAATATCATATTCCTCTGATCCTTTGATGTAGAAGCTGCTAAATCCTGTGTAGTCTTTACTATGGTTTCATAAAGAAATTGTTTCTTTCTGACTGCCTACAATATTTTCTCCTTGGCCTAGAGCTCTGGAATTTGGCTATAATATTCCTAGGAGTTTTTATTCTTTCAATTTTCTTGTTTTTTCACTTATTTAGGTTTATGGATGTGTTTAGGGGTAGTGTAATAAAGGATTATTTGAGTGATAAATGATAACTTAAGATCAGATCTGCCAATCTCCTCCCTTCTTCCCTTTTCCTCCCTTTACCCTCCCTGGTTTTCCTCCCTCTTTGTCCCTCCTCCCTTCCTCCCTGCCCTTCCTGTTGATTCCTCTGTTGATCTCTCTAAATCAACTCAGGGTAAGTTTTATGATGTCTCAAATAAAATGCTATTTCTCTTCTTTAAGATTAAGTTAGGGGCTTATTGGGAAGAAGAGAATGATAAGGAAATGGAAGGTAAGAGGGTTTTGAGGTTTCCCTAAACACTAGATTAATTCCTAGGTTGGAGGATGGTGAAATATAGTTCATATTGAGAAAATGGGTTAACAGGTCTGAAAATTCAGTCACTGTAACACAGCAGAGAAATCAGAGAGAGCTGGACTTTGTCCTTCTTTCTTTCTGTCCCCAAGCCAAGAGACCCCTTCTCCTTTCTGTCTCCAAAGCAAAAGAGACCTCTTCTTCCTTTCTGTCAGTTTGACTCCTCCTTATTAACTGTCTTTTCCAGTCCTCATTCCAAATAGAATGTTCTCCTTGAATGACAGTTCTGGAGTCTTTGCTTTTCCAGCCTTGTTGCAGGCTTGTCAATTTTTTTCCTCCACAATCCCCCATTTGTCTTTGTAAAGGATGCAACCTGCATCCAGTATTGACATTACTTACCTTTTAGGTATATCTCAATTTCTAATTATCTAAATCTTAACCCTATACTATATTAACATTCCTTTACTCTCCCAAAATAATAAATCCTAATCTATCTTAACTATTCTGTCTACCTAATTCTATGCTAAGTTTGGGTATAGGAAAATGGTTTAGGTAAGTAAGGATTTTACATGAATATAGTTTTTTTTAACATAATAACAAACCATGTAACACTTTTAAACAATTTCAACAGTATTTTGAATATGTAACTGTCTTAACTCCTTATGTTTATAAATTCAACTAAGTAAAATTTTTCTATCACTATTAACAAAATCATAATGTAATATAACTTCTATACGTGTTATCTGTCCTACATTCCCTAAGACATTTAACAAATTTTCTAAACTGTCCCTATTGTTAGTCATTAGAACATTAATAAATTGTTCTAATATAGTTAGTGTCTTAGTACATTAGTATTTACATATCTACATAGGTTATATCTATACAGATTTACATATGTATAAATAGAATATGTTTTGATTTCTGTGCAAACTCATGCAGATAAGAAATTTCTTTGAATTTTCCACAGAAATTTATATATCAGTATGAATTTTGTGTGCAATTATGCATCTTACCAGTCAATGAGATTACCTTCCACATTGTATTTATGTGTAGCATATTTATGTATATATGTGAAGTTACATGTATGTCGCTTTCTTGCATGACCTCATGATCACAAGTCCAAAATTTCAAAGTCTTTCCATGTCTTTTGATGTTGATCGTAGAAAATTGTGTTTTGGTTTTTTTCATCTGTGCTGCATGCCATGTTTTGTCTGTTGTCAACTCTTGATTGAAGTTCTGTGTCCTTTAACATTCAGGAACATACTGAAACAATCAGGAACATGCATATGTGTAAGGTTTTACATGTGCATGTATGTAAGATTGAAATTTTTCATTGTGCATGGAAGTAAGATGAATTTTTCATGTGTGCTTGGCAGTGTTCATGAGTTGTTCTTCATGTGTGGAAGTAAGCTTTTCGTATGATCATCTCATGAGTGGGTGTATGTATAATGTTGTATAATTTCTTAGATTTATATTAAGAATATGAATTTGAAGTTTTCCCATCTTTTGATGTTTGAATTTTCACAAGGGGATTTATTGTTTGCTCTCTTTAATGTTTATGGTAAGATATGTTGACTTTTTTGAAGTTTCTTGGAGATAGCATCTTGATATAATGCATTTCATTTGGTAATAGAGTTATGTTTTCATGTGAAATAACTTTGTTACTTTTTTGTTGTTAATATTGTTGACAGAGACTTTGTATAAATTATGTAGAGACTTTTCCTTGGAGCTACCTTTTTTTTAAATGCATGTTTTTCTTCCTGTCTGTTTTACTGTCTGTGTTCCTATCCGGAGCAGTTTCATTTGCTTTAGAAGTGCTTTTCTGTTTTCATTTGTACTCTCATGTGCTTTCCTTTATGTTTCATTTCATAGCTTTCCATTCATAGGTTTCCATTCATAGGGACTGTTGGTGATTATTGCTAGGGCTATTTGTGTTGTTGATTATGACTAGAGCTATTTGTGTCAGATGTCATATTTATGTATCTTCATTGATGACCTGACCACATTCCTGTGTCTTGTGAGATATCTGAAACTATGAGGTAATATCTTCATGGTATACCCTCCCTCTCTTCCTTTCCCCTGTAGAGATTTGTTTTTAGGATGAAGGTTGAGAGATATGGGTAACCTGTTTCAGTTCTCATCTATAACTTGGTGTAAAAGTCTTTGATAAGAACTTCTCCAATGTGGGCAGATGCTTCAATAGCATCCTAGGGGTTTGTATTTGTCATAATTATGAAGTTGGAGTTTGCTACTAAAAGCTTAGGAGTTTTACTTGTTGTGATTAAATTCCTTAGTTGTTCCTTTGCCAGAATATTTTTCTTTTTTTTTCTTTTTATACCCAAGACTAGTCTTTATTCTCACAAAGTTCTGTGTTGTGTGTTACCCTATGGAACTCAAACTAATCTTGGTTTCAATCTTTCTCCAAAGCTGGTATTTTTCATGTTTTTGAAGTTAGAGAATAGATGTGAAATTGTATATCTATCTCCCCTCCAATTTGTTCTTTAGTATGTTTCTTCTCATTCATAATCGCTATCTGTATAAGCCACGTAATTCAATTTCTGTATAAAGTCTTCCTGATTATCAACTCCTAATCTAGCAAAGAGTTCCTCCAATTATAAAGAACTTATTCTGTGACCAAAGATCTCATCATCATCATCATCATCATATTCATTAGATTTTGATTGTTCTGGTTCCAAGTATTCACTTTCCTCTTTTGTGTCACACACATCCCTGTTAACCTCTTTATAAAGCTTATAAAATCCATAGGGTTCTTATTCTTGATCACTGTTTTGGTCTATTATTATTACACCATCTTGTATTTCTTCTAGATCTGATTCTGATTCTGGGTCACTGAATTCTGTAATCCTTATGTTTTTCATTGGATTTTGTTCTGTACCATGTAAACTTGTGTCAGATGTTGTTAACTCTGGTTTTCTGTGTTGATCTAACCCTATGTCACCGACTTTTGTCTTCCCCAAATCTGTTTCTGGTTGTTTCTCCATAAGTTTTAGATTCATGTTTTGAGGTGATAAACTTGATGTTATGGGGTTAACTGCTTCTTGCAGATATGCAATGCTGTTACTAAAATTCCTAGGTTCTACCCCATCATCAGCCTGAAGTTTTTGTTCATCTTCACTCTCTTTTGTCTGTGTAGAGATAGAAACCTTTCCCTCTATGATCTTATTTTCTGGGAATAAGTTTAGTACAGCTGCATTTGCCCCTGTATCACTGGGATGTGTGCATTCATTCCCCACAGCATTCCATACATATGTTTCTGGCTTATGTGTAGATATTGCCTTTATTGTTATTGAATGTTTGCTGAATGGAAAGTATTCAAGTTTGATTATGACTACATAGGGATTTCACCTTTTCCTTGTTCTGTCTTGGCTTGTAAATTTACCTTTTACTTAGTCTAAAATTCAGTATAAATTTTGTACACATTTCTTTTCTCTTGTTTGGGAAAAATTTATAGTTGTCAACTTCTTGACCATCTTACTGGTCCAGTGTTTCATGTACTGTGGCCTTTTTCCTAGAGGTTTTTTATATTTCAGGAACTTTTTCCAATGGCATATTATAAGTAATTATTTCTTGTGTCTTGGCAACAGCCCATATTTTTGCTGTCCTCCCTAAATGAAAAACCACAGTTTAGCAATTTATCCCATTTTCCTATTGTCAGGATTCAGTAGTAAACTTATCTTCCTTATTTCAAACCCTAAACCTTTCGGTAACTTTTTTGGGGTAAAGAAAGATGGAAGGGATTATAAATGTGTGTGTACTTATATCTCTGTTTTCACAAATAGCTGAAATAGCTTAAGATTATTTGTTTTTGAAGCATTTGATAGAATTAATTTGTAAATCTATCCAAATCAACATGGCTATTGATAGCTTGGATTTCTTCCTCTGAAAACAGCTTATTCTCATCTTTAAACCATTTGTCAATCAGAGAATGACTCATAAATTTTAATCAGTTATTTATATATCTTGGAAATTAGATGCTCATTAAAGAGACTTATTTCAAAGAATTTTTCCCTAACTTTCTGCTTCTCTTCTAATTTGGTTTTGCTTATGTAGAAACTTTTTAAATTTGCTGGAATCAAAAGACATTATATTCTGATCTTGTAAGAAATTAAATTGTAAAAGAGTCGTGAAAAGAAATTTCATAAAGGCACTTAAAAAAAGAAATGGAACAGGTTATATTCTAAAAATTATATATTAGTTGACTGGAATTCAGATTGAATTCCTTTATTTGTAATGATTAAATTCCCAGGCCAGTCCACATGTACTTTGAACTTAAATACTTTATGTAATACCTAAAAACTGACAAAAATTTAAATTTAAGATACCCTGGTATAATGTTGGCAACAAGAATTACGTCTTCTTGTCTTTTTTCCCCTACTTGCTGAGAATTTCCTTAGTTATAGGGCACAAGAGGGTATTCCCAAGTCTTGGAATGGGTGTAATTTTAATTAGCTACTTAATCTCTCTGGTGTTATCCTAGTGAACTAATTTGAGTCACATTATTTCTCTTGGACCTCAATTTCTTCATCTGTAAAATGAAATGTTGAATGAAATTTTAGATCTAGTTTAGATTTCTAATAACTAGAAAATCCTTAAAAGTCTCTTTTTGCTCTAAAATTCTAATTTTAAGATGGAGCTAGCAGGGTTGCATCTCTGTTGGCATTGGAATGAATAGATTCGAAAGAGTTGGAGTAGAGAACGGTGGATGAGGAAAGTTTCAGAGAGTAGGGAAGAATAAAGAAATACAAGGTGAGGAATAAGAATAGGCATTGAAGGTATTGAGGGAAGCAGAATTAGATGCAAAAAGGTGATGAGAGCTAAGATTCAATGAGAGGAGTCTAAAGGTTTTTCTGAAACTCGGAGGAAAGGAGACTTTTGAGGAAATATTGACAATTCCCCCTGATACATAACTTGGAGAAGAAACGGAAACGAGTAGCTTGCATATGTATCAGGAGCTTTTAGAAGGGACTTACAGTTGTTAGTGACTACCTATAATAATTTTGGTAGGACTGGAATATATAGTTCAGGAAAATGAACTTCAAGCTGGCTAGGGAGATCATATCCCTTGAAAAATGAGTCATTTTGCATTCTAAAAAAGAATAGTTCACAATAATCCTTGACCAATCAGTGACTTGTTGGTCATGAGTGCCATTATACTGCGGTTATTATTAGCAATCATTATTTTCATCATATTTTGGAAAGGATTCAAGTGGTCCTTAGTAATTTTTCATTTCTTCAAAAGAAAGGAGAAGCCTGCCCATTAATTTATTTCTAGTCAGACTAAAATGAAAAATCCGACAATTCTAGAAACCCAGAATTTTCCCCTCCCCCAGAGACAATATCCTGTGAACAACAAAAGGGCCAGCCATGGACAAAACTGAGGAAAAGGCCATTTTAATTTATGCCCCTCCTACCTCCTTTCCTTCTGTATCCCCTCCCTCCGCCCCCACTCACCCACCTCAGTTGCCTCTGTGCCTAGGACCCCAATGGTGCTGGTCATTTGCAGACCTTTTTGTTATGGAGGAATCTAATAAACATACTTGACTCATTGGTGTTCTTCAATCAACAGATGTCCTTCTTTGGAGTGTTGTCTGATAAAAGAATCTCAGGGATATTGCAGTGCCATTAATAACTTTTGAATGATTAATTGATTAATGGAATTGAGCAAATCTCATCAGCATTTGAGGCACTATTGAATGGAAATTTAGGGGGAGAAGCTAGGAAGGGTTTTGCAGTGACCCTCAAATTGTATGTCTTCATATAAAGGAGTCTTGTTTCAACAATCAGTCTGTCAACAAGCATTTATTAAGTAACTACTATGTTCTGGGCACTGTGCTAAGTAATAAGATGCCCAGACAAAAGAGAATGAGCATTTATATAGTACCTACTATGTAACAGGCATTGTGCCAGGTGATAAAACACCAAGAGAAAAAATAAAATGGTCTCAATCCACAAGGAACTTATATTTTTATAAAAACAAAAGGTTTATTAAGATATTTTAATTGGCCTATAATGTTAAAATCTTCCATCTATCTTTAGAGTCCTCCCCTTACATCCTTTTCTAGTTCCTCATTATGGTGTGGAGATGATCTTATTTTTCTCACAGTCTATGCCAGCAAACATAAGTCCTGAAAGGTCTTACAAAGTTGTTAAAAAACTATGTCAACTGAGCTTAGCTAAATTCAAGGAAACTCTTCACTATAAGGTTGGTCATCCTGTCAAGAATCTTATTTTAGTATTGACAGCCTTTGAAGACCATTAAGGCATAAAATGTCATAACTTTCATAAATAGAGGTAATGCCAGTTACATCATCGATCTCTAAAGGACTGAAATTCACCTTCAGAATGATGCATTGAGGATTAGAGTCTACTATTATAAAAGTCTAAAGTAAACAATGTTTGTTTAGAGTGCCTAAAGCTCTGCTTTCTTCAGTATTTGTTCTCTTTGGTGTCACCCTCTTCCCACTATTTCCTCAACCAAGAACAAACCTACTGACCTCATTTTCTTTCCATCTTCTTCTTCTCTCTCCATATCCAATCATCCTGCTCTGGAAGGATGGTACAGTGGAACAAGGACTAAAAAAAGACCTGCTATTTCAGCTCTGCTATTTATTACCTTTGCAATTATGGCTAAAGTCATTTAACCTCCCCAGCCTTCAGTTCTTCATCTGTAAAATGAAGGAATTGGACTAGATGACCTCCAAGATCCTTGCCAGCTCTAAATCACAGTCCCATGACTGATAAAATTTAATGGTCTACTAAACATTTTAATTGATTACATTGTCTTTGATTTGTTTGTCAAAAGAATGCAGTAACAATGCAAAAATCTAGATACCAGCAAGTTAGGAATACTAAAGACTTCTAGGTATTTCTGAAATTGTACCACATATGCTCTGTCTAATTGAGTTCTACTTATATGGCTAATGCTGGTAAGTCTTAATGATATGACTGTTATCAATCCTTTGAATTCTTTGAGTGGCAGATGATACTTTAAAAAATATCATTCTATCCAAGTATGCCTCACTTTGGCTATAATAAAGCGCCTGAACATATATTTTCTTTCTTTTTAAAATCATTTTATTGCTCTCTTTGTTTTTATATTACTTATATTTCCCATTGTACTGCTCTTACCTCCCACCCTCAACCAATCCTAATAATAAAGAATTAAAAAGGTGAAAAGAAAACCAACTTAGCAAAACTAATAATGAAAAAATATTAACATTTATATATAGTGTCCTACATTTCTGATCCCTCACCTATGAAAAGACATGGAGGAAGTGCCTTCTTAGATTTTTTTCCTTTTGGGACAAGCTTGATGATTATCATTTTATAATATTATTTTTCTTTATTTTTACTGTTATTTCTATTTACATTGTTGTAGACAATCAGCATGTTGTTTTTGGGGTTCTTCATTTTACATCAGTTCATTTGACTCCATTTTTATAGCACAGCAATATCATTATATTCAAGTACCACAGCTTACTTCGTCATTCCACGAATGTGGGAAAACATTTTTAATATCATTTTATTCTCCTATTTTTTTAGAATTGACTTTTTAAATTCTATTTTATTTTCCCCAATTACATGTAAGAAACAGTTTCTAACATTTTAAAAAGAATTTTGAGTCTTCAATTCTTTCCCTCTTTTGCCCCTCTGAGATGGCAAACAATCTTGTGCATTTTGCAATCATGTGCAATCATGTAAAACATTTTACCATATTAATCCTTTTTGTGGAAAGAAACTAGAACAAAAAAAAAATTTAAGAAAAAAATTGAAAAAAACTTCACTTTAGTCCAAATTCAGACTCTATCATTTCTTTCTCTAGAAGCAGAGGGCATTTTTTATTATGAGTGCTTTGAGTTTGTTTTGCATCATTGTATTGCTGAGAATAGTCAAGTTATTCACAGTTGTTTCTTGTACAGTATTCCTGTCACTGTTTACAATGTTTTCCTGGTTCTGCGTACTTCATCCTGCTTCAGTTCATTTAAGTCTTTCCAGGTTTTCCTGAGTTCCTCCTGCTCATCATTTCTTACAACACAATAGTATTCCATTGCAATCATAACTTATTTAGCCATTCGGTTTACTTTCTAATTCTTTGCTCCCACAAAAAGAGCTGCTTTAAATATTTATGTACATATAGGTCCTCCCCCTTTCTGTTTTTTATCTCTTTGGGATAAAAATATAGTAATGGTATTATCTGGGTCAAAGGGGATGTACTATTTTATAGTAATTTGGGCATAGGTCCAAATTACTCTCCAGAATGGCTGCATCAGTTCACAACTACCCCAACAGTGCATTAGTGTCTCAGTTTTCCTACTTCTCTAAGTTTTGCCATTTTCCTTTTCTTTCATAATAACTAATCTGATAGGTATGGGGTGGTACCTCAGATTTATTTTAATTTATATTTAAATGTGATTAAATTTAATTAATAGTGATTTGAAGCATTTTTGCATGATTAATGAGAGTTTTAATTACTTTATCTGAGAACTGCTGGTTTACATTCTTTGCCCATTTATCAACTGATGTGTAAAGGGAACGCTTTCCTCCCAGAGTCATGAACTTTCTGTTCCTCTGAGCAAGTCCACTAGCCAGCCCATTAGCATGTCTGGAACACTCCAAACAGAGACTTTGACTAGCTTCTGAGATGCCAGCTCACAGGAAAAGGAAATGACAAGGAGAAAGAGGATTATAAAAAATGAGACCATAGAGGAGATCTGGCTCTTCTCCGAGGTTCTTCTCGGAGGTCTTTGACTGGGGGTCTTTCTGTGATTCAGCTTCGGTGGCTAGGGTGGAAGACACTTTTGTGGGCTGGTAAGATTAGGATGGCAGGCTAGGAAGAAATATTTTATTTCCTTCCCTTCTTATGTCTTTCTTAGACTATATATTAAAATTAAGTTGTTAAAAGCTACTATCCTCATGACTTAAGGGTTACATATTTTATAAATGGCAACCACAACAATATTTTTAGCAAATATTATATTTCCAAACCAATTTCTAAATATTACATTTAGCATATTACATTTGGCATAATATTAATTTTCAATATCACATTTGGAAATGACTTGTATTCTTATATATTCAACTCATTTCTCTATGTATTTGAGAAGTTGAGGCTTTTATTAGAAAGATTTGTAAATTTTTTTTGCAGCATTATGATTACTATGTATTGCTCTTCATTCTTTTTCTCTCTGTTTAATTTCTGACTACACCATCCTTTGCCCTATTTTCTGTCTTGACCTTCTCTTATCCTCTCCCCTTCCTACTTTCTTGTAGGATAAGATATATTTCTATACCTAGTTGATTGTGTATGTTCTTCCCTGATTGAACCAATTCAAATAATAATGTTCACATGCTCCCCCCACCATCTCTCCCATCTTCCCCTCTACTGTAAGAATTCTTTCATATCTCTTTATGTGTAATAATTTATCCCATTTTGTTTATCCCTACCTCCTCCCAGTGCATTCCTCTTTCTCATGTCTTAATTTTATCTTTTGTTTAGATGTCCTATCATAATCAACTCACACCCTTGCTCTCTGTCTATGTTATATTGTTTCTAATTGCCCTAATAATGATAAAGTTCTTAGGAGTTATAAGAATAATTTTTCCATGTAGATATGTAAACAGTTTAACCATATTGAGTGACTTTTTATTTCTTTTTCCTGTTTACTTTTTTATACTTCTCTTGAATATTGTATTTGGGAGTTTAAGCTCTGGCATTTTCATCAGGAATATTTGAAAGTCCTCTATTTCAATGAATACCCATTTTTTCCCCTGAAAGATTATATTCAGTTTTGCTGGGTGAGTGATTCTTGGCTGAAGTCTTAGCTCTTTTGCCCACTGGAATATCATATTCCAGGCCCTCCAATCCTCTAATGGAGAAATTGCTAAATCTTGTGTTATCTTGACTATAGCTCCATGATATTTTAATTATTTCTTTTTGGCTACCTGCAGTATTTATTTGATTATTTCTTGATTTCTCCTGGAGTCATTAGCTTCCACTTGCCTAATTCTAATTTTTAAGGCACAATTTTCTTGAATGAACTTTTGTACCTTCTTTTCCACCTGTCCAATTCTACTTTGTAAAGCATTCTTTTCCCCAGTGAATTTTTGTACCTCTTTTTCCATATGGCCAATTCTACTTTTTAAGGAGTTCTTATCTTCAGTTGATTTTTGTGGCTCTTTTACTAATTGGCCTATTCTGTTTATAAGATATTAATTTCTTTATTATTTTTGTGCCTCCTTTACCAAGCTATAGATTTTTTTCATGATTTTCCTGTATCACTCTCATTTCTTTTCTCAATTTTTCTTTCTGCCTCTCTTATTTGACTTTTTAAAGTCCTTTTTTAATTTCTCCATTAATTCTTTATTTTTTAAACCCTTACCTTCCATCTTGGAATCAGTCAATACTTGGTATTGGTTCCAAGGCAGAAGAGTGGTAAGAGCTAGGAAATGGGAGTTAAGTGACTTGCCCAGGGTCATACAGCTGGGGAGTATCTGAGGCCATATTTGAACCTAGGACCTCCTGTCTCTAGGTCTGGCTCTCAATCCACTGAGCTACCCAGCTGCCCCCTCCATTAATTCTTTTTGAGTTTGAAAGCAATTCATATTTTTCTTGGAGGCTTTGTAGTACTGTAGGAGGCTTGACTTTGTCTTCCTGTTTTGGTCTTTCCTGTCACCAAAATAACATTCTATGTTGAATTTCTTTTGTTGTTATTGTTTTTTGCTTGTTTTCCAGCCTTTTCCTTTTTCTTCTCATTTAAAAAAAAACTGTTAAATTGAGCTCTATAACTGTGATGAAGAGAGCACTATTCCAGGCTTGAGGTTCTATGTATAGATACTTTCAGAGATAGTTCTGGGAATCTATCTTTCTTCAGTTCTTCCAAGGTGATATGATGTAAGGAGAAGTTTGTTTAATGTTCCTTCCAACCTGTGCTCTGATCTATAACCACGAACACTCTTTTCAGCCTTGAAACTGTGACCACAATCCCCTACTCCCCTGTGGCCACAAGCACTGGTATGTGTTGGTGCTCCTTCTCACCCTGCAATGGCAACCAAAACCACGACTGTAACCTAGATCTGGTTATGTGCAATGAGACAAGAGTCTTGCACCCAAAGCCACAAAGAGTCCCCTGTAATCGCCTTCTGAGCAATTATCTGACCCCATACTCTTACCATCTGTGACTGAGAACTACAGAAGCCACAGAGGGTCTGCCTTGGTGTACTGCTTTGTGTTCAACTTCTGGTGTAATAGACATGCCAGTCATCTAAGTTGTTTGAGGCTGAAAAATTATTTCACCTCATCTTTTTGTAGGTTATTGTGCTCCAGAATTCATTTTTAGGCATTGTATCACAGTGTTTTGGAGAATGATTTGGTAGAGATCAGGTGGGTCTGTGTACCTTCTCCACCATCTTGGTTCTGCTCCTAGAATTTATTTTTTAAAAGAAAAGTGACCATTACCCAAGCTTTATGCATATAGAAAAGACATTTCATTAATTTCCTATCAAGTTTGACAGGGATGATTTCTGTCCAATGTCAGGATAAAGCTATACTTTTAGATTCCATTCATTCATCAAATGTTGACTTCAATCCCTCTTGTGTACAGAGCATTGGCCCTGAATGAAATATAAAGTTTTGTTAAGACATTGTCTCTGCCTCCCACATAATTTACCATTGTAATGATGGGGAGTAGGAAAGAGAACTGATGGGGGTAAATGGAATGTTGAGTATTGGCAGTTGCATGAGGCAAGAATGACAGTTGGGAACTGAACAAGAACTTCTGGGAAATTCTCTGAGGAGCAGTTTCTTGAGAGCTGAGACACAGAAGAGAGTGGAAGGAGGAGCTGTTTCTCGGGGCCATTCAAGATACCTGTGGAGATTTCTGTCACTGACAGAAATCCTAATATTGAGGGAACCTGTTTAAAGCATCGAGGATTCCTGTCAAGAAACCTAATTTCTTCAAAGACTTTCATTTCCATGAACCATTGAGATACTGGACTCAAATTGGTGAGCAATGCTCTCCCCTATTCTACCTCTCCCCTGGGTACAAGAAAACCTTGTACTTCAGTAATTAGTTTTATTTAGAAAGAGATTTAGGGCAACCAGAACCCCTCTAACCTCAACCCTTTGCCCCAGTCAACATTTTTATTTTATTAAATGCTTTATTAAATTAAATTAAATAAACATTATTAAATGCTAAAAATAGCATTTATTTTTATCTAGAGAGTAAGCCCTTTGGCAGACTCCATCTTGTTGCCAGTTTTCAAGAAGACTCCAGGGGGAGGCTTGTGAGTGCCCCAAAGCAGCACATACCTGGATTGAAGTCCCTCATACCTCTCCTGGTAGAGAAGACTTCCCTGCCACCCCTGAGGGCCCTCAAACTTTTTTTTCAAACTTTTACCTGTTTAAATTTTTTTTAAAGGCAAGGGTTAAAAGTAACTTAGAAACTAAAAAAAAAAAAAGACTTTCCATTATTTTGTTGTTGTTGATTTGTTTGCTATTTTCAAATTGCACCTCTGCTTTTTGTTCTCCTTCCTGATTTTAATTGCTCATCTTAAAGCATGGAAAAAGACATACATATCCCCCCTTGACACCGTGAGACTTTGATATGAATGAGTACAAATTTTAGTGTAAACTGCAAGTAGGAATTGTTTTCTAATATTAATGAGAGAAATTCTTTTGGATGCCAAAACTTTCATCTCCCCTATTTGTAATAGTTAAATTTCAGAGATTATAAAACTATCCACTCTATTAAGACTCCACAAAGCTATTTTAAATCATTTTAGGTTCAGATCCCATCTCTGATGCTACTCATCTGACCTTGGCCAAATCATTCATATCTTTCAATATCAGCTTCCTTATTTATACAATGAGGGGCTCGAACTAGATGGTCTCTGTGGTTCCTTCCAATTCTACAGCCATGATCCTCTGAACCCTCTCTTCTTCCACAGCTAATGTTGAGGTTATCCCAGGTTAGGGAGGAGGATTGGTGGGACTAGAAGCCACTGTGCCCCAAATCTCCAACCTGTTTTACTGCTGCTATTTTTCCCAGGCTACATTTTTTCTTTGGCTCAGTTGTATTATGGCTTCGTCCCAAGCCAGACTATCTGAGTTGGAGTCAACCAGAAGAAAAGGGATAGGGCTAGTAAGGCAGTCTGGACATGATGAATCAGAGCTTTTCAGCAGACTCCAATACCCACAGGGCCTTTATGTTCTGTGTTTCCTGACTCCTTTTCTTCTGAAAATATTCCTACTGGAAAAAGAAAAAAGAAATAAATATTGGGAACAGACTGCTTCTTAAAGAACCAGGTGATCATAAAAAATACATGAAGAAGGGAAGGAATAAACAGAGAAACTTGTTTTAAGTTTTTAAAAAGACTAGGAATAAATGATGCAAGAAAACTAGTGAATAATCAATCACATTTAAGGGAGGCAATCTTGGACAATGATTCTTTAAAAACCATAAACTGACATAGAGAAAATTATGCAGATAACTAAATATAGGTCACTTTTATTGTTAAATGTCAAGACTATGTTTCATAGAGTATATTCAGAGAGATAATGACCTAAGGACGATCCATTATGTAGCTAGAGATAAATAATACATTGGATTTCTGTGGAACCTGTTTCCCACCTTTGTGTGCCCAGACAGGGCAGTATTCAAATCGTGAATCATTCATATACGCATCCAGGAGAGATAGACAAAATAAATAGCTAACAGCAACAAGATAGACTGGGTACATATACACCAGAGATGTGGCATATCTTTCTAATTGCTAGATGTGTATCTCCTGTTCCATCCAGTTTTTTTCAGCTCCCAATTGTTGTGTTCCTCATAATTGTGCACTATGTTGCCAGCTCTGGCAAGGCTCAATTATATGAACAAGCAGTAGAGAAAATTTGTATGGGCCATGCAACATCTACCCAGGGACTTTTCTACCAAATTCCGAAGACATATATAGAGTGCAGAAAAGGAAACTGGAAACTGTCTATAGAAAATGTCCCAGTTTGGGACGACTGAATTTCTTCTCCTTCCTGTAATGCTTTCCTTCTTATCTTCCACCAGAGGGCAATATTCAGTCATCAGAGAAGCAAAATGACTATCAAACACAGACCAGTGGAGCCTGCCAATAGCATCTGCAAGGAAGAAGCATCCTTGACAAAAGGGAATCAAGTTTAAAAATGGAAATCTTCTCTCCAGCCAAGGTGGGTAGGGCAGGCAGCTTGAAGCACAGTGGTGTCACAGAAGGTGTCCACAGATAATTGAGAGTTGACCGTACAAAAAACCATCTTGTTCTTCAAAATTCAACTTCACTTCCTCGGACCAATTATTCTTTCCAAGCTATTTGCACATATGCTTGAGTCACAAACCTGATCATTATTTTTCTGTTACCGCTAATTGATTTTGTCTCTGGAATCAGTGAATCAGTCAATCAACAAGCTTTTGCTAAGTACCTACTATGTGCTGAGTACTAGGAAGGAAGGAAGGAAGGAAGAAGGAAGGAAGGAAGGAAGGAAGAAGGAAGGAAGGAAGGAAGGAAGGAAGGAAGGAAGGAAGGAAGGAAGGAAGGAAGGAAGGAAGGAAGGAAGGAAGGAAGGAAGGAAGGAAGGAAGGAAGGAAGGAAAGAAGAGGGAAGGAAGGAAGGAAGGAAGGAAGGAAGGAAGGAAGGAAGGAAGGAAGGAAGGAAGGAAGGAAGGAAAGAAGAGGGAAGGAAGGAAGGAAGGAAGGAAGGAAGGAAGGAAGGAAGGAAGGAAGGAAGGAAGGACAGAAGGAAGGAAGAACAGAAGGAAGGAGGGAGAGAGGGAGGAAGAAACCCTTCCTACCCTTAAGGATTTTATGGACTTAACCATATACACATAAACAGATATACATGTAAATATAGAATGAAAATAAAGTAGATACAAAGTAGTTATTTACAAAGTAATGAGGGAGTTAGGAAACAGGTAGGTGGTAAAATGGATAGAGCTCTGAGCCTAGAGTCATGAAATTTTAATTTCAAATCCAGCCTCAGACACTAACTATATGATCCTGGTTAGGTCACCTACCCCTGTTTGCCTCAGTGTCTTCATCTATAAAATGAGAATAATAATAATAACTACCACCCAGGGTTATTGTGAGGGTCAAATGAGATAATAATAGTAAAGTACTTAGCACAGTGCCTAGCACATAGTGAGCACGTTGTAAAGCCAGAAATGGTTTTGGTTTTTGAACTATTAACACAATTAAATCCTTGCCAGCAGAAGTTAACTGTGACCGTAGGTCAGAAGGGTGTGGCATCCAAGGAACATGTGTGTATTTGAAGGATCTATGAATTAGAGTTTTCGATTGAGAACCTTTTATGTATTGCCATTTGAAGGAGAGAGGGCAGGAATACAGATGATTTCTATGATTAGACTAAGATGGTTGAATTATAGTGGAAAGTTTCACAAGCTGATTTGTAATGGGGGTGGAGAACCTGGATGTGATCCTGCTAGAGGCTGAAGTCTACGAGAGAAAGAGAGAGAGAGAGACAGAGAGAGACAGAGACAGAGAGAGGGAGGGAGAGAGGGAGGGAGGGTGGGAGGGGGGGGAAAGAGGGAGGGAGGGGGGGAGAGAGAGAGAGGATGAGGTAGTGGGTACAAGATGTTTTAATTCTGTGATTAAGAGCTTTGGAGTGGATCTCTGAGGTGGTATTCTGAGGGGATTAAGCATGGGATATGTGTATTAATCCTCTGAGTATTTTGCTCTTATATTATTTTTCTTGAAGTTAGGGAGAGAATGATAATCATAACAATTTCATTAGTAAGGGAAGGTAGTGGGAGAAGTCACATAGAGGGGGCCTGAGTGGGTGTCTCCATCTTTCCAGAAGGTCGCTTTGCAACTCTGGTATCTACATGTGACTGTGTCAGACAACGTGGGTTTGATGGCCATCAGCAGGAAAGAATACTTGATTTGGAGTTAGAGGGCCTTTGATGGAATCCCAGGTTTTCTGCTTAGCAACTGTGGTCATGTCCTCTCTGAGTTGCAGATACTTCATCTGTAAAATGGGCGAATTAAATGATCTCTAAAATCCCTTTCAATCAACTAATATTTATTAAGTACCTACGATGTCCTAGGCACAATGGGACACTATAGAACCAGTCTATTAACATTCATTAAACAGCCTGGGGGCTACATGATTAAGTCGTGTAGGTGGGGAGTTTGTGGGGGCATGGTAGGGAGATGAGTGCCATCCTTAAATGATTAGGAGGATTAGGGATGAGCTGCTACATGTCCACTTCTCACCACCTTCTCTAGCCAGAGGGAGGGAAGGGCACCAAGGGCAGGGCGCAGAATGATGAGTTTCTGAGATGATGACATCCAAGAAAATAGCCAGGTGAGAAATGATGAGAGGATACAAATACCAAAAGTGAAACAAATCCTACTCTTAAAAATTTTATATGCTAGCAGAGGTTACATATACCTGTATAAGTACACATACACACACACGCACACACACACATCCAAGGAAGTTAGGGAAGGACAGTAGTAGTTGCAGGGAATAAGGAAAGGTTTTGGGGGTAAAATATTACATGAATCCCATCTTCCACACATGAATTGTGTGGAAGAGAAGAGAAGAAAACAAAAACTGGATGTGCAAAGACATAGAGATGGGAGAAGTCATTCATAAGGAAAAAGGAGTTAGCCAATTTGGGTGGATTATAGCATGAGGTATACTCCCTGAAGAGTGACCTCAGGAAGAATCAGGCATTGCTCAGCAGCCATCACCACTAACATTTCAAAAAAAAAAATATTAAAAAAAATTTAATCCTTCCGAAAATAAAAGATCTTAAGAATGAAGAAGAAAACCAATTGATGGATGTTCCAGTTCTGGTAGAGGAAGACAAAGAAATTAAAAAGTGTATGAAAGAAGTAGATGAAGGCTTGAATGTTCAAAAGGAAGAAATGGTGAATTTAAGAAAACAGAACAGAGGCTGAGAAGACTGAAAACTTCAAGATGAAAATCCATTCATTTTCAAAATTAGCAGTCAGTGAAAGAAGAATTTAAGCAGGCCTGTGTGGACACCCAGAAGCAATTCCCACACCATTATAAGGGCAGGCTCAAACAACATATGTGCTCTATCCAGGTGAAGAAGGACCTGGTTGGGATGGAGAAAGAACTCAAGGAGAAGATTGCTCTGGTCAGAAGGATCCACCCCAGGTGAATAGAAGTTAAGAAAACTCTCTCAATTCTTAACAAATTTCTCCCCTAAGATAGAAGATACAGACAGAAAATGACAGTCTTAGGGACAAGGACAAGATCAGAAAGCCATACAAGGAGATCCAAAAGACCTAGCAGGATCTCGATGGCAAAGAGAAAAATTTGAAGTTTATTCAATTACTAGATGAAGTCATGATGCAAAGATACAAAATCGACCAGCAGTTCAGAAGATGTCTCACCTTACAATACAAATTCTATTTTGACAACCTGCTCTCCTAGCTGACCTACTCCAGGAAGATGCTCTTTAACCACAAGAACCAGCCATCATGGTCCAGCTAAAGAAGGTGTGAAGCTGCTTTTAGTGATATGCAGTCCCTTTCCAGAGGGGAACACTTTCAGCCACTTGTTTCATTCTGCCTTTGTGGTCCATCTCAGAATCACCCTTCAGATTCCTGGATGAATTCCATGTCTTCATGGACATGGTCAATAGGAGAATTGCCATAGACATTATCTTCAACTCCCAGCACTATGGCCAGTTCATCCTACTCATGCCATAGAACAGGAGCACTCTTTCCCTAAGAAGACTTATTAGAATCCTGTGAATGCCCTACCTAAAGAGAGGCCAGAGAGTCCTGTCTCGCCAGCTGACCAATCAAGAAGAAAAAGAAGATGGAAAACAATTTCTAATTGAATGTGATCTTCATATTACCCGCTTATGACACAATTGTATGAATGTTCCTGTTTTCATGTGTCTCCATTGTTGTGTGTAAAATGTCATTACTTTAAAGAAATAATATTTGATCATTAAAAACATTTCAGAAATGAGAAAAGCCTCTTTGTTCTCCCAGTGTAGAATGTGTGTCTGTCTCAGCTTTGAACTGTAAAGAGAACCCCTAATTCCATGTCTCTAGCATGTGGCTTTAAAAAAAAAACTAAATAGAAGAGAAGCATCTAGGCAGGACACAGTGGATAGAGCACCAAGCCTGGAATTGGGAAGAACTGTATTCAAATTTGACCTCAGATTCTTCCTAACTATTTGTCCCTAGGTAAATCACTTAATCCTTTTTTTAAAAAATTGGAAGAGTTTTTGGTTTGGGGTTTTTTGTTTTTTACCTTACAAGTTATAAAGAGCCATTAAAATTTTTTTTTGCAAGCAGTGAAACAGTGAGATCCGCATTTAAGGAAAAATTGTGGAGAATGAATTTGACCAGGAAGACGCTTGAGGCAGCAAAAGGCCAATTGTGGTAGTCTAGGCAAGAGGTGATGAAAACCTGAACCAATGTGGTAGCTGTGGGAGCAGAGAAAAGGTTTTGGACAAGAAAGGGTTTGGAGAAAGAAACAGCAAGGTTTGGCAACCAATTAAATATGTAGAGGGAGGGAGGATGAGGAACTAAGAATAGCACTAATATTAAGAATTTTGAAAACTGGCAGAATAATATCTTTCACAGAGATATGGGAGTTTGGGAGAAGACTTACAGAGGGAAAGAGAATGAGCTCTGTTTTGAACTTGTTGAGTTTGATATGTCTCTGGGATATTCATTTTGAAATGTTCAACAGGCATATGGTGATTCAAATGTGAAGTGGATAACTGACTGGAGTTAAATATGTGGAGGTAAGAAGTATTTATTTAGAATTGGTCATTAAACTCTAGGCAGTTGATGAGATTAGAAAGAGAGAAAGGATAAAGGATGAAGAAAAGGAGCCCAAGATAGGGCCTTTAGGCACACAAAAATAATTAGGATGATGAGCCAGCAATGGAAACTTAGAATCAAGAGAGTAATGTCACAAAAATCCAGAGATCAGAGAATATCCAGGAGGAAAAGGGTGTTCAGCACTGTCATATTCAAAAGACAGTTCAGCCAAATGAGAACTGAAAAGACTATCATATTTGGCAATGTAGAGATCACTTATGTTTTTGGAGGGAGCAATTTCAGTTGGGTGATGAAATCAGAAGTCAAATTGAAAAACTGGGGAAAGAAGTGAAGAGGGTGAGTATAGAAAGCTTTTTCAAAGTTTGAGAAAAGGAACAGAAATAAAGAATTAAAATATGTAAAGCTTAAAAGAATGATGAGGATCAGTGAATTTTGTTTAAGGTAGGAGAGATTTGGACATGTTTAAAGGGAATAGACAAGGAACCCATAGATAGCTGAAGATCACAGAGAAGAAGGATGACTGAGAGGGCAATCTGCTTGAGAGGATAGTATCCTTTCATATGAAGAATCCAAGAGTCAGGCTGTTCTCAGAGTGCCAAAGCCAAGAAAAGGATAGGTGGAGTTCATACTTAGAATACAGAACAGACTGGAATGGGAAAGACAGAAGGTCCACCAAAGAAACAGCCAAATGATTCTGATAGTAATCTTCTTAGGAAGCAATGGTCAGGATTAAGAAGTGATTATCAAAATCAAACTGACAATAGGGTAGGAGCAAGATTGTAAGTTGGAAGGGGCCTTAAAGGTCCCTAGATCCCAACCCTTTGTGTTACAAATAAGGAAACTGAGGTGCTGAGATTTTAAGTGACTTGTTCATGGTCACACAACTAGTAAGTCTCTGAAGTATGATTCTTACCCCAGTGCTCTATCCACCAAATGCCTTACATGCCAAGAAAGAGAGACAGAGATAGAGATAGAGAAAAGACAGAGAGACAAAGAAAGTGACAGAGACAGACAGAGAGAGAGAGAATTCCAGACTTTTCAAGAAGCCAGGGAGAGGATTTAAAGGACATAAGAGCAAGCTAGGAAAACATGACTTTTTCCATTTTGTATCTGTAATTTCCTGGTTGTGTGGAGTAATAACTCAACATCTGTATCATAGTGATTTTGCATGACAGTGTACTGTTAATGACTTACTACAAAGAGGGAATGGGGTGCTCAGGGAGGAGTAATATCTTTGGTATGGAGGGCTTGTTGTGCCCTTCTAGGGCACCTCTCCAGCCTCTGACCCTCATCTGACACCCAGCTCTCACTTGTGGCTCCCAGTAGCTGCTAGCATGTGGCAGCGGCCACACCCTGGGCAACAGCTTTGACAGGCCGGCTAAACCTTGTGAGGGTAGCCATCGGGTCGTCGACCCCTGATGAACCAGGGCTTTGCTCACCCAGCATGAGAAGACTGCTTCAGCGGACAGGTGGAAGAAACCAACAAGAAGGTTCAACGGCTGAGATGGCAACACAGCAAAGCACTGTGGAGTGCTTAGGGCGTGTTGGAGCACAAAGGTCAACACGGCCATCCAATGCAGCTGAGGAAGTCTCCAGGTGTAACGACTTTTCGTGCCACTGGACCCAGGCTTCCAACGCCGAGAGAGTAAGACTGTCTCTGTGCATCGACTTTTCCACTTAAATCTTCATGCACAAGTGTCTTTGTGCGCACTCATCTATCATAGATGAAAACGCATAAAGACAATCGTCATCCTCGGTTACCGAGAGACTACTACTACAAAGAGGGAAGCAATAGGATGGCATTAAATGCTGGCAACAAAAGCAGGATGCTTGTGATAACAGTAACCACTGATAAGGTGGGGATGGGAGGACAGGTGGTACAACCCCTCGAGTGACACAGGTATGAATCTGTCTCCTGGATTGGTTCCATAGACAATAATGATTGGCGCTTATTTTTTTTGCCTAAAGAATCTTATCTGAAAATAATTTCTTCAGTTCCCTGACTCTGGCCAAGTTTTTATTTTAATGTTTCTTCATATTCCTGATGTGCCTTAAATATTAAGAGCAAAGCTGTTCCTTCCAGCGATATGCTTCAGAATATATTATTAAACCTAATGATTTTAAGCAGAAGGGAGAATGTCAGATGACTAATTCATGGCCATGTTAGAATTTTCACTGCACCATATGTGAAGCAGTCTTCTGAGATCTTAGGTTAAATACCAATAAAATTTACACTTCAAACAGTGGGCTATAATAGACCTATTGGAATATTTCTCAAATTCACATATTTTTAAAATGCTAATAAAAAACACACTTAACAATTTCTCATGCCAACTTTCACATAGGTTTGTGGCCCTCTGTAATCTTCCCAAAGCTCTGAGCATGGGGGCAGCTGGGTAGCTCAGTGGATTGAGAGCCATGTTGAAACAGAGCTATGTTTTAAACTTACTTTTCTAAGTGGTATAAGGGAGGAAATGTATGTACTTTGTTCTTGTCATAGAAGTAAACAGAGCTTTGTAAAAGCTAATCAATTTTAAGTGGATATGTAACTAAATTGCTAGTCCCAGACCCTCAACAAAGGATGTGACATGACTGGGCTTAAGTTTAATAGAAAACAAATGCCCTGGAGCTGCTGGGTGGCTCGGTTGTATGGAGAGTCAGGCCTAGAGACAGGAGATCCTGGGTTCAAATCTGACCTCAGACACTTCTCAGCTGTGTGACCCTGGGCAAGTCACTTGACCCCCATTGCCTAGCCCTTACCACTCTTCTGCCTTGGAACCGATACACAGTATTGATTCCAATATGGAAGGTGGTAAGAGTTTCAAACAAATAAACAAACAAACAAACCAAAGCTCTGACCATATCAAACATACACCTCCCCTGACCCTCACCTCCATTCAATAAAATCCAATAGTTCTTTATTACCTATAGAATAAAATATAAAATTCTCTGTTTGGTGTTCAAAGCTCTTCGTAACCTGGCCCTTACCTGCCTTTCCAGTCTTCTCATAACTAAACAGCCCTCTACCCCTGCCCTGAGCCCCATCCCTCCAACCCCCTGCCCAAAATCTGGAAAACAAGATACCCCAGTTCCCAAAAAGCATTTTCACTGGCCTTTCCCCGCACCCGAGATGCTTATGCCTCATCATTTCTACCTCCTGACCTTGGCTTTCTTCCAGGCCCAGCTAAAATCTCACCTTCTAGAAGAAGCCTTTCCTAAATCTTAATTCTTGTGCCTCCCCTCAGATTTTCTCCAGTTTACCCTATCTATATTTTCTTCTTACATAGTTGTTTGCAAACTTTCCTCTTTCATACTGTGAGCTCCTTGAGAGTAAGAACTCTTTGTATCCTCAGCCATTAGCACAGTGCCTGGCACACAGTTGACACTTCATGAACATTTGTTGACTAACCTAAGGAAATAGTTGGCTAAAAAGGAGCTTCTGAAAAGGCTCATTGCAGTAATTCTTTGTAGCCACCAGATGATGCTGTGATGAGTAATTCTGACCAAGTTTAAAGGCCCTTTCTGTGAGCTAAAATATGATGTAAAGAATATGGGTTTTTTCTATTTCAAAAAACAAACAATGCTTCTAAATATTATGAACTTATTTTAAAATTAATCTCCAAGGGGCCTAAAGTACTCCAAAGTTTATAAACCTGTAAACCAATAATCTAATGAATATGATTGTCAGATAACTAATGGTCATATTTCCTTTTTTCTAGAGGAAAAAATTGAGATTTGGATTAAAGTAATTTTCTTAGGAGCATAGTCTTGAAGATTTGGAATAAAACCTAAAACCTTTTTTGCTGTTTTCCAATGGGTTATACTGTTTGGTGCATTGAAAAGCCCAGAAAAACTTGAGTATGAAGTAGGATACTGGGTGAATGTCAAGCTCAGTGTTCTCATCTGCAAAATGGAAACAATAATTCTATGAATATCAGACAACATTTTTATGAGATAAAATGAAATAATGTATGTAAAGCCAACCTTAAAGCACTATATGAATGTTAGAGTTTATTATTGTTTCTGGAGCAGCATCTGATAGGAGTAAAGGTTTTGGGTAGGGAGTACGTGACAAGTGTACAAAGGTTCAGGGAGAACTAGCACCTCTGATGTGAGTACTTGCCAAGCCCTTTTTGAAGGAGTTCAGACATAAGGAGACATGGGAGTTATAAATACGCATTCAAAAGCTGATTCCAGTGAGCAAGGAGTTCTTGGGTCAGTCTAATATCTATATAATTAATAATTCACAGGATTGATTTACACTGAATGAGAAGTTGGTTTGGGACGGAAATTATCTGGTTATGGAGGTGAACTTCCCGTGACCTTTGAGAGATGGCCCAGAGCTTTGGACTTCATTTCAGGGAAAGGGAGACAGGCAGACTGTAAAGTGCCTAGAGATCACAAAAGCTTGATTCTATTATCTGATTAAGTAGAAAGGAAATCCTGAGATACTTGATAAAAATCAGAGATAGTTCTTGCTGAAGTCTAAGTGCATTTTCAATCATCTTCTTTTGTCACCTGACTAGTTGCTTTTTTGAGAAGGAACTTGTAAATCAATGCTTAAAACATTTGTTGTATTCTTTTGTTTTGCAGATTGACTGAGCTCTCTTTGATTCATTTACACTTAAATAAACCCTCTGGACCACTGACTTCTTTGAATCAGTTTGCCCTTTGACTGATTTCACAATTCTGTGTGTGTGTGTGTGTCCTTTCTCTATGTGCCTACAATTTCTACCTTGAGATTTCCCCCATCATTTTTTCCAGTCCTCTCGCTTCCCTTCTAGGTCAGTAGACCACACGTGCCTTGTTGAGGCTGCACCCCCAACACTTTTCAGGGCTGCTCATGTAAAAGTTAAAATTAAATCGTAATAATAATATTTTAGGAGATTTATTAATGATCATTAGAAATCAAGGAATAAAGAAGATACAAAATAAAGACCACGTGCCCATGGATGGTTAGCCTTTTTTTTTTTTTAGTCAACGCTACTCACCACCATCAATGCGGACTCTATATCAGAGAGAGCAAGCCTCCAAAGCCCATGCCCTTTATCCTCTCTCTACAGGAAGTATGTAATGACAGGAAGTAAGTGGGCTCTTGGGATATGTTGTTCTTTTTTAGGGTAACAGATTTTCAATCATACAGTGACCACCTGTGGCTCCAAGAAGCTGGTGGCAACAGCCACAGCCTGAGCAGAGGGACTAACCAAGGCTAAGGATAACTGAGAGCCCTCAAACCCATTGGCTAGTGGGATGTCTACCTACTACAACAACTAGGTGAAGAAGTCCCATGTCAGAATGAGAAAATAACAATGGTTTGTTCCAATGGCCATGAAGGCAGCTGAAGAAGCATTGTGTAATGTTTAGAGCTTGGTCAGACATGAAGACACTGAGGCTATCTGCTGCATCCCGGTCCATTGCCAGTCCTCTTGACTTTGGTTTTGCCACTGGAGTTTGATGGCACTTGAAGAAAGAGTGAGGCTGATGACTTTGAGCAACTCTACCTTACTTAAATCCAATTCAAGCCAAGTCAGGACATCACCCTTGATATCACTGGTTCTCTTCCAAATACAGAATGAACAACAGAAAGTAACAAGAGAAAAGAAAGAAGTGGATGTGGTACTGAGTCACTTTCACTGAAAGGACGTGTTCTAATGGAAAGGATATTGGTTTTGTAATTGGAGGACTGAAGTTCAAATCTCAGCTCTGTACACAACTCAATACCTGTGTAACCTTGGGAAAATCTGTTAACCTCTCTGAGAATCAGTTTTATCTTCTATAAAATAAAGAAATTTATCAGGTGATCAATAAGGTCACTTATGGGTCAAAATTTACCAACCAGTGATTTTTGCCAACTCACCTCCAGGAAGGACTCACATTTGGGTGTACCTATATCATGTCACCAGGATATAATAGAATAGAGGCTGTCATTACTTCTTTTTTTGTCTAATGAGATGATTCTGGATTTTAGAAAGCTCCTCCCAAACTTCTCACCCCATTCTTGTATCTTCTCCCTCCATTTTGCATCCAAAGTAATAATCCATCTATTTCCTTCCTCCTCTACCTATTCAATCTTTTCTTTCCACTGGGTGCAAAATGATCATCCTTCTCTGTGAACCCCACTTTCAATATAGTATGAAGCATCCACAAATATAAAGAACAAAACAAAACAAACTCACTTGATTTACTACTTATGATAGCAAAATAAATATGGATTGGATCAAATAACTTCTTAACTACAGCTGTGCTCAAAAGAATGTTGTGTATTCAAATGTGAGTCACAGATCTTAAAGGCTCTTATGAGAAAGCTCTTATGAGCTGATTCAGCCCCCTCCTCCCATCTTCAAACCAGGCAAGCTTATACCATCCCAGACACAAAAATCTATTTTGTTCAAAAAATGTTTTTCAGAAGAATCTGTGACCTCTTTTAGTATTCTATTCCAGTGTTTAGCCAGACTTACTGGCAGGAAATTTGTCATCATCCCCTCTTGTTCTGGCCTCAGTAGAGATAAAGAACATCACCACCATCTTTTGTAGAAGCATTTTTAATATGCAGCAAAATGGTTTGATGACCTCTCAGATTCTCTTCCCTGAAGAAGGATCTCAGTTATTTCTACATTTCCTTGGGTTGGATCTTGCTGTTAGAGTATTGTACCATGCTTCTGAAACCTCCAAGATAGAAAAAAAATCCCTCTTTAGTCATTGTTTCCAGAACCATACAAAATATTTTGCTAAAATTTGTCACACTTTTATTCCAATGAGTCAATTTCCTAATGATTCCCAGACTAATAATTATTAGTTTCACTTATTGTATCATATCTCCTTTTCAAACTATACTGCTTATCTTTACTCGTGTTGAGGTTATAATTCATTTGGAATACAACCACAAGTCATCTTCTGTAATTTCTATCCATCCATATTTACTTCTTCTTCATCTTGAAATAGTAGAGTTTATTCCTCTCCCCAAGTAATTATTCTGAGTTTTTTTGGAATTAATTCTTTTGAAGAAATTGATTGGTCAGAGAAATATCGTAGACATAATATGAATGAATAAGTATATAATGTACACACTAAGTCTCTCTCTCAGAGCCAAGCCTACTACATTGCCCTCAGGGTTCCAGTGGGGTACCCTGAGGAATTAGGGTGTTTGTTTTCTTTTTTTTTTAAACCCTCACCTTCTGGCTTAAAATCAGTACTGTGTATTGGTTCCAAGGCAGAAGAGTGGGTTAAGTGACTGGCCCAGGGTCACACATCTAGGAAGGGTCTAAGGTCAGATTTTAATTCAGGACTCCCACCTCTATGCCTGGCTCTCCATACAACTGAGCCACCCAGCAACTCCAGGGTATTTGTTTTCTATTAAACTTAAGCCCCCACCAGTCATGTTACATCCTTTGTTGAGGGTCTGGGACTAGCAACTTAGTTCCATATCCAGTTCAAATTGATTAGCTTTTACAAAGCTCTGTTTACTTCTATGGCAAGAACAAAGTACATACATTTCCTCCCTTATACCACTTAGAAAAGTAAGTTTAAAACGTAGCTGTATTTCAACATGGCTCTGAGCAAGAACCATCAAATAAAGGTGAAGAGTGTGAATCTTAAACTGTCTCAAACTCTATCTTAGAACATTTGGTTAAGGCTATTCCCCATTTTAAACAATGAAGGTACTTGATCAGGAATGTATTGGGAACTTTAAAATTACTTCACCCATACTTAGGCATACTTTAGGGGAAGATAAAGTTGTAAAACTCCTTAGTGAACAATGAAGGTACTTAACTCATACTTATAGTGAGGCCAAGCCCTTAAGCTAGGTCTATTTTTAGATCTAATACAAAAGGGTGCTAAGTACCTATGAAGGTCAAATTAATCACTAAAAGGTCAGGCAACTTGCAAGGGACAACCTTAGCAAAGAGGTGTGAAATACCTCTTTGCTAAGTTTTAGTCTACCCAGAGAAGGTGATAAGATGTGAATTAAGAATGGTCAGTCCTTTGGAAAACATCTACTGTGATTGGTAGATGTGAAAACTTAGGGGAGGTGATATAGGAGAAAATTCTCTTTAAAAGGAGCTGTCTGAACCAGTTCAAGGGAGTTGAGAATAGTTCAGCTTAGGAAGCTAAATTGGGGTCAATTGGTGGCTAAACTGGAGGGTCTCTCTGAACACTGGAGTTGCTTGGGACAATCTTGTGGTGAGTGATTAAGATGGACTTAGTTTTCTCTCTTAAAAGAAAGGCCTAGGCCATTGGCCTAGGCCCTAGCCTTCCTATTATTTCCTCTTACTCTGTCTCTCTCCTTTTCTTTAATTCCTTTATTTGTCTTAATTGAAATCTCCATGAAACCCAGCTGACTTGGGTATTTCATATTTGGGAATTTTTCCCATGGCGACCACTTATTTTTAATTTAAATCAAGACACTAAAAATTATCTTTACAGTTTGGGCAATTCACAGTCTTGAAACCATATTTTCACGGTCACAGTTTATGGTAACCACTCTTTTGTCTGTAACAGTTTATGGCAACCACTCTTTTGTCTGTAACAAGAACATGGAGGCAACAAGGGGTGACCAGAGGAACAAAGAAATGTAAAGCATGCAGGAAGTTTTGTATAGGTAGAAATGGTAACTGGTTGGATAAGGTGTAACTGGTGTGTGTGTGTGTGTGTGTGTGTGTGTGTGTGTGTGTGTGTGTGAGTGTGTGTGTCTTTAATGACTCTGTGCCCAATCCAAGAGTCATAATTAAATGACTAGAACTCGTTACAGAATTTCTATCCATACTCCATAAGCTTGCCCAAGTACCTCTATTTTATATGTTTTGCATGATAATATATGAAGGAAAAGAGGGAGGGAAACAATTTGGATCATATAACTTTAGAAAACTTATGTGGAAATTTGTAATACATATAATTAGTAAAAATATGTATCTTTATTAAAAAAACAACAACAAAGTACTTCCATTTTTAGGATGATGACTCTGTAGGAAGCAAGCTTCCCACTCTCCTCTAACTAAAAAAATGCCACCTGAGGCTTTCTTCATTAGGTGCCAGATTCTTATTGCAAATGAATGCCAAAGCATTTATGAACTGCTTACTATGTACAAAACACACCATGCTAAATGCAGAATGTGAATATGAATAGAAAAGACCTTCCCATCTAGTCTCAAGGAATTCACATTCTAATGGGGGAGATAATACATAAAAATAAATAATAGATAAAATAGATAGAAAGTTCTCATGATCTTTAGGGTACAGTAGCAAAGCAGATGATGATGCATTAATTTTAGTGTCATTTCCACTGATATCATAAATAATAACCATAAAAATAAATAAAAGTAAATAATAAAATAAATAAAAATAAAAAAATCATAATTATTACTATTTGATAATGCCATGGATTTTGGTAGTAATAATTTTACAATGGGTTGAATATTAAAACTAAATTATTCACAAATCATAAAATCCAATTAAAAAGCACTTTGCTAATTAAAGATTATGAAAACAAAACTCTAGAGTTTAAAGGTTATAAAATCCTAACCCTCTTCCCCAGTCACCATAGCAACGAAGTCTTTAGCAGATCACCTTTTAGTTATAAGAGATGCCCTTCAATATTTATAACCATGCTTTGTAGTGACAAAAAAATTGGAAAATGAGGGGATGCCCTTCAGTTGAGGAATGGCTGAACAAATTGTGGTATATGTTGGTGATGGTATACTATTGTGCTAAAAGGAATAATAAAGTGGAGGAATTCCATGTGAATTGGAATGACCTCCAGGAATTGATGCAGAGTGAGAGGAGCAGAGCCAGGAGAACATTGTACACAGAGACTGATACACTGTGGCATAATCTAACATAATGGACTTCTCTACTAGCAGCAATGCAATGATCCAGGACAATTCTGAGAAAGAACACTATCCACATCCAGAAGAAGAACTGTGGGAGTAGAAACCCAGAAGAAAAACAACTGCCTGTTCACATGGGTTGATGAGGATATGACTGGGGATGTAGACTCTAAATGATCACCCTCGTGCAATTATCAATTAATTAAATATTTAAAATTTTTCAATTAATAAAAGATCCCCTTCAAGTCCTGTGGCTAGTAAGAGCTCTGTTTTCTCATTTTCCTTTTGAGTGGGACAGACATAGATGGACTGTGACAGATTATAGATTTTGTTTCTTTATTTCTCCTCTAAAAACTACCTCTCACTGATACAGAGGGAAATAAGGAAAACATTGGACACAGTAACAGCAATATTTTGGAACAATCAAATGTGATAGGCTTAGCAATACAATGATCCAGGACAATTCTGTGGGACTTAGGACAAAGAACGCTACCCACCTCCCTAGAAAGAACAGTTGGGTTCAGAATGCAGATGAAAGCATATGACTTTTCACATGTTTATTTGAATTTATGTTTTAGGGTTTTGGTTTTATAAGATTACTCACTTAAAAAATGAACAGTATGGAAAATATATTTTACATGAGAATGCATGTATAACCCAGATCAAATCACCTGCCTGCACAGGGAGGGAAAATGGAAAGGAGGAAGGGAGATAAGTTTGATCATATAACTTAGGAAAACTTGGTGGAAATTTATTATTACATATAATTGGAAAAAATAAAATGAAGCTAAAAACCACCTCTCTTCCAGACTTCACCACTACTGCTAAAGGCCACATCTTTCTGGTCATTCAGTTGCCAAATCTTACCATTTTTACCTCCACATCTTGCCTGTGCCCTTCTCACTACTTACAAAACTACCACCACAGTTGCAATAGTTTCCTAATTACTATCACTGCCATAAGCGTCTCCTGTCTCCAAACCATCCTCCATACAACTGCCAAACTGATTTTTTTAAATCCTTACCTTTTGTCTTAGAATCAATACTAAGTATCAGTTCCAAGGTAGAAGAGTGGTAAGGGTTAGGCAGCTGGGGTTAAGTGATTTGCCCAGGGTAACACTGCACTAGCTAATATCCACAGTGATTTGAACCAATCAAATTTGAATGATTTGAACCCAGTACCTCCCATCTCCAGGCCTAATTCTCTCTCATTGAGCCACCTAGCTGCCCTAAAACAAGATTTTCTTAAAATGCAGGTATTAATATGTCTTTCCCCTACTCAGTAAATTCCAGTTGTTCCTTATTGCCTCAAGATCATTTTATTTTATCTGAATCTTTCTAAAATTTTTTTTCTGTGTGGATTTTATAATATATGTAGCTATTAATAAACTATAGTATTTATAACTTATAAGTAAGTAAATAAACAAACACTGGAGATAGGATAACATTCTGTTTTTAATGAGACAAGGTATGTGATCAAAAGGTTTGAAGATGATTGCCCCATGACACATTTCTATCTCCTATCTTAGACTTTGTGTAATGCAGTATCATTAATCTATTAATTATATTATGTATAAGTTATCTATTAATCCATTAATCTATTCATCTATCTTCTCTTAAAAAGAAGCTATGTTGGTTGGGAATCCCTTTGTCTTTATAAAATGACATTGCTTATCATCCCATTCTATTCGAGATGCTTCTGAAATCACATTATATTTTTGCCTAAACTTCCCTACATGTAAAAGCTGGCAGCCTAGATCTCTAATTTCCAAGAGGAAAGAAATAAATAGAAATAAGATCTGTCATTTCCAAGCTATCTCATTACTGTGTATAATGTGGGACATTGGTCAAGCCAACTGCCTGGGACTCAGTTTTCTCATCTGTAAGATGAGGAGTTTGGCCTAAATCCCTCCCAACCTTAAATCCTCTCATCAGTGTCAGCAGTCTAGGATTAGTCCTGCTGACAGCTTCCCTGTCCAGACGTCCTGACCCAACAGGGTGTAAACAGATCTTTCTTTACCGGCTCTACTGAAGCCGCACCTACAAATCAGCAGTTATCGGGGGAGCCCAGACATCCCAACTGAGAGGCAATGGGGACATCAAAGCATAGCAGCTGAGCAGCTGGCACCCAGCAGCCACTCCTGAAAAATGAAATCAGTATAGGAAAGTGTTTGTCATGTTAGGACCATTCTAAAGCTAGAATGTTTATGCTAGAGTTTGGAGAGAGACAGAGTTAAGCCATGATGGTGTCTGGAATTCCTTCCTCGACAGACCCTTTGGTGTAGACACACTTTGTGTGTCTCCTGAGGCAAGGCAAACATGGCATAGCCTTCTGTTTTGAGAAGGCAGGGACTACGAACTTCTGGGAGAAGAGCCTTTCGTGGGTAGCTGAATGTGTTTATATGGAATGAGTTGGTAAATTGGACTGATCAGATCACTGATGAGAACTTGCCCCAGACCTAGCTCATTCAGATTGTGACCACGAGTATCCTGGCAAATGTTTAGCAACCTACTCTCCAAAAAAAAAAAAGATTTTAATGTGTACACAATATATTTTTACACGTAATTTGCATTATTAACTTTTTCCTCCATCACTCTTTTAAGTCTAGGCAATAAAAAATAAAACCATGCCCTGATTTATAGTTTGCCAGTTTCCAAGGTACAAATGTTCAGATTGAAAATTTACCAGTTGGCTCTTATGAAGTTCTAGCTTGCTTAAAAACAATCTTGGATATGTCTGAGACTATGTCTTGAGACTTCCTATTTCTATTTTCAAAGAAGAACCTTCTAAGAATATAAATAACACCCTCTGAAAAGAGTCAACTACTTCTAGGGAAAGAGGGCTACCATAAAGTGAATCACTTAAACTGGCTTTCAGGGGTCTTCACAATCGGGTCTCTTGCTACTCCACCAACCTTGTCTTTCTTGTCTTTCATTGACTCGCCACTCCAGCCAAACTGGGCTATTCATCTCTCTCCAGAATACTGTGCTTGAGTCTTCCCCTCATCTGCATGACCTGCCCGCTCTTATTTACTGATGTCCTACTTTCCCTTAAAGGCTTGAAGCAAGTCCTTCTCTCTCTGTAAAGTTTCTCCCAATATTGTTATTCCATGGAGGTCACTCCCTCCTATGAACTCCCACAGGGCTTATTTCATTTCCAGTTCACTGATGTATCATTTGGAACTGTGGTGTATTGGATAGTGTCAGACCTGGAGTCAGACTCATCTTCCTGAGTTCAAATCTGACCTGAGACACTTATTAGCTATGTGACCCTGGAAAAGTCATGAAACTCTGTTTGCCTCAGTTTCTTCATATGCAAAATTATCTGGAGAGGGAAATGGTAACCTATTCCATTATCTTTGCCAATAAAACCCCAAATGAAGTCAGAAAGAATTGGACATAACTGAATAACAACAAACCCCACTTGGGATTACTGTTAGAACAACAAGGAAAACGATGCAGACAATATGTGAGAACAGGATAGAAGAGATGCAGTTTTACTACAAAGATCTTGGCTGTTTTCCCCAGGTAGTGATTAGCCAACATATTTAAGTTACAAGATGCTATCAATAGTGATATTGGTTCTATAATTTTGAAATTAGCACCCTCACTTCTGCAATGACTTGTAAGAATTAAATTAATATCAAATACTTCAAGTATTATTTTTATAAAGTTTATTATCTGACAAAATAGAACCACATGACTAAGTTTTGTGCCTGCTCCACCAAAACTGCCAACAGAAAGGAAAGAAGGCTTGACAGAGAAATCCACCCAATTTATCTCCTGTCTACATCAGCAGATAATGATAGGAAGCAAGTGGGCTCCTGTAGTTTTACTGGGAATCTTAGTTTTTAGGATAACAGATTCCAATTTCACAGATTGCAAAGGAAACACTTGTTTGAGAATAAGATACGGACCTGGGTAGGACTCCAGGTCAATAATATCATGTGCCTGTGGTAGTCTGGAAAATTCTCAAGTTCCTTCTCTATTTTTTTTTCTGTGTGTGTGCCCAGTCACGACACCTTTTCCCTAGGGAAAGGTCCTACCTACTTGCAACCAAGTCAGAAGAGAGTATAAGGATCTGAACTCTAACTATTACTTAATGTGAGAATGGGGAACACAAGTGGGTTTCCACAAAAGGATAAAGGCATTCAGAAGCTGGTAAAGCCAGATCACCAGAACCTGTTGTATCTTGCCTCTTAATCTGGTACTAATCTCTTTGTCTCAATTCCTGATGCCTACTATACTTGGTTTCTTACTCATCTAAGTCCCTTGGATCTTGGTGCTTTGGAGAAATGCAGGTTCTTAACCCAACCAGACTTTCAGTTTCAATTGAATCCTGATTCAGATGCCTCCTTTTTCCTTAAAATAAGGGTTCTTATTCCGAAGTTCATGATCTTAAAAAAATGTTTTTGTAACCCTATTTCAATATAATTGGTTTCCTTTGTAATCTTGTATATTTTAATTTATGAGTTTAAAAATTTCTAAAAAACGGTCCATAAGATTTCACCAAACTGCCTAAGGAGTCCATGACAAACACAAAAAAGTACTTCATTCAACAGGTGATCCTCCTCACTTCCCTTACCCAAAATGATCATCTATAATCATACACTACCATGTGCAAGTTGCCTGAAGAGTATTTCATTAACCCAGTTAAGTTTTATACATCTGCTCTCTATCAGTCAAGTAGACAGTGTTGACTATTAGAAGGAATTGAATTTGATGAGTCCATGACTCAAGTTCAGCAAAAGCTTAATCCCTGATACTCAGAAATTCTTCCTTTTTCAGATGGGTTAGTAGACTCTAGCAATATGACACATTCTTCATCAAATACTTTAGAGAATGCTGTGCAGAAGAGAAAATAGACATAATTTGACTTGGTCAGAGGGCAGGATTTCAAACTTGGCTCAGCCCATGACTTCTCTCCTTTCCCACCTCCATTCCAATTGCCTCCTTACCATGGCGACATCTCCATATCTATAACCTCCCCCTGTAGCCTCCTCCTCAGATTTGTGAATTTTTCCTTGGAACCTCCATTTGAGGAAGTTCTAAGCCAGTAGTGATCATTTCCACCCTAATTCTCAGGAGTTTCCTACCTCTTCCCTTCCCTCCATAACTTCCCTTCACTTCTCAGATCCCTTTTATATGTTGTCTTCAAGCCCTATTAGAATATAATCTCCCTGGGAGCAGCGAGGTAGCCCAGAGGATAGAGAACCAAACCTGGAGGTGGGAGAACGGGATTCAGATATGGCCCCAGGCACTTCCTAGCTGTGTGACACTGGATCAGTCCCTTAACCTCAGTTGCCTAGCCCTTGCTGCTCATCTGCCTTGGGACTTAGTATTAACTCTAAGATAGAAGGTAAGAGTTTTTTTTAAAAAGAATATAAACTCCTTGAGGGTAGGAACTGCCTTTTTTCAACTTGTATTTGTATTTCCAGTGATTAGCAAATGCTTTATCTATCTAATACTAGGGCCAATAAAGATAAATTTTAGGAAGATCTCAGTTTAGTACAAGAGTGACCCTCCTAATATGCAGAGCTATCCCAAAATGGAATGGACTATTTCATAAATGCAAGTATTCAGATAGAGGATGTAAGACATGAAGAATATGGTCATTAATGTAGTCTTCAGAACTTTCTATGCCTATGGATGACCAGGAAGCCATATCAGCAAAACAGGAGCTGATCACCTACAACTTTGTCTCCTTTTAGGGAAAACCAGTGCCTGGGTCAGGAGGACGCAGGAAGGGTGGCCCTAACTCATGTTGTTAGGCAACAAGACGTCCTATCTCAGGAGGCCAAGAAAACCCGTCTGTATCTCGGAGCCCTAAAAATGTATACAGCACTAGGATTGAGCCACTAGGAGATGCGAGTTCCTCTGCTAGCAGTCAACCTGGATGCCCTAGTCATCTCTGGTACCAGGATGAAGGAACATATCTGTTCCCCACGATGGTGATTAAGTGAAAATGAGCATTAATTAACCTGAGACAACTTCAGATGCTGGAGGGATGGAATCAAGAAATACTCAAACTACAAAGAAATTTTCACTTGTTTTCTTTGTTTCAAGGCCCCAAAGAAGAAATGAGAATGGACCTCCCTCCACTACTTTGCAGATTTTGAGAACATGGCATATATTGTCGGACTTTTTGTGTTGATTGGTTTTAATGTCTATATTCTTTTTCTTTAAAAAAAGATCACTTTATGAGGAGAAGGGGTACTTGGGGAAATTTAGATGGTCTAAAAACAAAAGATATCACTAATAATTATTTTTAAAAAACATTCATTTGTGGGAGGCTTTTTTTAACCCTTACCTTCTACCCTAGAGACAATATTGTATATTGTTTCTAAGATAGAAGAGTGGGTAATGGCTAGGGAATGGAGATTAAGTGATTTGTCCAGGATCATACAACCTTTTTTTTTTTTATAACCAATTTGAACCCAGGACCTCCCGTGTCTAAGTCTGACTCTCAATCCACCTAGCAGCCCCCTACCTGTGGTTAATCCTAACTGCCCAGTAGAAAGTCTTTAATTGCAGATAGTGGTGGAAAGAATGACTGATACAGAATAATGAACAAGAGCATTATATATGGCCTAAAATCCACTGGTCTGTGGTCTGCACAAGCTAGGAAGGAGGCTGCATTCAAGTCAACACAAAATTGCCCTCTCTTTGTGGACAAAAGGTCGGAACGGTATCAAAGTGTTAGCAGAAGAATCTTGAATGGCAGAGACCTCTTTGGGAAGTGTAAATTGAAATATGATTGCATCATTACTAGGCCATCTGTGTGTTCAGATTGAAGAGAAAAAAACAAAACTCGAGTAAAAATACACAGAGTGTATTTCCTTGAAATGCCATCCTGAGTAGGCCAGACCCCGGAGACACGGCAATCTTCGGAGGGGAGAGAGGGCAACAAAATAGCATTTTCCTGTCTAAGGGTGGGGAGACCCATTTTATTCCCACGGGGACTTTGGAGGCCAGCAGCCCTGTCAGGTGACTAGATGAGAAACAAACCAATCCTCTCCACATCTGTATTTCTCCTTTTCTTCTCCCTCTCCATGCCTGCAGAGCTGTGTGGGCAGCACTCATGCTCTCATTGTGTGGTGTTCCCTAGCACACAATACAGGCTTTATTCAACATAAGCCTTTTGTCTCCTAGGAAGAGAAGGGCCACAGCAGAGAGTCAGATCAACAGCA
This sequence comes from Monodelphis domestica, assembly GCF_027887165.1. NCBI lineage: Eukaryota > Metazoa > Chordata > Mammalia > Didelphimorphia > Didelphidae > Monodelphis > Monodelphis domestica. The sequence continues at coordinate 199,612,984 of NC_077233.1, forward strand.
GTCACTGAGACACAAATGGAAATAAAGGTACAGCCCCAGGACTGGAAAGGACCCCCCGTTATCTGGCCCAACTCTTCCAATATTTCACATAAGAGAAAGCTAAGTACAACCGGAGGAGAGCTGTGACCTACCCAACATCCCACTTGAACTCTGCTCATCTTGCCGTCTTCTTTTGAAACTCTGGTGCCGTGTGGTACATGATTGGGAGTCAGTAGGATTATAGATCTCCAGCTGTCAAGGACCTCAGATACTTTCTAATCCACACTCCACATTTTACTCATAAAATGAGGCCTCGAGGGCTTAAAATGACTTGTCCTCGCTAACAAGGTAACAAAGGTCAGAGTCAGGATCTGAACCCAGGTCTTTTGACTCCAAAGCCACACCATAGGATTGAGTTCCTTTGGCTTGATCTGCTTATTTTGGAACCTTAGTCAAATCTCATTTCCCCTCTGCCTCACATGCTTCACCTCTAAAAGAGGTACTCTTTTAATTAATTGTCACCATGAAAAACATGGCCAACCTAGCCAAGTGACTGGAGGAAAGCCATTTTTCAGGCATAGAGTGGAAGGAGATAATCGAGCAGATTAGGAAAGCTGGGCTAAGACCCGATCTGATACATTCCTTCTCTCTAAGTGTAGGAAGGTTGTTCTGGGCAAGCGATTGATGGGGACCAGGGAGGAAGAAAGGAGTCTGAAAGCAGAAAGAGAAATAAAAGTTGAACGTTTATTTTTTTATTTTTAACAAAAAATTTTCAAGCACTTGTGAGATCTATATCAGAAAAAAACAACAATATAAAGCTAAATACTAAAAGATACTACCACTCTCAACAATATGTATGTATATATAAACACTAAACAAAAGCAGTGCTCTGACCTGTATTATCAAAAAACTGAAATGATTTCAGGCCAGATCCCTATCTGCTTTGTTTCATTTGGACTGCCTTGCCCGACTACCTTTATGTGAAGTCTATGTGTTTAAAACTCCCATTATAGAGGAAAAGGCGAGTTTTGCAGTGTTTTGTCATTGGGAGAAGCCATGTTTGCAAGTGACAGTCCTCCACTGTAAAGCTTCATCTCATAACAGCCATGAGTTTGCCTTTTCAGACGCTTGTTATTCAAGACATCGAGATTCTCCTCAACTGTATAAACTATTATAAATTAGGGCACTTTGGAAACCAAATTAACACTTTCAAGATACTAATATTAATGCACTATTACCATTATTAGAACCATTGTGAATGTGAAGAAGAAACCAGGGTAGTATGACTGGATTTGGGCAATCTATGGAAGGATATCAACCAAGACCAAGACCCATGCTAGTCATTTGGCCCCCATCTCTTTAGGGGGAGAGTAGCAGGAGGAAGAGTTGCTGCTGGGTCTTTTTTCCCTTCCCCCAAACCCTTGGAATTGCTCGAGGGGGATGGGGGGGCCGGTGGGATTCTTTGAGTAGGTGTGGGGAGAGTGGCTGCAGAAAGCCTTTCTTGCTCCCCTGCCCACCACCTCACAGGACGAGAAGAGGAAAGGACCGTTTCAGAGGATGCTCAACAATCTAGCAGGTCCTGTGATCAACCCCTGGACGCTGATTGACCCACCCGAGGGAAAATAGAACCATGTCCCTTCCAAACCCCAGATTTTCCAGTTGCGGATTTCAGTTCAGATGTTGCACATGTTACTGTGGCAGCATTTGATGACGTGCACAGTATTGCTGATTGTTCTCTTTGAATGGCATACCTCTCTGTTGGTAGTGCAGCCTTTTATGGAGAACCACTCTATGCCACCTGAAGAAATCAGAAGGAGAGATGTGTGTTTGGGGAGGGAAATGTTCCAGGAGAGATGTAACCTGTCCTAACACAGCTGCTTCAGAGTCCTGCCACAAGTGAAATCCCGTCACTTCAACTAGATCTCTGCCTTTATTTCCTTTTCCCTTCTAAAACCTCTCACTGATAATGATGACTACCATGATGATTGTATATGTTTTTAGAAGTTTTTAATGGGGTGGGGGAGCAGCTAGGTAGCTAAGTGGATTGAGAGCCAGACCCAGATATGGGAGATCTTGGGTTCAAATCTGACCTCAGACACTTCCTAGCTGTGTGACCCTGGACAAGTCATTTGACCCCCATTTCCTAGCCCTTACTGCTCTTCTGCCTTGGAACCAATACACAGTTTCAATTCTAAGATAGAAGGTGAGGGTTTTTAAAAAAAAAGAAAGACAATGTTGAACATGTGTTAACTGTCCCTGTGGCATATGGTCAGGGTCTTCTCAATCTGAGAGGAATAACATTTCCTCAAAGCAATACCATTGGTTTCTGAGAGGGGATGGGGGGAAAGACAGAGTGGGAACAAGGGGCAAAAAAAGAGGGAGAGAAGAGCTTTGGAGAGAACATTTTGATAGAGATCTAAAAAAAATTTTTTTTAAGAAATCAAATAGTGTTAGTGTCAGTGAAACTTTTTTTTAATACACAGAATATTCATGATAGCCTTGACCAACAAGACGGTGTTTATACTACCATGTTAAGTTTAATATGAACTTCTAGAAGAAATAGTTTATGCTTAATATTCAGTTTCATATCTGATTCTTTTTTTAAAACCCTTACTTTCTGTCTTAGAAACAGTATTAAGTATTGGTTCCAAGGCAGAAGAATGGTAGCAGCTAGGCAATGGGGGTTAAGTGACTTGCCCAGGGCAACTTAGCTTGAAAGTGTCTGGGGGTCACATTTGAACCCAGGTCCTCTTAGCTTTCTAGCCACTGAATAAACCACTTAACTGCCCCTCTCTTTTTCTTCATAAGTGAATGAATGAAACGTTTGTTGATGTATGTCAAGTTCAAGATAAAAGAATAGGAACATTTAGGGAAGAAGTGCAGGAAAGGAAGAAATGTAGGAAAATGATGAAAGCCCACATATTCCAATCAGGAGCCCTTAAATGGAAAAGGAACTAAAGGAAAGCCTCTGCTATACTCTGATTAAATCTTTTTGTGGAAAATATTAGGAAGAATATGGACAACTAGATAAAAAGAAAAGGCACACATGGGGGTTTACCTTTATGATGAGCTAGATGGGATCCATTCAAGAAAATACCTATCTCTTCTGCTCTTTGATAGTCCCACCCCATCCATTGGAAAAGAAAAATATGAAAGAAGTAATCCAGGCTAATGTGTTCTTAGGTGATGATTGCTTTAATTGTCGTGTCTTCTCAGGCTACTGCCATTTTGACAGAAAACTCTTGAGATATTTCATATTCTATTTTTTCATAAGAATATGGAACACTTCACAAATGTGCATCCTTGTGCAGGGGCCTTGCTAATTTTCTCTGAATCATTCCAGTTTTAGTGTATGTGCTGCCAAAACAAGCACTTGATAGAAAACTCTTGAAGACAGACGCTTCTTTAATCCAAACCCATTTTAAATGGCCGTATTTTCAGCCCCGTGGGAGAATAGAGAGGAAGTTTTCGGGGTTGGGATACCTTTCCCCTCTCCATCTAAGGAACCATACAGCCAGCACCTGAGCTAGAATCAGGAAATTATCCTTTGCTCTGGGGACCAGGTACAGTGCCAGACTTACCTTGCTCGTGGTACTCAAGTTTACAAAATTGACCAGGCTTGACGTAGCAGGTGCCAGCATCCAAAATGCAGCCATGAAAGGGGAGTGAGAGATTGCAATATTTACATATTGTACTCATGTTACCTGAGGATACAAGGAAGGGAGAAAAAAGAGAAAAGACAAAGGAAAAAAACAAAGACATTTATATGATTCTTAGTATTTGGGGAATTATTTTATAACAGACCCTCTTCCTCTTCAAAGTGCTACATGGTACATTATAGTTTTTTTCATTTAAATTTTTTTTCTTGAAAATTACAAAACCACCAACAAATATGAAAATGTCCATATATAAAGAAGGCCAGGAAAAGATTGTATAGGAAACCAAGATTCTATTAATACAGCTACTTTTTTAACATCCATTTCATTTAATGTGGTAGATAGTACCAACACTGACCAAAGTCCCCTGCTCTCTTCCATGTTTTTTTTAAAAAAATATTCAGAGACAGTCTTGTGCATTTGTTTGTTTTACTTCATTATGTTCAATGTTCCACAAATAACCTTCCCCCCAACCCAAATTAAAGCCCTCCTTTATAACAAATCATTAGTCCGGTGAAACAAATCTGGGTTTTATTAGTCATGTCTGAAAATGTCTCTGCTGTTTTAATTAAATTTGAACAAAAGAGTAATGTGAGGTAGATCTCTAAGCAAGATAACACTTATTCGCAGGGGCATGCTGCCTGTCAATAAATGGGTCAGTAGCTTACCTCCACTGGTACCAAAGACCCTGACGATCCCTCGGACAGCTAGCAATGTCCTTTCCTCTTTCCCGAGACTAAGGTGTGCTCTTTGTTGGAATCCAAGTGTAAGATAGTGGCCCAGACTTTTGGACATCCTTGAAGAATAGTTTGGTCATGTAAAGATATCATGCCCAAACGCCCTTCCTTTCTCACACATTCACCAAGCTTGAGCAGGAGAATTGGATTTCTACACTTAACCATGACAGAATACTATCGAGAAATAACAGGATGGTTTCAGAAAAGAGCTGGAAAGACCTTCATGGGCTGATGCAGAGTGAAATAAGCAGAGCCAGGAAAACATTGTACACAGTAACAGCAATGTTGTGGAATAATCAGCTGTGATAGTTAGTTATTCTCAGCAATATCCCAGACAATTCTGAGGGACTTAAGACAAAGAGTGCCATCCACCTCCAGAGATAGAACTGTTGGAGTCAGAATGCAGATGAAAGCATATGTTTTTTTTCAGTTGTTTGAGTTTATATTTTGGGGCTTTGGTTTTATAAGATTGTTCACTTATAAAAATGAATAATATGGAAATATGTTTTGCACAATAATACACATATAACCCAGATTGATTCTCCTGCCTGCACTGGGATGGGGGAAGGAAAGGAGGGAGGGAGGGAGGTAAGTTTGATCATATAACTTAAGAAAACTCGTGTGGAAATTTATTATAACATGTAATTGGTAAAAAATTAAAAATTAGTTTAAAAAATAAAAATAAACTTAAATCATGACAGACTAGCTGAAATCTGAACTAAGTTCAGAGACAAAGAACCATGACAAGCCATTACAGGACAAAAGTAATCAATTGTAAATAGGATCAATAAATAAATGATATAGGATCAGCCTTAATCTTCTCAGCCCTTACAGTCCTTCACCCCTCCACAAGAAGTAGGAGGTATGCTTCATTATTGTCTGGAGGCCTAAATGATCAGTGAATCCATCAGAGTTCTTAAGTCTTTCAAAGTTGTTTTCCTTTACAGCATTATGGTTCTTCTAATTCTGTTCACTTCACTCTGCGTCAATTCATACAAATCTGCTAAGGTTTCTTTAGTTGTCATCTGAAAAATCTTTTTTTGTGGTAAAGTAATATTCTATTACATTTGTATACTATAATCTGTTCAGCCATTCCCCAGTAGATGGATGACCACTCTGTTTCCACTTCTTTGCTACAACAAGTGCTGCTATAACCACTTTTGTGCATATGTGCCTTTACCTGTGTCTTTGATTTGAAGTTTATACCTAGTAGTGGTATTGTGGGAACAATGGGTCAGAGGAAAGGTATAGTTCCAAATTCCAAAACTTTTCAGAGTAGTTGGACCATTTCACAGCTCCACCAATAGTAAATTGGTATTTCTGTGTTCCCATAGATGCTCCAACAATTGCCCTCTTCTTTTTTTGTCATCTTTGCTTATCTGATGGGTATGAGGTGAACCTATAAATTGTTTTAGCTTATATTTCTCTTATTATTATTAGGCAGCTAAGTGGCACAGCAGATAGCTTGTTCAGGAAGACACAATTTCAAAGCTAGCCTTAAAGTAGCTGTGTGATCTTGGGCAAGTCACTTAATCTCTGTTTGCCTCAGTTTTCTCATCTATAAAATATGAATAATAATAGCACCTACCTCCCAGGGCTTCTGTGAAGATTAATTGAACTGTAAAATGCTTAGCATAGTACCTGGCACATACTAAGCACTATATAAGTATTAATTATTGGTAATTTAGAGTATTTTTCATATGGTTACTAAATAGCTTTTATGTCTTTCCTTGAGAGTTGCCTGTTCATATCCTTTGACTATTGAACTCTTAAGAAAATGACTCTTGTATTCTATATTTCTATCAATTTCTGATGTAATATGGATATTAGATTCTTATCAGAGAAATTTTATTTTAGGGTTTTTTCAGTTTTGCTATTTCTCTTCTATTTTTAATTGCATCAACTTTGTGTTTAGAACATTTCCATTTTATATAATCAAAAGTGTTTATTTTATCATCTTTTCCATTTCTGTTCCTTATTTGGTTGATAACTCCCTTATGCACACTGTTCTTTTTATTGATTTTTGACATGACCTTTTATATCTAGGTCATGCATCTGCTTAGAGCTTATGGTGGTATATAGTATAAGATGTTGATTTAAAAATAATTTCTCCAAGATTACTTTCCCATTTTCCCAGCACTTTTTGTCAGCTAGCAAGCTTAGTAGTTGGAGCCTTTGGGATTATCAAAACCGTACTACTGGTTCAATTGCTTCAGTATTTTTTGTAACTAATCTATTCTACTGATCAGCTTTTCCATTTTTTAACCAAAATAAATTGTTTTGATGATGAGTGCTTTGTAATAGCATAGTTTGATATTCAGCAGGTCGAGACTGTCTTCCTTCCCACTTTTTAAACATTATGCTCTTGAAATTCTTGACCTTATTTCCTCCAAAAATTTTTTGCTGTAATTTTGCCTAATACTTTAACTTTTGTAGTTTTGTAGTTTGATTGGTATGGCACTGCATCTACATTGACATGTCCTACTGTATGATATAAATTTTATATCATCATATCTTTTCATCTCACTGATCATGGTGATGGAATAGTTCTTGCTGCCACTTTTAAGCTCTCCCTCTGCCACCATCTTCCTTTGGGACTCACTCAATCATATTTACCACCTATTCAAAATCCTGGTAATATCAACCAATTCCTAGAAAATTCCCTCTTCCTTCCTCAATAAATATAATGCCTGGATCATCATCTTTCTCTTCTTCCTATCTCTTGCCCTAATATTAGGAGGCTTCAACACATATATTCATACTCTCAAATACTCTAACCTCCCAGTTCCTTAGTTTATTTCTCATGACCTCCACCCCACCTCAGCTATATAAGTAGATTGTTATACCATTCATCCTGTCATAACCCTTAAATGTTCCACTTTAATGTTCATGAATTCCAAAATTTCCATAATCTAATCATACATTGTTGTCATTCCACCTCTGCCTTGATCCTTCCAACCCTGCTCTTCATCTTCACCATGACCTCCAATCCCAGGCCATCACCCCTGCACAGGCTATATACTATTCTTCCTCTCCATCCTGAGCCTTAGGTGAACTAGATCCGATAAGATAATGTCTTTTCTGTGCTCTGTAAACCTAAATTTTACAGACGTCAATTGGTTCTGCCAAGACTCTGCAAGAACCTCCTAAAAAGTGTTTCTGCCTATATTCTTTCTCTTTTCAATCAGTCCTTCACACTGTTTCCCACATAATCTTTCTTATGGAGAGATCTGGTCATTCTCTGTTCAGAAATATTTTGTGGCTCTCCACTGCCTACAGAGCAAAATTCAAATTCCAATGTGTGGCCTTCATTCAATGTATTCATTCAACTCAGTTCAGTTAATAATGTGATGCCGCCCCACTTTTCTAGACTAATTATAAATTACTCCTCTCTAAGCACTCTGTGCCCTAGTCCAACTGGTCTGATCTACTGAAATCTAATTCCTATTGGAAAGCCCATTTCAAGTGCTACCTCTCCCATGAATCCTTGATCCATCTGGTGAATAATGAATTTCCCCTAGGTGGGATGTCCTCCAGGAACCCAGTGGTTTCTGCTCTCTTTATCTCCTGCCACCCTCTCAACGAGGAAGGGATAGGAAAGATTTTTTTCTTAGAGATACCAGTGAGCTGGCAGGTAGGTTTTGTGATGAAAGTCAAGGAGCTAAAATCACATGTCTCACCACCATATTTTTCCTTTTGTTCTTGGAAATAAACGCCAGGGACTGACGACAAGTGCCAATTTATTGATGAAGTTGCTTCCCCTGAAGGAACGTATTTTCTTTCAAAATTATTTCTTCTAGAATCAAGAGCCTGCCTAGGCAGACATACCAAGTGTCCCTCCAGGCTTCCTGCCCCCTTCATTTTCTTTCTTTATATGAACATAGGTTTGGCCTCACTCCTATTTTAATAACCTTAACCCAACCCTAATAAGTGTTTAGTGATTATAATTGGGAAAAGAGGAAGGCTAGTCATGGTAATCAGAATAGATGACAGATGGGTTTGTGAAGAGCTCTCTTGGTATCTCAGAGCCATAAAAAAAGCAAGAGGAGAAGCCTCCAGTGATTTCACTAGATCCTCTGCGGATCATTTACTGATGGCAAGTCTCAGGGGGAAATTATACAGAATGAAAGGGTATAGAAAGGCTATTATCTTTATCTTCAGAAGTCATTCTTACACTTACGAAACAACATGTCCTGAGTATGAAAGTGTATTTAATGACATTTTCTTGTCCTTAACTCTCCCTACTTCTCCCTGCCATTTGACATCATAGAATGCATCCTACAATCTCTCCTGTAATAAATGTATCACCGAAATGCATCCTGTTCTTAATCAGAGATTATACTCTAAATGGGAGTTCCCTGTTAACACTCATCCCATTTAGAGGAGGTTTGTTACACCCTTTGAAAGCAAATAAAGAAATCTTGAAATAAAATCTGAAATTTTACCGCGTTTGGAAAACAAAGCTGAAGAAAAGTGGATACATATTCTACCTGCCTCACAGTCATTTGAAATTATTAGTAGAATTACTCAAATGCTCCACAAATTCCCTGTTTAATGCTTTATTTCACTTACCTACTAGAAGGCAGAGCAGAATAATGATTGTAACAGAAATTATCCTTCCCATCCTTGTCTCTGAAACCTGTCAGGGGGGAAAAAAACCAAACATGACAAATAAGACTCCATCCTGCAGAGAAGTCAAAATGAAGTCATTTTGACAATTTTTTCTTAAAATAGTTTGTTTTCAAATGGAAATAGACCACATTATACTTTTCTGCTTCATCCTCCATAAAGGCAGCCCTTTTTTGTTTGTTTTAGAGAGAAAACCCAAATAAAGTCAATTGAAGAAAAAAGATTAGGTCTCCTTGTTAACAAGCTACCTTAAAATTGTAGTTTGTTGAACGATCAAAAAATATTTAAATGCAGGGAAAGCATTGACAAGGGGCTTCATAAAGAACCCATTTCAGTCACTCTTGCCATAGCTTGTCTCTGCAGCAAGCCTCAAGAGGGCTGTTCTGCAGGTCATTTGGCGTTTAGGTTTCTTTAAAAAAATGAAAATGAATGAAACCTCCCTTATAAGAAAGTCTGTTTAAAAAAAAAGGCAAGGTCAGTCTTGGGGCTGTTGAATTCCAAACTGTTTCTTTTTTAAACAGTGAAATTCCACCTCAACCAACTGACAAGGGAACTCAATAAAATAACAACCTATATATTTAAATAGCAACTTCAAATTTTGTAACAAACACAGCTTTGCAAGTTACTTTTTTTAATAATGAAATTTTACCTGTATGTATCTCATATAGCAGAGGCATTGGACTTCTAAAATGTGATAGTTATACTTTAACTAGCAATTAAATATAATGTATTAAGAAGCTGTTGTCAAAACTCCCTCCAACCATGCAGATCACACCCTACCTGTCACTTACAGTCTTAAGAGAGTGGCCTGAAACTCAGAAAGGTTACATTCCACACAGAAGGATTATAGGATATGATTTAGAGTTAGATGGCTTGGAGGCCAATGAATTCAACCCAACTCATTTTGCCCATGAGTAAATTACCCAGAAACAAATAGCTAGTAAGTATGGGAGGTAAGATTTAAATCCAGGTCTTCCTGTCTTCACTCTGGTCCCCAATATCCATTACATCCGTCCCCACCCAAACAGATTGTATAATCAGTCACTGACTTGAAAGTAAATACTAAACAGCACAGTTGACTTTTCCATGACCACATACCTAGTACATATTAGAGGCAAGATTTAAACTCGGTTCTTTTTTACCCCCAATCCAACACTCCAACCATTCACTACACACACCAACTCTTTGAAGCGAATATATCAAATAAAATATATGTAGTATGATTCAACTAATTGAAGTAATTACAAAGCCTTTTAGTCCAGGTGTTAATATGGTTGAAAAAATACTGACTTGCAAAGTTATTTTAATCACATGGTTCTAACATGATACTTTCTGTAATAAAAATTAAATGTATATGTCAATTTAAGTTTGCAGAGTACTTTATAGACAATATCTCATTTGATTCCCATAAAAATCAAAAGAAATTCATATAGGCATTATAATCCTCATTTTACAGATAAGAAAATTGAGATTTAGAGAGTTTGATTGACCAACCCTATAGCCACACTGCAAATATTAAAGGTCTGATTTTGACCAAGGTCTTTTTTATTTTAAGACTAGCTCTTAGAATCCATGCCTTCCTATCTATATTTATCAACATGTAAAACAATTAATTTTTAGTTTACAAGAGAAGTTTTAATATTCTATACCATAGGAGGGAGAATTCAGTCCTGACCACAAAATAACATGACTCATTCTACAGGCTGTTCCAAACCTCTAAGGGCAATTTTAAGCTATGACAGTAAGGCTTTTGGAACATCCTATATGTATAATGAAGTTTTTACTTTTCTTTATTTCTTTTCTTAATGGAAATTGAGGGTGGAAGAGAAAATAAATATTTGACAACTGAAGAAAATTAACTCAAGAAAAAAAAGGAAGATGACTTCTTCACTGATTTAGAAAAAACCATAACAAAGTTCATTTGGAAGAACAAAAGATCAAGGATATCCAGGGAAATAATGAAAAAAAACACATATGATGGGGGCCTTGCAGTCCCTGACCTAAAACTATATTACAAAGCAGCAGTCATCAAAACAATTTGGTACTGGCTAAGAAACAGAAAGGAAGATCAGTGGAATAGACTGGGGGAAAGCGACCTCAGCAAGACAGTATACGATAAACCCAAAGATCCCAGCTTTTGGGACAAAAATCCACTATTCGATAAAAACTGCTGGGAAAATTGGAAGACAGTGTGGGAGAGACTAGGAATAGATCAACACCTCACACCCTACACCAAGATAAATTCAAAATGGGTGAGTGACTTAAACATAAAGAAGGAAACCATAAGTAAATTGGGTAAACACAGAATAGTATACATGTCAGACCTTTGGGAGGGGAAAGGCTTTAAAACCAAGCAAGATATAGAAAGAATCACAAAATGTAAAATAAATAATTTTGACTACATCAAACTAAAAAGCTTTTGTACAAACAAAACCAATGTAACTAAAATCAGAAGGGAAACAACAAATTGGGAAAAAATCTTCATAGAAACCTCTGACAAAGGTTTAATTACTCATATTTATAAAGAGCTAAATCAATTGTACAAAAAATCAAGCCATTCTCCAATTGATAAATGGGCAAGGGAAATGGATAGGCAGTTCTCAGATAAAGAAATCAAAACTATTAACAAGCACATGAAGAAGTGTTCTACATCTCTTATAATCAGAGAGATGCAAATCAAAACAACTCTGAGGTATCACCTCACACCTAGCAGATTGGCTAACATAACAGCAAAGGAAAGTAATGAATGCTGGAGGGGATGTGGCAAAATAGGGACATTAATTCATTGCTGGTGGAGCTGTGAACTGATCCAACCATTCTGGAGGGCAATTTGGAACTATGCCCAAAGGGTGCTAAAAGAATATCTACCCTTTGACCCAGCCATAGCACTGCTGGGTCTGTACCCCAAAGAGATAATGGACACAAAGACTTGTACAAAAATATTCATAGCCGCGCTCTTTGTGGTGGCCCAAAACTGGAAAACGAGGGGATGCCCATCAATTGGGGAATGGCTGAACAAACTGTGGTATATGTTGGTGATGGAATACTGTTGTGCTCAAAGGAATAATAAAGTGGAGAAGTTCCATGGAGACTGGAACAACCTCCAGGAAGTGATGCAGAGCGAGAGGAGCAGAACCAGGAGAACATTGTACACAGAGACAAACACACTGTGGTATCATCGAACGTAATGGACTTCTCCATTAGTGGCGGTGTAATGTCCCTGAACAACTTGCAGGGACCCAGGAGAAAAAAACACCATTCATAAGCAAAGGATAAACTATGGGAGTGGAAACACCGAGAAAAAGCAACTGCCTGAATACAGAGGTTGAGGGGACATGACAGAGGATAGACTCTAAATGAACACTCTAATGCAAATACTATCAACAAAGCAATGGGTTCAAATCAAGAAAACATCTAATGCCCAGTGGACTTACGCGTCGGCTATGGGGGGTGGGGGGGGGGAGGAAAAGAAAATGATCTATGTCTTTAACGAATAATGCTTGGAAATGATCAAATAAAATATATTTAAAAAAAAAAGAAAGAAAGAAAGGAAGATGGAGAAGCAAAATAATGTGAAAGAACCTGTCAAAATTTATTTTTTCCAATGAGTATTGTCCACTTTGAACTCCACACTGTTTGCTTTGATACTACCATTGTTCAGACAGACCCTTTTTGACATCCTTTGTTTGGAGAATGGTCTGGACCTTGCAACACATTCCTCTGAATAATTTCACTGGTGTTGAAGGTGAAGTCGCTTTCCAAATGAAGCAAAAGATATTCAGAACCAAGTCGTCCAAGAAAAAATGGGTTGATCAAACTGAGACCCAAAAAAAAGCAAAAGAAAGTGTGATTATTAAGAAATTAGATTGATTTTCTTATACTGCCCCTCTTTGGTCCTGACTGTGCAGAAATACAATTGTAGTCAGGAGGACCAATGATGAGACAAGTGTTCAAAATGACCCCAAGTATCCAAAGTCAATATGTAGACTTTTTATATGATGAGTGAAATGCCTTAGATAACAGAACTATTAACTTCTTCTTTTTACCATTTGTGGAATCAATTGTAGCATGATATGTTGAATATAATTATATATTTTAATATCGTATGATACCTAATAACTATTATAGATGTAATATATTTTAAGTAACAGTAATAGTAATAGTATTCTATTGCATAGCTCTAATGGGTACCACATTTCTTTAAAAATTAAGATGCCCTCTTGTCAGGGGTTCTTAACCTAGGGTCCATGGATATATTGCAGGAAGTTCATGAATTTAAATGGAAAAATGCATCCTTATTTTCATTTATCCCTAATTGAATTTCATGTTTCCTTTACTATTTTAAAATTATTTTCTGAGAAGGGGCCTATAAGCTTCATTAGACAGGCAAAGAGTACTAACACAAAAAAAGTCAAGAACCCCTGAATGAAGCTTGACTTCTCAAGGGTCACACTTTAGCTTCTTCACTTACATCCCTTCTCTTAACCCTTTCATTCAAGTGTTCTCTCCAACAGAAGCCCAAAGACAGATGAGACAAAAGGACCTGACACTGATGTCACACTTTTCTTCTAAGACTTCTAGACTCTCAACTAAATTTTCATATGATTGTGGATCATCTCTTTTCATTTCACAAGTCATTTTCACTACTTTCATATGTACCATCTCTTCTATTCTTGTGTCCTATAAGACAAAGAATTTCATATATATTCATCTTTCTTATCTTTTAATGCTTTCTGAAATCATGGTAGGTTCAAGCCATTACCCATTTCTGGAAAGATCCATCTAATTCAATCCGATGCTAGTCAGAATATATGTCAGTTGATTATCAATCCATATTTGTCATTGAAGATCATACATGTAGCCAAGGGACTTGTCATTGATAACCCACTTCAAAGCCAAGAATTCCAATTATGCATAAGCCCCAGTTCATGCATGTCAATCCCCCACTGGGCCAGCAAATGATCTTGAGTTCATATATGAATAAATTTTACTGATAGTAATATTTAGAAAAGGAGGCAGTGTGGTGAAGTGAGATGTCCTCAGAGTCAGGAAGAGCTGAAATTTAATTCCACTTGTAAAACATACTCTGAGTATGTGACATTGGATATATCACTTAACCACTCATTGCCCTAGTCCACTCTATAAGTATCAATTAAATACAAGGTATCAATCTTTATTGGTAGAGGGACTTTCCTCACTGAAAATTCCCCAAAGCAATGAAATAATAGGCCTATTCTCTATCCCAACACCCCCACCAAACAATTAGGAGGATATAAGTCTTATCCAGAAAACAAAAGTATAGGACCACATTCCATCCATCATCCCAAACAATAATTGGTCAGGCATGAGTATCAATAAATCTGATCTCAGCCTGATTATTTGATTTCCTCTCCTGATATCACCTTATGTAGAATATCTTCCTTGGAGACAGGAACTATTTAGTGTTGCAAAGGGCCTTCATGTCTAGGAAGATGAAGGAGCAAGAGCTACAGGAAACTGCTTTGTGGAAAATTGGCAGCTTGATCAGAAAAGCAAAACTCAGGAAATAAGTACGTTACTAACAGTCACTGGAGTTCGTGACAATCACTGCCTTTCGCTGTGACCATGACGTGATCATAACATTCATATGAAAACTAAACATGAGAAGAAGAGAATATTATCTGAAGTTTCTAGTTATTAGTCTTTACTTTTTGAAGAGGACAAATGACATGAAAGAATGATGCTTCTCAAGGGAATTGGATTTAAGTGAAGCTGAATTACACAAAGTCATTAGCCTCATTCTTTTTTCTAGAGCCATGGAGTAGAAGTGCAGTGGCAAGGCAGAAGTCAGGATAACTGGCGATGGCCAGGGATGCCGTGAATGACCATGGTATCTCTGGGCTCTGACCAAGCTCTAAGTGGTCCACAGTGCCTGCCTCAGCTGTTTTCATGGCCATTGGGAAGTCTTCACATCCTTGGAGTTTGACGTCTGTTGGTTCCCCTCAATCTGGTTTAGCCCCTCCACTTAGACATTAGCCATTGTACATGTTACAGCTTCTTGGAGTCACCGGTGAGAACTGGATGAAAGGTGGACACCAAACATGGATGAGCAGCCCTAAAAAGGGCTCAGTAAGCCACAAGTTCTAGTCCTCCTCAGCACCTCCATATACGCCAAGTTTCTTCTAAGAATGCACTGAAAACACTGGAAACGACAATATTATGACGAGGCAAACCATTTGGTACCTGAGGTTTGTCCAAGTTCTGTTTCAGGTTACTTATCTTTTATTTATGCCGATATGGATTATTCATGAAAAGCTTTATGAATATGTGGGATATACTGCCACCTGTGTGGTGTACATTAAACACCTTTGCAACAGTCAATTCCTTTAGTATTTACTTTAAGGATCATAGACCTGGAGCAGGAAGTGGCCTGAAAGGCCATCTAGTCCAAGCCTTCATTTTACCGATGAGGAAGCCAAGGCCTGTCAAGCTTAAGTGACTTGTGTAATATTTATCAGATTGGTAGGGGGCAGAATCAGTATTTGAACCCAGGTTCTCTGACTCCACAGTATGATGCTATCTAGTCCATGATTCTGTTGATATGGGTACTCCACGCACTGACGCAGATCAATATCTTTGTCTTCGTTAGATAGTCTTTGTTTCTGGGCCCCTCTTCCTCAGCCCCCTAAAAATCATTATTTGTTTAAATACACATTTCATAGGATTGTAGATTTAGAGCTAAAGTAACTTTAGAGATAATTTAACCAAGGAGAAACTTAAGGCAAGACTTTACCCAGTGTCATGCGAGGAGTAAATAGCAAAGCCTGGATATGAACCCAGATATTTTGCCTCTGAAAGAAGGAGGTGAAGTGAAAGCAAAGGTGATAGACTTGAAAAAGAGGGAGGGACCAGCAAGTGTATCACAGGGAAGTTCACCTCAAGCTCAGCTTTAGGAGGAATGAGGTAGAAGGATCACAGGATAATAGATGTAGAACCAGAGCTCCCAGAAGCAATTACAGGCCTGACCCAATTCGTTCTAGTCCGGTGCTTCAGGTTCTGAATTTGAAACAAATAAGAAAGTTGAAGACTGTCTAATAGCTAACAAAAAGAGATCTGCTTCTCCATATCGGGAAAATGATATTTAGCAGAGATGCATCATTTCTCTGCTTCCACATTAGTCATGCTAGTTTGCTGGTTAGAATTCTGACTCTTCGTGTATTGAATTTTTGTATTTAAGCCAACAAGATGCTATGTCAATAGTCCAAGCTTTAGTCCCTGGAGTTATTTAAGTCTCAAAAATGCTTTTAATTTCTGTGTAACCTACATGGTACATATTGCTCGTGCCAAAGAAGCCCACTGGTCTGCTCCCCTCATTTTACAGGAAAGATTGCTGTGATCCAAAGTGTAAGTGACTTGCCCATTGTCAAGCAATTCTCTGTCTCTGTCTCTTTCTCTGTCTCTGTCTACCTGTCAGTCAGTCTGTCTGTCTGTCAGTCAGTCTGTCTGTCTGTCTGCCTCTCTTTTTCTCTTTCTTTCTCTCCCTCCATCTCTCTCTTCCTTTACCACCACCTGCTTTCTCTCAACACTGGGGCACTGGAGGCCAAAGGTACAAGTCCACTCAAGGTATTCAAAGCAGGATATTATGAAGGATTAACCAAATTTACACTGCACCCTATTTCCTTTGACTCATCTAGAATATGGCAGGGTATATTTTGTATAGTCAGGATTGTCAACTATTCATATTTTTGAAGTTTACAATCCATGAATTAGGTGTACCTACTTCATGCTTTTAGATGAAAAGAGGAATGGTTCATAAAGCAAAAGGCATTTAGAAACAGCTCCCAGAAAATGTTCTCAGTAGCAGAAAAAATGCCTTTTTGGGTTCTATAAACCCAGGAATCTTCCTTATCTCAAATAAGAAAATGACTACATGAATAAAAATGTAGTGTATCTGCCATTATCAGTACCTAGATTCACATACTGTAGCATGGTGATAGTGAGTCACATTTTGGCTGCTCTCTCCTTCCTTCCCCCCATACTTTCCAGCAGATATGGTGATGCTGGAAAATGTTTAAGTGTTTAATCTTCATTTTTTTGTTGGAAGGATCAAAGCATGGCTAAATCTAGTCTATAATACTCCTCAGCAGAGGGAAGATCATCCTTCTACTCTTCTTTTGACACTGAAGGATGAATAAAAATGATTTTAGAACTACAATAATATTGTTGATGATTTTCAAGGTTGGATTCCAGATTTAGAAAATCCTTTTCTATTCCAGGCTTTTAGAAATCTGCTGTTTAGAAGTCATTGGGAGGGAATAGCTAGATGGCTCAGTAGATTGCGAGACAGACCTAGAGATAGAAGGTCTGTGGCTTCAAATCTGACCTTAGATACTTCCTTAGCTGTGTGACCCTGGGCAAGTCACTTAACCCTAATTGCCTACCCCTTGCTGCTCCTCAGCCTTAGAACTAATACACAGTATTGATTCTAAGACAGAAGGTAAGGGTTAAAAAAAGGCTTTGGGCCACTCTCAAGCCTTGTGTGTTGATTTGATTTTTGTTAGTCAAGCCAGAAATTCCCAACATCTCAATTCAATTCAATTCAATTTGATTTGATTTAATTCAACAAATATTCATTAGAAATCTACTATGTACAAGGCCCTCTACTAGTAGAAAAGGGAGAAACTGCTCTAGAAACAGTAATCAAATCAACACTATCATTGCTTCTGAAAATGATACAAACAAATCAACTTCTCCCATACCTTCACTAGACATTCCTATGACTCCCCAGTCAAAAATTGCCCTTCCTGGTCACTGTTCCCTTTCAGGTATTACCTCCTCCTTATTGTTAAGTAGTGTCTGACTCTGTGCCTATTTGGGGTTTTCTTGTCAAAAATAATGGATTGGTTTGCCATTGCCTTCTCTAGCTCACTATACAGATGAGGAAAAAGAGGCAAATGGGATTAAGAAACTTGCCCAGGGTCACACAGCTAGTAAATATCTCAGTGATTTGAACTCAAGAAAATGAGACTTCCTGATTCCAAGCCCACTGCTCTAACTACTGCACTACCTAGCTTCTCCTGTTAGAATGCAAATTCTTTGAGTGCAGGGACTGTCTCTTTTTTGGATTTGTTTCTCTGGTGCTTAACACGTTACCTAGAACATAGATGATGCTTTGTAAATGCTTTTTTTACTCAATCATATACTACATGAGTCTTTTCCTGTTCCCCCCATGCTAGTATCTCCCCCATCAAAATTATCTTGTATTTCCTTATATGTAATTCCATGAATGTCTTGGTGGAGAGCAAAGTAAGATGGGCTGATGGTGGAAAACTGGCTCCTCCTCCCAACCAGTAGAAGAGCAAGAATAGAATGCACTTAGTTGAGGACTTACCCACGAGGGGTCAGCTGAGGTCTTTTCTGAGCCACCCTCCTCCTTTCAGGATGAAGACATGTAGCCTCAGGGGTTACAGACCATGGTCTCCTTCCCTTCATTCCTGGAGCTGGGTTTGTAAATTTAATCTGCTAAACCCCTTCACAATAATCATTCACTCCAGATTCACATAAAATTCTCTGGCGGCTCTTTGAAGTGTTCACTGGATTATTTTAAAAATACAAAATAAGCTAACATAATTGGTTGACTTCCTAGACTAGGCTCCTTTCCTTGTTAGAGCCTGGAATCTCTCCCCAAAACCAGGAAGAAAAGTTCCTAGTCATTCATTTTCGTTCAAAGAACCAAAGACCACAACCAGAATAGGAAACAATGCTGCCTGGATCAACCACAGATGTTTAATGTTAAAAGAAATCTGGGTAAGAACGCCAAAACAATTAGGTCACAGCAAAAGAACAAGCCATACTGAAGGCACATTGAAGTAGGGTAGGGGAAGGGGAGATACTGTCATGATTTTCCTTTCTCTACTCCAGTCCCCAACTTTCTTCCTCCCAGGACTCATGACTGTCCCTCCATTCTGGGCAGCACTTAGTCCCTATTGTTCCTGGCTGGCAGGGGTGGGATGGGGCAGGGAGCAAGAAGAACCCAGTCATCACTGCTATTTCCACTCGTGCTGCCTCCCCACAATACTTCTTCCCATTGCTCAGCTCCCTCTTCATTTAAGCTTTTCTCACAGTTTTGCAACATTTCCTGGTAGAAGGAAGTCTTCATTAGTTCCATTAAGTCCTTGAACTATATCTACCAGGACACTGAGCTAATGTTAAAACTATTTGCCTCATTCACAAGGGTAGTCTGTAAAACATATTCAAAAACTACATACATTCATGTCCATGGTATTTCCCTAGGTAGAATGTAAGCTCCTGGATGACAAAGGCCATTTTGGCTTTTGTATCCCTAGTGACAAGTTCAGTCCCTGATTTAATACTTGTTGATTAATTGATTCTTAGAGGAGGTGGCACCTGAACTGTGTCTTTAAAAAGATTCTAAGATGCAAAGAAAGAGAAGGAAAGCATTGGGCGGTGGGAATCTAGGTAAGGACACAATAAAAAACTCTAACATTTCTATTTGTTGCTTAACTTAGAGAGCCCTTCATTAGTATTTCAATAGTGTTGTATATTTTTATAGTATTCAATTGAATATATGGGAATTTTAAAAGCAGGAGGGAGGATGACAAAATGAACAATTTGTCATTTTGCAAGCACCCACATAAAACAGTGGTCAAGACTTTCCAATCTCGAATCATCCTGGCCAAGACAATAACTTATTGAAGAGCATAGATTCCCAATCATCTCTGCTCCCATAAATTATGCCTAATAGTAGTATGATTATAAGAAAAGAAGTCTCTTCCCTTCCCTCCCCTATCTCTTCTTGTTCAGTTGTATTGGACTCTTTGTGACCCGTTTAGGTTTTTATTGGCAAAGATTCTGACTGAATGGTTTGCCATTTCCTTTTCCAGCTCATTTTACAGATGAGGAAACGGAGGCAAACAGGGTTAAGTGACAGAGTCACACAATTAATGTGTCTGAAGCTAGATTTGAAGTCAAGAAGATGAATCTTCTTGACTCCAGGCCCAGCGATCTATCTACTGTATCACTGACAGAAGCTATCTTGTTATCACACCCAAACTAGAAGTAGAAAGGAGTCTTATGGGCCCACTCCCACTATTAGTTGGCATGGGAGTTTAGTGCTGCTCTTCTTGTGATGGCCCCTTATTGAGCTCCTTACTCCTAGAGGTTCACTATATTGGTGCCAGATTTAGTGCAAACTCCCAATTGGCTTATTTAACTACAACTCCAAACTCCCGAGCTCAAATGATGCAAAAGCTTTAACTTCCCTGGTAGCAGAGATTACAGGGATGTACCGCCAGCCTAGACAAAGAGATTGAGATCATTTTTTAAGTACACTTTGACTTTTTTTTTTGTTTTATTTCATTTTGCATTGAATACTTTAGAAGTAACAGTATAATGTATAGCCCATTCGTTTTTTTCCCTAATTTTTTATCTATTTATCTAACTAATATCAGGTCAAACCCATAAAACTTCAAGGTTTATTTCATCTCCCTACTGGTTGTCATGATTTATTCTGATATGATTTGACTGAACATAAAATTCCCATTTTGGAAGGTCATTTTAATAAAAGATATTGTCAATCTCTTCTCATGGGGGAAAGGGGAAAAAGTGCCTGTGAGAGCTTCCCCTGGGCACATTCTTTGAGGACAATGAGATGAACAACCCATTTTGTTGTTGTGAATCTTAAAATTGCTCAGACTATACCTTCGAAGATTTGGTTAAGCTATTTCCCTATTGTAACAATATAGGTACTTGGTCAGGAATGTATTGAGAACTTTAAAATTACCTCACCCTGCTCAGACAGTGCCTTAGGGGAAGATAAAGTTGTAAACTCCTGATGGAACAATGAAAAAGTCCCTAACTCATACTTATAGTAAAGCTAGAACCTTAAGCTAGGTCTATTTTTAGATCTAATACAAAAGGATACTAAGTACCTATAAAGGCTAAATTAATAACTGAAAGGTCAAGCAACTTACAAAGGGCAAGCTTAGCAAAGAGATGTGAAATACTCAGAAGATATAATCTAATCAGAGAAGGTGATAACAAAAGAAGATGTGAACTAAGAATAGTCAGTCCTGGGGAAAATGTCTACTGTGATTGGTAGATGTGAAAATTTAGGGGAGGTGACACAAGAGAAAATTTCTTTAAAAAGAAGGAGAGTTTGAAATTGAGTGAGTTGGAGTTCGGACTAGTTGGAGTTCGTAGTTCAGTTTGGGAGTTTGCCATGGAGGTTGGAGTTTGGAGTTAGTTTGGAGGAGCTGGGTCTCTGAACTGAGTTCAGGAGTTGAGGATTTCAGTGAAGGAGTTTTGCTTTAGGACGATCTTGTGGTGAGTGATAAAAGACTGACTAGTCTCTCTTAAGGCTCAGGCCTAGGCCATTTGGCCCTTCCTACTATTTTTCTCTCTTCTCTCTCTCTCTTCCCTTAATTCCTTCATTAGTATTAATTAAAATCTCCACAAAACCCAGCTGACTTGGGTATTTTCATATTTGGGATTTTTCCCATGGCGACCACTTATTTTTTATTTAAATCAAGACACTAAAAATTATCTTTACAGTTTTGGCAATTCACAGTCTTGAAACCCACATTTTCGTGGTCACATTGTTCTTCTTTGCACATGGTCTTATTTGGTGTAAAGTTTAAAATAAACAGACATATAAATAATAACAATAATTAGTCATTAATTTTTAAATAATACTAAGTAATTAACAAAAGAGATTGGATAGTTAGCAAGCCCCATCATTCTGAGTTCTAAGACTAACCTATCAAAATATAGCTGGCCACTAGATTCAGTCTTTACTGGTGTGAAGTGTGAATCAGACTTTCTTTTGGTACCCCTACTTAGTACTTCACCAGACACTAAGTAAAGGAGTTCTCAAGTCACTTGCTAAAATGAGTGATAACTCCAGAACCCAACAAGTAAGAGATTTCACAAGTTCATAGCCCCAGAAACTCATTCAGTCAGTAACTTGTGAATCCTTTTGATAGGAGTTTACACCTTCAGAGGATGAGGAGTGTATCCCATAGACGAGCCCCGCTGGGCAATGCTAGCTAGGCAAATTGGAAGCTGTGATTGGCCCCTGTGAAAAGGGGAAGGGAAAAAAAAAGGACTATAAAAGTCCTGATCTTCTTTGGCTAGAGAGTCGTCTTCAGCTTGAGTCTTCGAGTTATCTTTGGCTTGAATCTTTAGCTTGGAACTTCACCTGCCTCTTGGAGGTGACTCTGGACTTGGACCTCAGCTTTGACTTGGGACCTTGGTTCTTAGACTTCATCTTGGGTGAATGAGTAGATGGATTTCCTTTCCTGGCTTCTGAAGAGATGAGTTCTAGAGAGGCCTTCCCCTCTTGGAGGAGACCATGTAGGTGGAATACCAGGTCCTTTGGTTGAGGGTGAACAAGCCTTGATAGGCTAGACATCTTCTTTAACCTTTTTTATATTCCTCTACTTTCACTCTTCCCACTTTTTTTGTAAATAAAGCTACTAAAAGTCATTTTGGCTTGAGCTATAATATTTTTAAATAAGTGACCACAATATTAATTTAGAATTCTCACCTATTTAGTCAAACTCTTCATTTAGTTCCTTACTCTGTTAAACAGAGGATTTTGATGTCTCCCCTAGCTAGCACCTGAAAACCAAGAGGGACTGTGTTTATACTTGAAAAGATATGTGCTCCTTCCCTTCATGTTGAAGGAAGGATGTGCCCCAGTCTTAGAAGAGACAAGCAATATGTTCTGGGTAAACTTGGATCTTCTGCCTAGAGACCAAGAAAGAAGAGGATGGAAGAATGCCTGCCTCCATGGCTATGTCATGGAAAGGAGTTTGTAAGGGGGAAAAAGCAGAGAAGAATCAGAAAGAAAAAAAACACGCAATTATTAAGCACCTACTATCTTCAGGCATTGTGCTCAAATGCTTGCTAGCTATCTCATTTCAACCTCGCCACAACCCTGTCAGGGAGGTGATATTTTGATCCTCATTTGACAGATAAAGTGACTGAGGCAGATGGAGATTAGATGATCTGCCAGAAGGTTAGACAGTGAGTATGTAGCCAGTGTTACCTCAGGAGAAATACTGTAGCTGCTCCTTGATAGTTGGGAACAGCAAGAGCGAAATGCCTGCCTCCTCATTTCCTACTTGGTCCTGGCTTTCTTACTGAGATCTATTTTACATTTCTTGTTTCCTTTAAAAAAAGAAGTGTTGACTTTCTATATTGGCCAAGTGTTGAAGATGGGGGGAAAGCAGTTTCTCTAAAATAGTGTTCACTGTATGCATGTGTGTCCTTGGGGGGAAAGTAGGCACCATGAAGTATGGGTTAGGCTTGGCTATCCACATAGAGGGAAGGAAATTCTCTTTCTGAATTGCTGGATTACCAGTTTAGGGCTCAAAACAAGCCAAAGAAAATTATTGAAAGTATTATGTTCCTCAGAAGCCAAGATCAGAATGAATTTGCATTTTTCCTGTATTCCCTCTGGCAAATAATGAACAAAGTCCTAGCAATAGGGGAGAGCAGGTTTGTAAGAATAATGTTGTTCAACCATTCTCAGTCATGCCTGACTCCTCATGACCCTGTCTTGGAGAGGTGTGCCATTTCCTTTTCCAGCTCATTTTATAGATGAAGAAACTGAGGCAAAGAGGTTAAGTGACTTGCTCAGGGTCACACAGCCAGAAAATGTCTGAAGCCAGATTTGAACCCAGGAAGATGAGTCTTCCTGACTCAAGGCCTAGTACTCTAACTGCTGTGACACCTAGCTGCCATAGTCATCATCATCATCATCATCATCATCGTCGTCGTTGTCATCATCATCGTCGTCATCATCATCATCATCATTATCATCATCATCATCACTGATATTTATATGGTGCCTATTGTGTGCCAGGCACGATGCTAATTGTTTTACAATAATTATCTCATTTCATTCCCACAACAACCCTAGGAGATAAGTGCTCTGGTTAGCCCCATTTCACAGATGTGGAAATTGCCCAGGATCACACACTGAGAAAGTAATCTAAGGCCCGATTCTCACTGAGGTCTTCCTCAGGACAGGCCCAGTTCTCTATCCACTGTACCAGCTAACTGCCCTAACCATATGTGGGTGAGTTTGTCGAGGCAATAATGCCTCTGCGTTGTCTTAACTAGAATAAATAGCCTCAGTCTCTCTGGCCTCTGTAGTCTCAACAAGGCCACCTCAATTAGAGTTTGAACTCAGACATAGATATTCATGCAGAGTGTACTCTGTGCTAACCATTCCCTAATACCTCACACAAAATTTGGTATTCTGCATGTTTTTTTAATTTTATTTTTTATAAGTTTTATTAATTTATCAAAAAACAAATTTAGTTAAGTTTCCTTTTCTTTTATTTAATGGATGAATTAAAAATAATATTCTTTATGATTCCGTATCCAATAAATATTTAGGGCACCTATGTGGCACAGTGGATAGAGGGCTGTCTGGTGTCAGGGAGACCTGAGTTCAAATTCTGTATCTCATCATCATAAAATTCTTCTGTTTTTTCTTTTCTTTATTTGTAGAACTAGCAAATGGGTTCAGTTTTGGTCAAACTGTTACTAGTTGTGTGACCCTGAACAAGACACTTAACCCTTCTTGCCTTATCTTATCTTAGGTTCCTTAATAGTAAAATGAACTAGAGAAGGAAATGGCAAGCCATTGCAGTGTCTTTTCCAAGAAAACCCTAAATGGGGTCGAAAAGTATTGGACCCACTGAAACAAGTAAACAACAAAATCCAATAGCTAGTTGCCTTAGAAAATAAAATTTCTGAGTACACACCCTATTGAAATATTCCCTGTGCATTCAGGGTAAGCCAGTGTTTTCTCTACTTCTAACATTTTAGTAGATGAAATAAGTCTAAAAATGAATACCTAAGCCAGGCTCAAAGAGGAAAAGACATCCCAAAAGGGCAGCTTGAGAGGTGGGTGTGCTGGTGCTGCTTAGTGAGTGGTTGTGTGTATAAAAAGCTCAGGTCTTTTCTTAGCTCTAGCTCATGGAACCATCTCTTCCTCCTCCACTGTCTGCCTCCTTGAGTCAGCACCCCAGTGTAAAGTTCTGGTCCCCAGGGAGTGCCCCATTTTGCTGCATTCTAGAGATAGTTACACCTGAGCATCCTCTGCTCTCTCCTCCCTTAGATGAAGTCTGACCCATGATTCCATGATTCCCGACCCTCAGTACCCGTGGCTGGCAGAAATAAGGGTTAGTAGATTGTACGTGCTATCCTTACCCCATCTCTCAGTCACTAACCGCTAGCAGATGTCTTCAGCACCATCACTTCAGTGGCCAACTATGCCTTAGAAAGGAGTTTGGATAGTCTCCATATCGTTTTAAACACCCATATCCTGATATCTAACAGTGCTCAGATAAATTAAGCATGAATGAATGGCTTTTTGCACTTTGGAATCTCCTTTGCTGCTCTTCCCAGAGTCCTCTAGGAAAAGAGGCTGAGGGTTTCATGGAGTTTCTTCTTCCCCGGTGATGAGTCTCCTTACAAAACATGGTGCCCGTTGGGTATCTGTAAATTGGGATGCCTGCTGGATTGCGTCGGTTCCTCCGGTATAAAAGTATTCAGACTTCATAGATGAGCACCCCCAGCCCCTGTGCTGCAACCAGACTTCAGTGACTGAAAAATAGGCACACGTTTTCATGGTGTCACGATCAGATTTTTTCCCATTTCAGAACTACGTGACTGATTCATTCTTTCCTGTTGAACCTTCACTTCTTGCATCATCCCCTCTTCCAATTCTGCTTGTCCTCCGTCCTCAGGTACGATGCTTTAATCATTCGGTGGTCTCATCAATTCAGAATTCCTTCTCATGATGGAGAGAAAAACTCACTCGTAACTCAAGTCAGTGTGACTCTTGTCTGTGTCCTTCTAGGAGTCCCAACACTCTGAGGATCTTTCTGGCATGGAGAGAGCGCCATTGGAGGGCATGGATCATCTCTCCATTATCTCTTACCTGGTGATCTGCCCAACCTAACTCACATATACTATTTTATAACAGCCTTTGTTCACATGGCTTCTGCTTTGTAACTCCTTGTTTGTAGTGTGTTATCGTTTGCCATCACCCACCATTCTCGTTTTCATTGTACCTTGAGTGATACACGCTGCATTGAATTAACGAGGTAGCTCCATCACCTTGCTTACATGGCGAACCTTCCTAAATAGGAGATTTTGAATGGTCTTCAAAATGGATAGAACTGAGAAATTCTCAAGGAATTAGCTTTTCCTATGGGAACTTAGGAATATTAGAAAGGTAATATATATACATATATATATATATATATATACACACACACATATATAAATAAAATAGAAATGTAATAGTTCAATCAATTGATCCACCAGCATTTATTAAGCACCTGTTGTGTATTGGGCTTTGTCCTAGGTGACTGGAGACAGAAATGAAAGAGAATAGAGCAGCGAGGTGCTCCAACATATTTGAACTCAATCTTGCTAAAACAAAACAAGACAAAAAAAAATGACAGATACTCTGACTTTGGATTCATTAAGGCTTCCTCTATGAAACCTTCCCAATTTTTTAAAGCTATTAATATGTTTTTCCTCCTCAAATTATTTTATAATTACTTATCTGTGTATCTGTCACATTGCCCAAGTAAAATGCAAGGCAGCTGGGTAACTTAGTGGATTAAGAGCTGGGTCTAGAGTCAGGAGGTCCTGGGTTCAAATCTGGCCTCAGATACTTTCTAGCTGTGTGACCCTGGGCAAGTCACTTAACCCCCATTGCCTAGCCTTTACCACTCTTCTGCCTTGAAACCAATACAGAGTATTGATTCTAAGACAGAAGAAGCTAAGGATTAAAAAAAAAAGAATAAGTAAAAAGTAAAATGCAAACTCCTTGAAGGCAGATAATAGTTTTTCTTTTTGTATATCAGGGAGCCTTGCACATAGTAGGTACCTGACAGATATTTATTGATTTTAATTAAAATATAGTCAGACTAGTTCATATTTGGGAGTTGGGCTGGTAAAAAGAAAATCACAATCTGTTATTATATGCTGCTTTTATTCTGTCATAAGTATTGATATTGACTTTAAAAGGAATGTGGTAATGTGTTCTCACTCACTGAGGATAATTGCTAGACTTTAACTTGATTACTCTAATGGCTGGCTAGCTTAATCAACTTAATAACAAGAGTTTGTATCTCTGGTGCAAGTAGCTTGGGGGGTTAGCCACACCTCTGTTCCCTGTCATGACTATTTTCCTTATAACTTGGGCCAGAAGTAGGAGGTAGCAAAATAAATGTGGCTGTCCCTTTCCAAGACCACCCCCTATGTATTTATTACTAGCAGTGACACAAATCATTTGGTCCTCACCATTTATTGCAAGATGTTTGCAATAATTTTGCAAATTAATAGGTGTCTAATTGCAAATTTTAGGTGTATTTTTTTGAGTCTAGCAACATGGAGAACAGTCTGGGCAAGCAGTGGAAAACTGAAGAGGTGGAAAAGGGTGAGAGGAAGTGATCTTCCAGTATTCTGGTCAGCTTTTTCTGCAATCACTAAGTGCACTATGTCTAATGATTGCTTAAGGGTCTTGGAAAAGCCTTGGCTGAGCAAATAGCACTGTGCGCTTACCATGTACATATAGAAAGCTATGGCTACATATATGTATACTTGTATGCACTTGTGGAGTATTTCAAATTTTCCATACATGCACTGATTATTTTTCAAATTTTGTTATTGATTTCTTTTAATGATTCCTCTTTTTCAAATGTATCCCTTTTCCCTTCCCCTAACCATCAAGCCATCCCTTTTTAAAATATTCAAAGATATTTTATTTTCCCAGTTACATGTAATAATAATTTTCAACATGTGTTTTCCAAAATTATAAGATTCAAACTGACTCCTTATCTTCCTTCCCTCTCCCCACTTGGAGGTGGTCTGGGCCATATATATACTATAATCAAGCCATCTTTTGTAATAAAGATTTTTTTAAAAAAGAGAAAAAATGTCCTTTAGCAAAACCAACCAAGACATGAAATCAGTCTGACATTGTCCACAATCTCTCATGCCTAAAGTCCACTTCCACAACAAAGGAGAGAGGGGCATTTTTCCCAACTCTTCTCTAAGGCTAAGCTTTCTGGTTTTATGATTAATCAGGACCAGTTGAGTACAAAGGAAAAGTGAAACTGGAAACATTCTGCTAATAGCTGGAAATAGCAAGTAGTGAAAAAGGAGTTAGGGAAGTATCTTGAGAATAAGGTCATACGGTTCTCCAGACAACTGGGAGCCTGGTCTCTCCGCAAACAGACCAAACAAATAGGCCGTTTGCCCTGGTTGTTACCAGGAAGAATCACAAAGTAGGAGATAGCCACTTGATTAGGGTTTCCATGCCAGGATGAAAACTCACCAAGAGGCTAATCCTGTTTGTTTTCCTATCAAAATTAATCAGAGTTCCAATTCTGGCTCTGCTACCTTCTTCCCCTGTGACCTTGGGTCACTTAATCTCTTTGGGCCTCAGTTTCACCATCTGTAAAAAAAGGAGATTGGCATTGCTGACTTCTGAGGTCCCTTCCAACTCAAAGTGTTATCCTAGGGGTATATGTGGGGTGTTCCAGGACTAATATCCCTGGTGTGAGGGCTCCTCGTCCATCCTTGGTGTCCACCTTTAACCCAACTCTTGCCTGTGGCTTCGAGAAGCCTGCCCAAAGGCCACATCTCATCAGACCGGCTAAATCAGGCTGAGGATGATGGACAACCCTCAAACCCCTCATTTAGGGGGATGTCTGCAAAGCCACCAGTCATCCAACCCATCAGGGGCCCGCCAATCTGGCTTTTGTCTTACCGCTGGACTTTGATGACCGGAAGAGAGAGTGTGGCTGCCTCCTTCAAATCCTGATCACGTGTCAGTCCAGAGATTGCCCTGTGAGGTCACTGGGCCTCTTCAGAAACAAGGGATGAAAGTGAGAAGGGCCTGACTACATAGACTGACGAGAAGAGAAAAATATTAGGAGTTATCATTGATGTGCTATTTCTACCTGAGGAGTGTTGATAGATAGATCTCATGCTACATGGTTGTATCCTCAACCCTATCCCATTCAGCATTTTTATTTGTGGCTTGGGGACCTGGGGACAACTAGATGGTACACCTAATGGGTTTCTGGATGGCATAATATTGATAATGAGAACCAATACATTCAAGAGCAGAAATGAAATTTAAGTTGTTTTGACTAGATCAATATACTAAATTTTGCATAAATGTAAAATCTTGGTTTTTGGATCAAAAATAAAATATAACAGCACAGAACATAGGACTAATTAATTAATTATTTCATTAATTGATAGTAGTTCAATGCAAAATTCTCCAGGGGTTTTAGTTGACTACCTGCTTAGCATGAATTAACAATAAAAGTTTGTGGCTTCCAGAAAAGACTAATGTGATTTTAGGCTCTATTAATAAAAGGATAGTGTCTCTACAAATAGAGTCCTTTTATATTTTTCTACATTGAGTATTCCACATTTGGAGTATTGTGGGTTGGCAATTCTATGATAATTAGAAGTAATGGATGACTTTTTTATCCTTACGAGGCAAAAATCACAAAGCTAGAAGGACTCTAGAAAAAGCCTCTATTTTTCATTGACGAAATATCCAAACTCTCCTCCAATTGTAGTTATTCTGATTTTAATGACCTTCAGAAGAAAGATAGGGCAACATCCCCTCCCAGGTTACAAGTAGTTTCAGAAACAAGATTGAGAAGGCAGTGCACAGGCTTAGGGAACATTATCAGAGATATTTTGAAGGAAAGATGCTAGAGCTTCAAGTTACATTATATTCAACAATGGAATAGCAGATTGTTGTTATTTTTATTTTTAGTCAGATTGTACTTTTGTGACCCCCTTTGGGATATTCTTGGCAAAGATACTGGACTGGTTTGCCATTTCCTTCTCCAGCTCATTTTACACATGGGGAAACTGAGGCAAACAGGGTCAAGTGACCTGCCCAGGGTCATACAGCTACTAAGTGTCTGAGGCCAAATTTGAATTCAAGTCTTCCTGACTTTAGGCCTGGTGCTCTCTCTACTTCACCATTTAGCTACCTTGGAAATGAAATATACAGTATGATAATAGAAGGGATTACCTTTTCAAAAAGGGGCAAACTGGACATAAGGGAAGCAGGGTAGTATTGTCACTATCAAAAGATAACTATCCAGTTATCTCTGGAGAAATTCATATACCCAAGGTAGAGTGCACGGTGGAGAGTATTGGGAATAGTTTCACATGTATCCTAGAATTTTAGACATTGATTTATTCAGAAGGATGAGTAGAATAGTTGGTTCAAGAGGGATCACAAGATTTAGACATGGAGGAGACCTGAGAGGCTCTATTATCCTGCCCTGCTTCTATTTTATAGATGGGACTCAAGGAGATCAAGTTCCAGTTCAGGGTCAATACATACGATGAATCCAGTCTTATTCCATTGGAAGATGTTATCTTCTTTGAGATGCTCTCATGGATGAAAACCTTCTGTAAGCTTAGAAGTGATTGAAATTAATTCTGATAGAGAATGATTTTGTGGAAGGAGGACAAGGGTTCTAATGCTACTTCTGATATCTAAAGTCTTTGAGCCTCAGTTTTCTCACCTAAAAAATTTGGATAATGGTACCACCTACCTCACTGGACTGTTGCAAGGATCAAATAAAATAATGTATGTAAGCTTTGTGAACTTGAAATGATCTATCGTCATCATCATCATCCTCACCAAAAAACAAAAGCAACTAAGAAACCATATAAAAATAAAAACTCATCTTCACGTGGCAAATTAAATATGCAAAATGTTTTCTTCTTAATCCTCTTAATCTTCTTAATTAATAAATTAATTCTTAATTGAAGTAGATACTTCAAGCACTGTTATCACTATTTTACTGATGAAGAAATGGAGTCTCTAATAAAAGAGTGACTCTTCCATTCTCATACATCTGGGGAGTATCTGCGATAAGATCTGAACCCAGATCTTCCTTCATCTGTTCCACTATGCCACAATACTTATCATATTATTGTTGTGTTTTATTTTGCCCTGACAAATAGATGATATTTCTCTGTATGTTTTGTCTATTTATACCACAAGGTCCCTGAGAGCAACTGTTAGTGCATTTCCATCTTTATGTCCCAAACACCCAGAATGAGAAACTTCTCATACTAGGAGTTTAATGAGTATTTGTTAAATTAAATGGGAAAAAAATTAATTATGATAAG
Source organism: Monodelphis domestica (assembly GCF_027887165.1). Classification (NCBI taxonomy): domain Eukaryota; kingdom Metazoa; phylum Chordata; class Mammalia; order Didelphimorphia; family Didelphidae; genus Monodelphis; species Monodelphis domestica. The sequence continues at coordinate 199,644,200 of NC_077233.1, forward strand.
GGATAACAAGAAAATGTGTCTAAAGAGACAGATCTGGCTGCTTAGGGAAGTCATTGAGGAACTCAGAATTAAATGTTCATTTTAGATAAAAGAGCAAAGGCTGAAGATGAATAAAAAAGAGTGATGAGACTATAACCATAGTGTCAGTCTAAAACCCAGTAGAAGCTGAGGTTTTCAATAAATAGAAATGATAATTAAAAGACCCCCTGAAAAAATAACAATTTGCATTGGGGAGGAAGAAGAATAAAAAGATTAGGAAGTGGTAAAGGCTCCACAAGGGTTGAATAGAATCATGAAAAGATTATGGGCACTAGGGAAAAAGCGAAGTCATTCAATTCCCATTTATGTTCTTTTCTTTACAAAAGAGAATGATCTTCAGACTTGGAAGGATAAAACAAAATTGTTTAACTGAAAATTGAAAAAAACTGAAAAAAAACTCCAAATAAGGGCAGAGAGTGTAAGAACTGCCCTCCAGGAGTTTAAATAACCTAGACTATGTCCCAGAATACATAAAGAACTTGCAGATGTGCTTGGTGAATTGCCTTCAGTGGTTCTGGAGAAATCACAAGCAAATGACCCAATTAAAATAAAAAGCAGGGAGGAGAAGAAAGACATGAATATTTTAAAATATGGGCCCTTGTTTTCAGTCTTAGTAAAATCCTAAAATGAATTATTAAATTTGAGCTTGTGAGCATTAAGAATATGGAAAAGCTGTCACTGTGAGTCAGTTTGAGTTCATTAAAAACAAGTTATATTAAATTAACCTTATTTACTCTTTTTATTATTATTAGGTTGGAGAATACCTTGAGTGGAATACATATAGATTTTAGCAAAGTGTTTGAGATAATCAATTATGATATCTTCTTGAATGGAAATTTATGGCCTGGATGATTATAGTTTAGTTAAATGATTAGATCTGAAGATTAATGATTTCTGGATCTTTATCAGCTTGGAAGGTTATCTCTGTTGGAGTGCCACAAAGCTCTTTCCTTGTCCTGTTCTGTTCAAAATCTATACTTCCAATCAGAAATTCTGTGATTCTATGATTCTTCTGGTGTATATTGCCTAATAGGACAAAATCAAAATGTGGATTGTACATACAAGAAAAAGTTCCTGAAGGAAATAAAATGAAAAATGGTACAAGAACTGTCTTAGTTGAAGAACTGGCATGGGGAAGATGGTTTACAATTGGCATACTTAATCCCAGAGGGCAGAGCCAGTACCAATGTGTAGAAACTGCAAACAGTCAGATTTTTTTCTTAATAATTACAGTTGTAGAAAAGTGGTTTAGGCTGTTTGGAAAAGTGGCAGGTTCCCCTTCACTAGAGGACTTGAGCAGAGATGGGATGCCCTCTTCTTAAGTACATCATGGGGTATAGGACAAGGATTGAGGATGGGGATTCACTCTGAGTTTGGGTCAAACTAGATAGCTTCTGACCTCACTTCCAATCAGAAATTCTGTGATTCTATGATTCTTCTGGTGTATATTGCCTAATAGGACAAACTTCCAATAAGCTAGAGATACAAAAAAAGACATTTCAGTTCAGTGAAAGAGGAAATTTAATAATTAAATGGTCAAATTGTCTCAGGTTGCGTGATGAGCTCCCCATCACTGTAGGTATTAAAGTGGCTGATGGATGATCCTTTGTCAAGGACGTTGGAAATGATATTTGTGCTTTGGAAAGGAGCTGAACTAATTTGCCCCATGGTTCCCTCTGACCTCACAATTCTATAAAGCTATGATTAAACAAGCACTTATTGGTACTCAATAAATAAAAGGGTTCTCGAAGGCTAGTTACTTGATGTGAACTTCTTGCTGTGTTCTTAAGTTATTGAAGCACAACCATGAGTAGCAAAAGTTGAATAATGCTTTGCACCACTTGACACTCTCATAGTAGGGACTGTCCCCTCCCAGGATGATTGTATTCTTGATAGGACTTAATTGAATTTATTGCAGGCAGTTTCAGCTAGTTAGTGCTCTGTGTTTGAGTATATTTATTTACATAAACATATTTATTCCTTGTCTAAATTTTTTTTTCACTTACAAAATCAGGGCATCAAGCAAACCATTAGTCATGCATTATTTTTGAGAGAATGAATTCATTTGATAATGGAGTCAGTTAACTTTTGATGTTTCAGGTCTGCCACCAACTCTCTGGGTGACCTTGGGCAAATCATGCTCCCCTTTTGATCCTCAGTTTCCTAATCTATGAAATAAATAGGGTTGGACTAGCTGAACTCCCTTCTCACTCCAAAATTCTTGGATTCTCAGGAAGGAGCATTCTCCTCACACACTGGTCTGCTCACTTTGTTCCTCAAAATGGATAGAATCAATTGCTACAAGTAACAAAAAATACGCAGAAAAAATGTTTAACTGATGTTCAAGGCAAATATCTGCTAATTATAGTTTGAAGCCATGTGCAGCAAAATAGAATGCATGTGGATTACAGCTCTGCCTGGTCTTCCCTGACAGTGAGTGAAATAGGCTATTATTAGTTGAGAATTGTGTGGGCAGGATATAGATGGGGGTGGGGGGGAGGTTCAACAAGTAAGTGGAAATATCTTTTTTCTCTTTTCAATGTCAGTGCATTTTAAAATGCCTTTTGTAAGTTGGCAATCTCAATTTATTGAAAGATTTTTGGTAGATTCAAGGATATTTATAGACAACTTTCATTATTAGCCTGTGGTGTTTCAATTTAATACTTTAAGTTGCAATCAGAAAATATGTTATAATCAACTACTTCTTCAAAGATTACAGAACAGTGCTAAGTTTCGTATTTTTCACCTACCCTATGCTTGTGGAAGGGAAGATGATCTGGGTTTTATTATAAAATAGTAATAGTAATTCATTGACATTATGCTTTAACATTTGCAAATCAATTAACAATCATTTTACTAAGCATCTACTATATTCTATGTTCTGAGCTAGGCTCTGGAGATCCAAAGATAAAATTTAAATAGGTGTTGCCCTCAAGGAGCTTATATTCTCTGAGGAAAAACATGAGCTCATATAAGTATATACAAAATACTCACACATACACAATTGGTGTGAGATAATTTTATAGAGAAAGCACTGGCAGCTGGAGAAATCAGGAAAGTCTCATGAAGGAGGTGTTATTGGAACTGAACTTTGTAGGAAAATAGGAATTTATTTTCTTTTTTTAATTTCTTTTTTAATTATTTCTTTTAAAAATTTTTTTCCATGTTTCCATGACTCATTTTCTTTCCCTCTCTTCTTCCCTCCTCCCTCCCAGAACCAACAAGCAATTCCACTGGGTTGAATATCACTTGATACCTATTTCTATATTATTCATTTTTGCCTTAGAGCAGAAAATAGAAATTTAAAAAAGGTATTGAAAAGGGATAGCATTCTGGGCATGGCCCAGCAGGATGTGAAATGTTGTATGTGAGGAACAGGAAGAAGGCCAGTTTGATTGGACTGAATAGCACGTTTACCAAGCATGCTGCTCACAACAATCCTGGGAGGTGGGCAATCTAATTATTATTATCCTCATTTTGCTGATGAGGAAATAGAGGGTCAGAGAATTGAAATGACTCACACAACTAATAAGCATGTCAGAACTGGGATTCAAATCTCTGTCTTCTAACTCTGAATGCACTGCTTTTTCTACAACATCAGGTTGTCTTTAGGATACTTGCACCCCATCTTAAAGCACATCACACTTTTTGTTGTTCATTAATTTCAGTGCATCCAAGTCTCCTTGCCTTATTTGGGGTTTTCTTGGCAAAGATACTGGAGTGGTTTGTCATTTCCTTCCAGCTCATTTTATAGAGGAGGAAATGAAATGACATAGGGTTAAATGACTTGCCCAGGATCACTTGGCTAGTAAGTATCTGTGGTCAAATTTGAACTCAGATCTTCCTGACTCCAGGTATGACACTTAATCCACTGTGCCAACTGGTGGCCCCCTCACACACCCAACCCCTCCCCATATACAGAGACAAGTGAAAAATCATGTGCTTTCATCTGGATTGCTATTCCAATAGTTCACTCTCTGGAGGTGGATAGCGTTCTTTGTGATAAGTCCCTCAGAATTATCCTGGATCATTGTTTTTCGGAGAGTGGCTAAGTTCATCACATTTAATCATTGCACAGTATTGCTGTTCACGTGTGCTAGATTTTCCCAGTTCTGCTTATTTCATTCCGTTTCAGTCTTGTAGGTTTTTCCATTTCTTTCTGAAATCATCCCATTTAGCATTCAAAAGAGTGAGATCTTAGCTGGGACTTCAAGAAAACTGGAGAAGCCAGGGAAATCAGGAAGCAGAAATGAGGAGGGAAAGAATCCCAGGTCAGGGGGAAAGCCAGTAAAAATGGCCAAAGTCAAAAGATGGAGTATCTTGTGTGGAGAAGAACAAAGAGGCCAGCTAGTGTCATTCAGTTGTAGAGTATGGGGGTGGGGAGAGAAAGGGGAATAAGATGTTAAAAGCCTGGAAAGGTAGGAAGGGGCCAGGTTATGGAGGATTTAAAAAAAAGAGAAATAGAGGATCTTTTTATGTAAGTTATAAGGAGCCACTGGAATAGGGAGATGAGTAAGGAGGTGGCATGGTCAGATCTACATTGAAGAAGATCCATTTGACATCTGAATGGAAGAACACAGCCTACTGAAAAGCCTACTAAAGGATCAAAGCTCCTTTCCTTTCCTGGGGCATGAACTTGAGACATAACACAGAATCTCCTGAAGTTTATAGAAGTGAATACTACCCTCTTCTGAGAATTCAAGTGCTATTTCTAGAAGGAGTCTTAGAATATTACCAAACAAGATGGCTTGAGTAGGTGACATCATGCAGTGAAAAGAAAACTAAATTTAGAATTATTGGAACTGAGAGTGAATCCTGGCTCTGTCTTTTCCTATTTGGGTCAATCAGGACAGATCAGCTTGAGTTTCCTCTTCTGTAAAAATAAAGGTGTTAGACTATATAACTTCTAAAGTCCCTTCAAGTTCCAAGTCAATGCTCCAACAACTTCATTGTCTTTTAGAGACTATGGTGGAACCCAAAAGAATCCAGAAAGGATAAATACATTCAGATTTCTGTTTGAAATTCAGCCCCCAGAAAAAGCGAAGGAAAAAAGCGGTGTTGCCAAAAATTAAGAAGGTTTCAGTGAGAAGCTGGTGAAGATACAGAAGAGAAGCTGATTTGAAAACCAAATGCCTGACTAAAAAAGCATTGTCTGAGAAAGGCACATGAGCTTTAAGTCTAAGATTAAAACGTGAAGATGGAAGAAAACTCCTTGTTAGAGATAGTACCCCTACAAAGGCTGATAAGAATGTCTTTGTCTTCTCTTATCACATGTATATATGGGTATGTGATTTGGGGTTAGCCTTTAAAAGATTGCTCTGTAGCAAAAAAGAATGATACAGAAATAGGTATCAAGTGATAACATTTGTACAACCCAGTGGAATTGCTTATAGGCTCCGGGATGGCGGAGGAAAAAGGGGAGGGGAAAAAGTGAATCATGTAAATGTGGAAAATACTTAAAAATTAAAATAAAAAAGAGAAAATGAACCAGTTAAAAAAAAAAAGAACGTCTTTGTTGCCATGCAAATCCAACCAAATATACTTAAATATAAAAAGCATGAAGGAGAGAGAAAAGTAATAAAGTATATTTAATGTTAAGGAGCAATAGTTGATAAAAAAATAATAGTTGTTGAAACAACCCAAATTTGATAAGAGACAAAAATCCAAGAGTCAGTGATAAAAAACAAATGGGCTCAAATATCTATGCATAAGTGCATAAAGTTTAGACAACAAATAAGGAGATCCTGAAAAAGAGGCCAATTTGACATCAAGGCTATCTCTGAGATTTGGTGAAATAAAACTCATTTCCTAGAATGTGGCTTTGGAAGATTATACCTTATTTAAAAGAAATAGGATTATTGAATAAAAGGAGAGAAGCTTGAAATGTCATACATTAAAAGTTATATGAAGAAATGTAGGTACCAGAGGTAGGAACTTGGGAGAGGGCATTCAAGTGAAGATCCATAAAAAGAGAAAAATAAATCTTTTTAGCACCAGATCCTGTCATAGACCACTTGAATGGGAAAATTAAATAGATGTGGACCTTGGGAAATAGGCCACATGCCTGACACAGAGACATGACATAATACTGATAGGAGGTTTCAATTATTTAGACATCTGCTAGAGATCTCTGCCAAAAGCAGCCTAGCTAATAATCACTTCTCAGCTTGCCTTAATGATCATTCATCTTTCAAAAGGTGGAGATACCAATACAGGGAAATTCTAAATGAAATCTGGTTCTCTCTATAAGGAGGAACTAGTGTTCAAGGTGAAAATGATGGAAACTTTGGAGAGAAACTAGACATGTTCATAGAAAAGGAGAAGAAAGCTGGGCAGGCAGACAAATATCCTAGATTTAGAGAAAGCATTCAAAGATTTCAAAGAATTTAGAGAAAGGATAGGTAGGATGATATGAAATATACGTGTACAGGAAAAGGCAGCTCAGAGGAGACCTGAGAGCTTTGAAGAGCTATCACATGGAAGGTTTAGGTTTGTTCCACTTGGCCCTAGAGGTCAGGAACTGGAAGCAATGACTGGATATTGCACTGAGGCAAATTTAAACTTCATTCAAGGAATTTGACTTGAAATCAGAAAGACCTGAGTTTGAATCCTTCCTCAGAGATAGCTGTGTTTCCCTACATAACCTTTTTGTGCCTCATTTTCTTCCATCTGAAAATGGAAATAATAATATCATCTATCTCCCAAAATTGTTGTATCAAACAAGTAAACATACATATGGAAATCTTAAAGTGATATATATAAACACTATTTATCATCATCATTATTTTCATTTTCATTATTATTCTTATATTGCTCCTGATTCTAACCTCTGGGACCAAACAAAACAAGTTTAATCCTCTTCCACATAAATCCTTTCACATACTTGATCAAAGGTATCCATCATTTTCCCACAGTCTTCTCCAGGCTTATCATGCCCAGTTCCTTTAGTCCCTCAATCAAGAGACAACAAATCTAGGCATTCTACCATTTTGACTGTTTTCCCCCAAGGCAGGGATTCTTAATATTTTTTATATGTCATGAACTCTTTGGGCAGTCTGGGGAAACCTAGGAACTCCTGCTCAAAATCATATTTGTTGCTTATATTTGTAATGGAAAGAAATTAAATTTCTTAGAGATTAGTGAAAATGAAGATATACTCAAGTCCATGGACTCATGGACCTAAGATTAAGAATGTCTGCTCTAGATACTTTCCAGTTTATCAATGTCCTTCTTAAACCGTGCATTCCCAGAACACACCCAGATTGTGTGACTCTGGACAAGTCACTTAAATCTCCCAGGTAATTTTTTAAGACCACAAATTTCATTTAAGGATATTCACCAATTGGTGAATGACTGAACAAATTGTGGTATGTGTTGGTCATGATTCCATGATTGAACTTGGGGGGTCTCTAGATTTCCACTAATATTCACTAATATTCATTAGTGTCAACTGGAAATCTAGAAATCTAGAGACCCCCCAAGTTCAATCAGCTTGAAAGCTGGTGACCCCAAGTTTGTCCCCAACCCTGGGAGGGTTTGCCCAAGGGAAGTTTTAGATTTAGCTATTTCAGACTAGATCTGCAGGATCTGCAGGATCTGCAGGAACTGATGCAGAGTGAAATGAGCAGAATTGGGAAAACATGGTACACAGTAACAACAATATTGGGTGATGATTATCTGTGAAAACTTGGCTGCTCTCACCAGCATGATGATCTGGGACAATCCTGAAAAACTAATTTCTGGGAATGCTACCCACCTCCAGAGGAAGAACTGCTGAGAGTCATCTTTCACATCAGTGTAATTATTGTTTTATTTTGGAGGTTTTGTTATGTATGAGTTTGCTTTTACAACAATGACCAACATGGAAGTGTGGCTTTCGTGACAATAAAAAGGTTTTAAAAAGACCATAAATTTCAGAGCAAGTGCTTATACATATCTTTGTTGTTCAATTGTTTTTCAGTTATGCCCAACCCTTTGCAATCTCATTTTGGGTTTTCTTGGCAAAGATACTGGAGTAGCTTGCCATTTCCTTCTCCAGTTCATTTTATAGATTTTACAGAAACTGAGGCAAACAGGTTTAATGGACGTGTCCACAGCTAGTAAGTATCTGAGGCCAAATTTGAACTAAAAAAAAATTGAGTCTTTCTAACTCCAGGTCAAGCACTCTATCTACTGAGCCGCCCACTAGTGGAGTTCCTTTATGAGAAGTTCCCATACCTATGAAATCAGAGGACTAATTAAAAAAAAATGTTGACAAGTTGTGAATGACTTTAGTTCCTGTCCTAGCTACCTGTATAGCCATCCCCTCAACAACAATGGACACCAAGGGACTAATCTGAGATCCTTTACCCTGGACAATGCCATTTGAAGAAAGGTTTAATTAATAGCCCAAGTTCATCAAAGGTTTTAGATGAACCAGGGCTAGAGACAGCTCTTTTGTGGCAAATGTTTAAACAGCATGAGCTGTCACGAATATAGTATGGTTTTATGCTGGGTCTTTCTTTTGTTTTCTGTGAAGTGGTGCACTTGACAAAGTGAGTTCAAATACCCAGAATTCAATTATTGGAACCGTGATTTATTAATAAAAGAACAAATAAAGAATCTACCAGCTGGGACAGCCTTCCCTAGTGGAAGCTGCATCCGACTGACATTACAGGATAGCTTATATAGGTTACAAGATACAAAGCTATTTCCTTTCACATATAGGTTCTTATCTGACAGGTCAGTGATGGGGGAACAATCCTTAGATTTATGTGGGGGCTGTTATTTAGGGGTTATTTATTTTCACATGTACTTAGTCACTTAGCCCTAGTCAGCCATATGTTATCTTGCTTCCATCCTGACCTCCTGAAATTCCTTTGTTTCTTGCCCTTCCTAATTCTCATCCCCAAGCTAAGCAGAGTCTGGTCTGCTACCTGCACAAGCAGCTTGACCTCCTGGGGGGTGGGAAGCTAGGTCTGTTCCCTAAAAATGCAGGAAAGGATTGATCTGCTTTATCTTCTAAAATTTTATTATCTTCCCTTATTGGGATTTCTTCAGCTGGAAGATATGAAAAGCCTTTCCTCATAGGAACTGTAGGTAGCAAGGAGACTGACACCTAACTATGTCCCAAAGCATTAGTTAAGGCAAGAGCAGGGTCTGAAGAGGTTCACAGCTGACATCCTATCTAATTACTATGCAGGAAGGCTTAAGAGGGGTCTCATCTTCCCTTCTCTTTTACTCATTGGGTCATGGATCAAGAACTTGAAGGATATCAGAAGCTACCTACTCCCTCCTCATTTTACAGACCAGAGAGAGATGAGGCACAGGGAGGACAAGCGACTTGAGCAATGAGAGTGATTGTTTCCAAGCTTTAATGATGTAGAACTGAGAACAATTGGCAATCAGGCCAGGAATATGCATATCTGCAATAGGATAGTCCTTCCTGGAAGCAAAAACGCCCCCAAAGCTTTACTCCATACTTGGCACCTGAAGAATATTTAGTAACCACAGAACCCAAAAGAAATTATAACCATATCTCTGAACAATATTTCTATAAGCCTGGTTTCTTTGTGCCCACTGGGTGCATTTGCTGGAGGTAAGAGGAGAGTCTGAGGCTACAAAACCAGGTTGTTTCCTCTACACAATGTTGTCTTTAGGAGCAGCTAGGAACACAGTGGCTATCAGGAAGATATAAGTTCAAATCTAGCCTCAGATACTTGCTAGTTGTGTGACTTTGGGCAAGTCACTTAACCTCTGTTTGCCTGAGTTTCCTTATTTGAAAAATGGGAATAATAATAGCACCTATCTCTCAGGATTGTTGATGGAATAGAAATAAGAGAATTTATATAAAATATTTAGTACAGTACCTGGCAAAAAAAATAAGCAATATATAAATATTTATTCTTCTCTTTTCAATTTTTATTATTTTAGAGAGAAGCCTTGGCCTTGACCACATTGGTGCCATATTTTAAGCAACTGAATTAACTAACCAGATTGAAAGATAATGAGGAAGATGTAAGAATGGCTTATAATATAATATATCCTAATATTTAGCAGTAGAAGGAACCTTAAAGGTCATCTAGTCCAATCTCTTAATTTTACAGATAAAGAAAAGAAAATCTGCAAGGTAGAAATAACTTGACCAACGTCATGCAGCTAATACGCAGTAGGGTCAAAATTCAAACCCAAGTCATTTATTCAATAAGCATTTATTAAGTGATTAATAAGTGCCAGGAATCATGCCAGGACCTGGAGAAATAAATCTCAAATTGAAAAAATACCTTTCCTCAAGGAGTTTATATATTATTGGGGTGAAACAACATGTATAACAACATATAAATAAATAGAAAAGATATACACTTATTATCCTACTTAATTGTTGTTACTTGGTGAGAAAGGCTCTAGCAACTAGAGGGGGAACAAGATAAGGTTTACTAGAACTTATTCTTGAATTGTGGTGGCAGTATACAGGGTTGAAGTGTAGGACTGAAACAATTTTCATATATAAATCAACAGCTCTCCAATTAACAAATGAGACTAGGATAGTAGTCTAGTGAGTGCTAATGAAAGATATTAAGCCTATTCATCAGTTATAAGATATTCTACTATGGCCATCTGGCATCCATTGTTACAGCTTCTAACCAGAAGACTTGTCCCCCGAGTGAGAAAGCTACCCTTTGGCCCTATTGGAAGAGGCCATCCTAGGTTGTTCCCAGCAATGCTGCCCACTCTCAGAGCACCACACAAGTACCCATACTTGTGTGCAAAGGAATGCAAAGGAACAATGCAAAGGAACCTACCTACCCTTGAAACTAGACTCACCTGTAATCCTGCCTGTATTATGATGCCCAAATGTGACCCAAGAAAAAGAACCTCAGGAAAAACAACATGTCACTTTGTCCATGTACCCTCTGGATCCTCTATCCATTCCATGTGGCACCCAAAGACTCTAGCCTGTTTCCTGGATCCCTTGACCTAAGCACCTTACCTCAGATGACTCTCTTCCTCTCCACCCCACCCTTCAAAACTTCAGCCAAGTACTAATCCTTATGCCCACTGACTTTGTTTTCAACAATGGAAAGCAAGGACATTTTATTAATTTTAAATGAAATACATTGGAGACAGAATTGTTAAGTGGGGATTTTGCATTATTGTCGTCATTATGTATGTTGGTCTTTTGGATACCTTTTAAAATTTCATCAATTAATACAAATCTTCTTAGGTATCTCTGAAGGAATACTTTCCCTTTTTTTCTTTCCTTCTTTTTTTTTTTGTTCAGCTCCTCTCTCCCCTCCCCATACCATAGAAGGCATCATCTGGCAAAACATATAGATTAGGTCTCTTGTGTTTCACCAATTGACTTTTCATAACTCACCCTAATTTCTACCCAAAGGACCCTAAGTCCTATCTTTATATATATTTGTCATTCACTTGTTTTAGTCAGTTCTGATTCTTTGTGACCCACTTTGGGATTTTCCTGGCAGAGAAAATGGAATGGTTTGCCATTTCCTTCTCCAGTGTGTCTCCTTTTTACAGATGAAGAACTGAAGCAAATGGGAATTAAGTAATTTGTTCAGAATCACATGGTCAGTGAATGTCTGAGGCAGGATATGAACTCTGTTCTTCCTAATTCCAGATCTGACACTCTATCCATTGTGTCACCTACCTGCCTCATATTTATAATATGTTTATTATTTAGCATAATTTTTTGTATAAATAAAGTTTATTTGTTTATTATCATCATCATATTTTATTAGATATATTATTATATTAGTTATATTTGATTATATATAATATATTTAATACATATTAGATATTATATTATTATATTCAGAGCCTTAATCACAGATACAATTAAGTAAAGCTAATAAAAGCTTCAAAGGGAAGCTGTGATGACAGAATGAGGGAACTGGCAATCATATCTGACATGAGCACTGTACCTCCAGAAGCTCAGGCAAACTATTATCAGGGAAATTCCTTTACTCCCTGACATCCTCATGACTCGTAGCCTAAAACATCCAATGACCCCTATAGGACCCTGACATGATTGTCCTCCTTTGATCCTCCTTTAGATTTAAGATGGACAGAGAGATGCACCTCCAGACTACATCTCAGACATCTTGTCTGTCCCCTAAAACTAAGGAACCTTTATGAGGGTCATTCCCTATGTCTCCAGGCAGACCCCAGTCAGATGAGCAACCCACCCCACCAAATGCCTGAGTGATGACCACTCTAGAGTCACGTCCACACTATGACACAGCATTTGTTGCAAGAGTATAAAATCCCCAGAATTGGTGGGTTCTGGGAGCAGCCTTCCATCTTGCTGTTCCACCTGGCTATCCTCCTGGCCATTTTCAACATTACTTTCCTAAATTAATAAATTTCTCTTTTTGTTTTTAAGCTAAGTTTTGGAGTCTTGCATTCTTGCAAAAGGTATCCTTCCCGAACCCCAGGGGTACACATCTGAACCCCATAACAATATCCAGTTCCTATATTTTTGTTCTCCTCTATTTCAATTCAAGGACAAAGCAAACCTAAAGACAGTCTGCTCTATCTTGAACCTGAGGCCAAAACAGACTGGCAGATTAGTAAGCTTTTCTCCCCTCTCCTAGAACACAACAAACTTCCCCTGGGGCCAGTGGGAGACAGTAAGAGAATTCAGCATCACTATACACTATTATACATTTCTGTGGGAAAGGACTTCATTGACAGGCTTATTTGTCCCACAGAGACTTCTGTTTTCTGCGGGCTAACTCATGCTTCTTTGGGCCTGGCTTGGAACGAAGAACAAAATTAAGTTTTTTCCAACTTATACTTTAAATTGGAAGTCATTTTTTCCATGCTAGAAGCAAGCTAGTGGTTTGAAGAGGTGAAGGTGAGGAGGGGGAAGATATTCAACCAGAGGGATACAAAGGCATGGAGATAGGATGTCATTTTCAAAAAAGAACAAATAGACTAGTTTAAACAAAGAATATGTCAAAAGGAGTCGTAATATGTAAGCTATAAACCTGGAAAGGTAAAGTGGAGTCAGATTGTGAAAGACTAAAAATGCCAAGCAAAGGAGCTTTTCTTTTATCCAGGAGATAAGGGGAAAACACTGGGAGAACTTGGAAGAAGAGGGGTGGTTAGACCTTTTATGAATATCCATTTGGCAGCTGTCTAGAGGATGTATTAGAGAAGGGGAAAAGCTGGATTATGGAGACCTTTTAGAAGGTGATTACAGTAGTATGGAGGAAACATGACAAGAGCCTGGACGAGGGACATGTCCATGGGAATAAAAAGAAAATGATTGATATGAGATGTACTGTGGAATCAATCCATCAAGTATGTATTAAGTAATTATTATATACCAGACTCTGGAGATACAAAGAAAATGCGAAAATTATCTCTGCTCTCCAAGTGTTTGTTTTCTAATGGGGGGCAACTGTGTCCATAACTACATTCAACATGGATAAAATACATCCAGAATGGATATGGGTCAGAGAACCTTAGTGGGGAAGGCGCTTACAGCTGGGGGAGTCCTCCCATAGAAGGAGGACTAGGAGAGTCCTCCCATAGAAGGAAGCCAGTGACTCTAAAAGGAGTAAACTATGAGGGAAAGCATTTCAGGCATGAGGGAGAGTCAGTAGAAGTCTTGGAGGTGAGAGATGGAGTCCTGTGTGTGAAGAACAACAAGTAAGTTGGTGTGACTGTGTTGTGGGGTGCATAGGTGAACCCCAGGGTTTGGGAAGGGTACCTTTTGCAAGGATGCAAGACTCCAAAGCTTAGCTTAAAAATAAAAAGAGAAATTTATTAATTTAGAAGGTAATGTTGAATCTGTGCTGGGAGGACAACATAGATGGAAGACTGCCTCCTAGGGGGAACAGCATGGATGGAGAGCTGTTCTCAGATGACGTCATTTCTGGGGTCTTTATATTCTTTGCAACAGTGAAGATGTGACTCTAGAGTAGTATGCACTGAGGCATGGGCAGAGGGAGGTTTGCCTGAAGACATAGGGGGTGACCCTCATAGTTTAGGGGACAGATGGATGTCTGAGATACAACTTGATGGTATCAAGGAGGTGTCTCTCTCTGTGCATCTCGATTCTAAAGGAAGATCCAAGGAGAATAACCGTCTCAGGGTCTTATAGGAGTTATCAGATGTTTTGGGTTAGGAGTCACCAGGATAGAAGGGAGCAAAGGAATTGCCCTGCTTTAGTTTGCCTGAAACACTTCTATAGTTGGGGTGGGGGTACAATGCCCATGCCAGCTGGGTTGTAGAGTACACAGAGGAGAATAATATATGAGAAACCTGAAAAATGAGAAGAAGCCAGATTGTGAAAATCTTTTAATGTCAAAAAAGTTTATTTTTAATCCTAGAGGTCATAGGAAGCCACTAGAGTTTACTGAGTATAAAGGGGTTATATGGAGAAATTTAAGACAATTTCTTTAGCAGTTGTATGGATGATTGTTCAGACATGAGAGGGACTTGAGACAAGGAGACCCACTAAGGGGTTATTGTAATAGTCCCTGCAAGAGATGCTAAGGAACTGAAGTTCTATGTGAGTGGAAAGGACAGCTACGATCGCCACACAAGTTGTGCAGATTGAGAGGACCAGATTTGACATTGATTAGATATATGGGGTGAGTGAGACTAAAGAGTCAAGGATGACATGAGAGTTGTAAACCTGGATGACGGGGAAAATGATTGTATCAACAATAATAATAAAGAAATGGGGGCAGCTGGGTGGCTCAGTGGATTGAAAACCAAGTCTAGAAATAGGGGGTCCCAGGTTCAAATTTGACCTCAGATACTTACTAGCCCAGTGACCTTGGGTAAGTCATTTAATCCTCACTGCCTAGCCCTTACTACTCTTCTGCTTCGGAATCAATATACAGAATTGATTCTAAGACAGAAGGTGAAAGTTTTTTTTTTTTAATAATAATAGAAAAGTTCAGGAGAGGAGTGGTTATAGCGTCAGAATGATCATGACTTCTTTTTTAGACATGTTGAGTTTAAGATGCCTACAGTACATCCAGCTCAGAATGTCAGATAAATAGTTGAGTGATATAGGGATTCATAAGAGGGACTAGGGCTGGAAATACAGATATAGGAGTTGTCTATGTAAAAATGATAACTGAACTCACAAGGGCTAATGAGATTACCAAGTTAGTTAGAATTGAGAGAACAGAGAAGAGAGTCAGAGACAGCCTTTTGGTTTACCCACAATTGGTGAGCATGACATGCAGGAAAATTCAGTAAAAAAGAATGAGAAAGGGGCAGCTCTGTGGATTGAGAGCCAGGCTGAGTGACAGAAGGTCTTCTGTTCAAATTTGGTCTCAGCTTCTTCCTAGCTGTGTGATCCTGGGCAAGCCACTTACCTCTTTTACCTAGCCACTCTTCTGCCTTGGAATCAATACACAGAACTGCTTCTAAAATAGAAGGTAAGGCTTTTTTAAAAGAGAGAGGATAAGAAGGAATAGTCAATTAGATAAGAGGAAAACCTAGAGAGATTGGTGTCATAAAACCCAGAGAGGAGGGAATGCTGCAGAAGGTGTCATGCTTCAGAAAGGTAAAAAAATGAAATGAATAGAGAAAAGGCCATTAGATTTGGCAGTTTAAAGATCTCCGATAATTTTGGAGAGAGCAGTTTCAATTGAGTGATGAGGTCAGAAGCTGGATTTGCAAAGGTCAAAGAAGGGAGAGAAAGTGAAAGCAAAGAAAGTCAACAGCATGGGGGGAGTGGGATTTGTCTGAGTCAAGGAAGATACATACAGCTATAACTCAGGAGGATGAGAGGGTTCAGTACAAGTTTGTTGCAGATAAGGAGGTCTGGGCATTCAGAGAAATGACTAGCAAATAGAGAGAGATGGGAGATTAGAAGGGGCAAAGGGATGATTGTGGAGGCAGTCTGTCAAAAGAGATAGGAAGAGATGAGATCAAGGGTGTGTGTGTCTATAATATATATATATTATAAAGAGTTGACCTTATCAAGGAGAGGAGCCACTTCTTCATCAGAGGCTGGAGTGAAGGTGAGATGAGTATTGGTAGTTTGCAATTCTTGTTGATGGGTACTGAGTTGATTCATTGCCCTATTATGAGCAATAGGAAGTTATTCTTTCTGGGTCATATATGTAGCATATGGAAGACATTTCAGAGACTTGTCAAAGCTGATTATCACAACCCACTTCTTGTGATTCATATAGGGATAGAAGATATTGACAGAAGAATCCCAAATAACTAGAGTTTATGAAAGCCTGAGAAAGAAATTGAAGCCCTCAGGTGCATTGGTGATGCATGCATCACCACCACCGATATTTATAGGGACTTCCGAAGAGAAAGGCCATTTTAATAATTGTATAACTGATTTAGAATATGCCATGTGAAAAGAATCAGAGGACCTGTGTTTAAACTCTGCCTCATCTAATTACTGCGTGACCTTTGGCAAGGGCTGGATTAGAATGATTCATTCATTTATGATCACTAAAGTCCCTTCCAGCCCTAAGTCCTATGATACAGTGTTTTTCTAATCCTATGAAAAGGGTTTTTATTTCTCAACTAGACCATAAAAGATAGAAATGACAACCTCTTAAATACATTGAATTATATCTGGCAAAAAATATATATTTGCCCTGTGACTTGAAAATATGATCAAAAGGGCTTTAAAGTGAAAATGGAGAGGGAGGGAGACAATTGATCATATATGCTATAGCTACCAAAACAGATAGGATCAAAGGAGCATTAATAGTATAGAAAGCAGCATATGCACAAAGAAGAAACTGCAGGCAGGCAAATATTTTAGCTTTGATGAAAAGGAAAACTGTATTCCTGAAAGTAAGCTGTCTCAGAATCACCTTGGCTGCTTGGGAAGATAATAAAATCTACCTCACTCCTTCCCTGAAAACTTGGAGGTTTTCAAGTAAAGACTGGATGACCATTTGTGGATTCTGTGGAAAGGATTTCTATTCAGGTCTGGCCCCATTGAAGGTCTCTGAAGCCCCTTTCAATTCTCAAATTCTATGATATTAAGTCATGTTTTTTAGATATTATTCTAATGTAAATGAAGCCATGACTAATAGCTGCTTGAGTTCTATACAGCTCTATAATGAATAGGCATCGCTTCTATGATACCTGTATTATAGTGTATCTATATATGTACATATATATGTATATATACCTGTATAATACCTTATAGTGTCATTTGAAAACTATTCAGACTCCGGTCTATGCCCAAACAAATTCCCCTATTCTGGGAATTTTAAACAGACATGTCTCTGTGTAAATTGTTTCATTGCCTAAGGTTGCCATAGAGAGAGGGCAGAAGACTAGAAGCAATCACAGGTTGTTTCCATGGCATCCAGATGTGATTATAGCACAGCATGACTTCAATTTTGTCTCTACAATAAGAAGCCCAAGTGCCATCTTTGACCGAGTTGATTGAGTTCTAATAGCTCTTCTCTAAAGGAAAGCACTCCCTGCTACATCCTTATTCCCTTTCATGTCACTTGTCACTTTACTGTTACCAATTATTTCCAGATACATCATTCTCTTTCCTCCCCACCCTACCAGGGAGATTTCCCTTGTAACAAAGAAAAAACAGTTAAGCA
Organism: Monodelphis domestica; assembly: GCF_027887165.1. NCBI lineage: Eukaryota > Metazoa > Chordata > Mammalia > Didelphimorphia > Didelphidae > Monodelphis > Monodelphis domestica. The sequence continues at coordinate 199,661,806 of NC_077233.1, forward strand.
AAACAAAATAACACAAGTGGCCTAACCACATATGCAACATTCTGCACCCATAGGTCCTCTTTTTCCCACAAAAGGATGATGTGTTTTCCTTATTTCTTTTGGGAGCAAGAGTAATAAATAAGATTGGCCATTATAATCATATAGCATTCAATTTCATTTTATTATTTTCATTTAAATTAGTATAGTATTTGTGTATATTATTTTCTTGGTTCTGCCTACTTCACTCTACATCAGTTCATATAAGTCTTCCCATATGCAAATTAAATGCAAATTAAAACAACCCTGAGGTATCACCCTGCACCCATCAGATGGGCTAATATAATAACACCAGCAAAAAAGAAATGTTGGATAGGATGTGGGAAAATGGGGACACTAATACACTGTTGGTGGAGCTGTGAACCGATCCAACCTTTTGGAGAGCAATTTGGAATTTTGTCTTTTGTCCTTTGACCTAGTAATACCATGACTAAGTCTGTATCCCAAAGAGATCAAAGATTATGGAAAAAGACCTATTTGTACAAAAATAGTTCTAGCAGCTACTTTTGTGGTGGCAAAGAACTGGAAACTAAAGAGATGTCCATCAATGAGGGAATAATGACTGAACAAGTTGTGATATATGATTATAATGGTATTCAATTGTGCCATAAGAAATGATGAACAAAAAAAGCCTGAAAAGACTTACATGAAGTGAAACAAAGTGAAGTGAGAAGAACCAGAAGACTATGGTACACAGTAACAGTAAGAATGTAAAAAGAACAACTGTGAATGATTTAACTATTATCAGCAATGCAAGGATCCAGGACAACTCTAAGGGACTCATGAGGAAGGAACAGACACAAACTAAAAGCAGATTGAAATATGCCATTATTCACCTCATTTCCTCCATGAATTTTTCTCTAGTGTAAGTGATATGTGTCTTCTTTCACAACATGACAACATGGAAATATGCATTGTATGATAACACACGTACAACCTTATATTACCTACTATCTTGGGAAGAGGGAGAAGGGAAGGGAGGGAGAGAACAAGGATTACCAAAAAATGTCAGAAACAATTATGAAAAAATTTTATTGACATGTAATCTGGAAAAAAAAAGAAATTTTTTTAAAAAACAACTTCCCATGTTTCTCTAGATTCTTCATCTGTTATGAGGAAATAGTATCTCATTACCTTCAGGTGCTATATTTTGTGTATCCTTTCTGCAACCAATAGGTACCCATTATAAAAGAGAGGAAATGGGGGCTTTTTTCCTTCTCTTTATATTTTTTCCTTTTAAACATTATTTTATTTGGTCATTTTCAAACATTATTCATTAGAAACAAAGATCATTTTCTTTTCCTCCCCACCCCTCCCGCCACCCCTCCCATTGGCGATGCGTAATTCCTCTGGGTATCACATGTGTCCTCGATCCAAATTCATTTCCTTGTTATTGGTTTTTGCATTAGGCTGTTCATTTAGAGTCTCTCCTTGATCATATACCCTCCACCCCTGTAGTCAAGCTGTTGCCTTTCCTCGGTGTTTTTACTCCCACCGTTTGTCCTCTGCTTATGGGTAGTGTTTTTTTCTCCTTGATCCCTGCAGGTTATTCAGGGACATTGCACTGACACTAATGGAAAAGTCCGCTACATTCGATTGTACCACAGTGTATCAGTCTCTGTGTACAGTGTTCTACTGGCTCTATTCCTTTCGCTCTGCATCACTTCCTGGAGGTTGTTCTAAGTCTCCATGGAATTCCTCCACTTTATTATTCCTTTGAGCACAATAGTATTCCATCACAACATATACCACAATTTGTTCAGCCATTCTCCAATTGAAGGGCATCCCCTCATTTTCCAATTTTTTGCCACCACAAAGATTGTACCTATGAATATTCTTGTACAAGTCTTTTTCCTTATTATCTCTTTGGGATACAAACCCAGCAGTGCTATGGCTGGGTCAAAGGGCAGACAGTCTTTTATCGCCCTTTGGGCATAGTTCCAATGGTTGGACCAATTCACAACTCCACCAACAATGCATTAATGTCCCAACTTTACCACATCCCCTCTAGCATTCATTACTTTCCATAGCTGTCATGTTAGCCAATCTGCTATGTGTGAGGTGATACCTCAGAGTTGTTTTGATTTGCATCTCTGATTATAAGAGATTTAGAGCACTTTTTCATGTACTTGTTAATAGTTTTGATTTCTTTAGCTGAAAATTGCCTATTCATGTCCCTTGCCCATTATCAATTGGAGAATGGCTTGATTTTTTGTACAATTAATTTCGCTTTTTATAAATTTGAGTAATTAGACCTTTGTCAGGGGTTTTTGTTATGAAGATTGTTTCCCAATTTGTTGTTTCCCTTCTACTTTTGGTTACATTGGTTTTGTTTGTATAAAAACTTTTTAATTTGATGTAATCAAAATTATTTATTTTATATTTTGTGAAACTTTCTAAGTCTTGCTTGGTTTTAAAGTCTTTCCCTTCCCAAAGGTCTGATATGTATACTATCTTGTGTTCACCTAATTTACTTATGGTTTCCTTCTTTATGTTCAAATCATTCACCCATTCTGAGTTTATCTTGGTGTAGGGTGTGAGGTGTTGATCCATGCCTAATCTCTCCCACACTGTCTTCTAGTTTTCCCAGCAGTTTTTATCAAATAGTGGATTTTTGTCCCAAAAGCTAGGGTCTTTGGGTTTGTCATAGACTATCTTGCTGAGGTCACTTACCCCAAGTCTATTCCACTGATCCTCCTTTCTATCTCTTAGCCAGTACCAAATTGTTTTGATGACCACTGCTTTATAGTATAGTTTGAGATCTGGGACTGCAAGGCCACCTTCCTTTGTATTTTTTTTTTCATTATTTCCCTGGATATCCTTGATCCTTTGTTCTTCCAAATGAACTTTGTTATGGTTTTCTCTAATTCAGTAAAAAAATTTTTTTGGAAGTTCAATGGGTATGGCACTAAATATATAGATAAGTTTGGGTAGGATGGTCATTTTTATTATATTAGCTCGTCCTACCCATGAGCAGTTAATGTTTCTCCAATTGCTCAAGTCTAGTTTTAGTTGTGTGGAGAGTGTTTTGCAGTTGTGTTCATATAGTTCCTGTGTTTGTCTCGGTAGATGGAATCCTAAGTATTTTATTTTGTTTAAGGTAATTTTGAATGGGATTTCTCTTTCTAAATCTTGCTGCTGAGATGTGTTGGAAATATATAGAAATGCTGATGACTTATGTGAGTTTATTTTGTATCCTGCAACTTTGCTAAAGTTTTGATTATTTCCACTAGCTTTTTTGTTGATTCTCGAGGATTCTTTAAGTAGACCATCATATCATCCAAAAAGAGTGACAGCTTGGTCTCCTCACTGCCAATTTTAATGCCTTCAATTTCTTTTTCTTCTCTAATTGCTACTGCTAGTGTTACTAGTACAATGTTAAATAATAGAGGTGATAATGGGCATCTTTGTTTCACTCTTGATCTTATTGGGAATGCATCTAGTTTATCCCCATTGCAGATGATGTTTGCTGATGGTTTTAGATATATACTGTTTATTATTTTTAGGAAAGACCCTTTTATTCCTATGCTTTCTAGTATTTTTAATAGAATGGGTGTTGTATTTTGTCAAAGGCTTTTTCTGCATCTATTGAGATAATCATGTGATTTTTGTTGGTTTGCTTATTGATATAGTCAATTATGTGGATAGTTTTCCTAATAGTGAACCAGCCCTGCATTCCTGGTATAAAACCTAAAACCTACTTGATCATAGTGGATGATCCTCCTGATCACTTGCTGAAGTCTTTTTGCTAGTATCCTATTTAAGATTTTTGCATCTATGTTCATTAGGGAGATTGGTCTTTAGTTTTCTTTCTCCGTTTTTGACCCACCTGGCTTTGGAATCAGTACCATGTTTGTGTCATAAAAGGAATTTGGTAGAACTCCCTCTTTGATTATGATGTCATATAGTTTGTATAGTATTGGGATTAGCTGTTCTTTGAATGTTTGATAGAATTCACTTGTGAATCCATCAGGCCTTGGGGATTTTTTCTTAGGTTTTGCTTTTCAGTTTGGTCTTCCCTGCTGTTTGAGGCTTCCAGCTGTTTCTCCAATTGGGTGCTCTTGTCTATCAGACTGTTGACCTCTCTCTGAATTTTTCCCCATTTTTCTTGCCAGAAGGTTTCCATCTTTTGGATAAGCTCCAATTTGAGTTATTCCAGAGCTTGTGAACAATTTCCATTTTGGGGGAAAGGTTTTGATTTTGTTTGAATTTCATCCTCTTTTTCCTCTGTAGCCTGGGTTTTCCCTCCATAAAAGTTTTCAATAAGATAGAATATGGTCACTTTTTTCCCCTTTCTTCTTGGAGGGTTGATCTTGGGCACTATGAGCCATCCCTTTGGTGGTTTTCCCTTCCTTTTTAGTCAGAAGTCTGAGTGAGATGGGTGGGTTTTCTGTGGAGTAACTTGGTGGTGCTTTTGCCTCAAGCAGGTTCTTCGCAGTCTCTGCAGTTTGTTAGCAAGCCCACAGTCTGTGCTCTCCTGTGGGCAAGAGTCTCTTGTGAAACCACTTTGAGGGGTAGTTCCCTGGTAGACCTTGTCAGTTCCCAAGGACCCTGGTGTGACTCCCAGTCACTACAGAGTTGTTCCTCACTCACTCGCTGTCTCTGGTGAGTGCACTAGTCCCTACTCTGGTTCCGTAGGTGAGATGGGGGAGTGTAGTTCAGATCACGTTTGGGTGCAAGCCTTTTCTCCTTCTTATAGTATGGAAATGCTCAAACCCCAAGTACCTTCTTTTCTGTACCCTACTGTATAGTCCCTCTGTTCTTCCAAAGATGATTTTTATGCTCTTTTGAGATAGTCTATTTCATTGGGTGCTGGGGAGAGGAAGCGATTCGTGTCTAGATTGCAGTCATGTTTACCCGGAAGTCCTTCCTCCTCTTTTAAATGGAGAAGGGTGAATAGGTTTGTCTCACTCCAGTGAACAGTTGAGGGGAATGAGGAAGGGAGAATATGGATGCTGAGATGGAAGTTGAAGGGTAGAGGGAAAGATGGCAAGACCTCTCCCTCCCCTGGAGTTGGCTGACCCCAAAGCTTAAGGTAACCTCAAAGAGACAGAGGGGACTTTCTCTCTTCTCAAAGGATATTTTATGATTTGTACTCCTTGAGTCTTGATGGAAACACAACTACAAGGGAAGACGTCTATATCCCTGATCAGTTGTCCCAAGCAGAGGGGTTTGTAGTCAAACCCTCTTCTGTGGACAACTAGATCTAGTTTGCCACAGATGAGATAGGACTCATCCTGGAACCCTGTTCTCAATCTCCCCAACCTCTCTCTTGTAAGAAACCAAGCCAACCCCAAATCTGACTAGAAACTAAGACTTTATTAAGATCGAGGAAGGCAAGTAGAGAAGGGAAAGGGTAAGAGGATGCCCTGAAGCTAAAACCCCACAACAGCCTGATCCAGAAGGTTTGAGTCTGAGTCTCAAGGACTTTGCTTTCTTTCCAGATGACAGTCATACTTTATTTCTAAGCCAACCTCTTTAGTTAAGTCTCAAACAAATCCAAAGGAGGCAAAGGGGAAACCCAGAAGAAATGGACAGAAGAACCCAGAAGAAAGAGTCCAAACCAAGTTCCTTCTGAGTCTAGAGTTGTTTGTCAAGGAGAGGAAAGGTAGTAGATGGTTGGTTTCTCGATGGAAGCAGGTACACATATAATTAGGAAAAGTCTGGCTTTTCTCCCTCTTGTGGCTTCAGATCCCTTCAGCCACCCAGGGGAAAGATCCTCTCCATTTCCTTCCAGAGCTGGAAGTGCTATCTTGGTCAGAATTCTCCTCAGCTCCCAGTTCTCTATCCAGAATCCTTTGCTGCTCTCAACTGCCACCAAGCTCACTGTCCATCAAACAAGCAGGCTTCTAATCAGGGTCCCTTTGCCATCCTTTACACCACATTAGTTTCAATTTTAGTTATAATTGTAACTATAAAAAGTCCTCCTATGAATATTTTGCTATACATGTACCCTTATATTCTGTTTTGTTTTGTTTTACTTTGTTTTGTGCTATATGCCCCACTGATGGATATATGGAGGTCAAAAGATTTGAGCACTTTAGTCATTTTTCTCCCATGACTCCAAATTATTTTTTAGAATCTACAAGTGACCTTTAACTACTATTTCCTGGGAGAATTTCCAATGAGACTATGTTTCTACTTGGTAAGATTGTCATTCTATAAAGGAATAAGAGAAAATTAATATCAAAAGGTTATATTGTCTCAAAAGACCCGAGTTCACTTTTTGACTATAACTTACCCACAGTGATTTCTCTGAGTTTTCATTAACTTATCTGTAAAATGGGACAACACAGCTGCATTATTTACCTCATAGTTAAGTGTGAAAAAAACAACTTAAAGAAGCTTGTTAGAGAATTATGTTTTTTATAATGTGTTATAAAATTATACAATTTTGAGTTATTATTGATAATATTAGCAACATGTCTGTACTGATTATTTTATATTAAGATTATAGAATTAGCATGAGAAGGATCTGACTGCAATTTCTCTATTTAATAGATAAAGAAATGGAGGCTGAGTGGTTAAGTGATTTACCAAAGGTCACACAAATGCTTAGGATTATAGATCTGGAGTTATAATAGACCTCAGTAGCCATCATATCCTCATTTTACAAATAAGGAGATAGAGGCTCAGAATGCTTAAGGGACTTTTCCAAGGTTATACAGATAGTAAATGCCAAAAGTTGATGGTGCACCTTTTAGAGGGGCAGGTGATACAAAGAATGTCCTCAGGTGTTCATGGAGGAGAGAGGAGCAGCTCAGCCCCTTGCCCCTTTGGCTATCTAGTAACAAACTCTTGTGAACTTTGTGCTAGGGCAACGGTGTGTGTGCCCACAGAGAGGGCTCTGAGTATTCCCTCTGGCATGTGTGCCATGGCCCTAAGGTGTAAATGGAATCCCAAGTTCTTTAGTTCTATGAAAATTCCCATTTGTGGTGTTTTCCCCCCAGACATTATTCCCAGAATCTCAGAGCTTGGCTCTATGTGGTGCTGTGTGTGTGTGTATGACTCTGTGTGGAGGCCATATGAGCATTATTGTCCTGATTAAAGATGTGCTCCTTTGTAACTACTTCGGTGGTTCTGAGTTTTTTCAGGTTGACAGCATGGAGAATACCTAGTCCCACAGTTCACTGTTTCTTGGTTACCAGGAAACCCCCCCAAAACATTTGACCTTTAGAACTAAAGGCAACTTTAAAGGCTCTCCTCCAATAAAGTATCTACAATGCATATGCTAAAATCATGCTGTATTTCTTTTTAAACCCTTACCTTCTGTTTTAGAATCAATACTAAATACTGGTTCCCCAGCAGAAGAGTGGCAAGACTAGGCAACTGGGCTCCCAAGCTGGGAAGTATCTGAGGCCAGATTGAACCAAAAACCTTGTATAATGATTAAAATTCTCTGGAGACTGCATATTAATTTATAATTATTTATTAGTAAAAGTTTGTGTGTGTGACAGAGAGAGAGAGAGAGAGAGAGAGAGAGAGAGAGAGAGAGAGAGAGAGAGAGAGAGAGAGAGAGAAATAGAGAGAGAGAGGATCCAACAGTGATTGGTTGATTGTATATGGTCAAGTCATGATCTTTCTGGGCTTCAGTTTCCTAATCTCTAAAAGGAAAAGGTTAGAAAAGATGTAATCTCTGCTATCCTTTTCAACTTTCAATCATTGGTATAATTTTATGATCTGGATCATTTTGGCTAGTCTCTTTTTTTAAAAAATTAAAACCTTTACCTTCCATCTTAGAATCAATACTATATGTTGGTTCCAAGGCAGAAGAGTGGTAAGGGCTAGACAATGGGGGTTAAATGACTTGTCCAAGGGTCACACAGCTAAGAAGTGTCTGAATCCACATTTGAACCCAGGACCTCCCATCTCTAGACCTGGTTCTCAATCCACTGAGCTACCCAGCTGCCCCCAGTAGCTCCACTTTAAAATGCTTAAAGAGGGCTTAAAGTATATTACATAGGTGAGTAACAGATGTAGTCACTGACTGGTTATTTTTTTCCACTTTTGCAAAGGAATTGTCAGCTCTGAGAGGGGTGAGGGAAGAGGGGAAGGAAAGAAAATGAATCATGTAAATATGGAAAAATATTTACAATTTTTAAAAAAACAGAGCTAAAAAAAACCTTCAGAATTTTCTAGTGTTTTCCCAAAGATGTGATAAGCACAACTGAACATAATACTCTAACTGTGGTCTGACCAGAATAGCGTGCAGTGGGGCAATAGTGATAATGTAACCTTCCTTGTTCTGGACATTTTGTATTTGTTCTTGTAGCCTAAGACTGAACTAGCTTTTTTCTTGGCTGCTATGTCCACACTGTTAAAGAACTTGATTCTTTGTTCCCCCAAGCTGACTTATTTTATGGATTTATCTCTGACTGATTCTTAACACATAGAGTAAAGAAAAATTAATATTAAAATTTAAAAATGATAAAAGGAAATTATTTTTGAAATTATAAGAACTCCAATCCAACCTACTTAAACAATCTATTGACTGAAAAATTAGAAGTGGATGAAAACAAAAAAAATTATTCTCTTCAGAATTAGGCTTCTTCAAATCTATAGAAAGTTTAATGTCAGAAACGATGAAATTTTGCTTTCAAAATGACTGAAAGAAGGAAAACCAATGTGTTTCTTGAGTAACACTTTTTTTTTTCAGTGGCAATAGGGTCTTCCAATTTAGACTCCATTATTTTATTACCTGATATATGCTACATGAGAAAGTAGAAAAGGGACTCGAGAAAATTAAGATGAGATGTGCAGCTGGGTCTGACAAAATGTATTCAGAAAATACGTCTGTTGGAAATTATACAGAGCATTTGGGATTCATTTTTTAATAAATATGAAAAAATCTCAAAAGAATGGAAAAATTCAGGAGTCAGTATCAATGCCAAAAAGGTAACCAAGAAAACAGCATCAACTACCAACTATATACTAACTTTTTTATCTCTATAAAATCTTTCTAATTATGAACTAATACAAATATTTAAAGTATTTGGTTTTCTTTTTTTGTGACAGGGTCAAATGTTAACTTCTGCATTGCTGTCCATTAATATCTGGTTGCTTTAGTTCTATATCATTTCTTATTTAGACAAATATATATATTTTGATCTTAGAATTTTGTAACTTCTGTAACTGTTGTCCTCACCCTGAGGAATACAAATGAATTAATATTGCTCACAATGGACTTTATACAAGCACACACATTTAAGCAAGGTTTTTAACCTTTTGTTAGGAAATTTGTATATTAGTTTATTTCCTTTTCCTGAGAAATACTGTCTAAAATTAACTGTGATTCATTCTGTATATTTCCTGTTTATGCAAAGTTGTTTGTGTATTGAATCCCTCATTTGGTTGGGTATTTTTTGTTTGTTTGTTTTTTGCCACTCTTTGAACTTATAACTTAGCACAATAACTGGTACAGAGTAGGTTCTTATTAGATAAGTTAATTTTTCACAGGTAGAATCTCAAGGAAGTGAGATGGAGAAGAAAATCATAAATACCTGGAAAACCCCTAAAAGGATGGAGTATTTCTAACATATCAGAGATAGAATTTTTTCCTATCTAAAAAGAAAAAACATTTTTGTTGCTGCCACACCTCCCCAATCTTAGCTATTTTGGGGAATTGCCACACCTGTTATACTGGAATAAAGACACCACATAGCTACAACCAAATGACTGCATGCAGTTGCAGAAACAAATTGGGTCTAAGGCTCTTGGTAGCAAAGGACTGTGATGCTTGGTTTCTACAGTTATTATATAGGTTGAAAGGAGTAAAACAAATGGGTTATAGGAATTGTCACTTCATTTCTTATTAGTAGAAAGGATTGGGATTTCCCCCCAAATCAGGTGACAGTTGACAAAATCAGGGGAAGGGAGAATAGTTCTATGATCTCCCCAACGGTGAGTGGCTCACAAGAAGTTAAAATCCCATAAAAAGATGGATAGAGGGCAAATGGAGTTCTTGATGCTTTTTCTCTCTTTAAAAAAAAAGTAACATCATTATTGCTCCATTCTGGATATGGATTTGGAGGACTATAGAATAACACTCCCATCTCCAGGTAGCTTTAAAAAAATCCTTTAGTAAATTTCCTTTGTGTGTATAAGATTTATGTGTGGGTGTTCTTTTCTCTTTCCTAGCGCTAACATAGGATTATCACATAATCATTCATTTGGAGACATGTCTGTAGGCAAGGGAAGGAACTGAAATGAGTTGAAGGTATTGATCTTCTCTTTTTAAAAGTCGTTAAACCTAGGAGGTAGCTCTCATTCCAACTGCTGCAGAGGGTGGGTTTAATTTGCTGTTTTAGGAAACCTTTTGCAAAAGAGCTTTTCCTGATGTCCTTTAATGAGAGTGCCTTCTCTCTAAGATTTTCTTTGATTTATTCTATATGTATCTTGCTTATCCAAAGTTGTTTGTGTGTTGAATTCCCATTAGATTGTACATTATTTGATGACTACTTTTGCCTTTCTCTGCATTACCAAAATTTAGCAGGATGCCTGGCATGTAGAAGGTACTTAAGAGATGACTTTTGGCTTGATGACTTCAAATTCTGAGAATGGAAAAGGAGGACCTTCAAAGACAATTGTCTATAAAAGATCAAATCTTCAGAGTCAAATAATAGACTGAAAGGCATTGACACAACCTTTTTTTATGAAACCCCAAATTTACCTTTGCCCCCATGGGAACTTGCCTTCAAGAAACCTCCAGAATGACCCATTGGTTGCTGGATCTGCCTGTTAATATCTGTAAGATTGTTGGATAAGTCAATTAACCTTTGTGGACCCTCAATAAAACTAAGAGATGGAGGCATCTGGGTAGTTCAGTAGATTGAGAACCAGGTCTAGAGATGGGAGGTCCTGGGTTCAAATGTGGATTCAGTAAATGATCACAGACTTCTTTGTTGTAGTAACATCACAAGAGTGTTGTTTAGGTGATTTGATAATATCCAATCAAATTGTAGAATGTCACATACATAGAAGATTGATTGTGTGTCAAAGAAGCATGTACCAAAAAACCTATACAATAAACAAACCACAGTATTATGGCAGAGCATTGTGTGTGATACCTGCATACGTGGGTTGAATGCACAGTGTGTCTCATCTCCTTATTCTGACCTTAACATCACATCTGGGTAGAGAGACCTTGGATCATCAGAGAGGCCGCTGGACAGACCTTTATAGAATAAATATAGAATAAAGCCATTTGTAGGTTAGTACCCCTTGACCTGCTGAGAGGATCATTGTGCTTTTGGTCAGCTTTCACTATCAAACATAATTGCTTGGGAGATGAACAACAAAACATCTTTGTATCTAGGTGTGAGGACTTAAAGCAGACTAGTTTCAGGGTTTTCCTCAATTTACAAGTTCTGTTTTTCTTCTGTTAATTTGAAGTGCCTAGCAATGCTGCTTGGCTTCTGTTTCAACAAATTCATCGGAGTGTGGTAACTGTAGGAAAAGATTCATTATAGTACTCAAGCTTTTGGCCAGTATTTATTGTAAGACCTTGAAGCATGTCTTGTGCTTGAGAAAGGAGGGGTCATGGGCAGTAATTTTCAGGCTTTAATTCTGTAATTGCAATCTTTTGGGGGTAATAACCTAGGGGGCTTAAGGTAGGGTATATATTTATTGATCACTTAAGTATTTGCCCTCATATTATTTCTCCTGTATTGGGGAGAGAATAATAATTATTACAAGTCCATTAGTGGGGAAAATTTGGGGAGAGAAGTCACAGAGGGGGATTAGCAGGGGGTCCTCATTCTGGGGTCTGCTTTGCAGACCTCATTTCTCCAGTCTATGACCTTGTCAGCTGGTCGGGGTATGATGGCCTCTGGCAGTTTTCCAAAGAGAAGACTTGGGAGGTACATCATAGCTATCTTCAGTTAGCTGAAAATTGTTAAATGTAAATTGGGGGGTATATAGGTAAGGAGTGAATAGAGCACTGGGCTGGGAATCAGGAAGATTCATTTTCCTGAATTCAGATCTAGCCTCTGACACTTCCTAATATGGACAAATCACTTAACCCCAATTGCCTAGCCCTAATCACTCTTCTGCCTTGAGACCTATTGATTCTAAGACAGAAAATAAGGTTTTTAAAAAAGAGTGCAAAGTTAAGAACTGGTCTTGAGAAGAATATCTTTATAAGTTATTGGAATAGAGGAAAAGGGAACCCTTAAACTGATGTAGAAACCAGCTTAGTTCAAGTACTTCTGCCTTGGAAACTGTAATAGAAATGAGGCAATATATATTTCAGTTTCTCTCATGTGCCTTCAGAACCACAAGTTGCTTCATTTTTCTTTAGTAACCATAACATGTTCTACTTTTCTATGCTCATTATGGTGTTAACCAACTGTAGAAGCTAAATAGCTCTAAGTGATTTGTCAGTGGTGCTTAAGCACCCTACATTTTCTCAATTATTGCCTACTTCTTTCCCCTTGCTTCTATAACCACAAGATGTCCCAATTTTAATCCTCAGGAAAAGTCTGACTTCCTGTTTCATTGATGTACAGATACCTCAGACACTGAAATGATTGCAGGGGTCTCCTAAAGAAGACTCTTCTGTTTGTTGCCCAGTCATTTTTTTCTAAGACTTTGGGGTACTCAGACCTGCCTGCTAACCAGAGAGTGGTTTTTATTCCACAACACTATGTTGCCAAAGATTTTTTATTTTAATTTCTCAAGAAGGGACTTAGAATTTTTTAAATTTAAATTTATTTATTGGTTAGTTTCTTTGTTTCATTAAAATACCCAGTTATTTTACTCCTCTCCCTCCATTAGAGAAGGCATCATTTGACAAAAAGATATATGTATACATAAGACTATCTTGCTTATTTGCGTTTATCAGTTCTTTCTCTAGAACTGGACTTATGCAAGTCATTCTTCAAAGAATATTTTTGTTCCTGTATACCATTCATAGAAGCATGGAATCTTGGAGCTAAAATGTACATTACAGGTGACCTAAACCAACCCATACCTCAACAGAAATCTCCTCTATAACATTCCTTACAAGTGGTTTCCTAACATCTGCATAAAGACCACCAATATCATAAAATCTATTACCTCCCAAAGCAGAACTTTCTGCTTTTGGACAGGTACAATTATAAATCTGTTTTCCTTGATATTACACTAAAATCTGCTTTCTCAGAGATTCTGCTCATTGCTCCTTCTTCTGCTCTTTGGGCCCAACCTGACAAACTTAAACCCCTTTCTATATGACAATCCTCCAGATAAGTATGGGATCACTGATTTTTGAACTGGAAAGGGATTTTGAGATGTTCAGTTTTGGCCAGGTAGATGGCCCAATAGGTAGAATGTTGGATTTGGAATCAGAAAAACTGGTCATATGACCTTAAATAAATAATTTATTCTTTAACCTTTCTTAATTTTTTCATCTATAAAGTGGAGAGAAAGACGAGATAAAGATAACATTTATCCACAAAGGGCTGTGAAGAGAATTGAATGAGATTATGTATATTAGGCACTTTGCAAATGCTAAAAGCATTATATAAAGGCTAGCTGTTATAATTAGCAATGAAGAAGGTTAAGCCAGAAAAGTTAAATATTTGCCCAATGTCACACATAGCTAACTGGGACTGTGATTAGAACCCAAGTCCTCCGATTCAGGAAAATACAAATCTAGGATTCTCTGCAGGATTTCATTTTGCCTCTTATTCTGAACAAAGCCAAAAAAGTCCCTTCTTTTAAAAGGATTCTAATTTAATAGGTACCCAATGACTCCTTGATAAATGAACTAATGAAACGAATGAATTTTAAAATATACTTCTATTGTCACTCATTTTTTACTAACAATGGATAATGATTTTGTTGTCCAGCTGTGTCCAACTTTTTGTGACCTCATTTAGGGTTTTCTTGGCAAAGATACTGGGGTCATTTGCCATTTCCTTCACCAGCTCATTTTAAAGAAAAGTAAACTGAGGCAACAGGATTAAGTGACTTGTCTGGGTCACATAGCTAGTAAGTGGCTAAGGCTAGATTTGCAGTTTAGAAGATGAGTCTACCTGACTACCAGCATTCTATCCAGTGTTCCTGTAAGAGTTAAAATTTAGGGAAACTGATGCAGGTAGAAATTAGTTTCTCTCTGAACAATCAGAACAACAATCTGAACAACAGAAAGAACAATTGCTTGTTCCTTCTATTACTCAATAAATTAAGGAACAGAATACTTTTATTAATCAATGATTTGAGGAACAAGATGAGCTTATGGAAGAAAGATGGGGAGAGATCAAAACTTTCCTGCAAAATATTAAAAGAGAGTTAAGGACATCCTGCAATAGGAGTGATTTATCTCTCCATTCCCCATCATTATCAGATTCCCTGACCCACCCTGCCCAAAACAATTTGGCTCCTAGTTCTCAAATAGCAGCCCCCTCAGACCAACCAGCTCCTCGCCCTCCTTAATTTGTTAAGTAATAGAAAGAACAAGCGATTGTTCTCTGTCTTAGAGGAAATTAGGTATATTATTACAACTCCAAAAATTACAGTCCCAAGGAAGAGGAATGCAAAGGTCATGTAGAGACTAATAGTCTCTGAAAAGAGCCATCCTATAGGAACACCTATTAGGAATCCCATGTACTTGGTTATTGAACTTATAAGCCAATTCCTAAGAAAAGCATGTATGGGCTGGAGCCACATTTTTTTTTTATGCGATTACTAAGTTGCCTGTAACTTTTCCTTCTTGTTAGTAGGTGGCTCTCTTTACTGCCTGCTGCCAAGGGCCTATTCTGTTGTAAATTCTCCTATCTTTTCTCTTAGGCTAGGCTTATTTTAAAGGTCTGGGAGGGGTCCCAAGTAAAGAGGAAGCCAGACAAAGCCTTATGCCTGGAGGCAGAGGCTGTATGAAAAGGGGCTGATTAGAAGTGAATAGGCTGTAAATAAAGGGTAGAGCTAAAACTCCTTCTTTTAAAAAGTGTGTATATGGGAGGGTCCTCAGAAATCTTTCTTTAGCCCTCAGGCTAAAACTGCTAGGACCATGTGCTATCTTCCTTGAGCAAAGCCCACTTAAATTTTTTAAGACTAGAAAGGCCAGGAAACAGGCAAATGGGCTTTAAGTTGGCTCCCTAGCTGTACTCATCTGTTTTTGTTGTGAGGCAAGGGCTCCATTCTCCAGAGTTTCCTCACTGCTAATCAGTTGATTAGATTTAGCTGGGTTAAGTGACTTATCCAGGGTCACACAGCTGGGAAGTGTCTGAGGTCAGATTTGAACCTAGGACCTCCCATCTCTAAGCCTGGTCTTGCTCTCAATCCACTGAGCAGCCCAGCTGCCCCCTTAAAATTAAAGGGAGGAGGAAAAGAAAAACCTGTGGACCACAATTTAAATTAAGGAGAAAAGAGAAGAGAGAAAGTGTTTTATACTCACCTGTTCTGGCAGCTGTGTCTTTAAACCGAGTTAGGTGGTAAAAGGACTGACTGAGTGAAGAGGAAGTAGGGTGAAAAGGCAAGAAAATTCAGGAAATTTATTGAGGGAACTCGATATCCCTTTGTGGTCGCCAACTGTTATGGTGAAAATCACCTTTAAAGATTGTTATAATATTAATTTATGGTTGCCAAGGAATTTGCTTATGAAATTCCTAAAATGAAACACTCAAGTCAGAATGGAGTTTATGGTGGTTTAATCACAACAGGAGTAAGAAAAAGGAGAGGGAGAGAAGGAGAAAGGAGAAAAGGGAAAACGGTTAACTCAACCTTCTGGAAGAGTCAGAGGGAGTTTAGACCCAAAGGCCAAGGTAGAGAAGAGAATCAGTCCTTGACTCACGTGACCGATCTGAAAGAAAGCTGTCTGCCGGCCCCCTCTCTGCTCAAGCTCCTAGCACCAACTGCTGCCTAGCTCTGTCCACAGGAAGTGAGCGAATTCCCGAGGCTGTTCGCTACCTCACTTCCTGTGCCTCCCAAGTGCCAATGGTGACTCAAGCTTGACCTAGGAAATCCCAGGTGGGCAGTTAGTTATTTCTGATTTGTCATTGACTAACACATGCCCGTGTAGTGTGGGTGTGCACAATTTTGGGTGCCAGACCAAGCAAGATGGAGATTTAAAAATTCACATGCCACCTACCTGCTCTAGTCTGTGAATTTAAAAAAATGTAAACACAGATTGTTGATGGAGAGCAAATGATTTTTTTCTTTAAAATAATCAGAGTTGGGGCAGCTAGGTGGTTCAATAGATTGAGAGCCAGACCTAGAGATAGGATGTCCTGGGTTCAAACCTTATCTCAGACACTGCCTAGTATGTGACCTGGGCAAGTCACTTCACCAATGTAAAGGTTTAAAAAGTAAGAAATAATAATCAAAATGCTATATAAACTACAGTGATTGACCTTTTTCTAAGAAGTAGTATATATATTGAACTTAGAATTGATTTGGGGTTCAAATACAAGTCCTACCTTTACTAGTTATGTGACTTTGGGCAAATCACTTCTCAATTCTAAGTGTCAGTTTCCTCATTGATAATAATACTATTCAGACTACTTACTTCATAGAGTTGTTGTAAAGACAGTTTTATAAACTCCAATAAATATGAACCATTATTAGTAAGTCAGAAATCTGGTATTTATAAGAACTCCTTTCCATCCAAAGATAGTATTATAGAGACATATAAAGCATGACACATTTCCCAAAGAAAGTATTCTATAAACACATTTTTAAATGATCAAATATATCTTTTCAGAGATTTTTTTTGAAAAATCAGCTGCGTAGAAAAGCTAAACACCTGCAGACATTTGAAAACAAGATTTTTCCAGTCAATCTTTTTTTTTTCCTCCACTTGATTTTCCTCATTAAATGTTACTTTCTATTTTGGTCATTCATGGCAACTCTGCTATAGGCATATACTGTTTTGCAAAACTGAGCCAATCTACAACTGATTCTATTTGCAGACTATCCTGTTTCTCCAAAGTGATTTCATTATTAAGGACAGAGATTCTAAAGTGTTTTAATTTATGGTAAAGACTGTGTTTTCAGAACTAGAAAATATAGGGCTTGGGAGAGACTTCAGAGGAATTTAGGCCAGCCTTTTTCTTTTTTTTTTTACTTAGGAGAAATTTTATATCTCTAAATGCTCATATCAAAATAGAGAATGAACAGAATAATAAACTGGTCAAACAAATTTTAAAATCCCCAATTAGACACAAAATCAGAAATATTGAAAACCAAAGAAGAGATCAATGAAATTGAAAGTAAAAAAACCCCAACAACATTGAACTAATAAATAAAAGTAGGTTTTATGAGAAAAAACAATAAAGAGATAAATCATTTGTTAATTTGATTTTACATAGAAAGAACAAAATCAAATAACTAGTATCAAAAATGAAAAGGGTGAATTCACCACCAATAAAGAGGAAATTAAAGGAATCATTAGGAACTAATTTGCCAGGTACTTTGCTAAGTTAAAGAAAGCATTAAGAGTGGTATAAGGACATTCTCTGTAAATGATTGTGAATGATAACAAGTCTTGATGTCAGCATTGTTGTTGATACTTCCCTTGAAGACTGATGAAACATCAGGAATTGCTTACTACTACTGCACAGTATGAGGTTTGCCTAAGGTCTGGTAAGTTGGGTATGGGGACAAAACTCATGTATAGATAATTTATCATTTATTATGCTTGCTTCTGATTATCAATTTCAATGATAGTTTATCATCAACAAAAACCTGCATATTAAGATAAATAAATGCCCAGTGTGTCAAATCCTAGGGATATGTTAGCATAGAATGGAGAGAAGTGGCCAAGCATCAGTACCAATTTTCTCCCTCTACTATTTATATCTTCTCTTACCAGCATTCTTTTTTCTTTTTCTTTTTTTAAATTTAAACATTATTTTATTTGGTCAATTTCAGACATTATTCATTGAATACAAAAATCATTTTCTTTTCCTCACTCCCCCTACCCCCCTCCCTGCCACCCCTCCCATAATTGATGATAGCCAACGCACAATTCCACTGGATATCACATGTGTTCTTGTTCCAAACCCATTTCCATGTTGTTGGTATTTGCGCTAGGATGTTCATTTAGAGTCTCCATCCCCAATCATGTCCCCTCAGTCCCTGTACTCTGTAAAAAATAGACTCGAATACAGGACTACAATCCCCACAAGCCTTTGCTCCACTTCCTCAAAATACTTTGTAATCTCACAGGAATTCTGAGGTGGGCCGAGATCGAGGAAGGATTTAAGCTGGTAGCAAAGGTTTTTGGGGCTCTTTTGGAATTCCGTTTTGGAGCAGATGCATCTCTACTGTGATGTGAGGTTATCTGGCCTAGGCCTCTGGCCTAGGCACGTTTTTTTTTCTTATTCTGTATTTTCTTTAATCTTTAACCTTTAATAAACCTCTAAAAAATATAATACTCCTTGCAGAGAGAAACTAATTTCTACCTGCCTCAGTCTCCCCATATTCCTAAATTTTAATCTTTACAATTCAAAGCAGTTGCCTTTCTTTGGTGTTTTTGTTCCCACAGTTTGTCCTCTGCTTGTGGATAGTGTTTTTTCTTGTTCGTCCCTTCAGGTTGTTCAGGGAAATTGCATTGACACTAATGGAGAAGTCCATTATGTTCGATTATACCACAGTGTATCAGTCTCTGTGTATAATGATTTCCTGGTTCTGCTCCTTTCGCTCTGCATCACTTCCTGGAGGTTGTTCCAGTCTCCATGGAGTTCCTCCACTTTATTATTCCTTTGAGCACAATAGTATTCCATCACCAACATATACCACAGTTTGTTCAGCCATTCCCCAATTGAAAGGCATCCCTTCATTTTCCAATTTTTTTGCCACCACAAAGAGCGCAGCTATGAATATTCTTGAACAAGTCTTTTTCCTTATTATCTCTTTGGGGTACAAACCCAACAGTGCTATGACTAGGTCAAAAGGTAGGCAGTCTTTTATTGCCCTTTGGGCATAGTTCCAAATTGCCCTCCAGAATGGTTGGATCAGTTCACAACTCCACCAGCAATGCATTAATGTCCCTACTTTGCCACATCCCCTCCAGCATTCATTACTTTCCTTTGCTGTCATGTTAGTCAATCTGCTAGGTGTGAGGTGATACCTCAGAGTTGTTTTTATTTGCATTTCTCTGATTATAAGAGATTTAGAACACTTTTTCATGTGCTTATTAATAATTTTGATTTCTTTCTTAACATTATTGACCACCAGTTTTTCCTGAATATTCTCTCCTCTCTGTATTTTCATAATCCCGTTCACCTCCTACCTCTTTGATCATACTACTCAATCTCCTTTGCTAGAGCCATGCTTCATAGATTAATCAGGAAATATATCCTAAAGTTCTGCCAAGGGTCCTCTTATCTTTCCTTAAACTCACTCTTAATGACCTTATCAGCTCCCAAGAGTTTATTTTTCAATCCTATGCAAATTACCCCAAATCTGTATATCCAATCCTTGTCTTTCTCATGAACTCCAGTCTTATATCACCAATTGCCTAATGGATATTTTGTACTAAATGTCTCAAAGGCAAATCAAAGTTAATATATCTAAAACAGGACTTATCTTTTCTGCCAGACTCCTCTCTTCTTAAGGTGCTTAAGAGCACCTTCAAGAGGGAGCAAGGTGGCTCATTGGATAGAGAGCCAGAGCTGGAGTTGGGAGGACCTGGGTTCACATCTGACCTTGGACACTTCCTATCTGTGTGACTCTGGGCAAGTCACTTAATATCAAAGAGTCTAGCCTTTATCATTCTTTTGCCTTGGAACTGATACTTAGTATTGATTCTGAGACAAAAGATAAGAGGGTTGTTTTTTTTTTAAGTATACCATCATCTTTCAAGTCATACAAGTGAGGATGGAGCCAAGATGGCAGCATAGTAGTCAGAAAATCCTACAGCTGCTCAAAATTTCCTTCCAAACTGATCATTACAAAGCATTTGAAAGGGACAGAAGTCAAAGCAGGATGAGCAAATAGCAGTAGGTAGTGAGAGGAGATTTCCATGTTAAAAGGGGGCAAAACTTCGCAAGGAAAAGCACAGGCTGACCACTACCTGCTCCCCACCTACCATGCCAAAGTCAGAGCCAGGACCAGGGCAATCTCTGAATTCTAGGGGGCTGGCTATAATAAGGAAAAAGCACCTCAGACTTACTCCCTGGAGGATGTTCCAGGTCCTGGCAGTGATATTGAAAGCTTTATAGCACCAGACTTACTTCCAGCAGCAGAGGCAGCAGTACAGTCATGGCTGTAGCAGCAAGGGCAAGGAAGATAGCCTTATAGAAAAACACTGCACAGCATGCTATACCACAGACCTACAGTGAGGTTCAGAGCTCCAGAGCATGAACCTCACAAAGCAGCAGGCAATGGCAGTAGCAACAGCAGAAGACCTGCTGTAAGAACAGGCAAAGAACTCCAGTGATGAAAAGTGTGCCATGAGAACTAGAATAGATGAAATTGAAAAGGAGAATCAAAAGATCATCGATGAAAATCAGTCTTTTAAGACTAGAATTGGGCAATCAGAAGTTAATGATTTCACAAGACATCAAGAAATAATCAAACAATATCAAAAGAATGAAAAAGTAGAAACATGAAATTTTTCATTGAAAAAACAACTGACCTGGAAAATAAATCCAAGAGAGACAATTTGAGAACTATTGGACTACCTGAAAGCCATGATCAAGCCATCCAAGTTTCCAGTTTCAGGGTCATCCTTATCTCCTTGTTCTCAGTCATCCCACATGTCCAATCAATTTCCAAATCTTGGAATTTCTACCTCCATGATATCCTTTGCACCTGTCCCCTAATCTTTATACAATTATCCCCCTGGGTGAGGTTCTTATAAGTTCTCACTTATACTATTATTAAAATCTTATATTTGATACCCTAGCTTCATATTTCTTTCCACTCCTGTGGAAATAAATAGGCTACTTGCTTTCTCTAGGATCAAATACAGACTCCTTGGTTTGACATTTAAAGCTCTTGACAAAGGGCAGGTAAAAGTGGTTCAGTGGATCAAGAACCAGTCTAGAGATGGGAAAACCTGGGTTCAAATCCAACTTAACTTGTGTGATCCTAGGCAAGTCAGTTAACCCCTGTTGCCTAGCTCTTACCACTCTTTTGCCTTGGAACCAGTAATTAATACTGATTCTAAGATGGGAAGTAAGGGTTTTTTTTTTTTAAAAAGCTCTTCATAACCTGACTCCATTTTACCTTTCTTAGGTTTATTGATCATTCATGCTCCAATTTTTCCTCTGACACTGCTTCAGTTACAAGTCCTCATTACCTTATTCCTGGACTATTGTAATTCTTTTTTGATTGGTCTCTCTGCCTCAAGTATCTTCCCACTCCATCTATCCTTCCTTCTGCTGTCATATTGATATTCCTAAAGCAGAGTCTGGCCATATCATCTCCCTAGTCAGCAAACTCCATTGACTCACTCTTCCCTTCAGGATCAAATATAAAATATTCTGTTTGACATTCACAACCCTTCATAACCTGCTACCACCTTCTCTTCTAATCTTCTAAAACATTCCCCTCCACATATTTTGCAACCCAGTGACACTGGCCTTCTTGCTATTCATCACATAAGACATTTATCTGCCATTTCCAGGACTTTTTATTGTCTTACATACCTGGATTTCTGTCCTTCTCTATCTCTGGATCCTAGCTTCCCTGGCTTCCTTCTAGTCCCAACTAAAATCCCAAATTCTATAAAATGCTTTTCCTGATTTGCCCTAATGCTATTGCCTTCCCTCTGTTAATTATCTCCAATTTATCCAGTGTTTTCCTTGTGTGTATATAGTTGTTTACATGTTGTTCCCTTCATCCCCATTAGACTATGAAATCCTTGATAGCATTCTTTGTATCCCTACTATCTGGCACATTGTGAGTACTTTTTTTTTATTTTTTTGTTGACTGATCATATAATTTCTTTTGGGGGCTGGGGGTTGTCAAATAGTTTCTTCCAGACATTAATATCCCTCACAGAATAGAACAGAAGTTGAATGATTTGCCCAGAATCACCTAATTAGTAAATATATGTCAGAATTTGAATTCAGATTTTCATAGTAGTACTTTATAAATGCTTCTTGTCTGACTGATTAATGCAAATGAGCCTACTTGCAGTTCTTCATACAGGATGCTGTATCTCCCACTTTTTATGCCTCTTTGCTGTGTTTCTCAAACACTTGTCATGTATTCCCTTTATACTTCTGCCTCTTGCAATACCTGGCTTCCTTCAAGATTCAACTCAAATTCTGCCTTCTTCATGTAGCCATCCTGCAGCTACAAGATATTCCTGTGTGGGTTGAGCACCTGAAAGGGAAGCTGGGGACTGAGGGAATATGGATGGAAGGGTTAAAAATTAAGGTAGGAAGGGCATAAAGAGAGAAAATAGAGACAGGAGTCATGATCTTCACATTCAGCTTGTCAAACCTTATTCCGATGGTCAGGGAGAGAGTGTCCAACTCACCCAAAATGAGGGAGCTGATCTGTTTATTAAAAGTAGTTGCACAAGGAGGGGGTGTCAGGGTGTCCATCACCCATTTGGTGCATCAACAGTTTTAACAGGTTAATGACAAAGCCAAAAGGACAGATGATAACACAATAGGTCGCCAGGTATCTGGGCCAAGACTCTTCTCCTTTCTGGAAAGCTGGCACCAGTCTTATTTTAGGAATGCACATGTGGATCTTTGACATTCTAAAGGATCCTAAAACTTGTCTGTGAGCTTACACAAAAGATAACAGCAGAGGTTTGGCTTTTAAGATCAACCAAATTTAAACCCATCCAAATTTAAGGACTCAGTAATCCATGTGAAATGTCAGAAACATATCCACAAGTCTGGTCCATGAGCACTTTGCTCATTAGAGTTGGCTTTTGAATACAGCTTTAATACCTTCATGATTTGTTATAACTGAAAACCCTTCACTTCATAAGGTCTTTTTTGGTATTTCATGCCCCTCTGCCCCCGCCCCTAAGTTTCTGGCACTCCTCTCTACGTTTCTTTGCATCCTTTTTATGTGTGTTTTGGAGTCAGCTCATAAATGTTCATGTTAGATCCCTCATGAGAATGTTGGCTTCTTTGTAAGGAATGATGAACAGGATGACTTCAGAAAGAGCTGGAAAGACCTACATGAACTGATGCAGAATGAAATAAGCAGAACCAAGAAAACACTGTACATAGTAACAGCAATATTGTATGATGCTCAACAATCCAGAACAAATCTGAGGGATTTATGACAAATAATGCCATTCATCTTCAGAGAAAGAACTGTTGGAGTCAGATGAAAGCATGATTTTTCCATTGTTTATTTGGGTTTATATTTTGGGGGTTTGGTGTTTTTTGGAAATTTTTATTTAATTAGCTAATTTATATATTTTTCCATGGTTACAAGAATCATGTTCTTTCCCTCCCTTCTCCTCACCCCCCTCCTGTAGCTGGGTCCACTAGGTTTTACATGTGTCACTGATCAAGACCTATTTCCATATTATTGAAATTTGCACTAGGGTGATCATTTAGAGTCTACATCCCCAGTCATATGGGGGGGTGAGGTTATAAGATTATTCATTTATAGAAATGAATAATATGGAAATATGTTATGCATAATAATATAAATATAACCCAAATCAAATTGCCTGCCAGAACCAGGAAGGGGAAGGAAAGGAAGAGAAGGTGATATAACTTAGGAAAACTTATATCGGGAAATTGTTATAATATGTAATTGGTAATAAATAAATAAAAATTTAAAATATTTTTTAAATAAAAAAATGAAGAGGGCAACTGGGTGGCTCAGTGAATTGAGAGCCAGGCCTAGAGATGGGAGGTCCTCGGTTCAAATCTGGCCTTAGACACTTCTTAGCTGTGTGACCCTGGGCAAGTCACTTGACCCCCATTGCCTAATCCTTACCATTTTTCTGCCTTGGAGCCAACACATAGTATTGACTCCAAGAGGGAAGGGTTTTAATAAATAAATAAACAAACAAACAAATAAATAATGTTAGTTTCTGGGGCCATTTTACTTTTATCTTATCTCCCAAGCACCTGGCATAGGGCCTGAAATATAGTAGTCACTAAATAAATGCTTCTTGATAAAATGATTGATTGAGCAATTGAATTGATGTCCAGAGAAATTAAGTGATTTTTCCAAAGTCACACTCTGAATAAATGATAGAGCCAGAATCTCTGACTCTTTTATACTTTCCACTATCCTACATTTTCTCCCCCTTACCTCCACCTCCATCCTTCATTGCCCCACCAAACAGGGTGAATGAGATCCGCCAAAGATAAAGAAAGCCTTGATTCTGCTTCTTTTAAGCAAATCAGCTGAGGCCCGATGCTTCTTGGGGAAAGGCGGTGGTGAGCCATTGAACATCTCACCCGTCTAAACCTTCCCTAGCGATTGGCTTTCCGATAATGCCTTTTCCTCGTCTTCCTGAAAGAGGTCTGCAAAAAAGCCCCATCTCGGGTGTATTCTTGTTAATGCTGGCGTTTCTTGAAGCAACACCCGGTCTCAGAGGGCACCAAATACGATCACTGAATTTGGACGCGAAACCCGAGTATCCTTTGGGGCACAGACCGCAGCTTCACCAAGAAACAGCGCTCGTCTGCTCTGGTGTGCTTGCCAGGGCTATTTAGAGAGCCTCCACTTACCAATAAGGCTCACGAGCCAAAGCCGTAATTATGAGCAGCAGCGATTGCCTTCACAACCGCGCTGTGAATTCGTCTTCTTTTTAAGCAAAGGAAAATGGCGTTTGTGAATGGGATGGAGTGATTTAAGAGGAGCTCTACCAAGAGAGTCTCTGGACCAGCAGCCGCGGCCCCTGCACCAATTATACATTTGAAGTGGAGAAGCAAGTGTATCGAGCCTTGGTGTCTTCTTCATCTTTGAGCAATAAAGCAGGAAACGGGACACTTTCAATGTGTGTTTTTTTCCTCGTTGGATTGTCAGCGTCTTGGCATTCCCCTCCAACATGAACAAAATGGTGGTGAATGACAGGAGGAGACTTTTAAAGCTGAACTGGAGTCTCTACGGCACTGAGTGCTATGGAGAATGACGTCATGGCACATGTGCAATGGAAGCCCAGCCTCCTGTGTGGGCGGGGAGGAATGTGGAGGTTCTTCGATGATTGGCCGGCCCTGGCAGCTCGTCTCAATCAACAAGTTTTTATTCAACATGTACTATGTGCCAGGCTCCGTGCTAGGGCCTGAAGATACAATGCAAAGCGTGAAACAAGTCCTGCCTTTTTGCCAAGAAAGAAGAGCTTCCCAATTTGGATGATGCGGCCAGAATGTCAACAGATCTCAATAGCTGAAAATGTTGGGACAAACTTAATACATTTAGTAAAGATAAATGTAAAATTTTAACTTTGGGTTCAAAACAAAGAAAAGAAGGCAGTTGGATGGCTCCAGGGGCAGAAAGCCAGGCCTAGAGAAGGAGGTCCTGGGTTCAATTCTTCACTCAGATGCTTCCCAGCTGTGTGACCCTGGGCAAGTCACTTCACCCCCATGGCCTAGCCCTTACCACTCTTCTGCCTTGAAGCCAATACTTAATATCGATTCCAAGACAGGAGGTGAGGGTGTTGTTGTTTTTTTAAGGCATAATATCCAGAAAGAAGAAAGAGAGAATCCCTGTGAGTTCTGCCCAGATAAGACTACATTTGGGGTGCTGTATTCAGTTCCGGGTGGTGAGAAGCTAAAGAGGGTCTAGAGGGGATCAAAGAGGAAGACTTGAATTTATTACCTATAAGGACCAGTTAGAATTGGGAATGTTTGGTGCAGAGAATAAAAAAGTTAGAAGATGATGTGCAGAGCTGTAAATGGAAATTTTTGTTCTTTGGGATAAAGGACTTGAAACACAGATGCCAATGCTGCTGGGAAGGTTGTTCCATGGGGTGGGAGGCAGGCAGGCAAGGCAACAGTTCACATGGGATACAGCCAATAATGTGTTTCTTATTTTAACTAATTATTTTTGCTATGTGGTAAATTCAGGTGTTCTCTAATGAATAATAGAGATATAGAATATATATAACATAATATAACAATATAATAATGAATATTTATTATATATAATAATGAATAATATATGATATGATATAATGTGAAATAATATATATAACATATGATATGATATGACTTAATATAATAAAACATAATATAATTAATATAATATAGTATTGAATATTTTCCCACCCTGTGATAAAACCTTGGTCATCCTGCCCTAGTTATAGCTCTCTTTGAGTAGAAAATCTTTTTTCCCTCCCTCTTGGCCTCTTGCATTATATATCTTAAAGTACAGAATAAATATTCCCTCCTAGATGAAACTTCCCAAGCTATCTAAAGGATAGCAACCTTCCCTTTTATATCTCATCTAGTATTTTGTTAGAGACTCTTTAATGCATTTTTCCTATAATATTTTGAATGTATCATAGTTGTCTATATTGGTATCATAACATCATACTAGAGAACAAATAACTTGAAGTTAAGAAATAAGAACCATCTTTTTTTTAAAACCCGTTTTTTGCCTTAGTAACAACTCTAAGAAAGAAAGACAATTAAAGGCTAGGGAAATGGGGTTAAATGACTTGACTAGGGTCACGCAGTTAGGAATTGTCTGAGGCCATATTTGAACCCAGGTTTTTCTGAACTGGGGCCTGGCATTTTATGCATGATGGCACTCTAATGCCCTAAGAACCATATTTTCTAAACTTTGTATATACCCTACTGCCTACTACATAACAGGTACTTAATAAATGCTTGTTATACATTTTATTCATACCTTAGGTTAGATCTATTTAACCAAAACCAAATGAAGGAACAAATTTTCCTTTGACTTGGCTCATTTTCATAGAAATCAATTCAGATCATGTAGGCTCCCAAGTAGTTTTTCTGCCCCTGGAAGATTTTCTTATTAAATGAACTTCTTGTGCCCTCCCTGGGACTGACTCTTTGGTTATGACCAGAGTCCACATGCAGAATGTTAGACCACTTCAAAGATAATCAGACCAGCTCAGGGGCAACTCTAAAAAGTATTTGTTCAAATGAAAGAATTCCTCATGGGCAAAGCATCTGCCTGAGCCAAAGCCTTGACCACCCATGAAGGAGCTAATTACCACGGTCTATAATTCATTAGCCTCCTCCTTTCTCATATGTATATAACCCTGTTCCTTTGGGCAGACCCTGTGCAGAATAGAATGTACTTCTGCCCTTCTGTGGCCAGGCTCCACTTTTAATGAATAATCAGAGTAAGTCTTAGAAGAACTTTACATCAAAAATATTTCTTTTTCTTCTAGAGAAGAAGCTACAATATCAAACTCATTCTCTTTTCTCTTCCCTATAATTCTATTGACAATACTGGGGTCGTTTACTCTATGGAGGAGTTCTTTGGAATGGGATCATTTCCTATTCCTGCCTGCCTGCCTACTACAGGCCTTTCACCTAATTTGATTCTTTTCCTCCTAAAACAGAACCAAGATGGAGAACTAGTTATGTTACCATACATTGGCCTCCTGACTATTATCTCTGCTTCCAGTCTTTCTCCTCCAATCCATCCTCCACACAGCATGCCTTTGTAAGCAAGCAGATATGAATGAACTTGAACTAAGGAGCAACAAAGAAACAAAAATTCCTGAATAGTCTTTTATATTTATTCTTCAGTGGACCTGTGACCTCATAGAGGTAGATACTCCCTCCAATGGTACAAATTGCAACCCATTGGTGCCTTCTAATCTTATATATTACTTATATGTGCCTTCCCATAGATTATCTGCTCAATGTACAGGAGACCTTCCTCTAAAGCTTTTTTATTTATTTTAATTTTAATTTTTTAAAAACCTTATCTTATCTTCCATCAGAATCAATACTGTGTATTGGTTCCAAGGCAGAAGAGCAATAAGAGCTAAGCAATGGGGCTTAAGTAACTTTTCTAAGGTCACACAGCTAAGAAGTATCTGATTTCAAATTTGAACCCAGGACCTTCCTATCATAGGCTTGACTCTCAATCCCCTGAGCCACCTAGCTGCCCTCTCTTCTATATCTTAAACATTTAATGGATTCTTAAGCTGCACATTCTTTTTTTCATATGTGTCTATGTATGCAGTATTTTTTATTTTTTTATAATTTTATTGTCATGCAAAACCCACTTCCATATTGGTCATTGTTGTAAGAGCAAACTCATACATAACCAAAGCCCCAAAATAAAACCAAAAATACACTGATGTGAGAGAAGATTCCAATAATTCTTTCTCTGGAAGTGGATAGCATTTCCCATCATAAGTCTTTCAGAATTGTCCCAGATCAGTGCGTGGTTGAGAGTAAGCTGAATATTCTTGTACTTCATAACTGGCAGAAAGAAAAGGTCTGAGGATCCAGGAATGCTCTTTCTATACATACATGGAATTCTAGCTCAGTAGCTGAGTAAAAGTGTCCTTATAGCTAAAAGGAAGCAGGTACTCACTCTGCTCAACTTACAGTGAGTAGGGAAGGGTCCTTCCATCATGTATCCTTATGGGGTCACTTCACATGAATACCATTGTAATAAAAATTTCATAGAGATGACAAAGTAGGCATGTTGTGAAGGACCAACCCTGGAACCCATTTTCTCCCTTCCCTGATCCCCTTGCCCCTAGAGCCCCTGCAGACAAGTTAATGAAGAACCAGTTACCACAACCTGGAATGTGCCAGGAACTGATAACAACCCCAACCCCAGGAATTCCTGTACACTCCCCCTACCACTCCAGTATAAAAGATCTGCAATCCCCAGAATCAGGGCTCCAGCCATTTTTAGAGTGCGGAGCCCAAGCTGCAGTTTGTTTAATAAACCCCCTCTTGGTATTTACATTGTTGGTCATTGTTTCATCCTTGGGATCGATTTACCAGGCGCTTCAATTGGATGTTAGTAAATGATTTCTTCTTACTTCTCTTTGGTAATAAAACCATCTTTGATTTCCCCCAATCATTTGATATATTCCTTTCTTTGAGATATTTTGAAAATAAATCCACCATTGCTTTCAAAGTTGCATTTCCTCGAGCAGATTTCTTTGTATACTTTTTCTGATTTGATTTCTCATTCAGACTTAATTTTATTAAATGCTATATCTGTATTTTTATGAAGTACATTGAGAGCCGATGTCTTAATCCCAAGGTGACAGTTCCTTATAATTGATGGTGGAATAGCAGTTTCAATACTAGACTTAAATTCAGAAATACCCAAGTTCCAATCCAGCCTCTGATACTCACTAGCTGTGTATTCAAGTCTTTTACCTTTTATTTGCCTTAGTTTCCTCATTTTTAAAATGGAGAAAATCATAGCACTTACCTCTCAGAGTTGTTGTGAGGATTAAATAATATTTGTAAAATGCTTTGCAAACTTTGGAATCCTATATACAATGAAATACCAAAAAAAAAAAATCAAAATTAAGTATAACAAAATTATAAAGATCAGATCAAATGGGAATCAAATGAACAATGAGAAGACCTTCCCAAACCACACCTTGATGAAAGTGAGAGGTCCAGAGGTGTTACACATTTTACACATTTTCACATTTTCTCAGTGTACAGATTATACTTGTTTTTTTCCTCATTAAAAAATAAACACTATTTGTCATATGGGATGGCTCTCTGGAAAGGGAGATTATTTGCATGGGATACTATGGTGGTATAGAAAACAGAAAAGATTAATAAAAATTATTTTTAAAACACTATATAACATTAGCTAATTTTAATTGATGAAGAAAAATAAATGGTTAGAAAAATGGTGGCAGATAGGTTCCATTCTTTCTCTCTTTTTATCCTTCCAAGAAAGATTAGATAACTAATCTTTGAAATGTCCCTTTTTTGGTATGTTTGTGCCAACATATACATACATATTTTCTTGTAGGTTTATATATGTTCCAATTATATTAACATGTAAATGAAAAAGGGGGTAGACTTTAATAAATAATAAAACTGAAATCAAGGGAAATGAAAATATTTCCGTGAGAAACCTAGCAAGATGATTAGATTATGATTGGATCCAACTTTGAGATCATGCTATTTTCCTAGGCTACAAGAAAAAATGATCTTATCCTCTTAAAAAATAATTTTGTTAGAGAAAATTCATTGCATTCATAAATCATGGTTTGAATCATGTCACGGACAGGGATTTAATGTATCAGCTATAATTTTTGAGTAAAATTTCATACATTTAGTGCAGATTATAATTAAAATTTGGTTTTATATGATTATTTCATACACTGAATTTCCATTTTTTTCTCCATACATGGTTGAGATAGACTATGGATTTTAAATTGGAAGTAAGATACTAAATGATTCATACATTTGCATTGAGACCCCTCCTCTCTCTCTCTCTCTCTCTCTCTCTCTCTCTCACACACACACACACACACACACACACACCCCTTTGTTGTCTGGAAATTTTGTTGTTCTGATTTATTGTTTTGTTCTCTCTCAAAGTCAGACTATGGAATGTGTGATTCACTATTCTTTTAGTATTCTAATATGGTTTCCTTGATGTGACTACTCCATCCAATGCTGTATATTGAATATATCCATGCCTATCAGTCCCGTGAGACTATTGCCAATGGCTTCCCTTAAATTCACCACAAAGGGCTCACCCAATGTGTTCAAGGTCTACCTTCCTTTCTCTTGTCATGAAAATATAGCCTGTGTAAGTTCTGAAGCATCCTTATTCTATTTCCCACACCTACTAAAAACTGCATGTTATATCTTTCAGAGAAAACTATATACTTTTGACATATGTGTGGAACACATCTCATTGGGAAAAACCCTTTAAATGGCATTTTATCCTACTAAGATGAATACTTTTTAATCTAACAAACTATGAGCAGAGAAAGTTCTTGTAGTGTCTCTATCTTTAGGTTCATTGTGTGATGGGAGAGATATGTCCTGCTGTGCAATATTGCTTGTAAAAGCCTGCCTAGACTAGTCTAATACTCTCCTCAAGAAAGGCAGTGGTACAGACATTGACTGTTAGCGTAAAAATTATATATAGATGGGAATATAGTTCAAGATCAAAGAATCTGTGTTTTAGATCTAAAAGGATTCTCAGTCATCTATTCCATTTGCATTAGTACCTCAAATATTCCTAATCCTTTCCTAGATTACAGAGTGAGTTAATTAATTGACTAAGAAACATAGGTCCTTCTCCATGACTTTTTCTCTCACAGGCCCTCCAAAAATTAGTGGTGGGCAATTAAGTAACTTGCCCAGGATCACATAGCTAGGAAGTGCCTGAGGTCAGATTTGAAACCAGGCTCTCTTTTTTTCCCATGCCTGACCCTCTATTCATTAAGCCACCTAGCTACTCTCTATATTTAAAAAAATTAACAGAAATCCATTTCCTCAATTTCCCACTCCTCAATTCCCATTGGGAAAAAAGAAAAGGAAAAACAAATTATTCATAACAAATATGCAAAGGGAAGCAAAACAAATTCCCTCAATGGCTATGCATATACTATATATATAAAAATGAGACATATGTATGTATATATGCACATATAAACACATCTCATTCTTTTTTTAATGAGGCAACATGATAGGGGCTTTTTATTTTAAATTTAAAATTTCAGTTCCAAATTCTTTCCCTCCCTGCAGCCCCTTCCCTTCTTATTGAAAAGGTAAGAAATATGATACTTATTATTATACATATGAAGTCATAATAAGCGTATTTCCACATTAGGCATGTTCTGAAAAAGTAAAAAAGAGAAAGGAAAATAATGAACTTCAAACTGCACTATAAGTACATCAGTACTCTGTGTGGAGATAAATAGCATTTTATATCATGATTGTGGATTATTGGATTAATGAGCGTAGCTAAATTTTTCCACAGTTGATTATCATTACTATATTGCTGTTACTGTGTAGATTGCTCTCCTGGTTCTGCTCACTTCACTTTGAATCTTTTTATATCTACTTGAGTTCATTCGGAAACCATTCCCTTCATCATTTCTTAAAGTATGAAAATATTCCATCACAATCGTACACCACAACTTGATGAGCATCCCCTCACTTTCCAAAACTTCTGTCATCACAAAAAGAGCTGCTATAAATATTTTTTAACATATGAGTTACTTCCCTTTTTCTTTGATGTCTTTGGGGTATAGATCCAGTAGTGGTGTTGCTGGGTCAAAGAGTATGCACAGTTTTAGAGCCCTTTGGGCATAGTTCCAAATTGTTTTTTTCCAGAATGGTTGGACGATAATACAGCTCCACCTGTGCATTAGAGTACCTATATTCCCACATGCCCTCTAGCATTTGTCATCTTCCTTTTTTGCCATCTTAGTCAATCTAATAGAGATGAAGTGGTACCTCAGAGTTGTTTTCATTTTTATTTCTCTAATTCTAGTGATTAGACCATTTTTTCATATATGACTGACTATTGATAGCTCTAATTTCTTCCTCTGAAAACTGCCTATTCAAATCCTTTGATTATTTATCAATTGGGGAATAGTATCTATTTTTACGAATAGTTCAACTCTTTATATATATTTTTGATATGAGATTTTTATCAGAGAAGCTCACTAAATTTTCCCCAATTTCCTGCTTTTCTTCTCATTTTGGTTGTAGTGGTTTCCTTTATTCAAAAACCTTTTAATTTTATGTAGTAAGAATCATCTATTCAATTCCCATTAACCTCTCTATATCTTGTTTGGTCATAAGCTCTTCTCATCCAACAGGTAATTTTCCCTCATGATTCTTCTAATTTGATTATATCATACTTATGTCTAAATTACATACCCATTTTGAGCTTATCTTGATATTCAGTGTGATATGTTACTCTGTGCCTAATTTTTGATAGACAAGTTTTCCCAAGAGTTTTTGTCAAATAGTGAGTTCTTGCCCCATTTGCTGGGATTTCTAAGTTTATCAGACACTACATTATTGTGCTCATTTGTTTTTATACATTGTATAGCTAATCTATTCCATTGATCAGCCATTCTGTTTCTTATTCAGTACCAAACTGTTATGATAATTACTGCGTTATAGACTAGTTTGAGATCCTTCACTTTTTTTTCATCAATTCCCTTGAGATTCTCGACCTTTTGTTCTTCCTAGTAAATTTTGTTATTATTTCTTCTAGTTCTATAAAGCAGTTTTTGGTAGTTTGGTTGATATGGCACTAAAGTAAATAAATTTAAGTAGTATTGTCATTTTTACTATATTTGCTTGGCCTGCAGATGAGCAATTAATTTCTCTAATTGTTTATATATGTTATGTGAAGAGTCTTTTATATTGAGTTCACATAGTTCCTTTGTCTTAGCAAATAGATGCCCAAGTATTTTATACTATCAGCAGTTATTTTGAATGGAATTTTTCTTTCTCTTCCATCTAGGTTTTTTTTTTGAAACATATAGAAATACTGATGATTTGTGTGGATTTATTTTATATCCTGAAGTTTTGCTAAAGTCACTCAGTGTTTCAACTAGTTTTTTAGTCGAATCTCTAGGATTTTCTATCATCTGCAAAAAGTGATAGTTTTCTTTCTTTGTTGGCTATGCTTAATCTCTCATTTTTTCTTCTCTTGATATAGCTAGTATTTCTAGTATAATATTGAAAAGGAATAATGATGATGAACATTGTTGCTTCATCTCTGATTTTAAGTTCATCCCCATAATAGACAATGCATGGTCTTCATTTTAGATAAGTACTACTTGAAGGTAACTGACAGACCTCAAACCCATTAGTAAGTTGGGGGGGGGGATGTCTACCCTAAGCATATGAAGATATCTCCCTGAGGAATGGGTGGATGAGAATAATTTGTTCTAACAGCAATAAAAGCAATTGATGCTGGTGCTGTGGAGTGCTTAAAGCTTGGTTAGAAATCAAGGATGCCAAAGCCACCCACTGTATCCCAAGCCATCACCAGTTGTCCTGAGGTTTTTTTGGTTGTTTTTTTTTTTGTCACTGAACTTTTATGACTCTGGAAGAGAGGAAGGATGACAACTTTATGCAATTCTTCACTTAAATCCAATTCATTAGTGAGTCAAGACACCATTCATGATGTCATTGGTCCTTTTTGAAAATGAAAGATCAACAACAATTTATCATTAAAAAAAAAGCTCATTTTATTCCTGTGTATTTAATAGGGATGGGTATCATATTTTGTCAAAAACATTTTTTTGCATTTATTGATCTAATCATATTATTTTTGTTGTTTCTGTTATTGATATAGCTAGTTATAGTTTCCTGATTTTGAACCAGTCCGGTGTTCTTGGTTCTGTGGTATAAATCCCACCTGCATGTAAGTCTAGTATATGATGTTTGTGATATATTGCTATAGTCTCCTTGCTTTATTAAACATTTTTGCATCAATATTCATTAGGAAAATTGATTTATAGTTTTCCCTCTTTCTATTTTCTCTCCCTGGTTAAGGTATCAAAGCCATATTTGTGTTATAACACAATATGTTATAACAGAATAACAAAAAAAAATAGGTAAAGGAGACCTACTGAATTTCAGTAATTATTATTAAATTAAATTAAAAAAGAAATTCAGTAGGTCTCCTTTACCTATTTTTTCAAATGGTTTATATAATATTAAAATTAATTACTCTATAAACTTTTGATAGAATTCATTTATACATCCATCCGGCTCTGGGTCTCTCATCCATGCCCCTTCGGAGCTCATTTATGGCTTGTTCAATTTCTTTTTCTAAGATAAGATTTTTTTCTGTTTACTCTTCTATTTATCCAGGAATTTTATATTTTTATAAATATTCATTTAAATTGCATTGTCAATTTTATTGGCATAAAGTTAGTCAAAATAGCTTGTAATTATTGCCTTAATTTCATCTTCATTGGTTCTGCATCACCATTTTCATCTTTGATACTGGTAATTTGATTTTCTTCTTTCTTTTTTAAAATCTCTCCCTGTAGATAGATAGAAAGAGAAAGATAGACAGACACAGAGACAGAGAGAGATGGAGAGATAATAATTCTTCTCCCATAATCTACCTTCTACCTGTAAAGGATAGAAGGTTTTATCATCTGTTCCACTAGAGTCATAAACCATCATTGTATTGATCATAGTTCTATAGCTTTCAAAGTTGTTTGTTTTTGTATAAATTCTCCTGTTTCTACTGGCTTCATTCATCATCAGTTTATAAAAATACTCAAAATTATTCATTTTTATAATGTTAATGTTATATCAAATTCTTCTAATTCTCTTTATTTCATTTTGTATCAGGCCATAGGACTTCTTTCAAAATTTATTAATATCATCATCATTTATTTTCTAATTTTTTATATACAATAATACTCTTTCCTAATTTGGAGAACTTTAAAAATGGATGTAGATAGCCTAGACTCATTCCCCTGAGAATTGTCTGTTCATATCCTTAGACTATTTATCAATTGGGAATGACTCCTTTTCTTCTAAATTTGAATCAGTTGCTATAAAGATTCCCCGCCCCTGCCCCCAATTAATCCTTTTCCTTTTAACCTTAGCTTTATTTGATTTGTTTTTGAAATAAAAAAAAATTGTAGTCAAAAGCATCCATTTATCTTCTGTGATCCTCTCTATTTATTGTTTGGTCATGAACTTTTCTCCTATCCATGTACTTCTACTGTAAGTGACTCACTGAGTTAGAAGGCAGAAGTGATACTGATGATTATTCCTGATGTAGTTCATACTAAAGAATGAACAACCTATCTAAAAAAAAAGGTGGGGTGGTATGGGTAGGAGGCTGCTAACTGAAATTTTTCAAGTGGTACATCTGAATATTTAATCAGTCCCAGGAAGTGAGTGGGATGATGATGATGATGTTGATAATAATAATAATAATAACTAATATTTATATAATGTTTACTATATGCCAGGCACTGTGCTAAGTGCTTAGCAATTATTTTCTCATTTGATCCTCACAAGAATCCTGACAGATTAGTACTATTATTATTTCTATTTTTACAGATGGGGAACAAAATGAACAGAGGACAAGTGGCTTGCCCAAGGTCACATAGCTAGCAAGTGTCTAAAATCAGAATTTGAACTCAGGTCTTCCTGACTCCAGATCACTGGCACCATCTAGCAAAGTAATAAAGATGCAATAAGCAGTCTTATGAAATTGGTATTGGGATTTTCCCAGTGACCTCAAATTTTCCCCCATCTCTTGAAAGGGTCAATTTCTACTTGGTTCACCACAGACCTATTATACTTTTGATTGCATGAAATCACTGTGTGTGAATCAGTTATTCTAAACTTAAAACTTTGTCAAAGGTCAAAAGA
Source organism: Monodelphis domestica (assembly GCF_027887165.1). Lineage (NCBI taxonomy): Eukaryota > Metazoa > Chordata > Mammalia > Didelphimorphia > Didelphidae > Monodelphis > Monodelphis domestica. Next base: position 199,698,021 of record NC_077233.1, read on the forward strand.
GAGTTGAAAGAAACTAAGATTTCCCCAAACTATGCAAAAACAGTGTATAATTCTCAAGCCTAAACCCACCGGGACAAAATCAAGGTCACCAAGATTAAGTTCTTTTAGTTGTTTCAAAAAGAATTAATTATATTATGAATTTGACAGTTATCAGCAAATAGAAACATATGTTTCCAGAGACAAAAGACAGAAAAAGGAGATTGCCATTGAAACTATGACTCTACCATGCAGTTTTTTTTTAAGCGCATAACAAACTCAATATGACCTTTCTTGTCTGTGTGTCCTTCTAAACTTCCTCCTGCTCTCTTCTGTGGTTTTGCAAACTTTTTATTAATGTTTACCTTTCCCCCTTTCTGTCTCCCTCCCTTTCTCCTTTCATTCTTTCTTTCCACAAAAATATAACCTGAACCACAATTTTTTTCCTGGTAGATTCCCAGTATAAATCAGGACCTAGGATTGGTGGCACAAATAGGGATTTGATATTGCCTATGGCTCCTAAAAACCAGGCTAATGGGGTCTAAGTGATATCATTTGAGGAGACCTTCCTCACAAATGCCTCTCATATAGGTGCCACAGTAATAGAAATTCTCTTTAGTCATTTTCTCCAGGTCCTCTTTTAAAATACAAATAATAGTTCTGAGAGAAGTGGCATAGAAAACAAATTCATCCTATAGGCAGGTTCTCTTTCCAGCAGCTCTGAAGGTCTTGGGGTTTCAAGAGAACACTGTGATCCTAGGGGAGTAAATAGAAAGGAAGAACTGACTGAAAGAAGAAAGGAGAGGAATAACTTTTTTTAAAGACATTATTCTACTTCACATATTTGGAAAGGAGGTTTGAGAAATAATTGATTTGGCAGAGGAAAATTGGATAGAGGATTATGGTTGAGCCCCAGAACTAAGATCCCTGGTTCTAGGGGCCAAGGGAAGAGAGGCTAAGCAAGTTGTACCTGTGCTGGGTAGGATTCAGTATCTGAGAACTTTTCAACACCATGATTTTAATGATTCTATGATTGGGCCCAGAAGAAAATATTAAACAATTAGCTGAAACTAGCAGATGAAATTACAATTATTTAATAAACTATTCCTTACCTCAGATTTGGTTACAAAATGATTTTCCTTGAAACATACAGGTCTTTACATGAACTGATACAAAGTCAAATAAGCCGAACCAAGAGATAATTATACACAGTAACTGCGATACTGCGGAACAATGAATATGGTAGACTTTGCTACTGACAGCAATATGATGATCCAGGGCAATTCTGAGGAATTTATAAAAAAGAATGCTCTCTATGTCTAGAGAAAGAATTGGTGGAGTAGGAATGCAGATGAAAGCATATGATTTATCACTTGTTTATTCAGGTTTATGTTTTGGGTTTATAAGATAATTTATTCACTTACAAAAATGAATAATGTGGAAATATGTTTTGTGTGATAATACATGTATAACTCATATTGAATTGCTTGTCAATTCTGGGAGGGGGAAGGAAAAGGGGAGGGAAACAACATGAATCATATAACTTTGGAAAACTTACATGGGAATTTGTTATTAAAGAAAATAAAGAAAAAACCTTAAAAGAGGAAAAAGAAACATACAAGTCTTTTAGTGGGGGTAAGAGGTAAGAGTCACTTCAGAATCAGATATCTGTGTGCAGCCAGATCATCAACTGATTAGAACAAAGGTTAAAAAGAGCAAGGATTAGAACAAGTTTCAGATTAGCCCTGTATCAGAAAGATAAAGATTGTAAGATAGTATTCAAGTATGAAAATGTTTAAATGGGTAAATTTAAACAACAACCCTTTAACAAGTGGGAAGTCATCACATTTTTTAAGAGGGACAATGTGTTACCACAATAATTGCCAGAATGAGGAGATCAAAAGAATCTCAAAAGTACCTTAGCCAGAAAACACTTAATCACCTTGCCAAGAAGTGAGGCATATTAGGTAAGGACAGCACTGGTTTTAGAGTTCAAATTCATTTGAAAAACATCATGGAAGAGAGGAGAGTTATAGAAGTCACAAAAGACAATGAGCAAAAGGTATTACTTCACAAAATATAGAAGTTGCTGGTAGCACAGTGGTTAAAGTGGCTAGCCTGGAGGCAGAAAGACCTGAATTTAAATTTGACATCAGACATTTACTAGTTGTGTGACCTTGGGCAAGTCACTTAACCTCTGTTTGCATTAGTGTCCTCATCTGTAAAACAGGACTGGTAATAATAACACCTAACTCATAGGATGTTTGTTGTGATCAAATGAGATATTTTTGGTAAAATGTACCTAACTGGGGAAGCTAGATGGGTCGGTGGATTGAGAGCTAGTCCTAGAGATGGGATGTCTTGGGTTCAAATCTACCCTCAGACACTTACTTCCAACATATATGACCCTGGGCAAGTCACTTAACCCCCATTGCCTAGCCCTACCACTCTTCTGCCTTAGAACCTATAGATTCTAAGACAGAAGGTAAGTTTGTTTTTTTAATGTACTTAGCACAGTGCCTGATACATAGTAGATACTATATAAATGCTTATTCCCCACTTTTCTTCCCACATTGGAAACCAATTGAAAGGAAAATAAACCTGTATAAATTTGCTGTGAAATCTAAGTAAGCCTTATCATTCCTAGAGTATCAATAGATGAAAGTGAAAGAAAGATAATCCAATCCAATAAACATTTATTAAGTCCTGACTCAGTGCCAAGCAGTTAAGTGCAGAAGATACAAATAATAAAAAGAATGACAGTCCTTGCCCTCAAGTAGCTTACAATGTAATGAAAGAAAACAAAGGGAAAGAAGCAGGACAAAGGAAAGAAGCAGGAAAATGAGCCAGTAGAGAGTGGGTACCCCCTGGGAGTAAGTACCTTGCAGGAGAGCATTTTGTTCTGTGGAGCTGGAATCAGGAAAGGCAGCAGATGCAGAGTGGTGAGAATTGAGTGTCCGGTTTCTGCCCTTTGAAGGAAGGCATTGGGAGGAGTAGGATATTCCACTTTCTAGCCTTCCAAAGCAAAGGAGTAAGATGTCTGAGGGAGATGGTGTTAATCAAAGCTTGAGTTAGCAGCATTGTTGTAAGATTAGAAATGATAAACTTAATTTGGAAGGGTAAGAAATAGATGCAAAATGGAACAGATCTGCCAGCATTTCTATAGCAATCTATTTTTATCACCAATGACAGTGAAAATACCATATTTAGACTCAGCACAGAAGAACTTCATTTACTACATGAAGAAATGGAAATGGTACTCAACAAAATGAAGTTAAGGAAGAAAAGTTGGACCTGCTTAGATAAATACAGAGGAAGACTTTGATGGGGGCGGCGGAAGGGAGGGTGGATTCAGGCATCTAGTATTAAAATGTCTCAAAGGAAGAACGTTTCAAAAGAATTAAAAAGATGTCATCATTACCAAAAAGAAAAAGCAGAGAGACACAGAGGAGTCCTAGATTTGAGTCAGAGACCTGGTTTGAATTCTGATTCCATGACTTCTTAAATATCTAATAAAGCAAGTCCTTTATCCTCTCTGACTACTCATTTGTAAAACGAGGAATTGTACTGGAAACTCTCAGAGGAGCCTTCTGGCCCAACATTTGAAATGACATTGCTTTATTGCTTTTTTTTTCAGGATTTTTTTAGAAAAAGAATAAAATTACTATGGCATTTATGAGGAAATGCAACAAAGATTCATTTAATGAAAACATTAAAACAAATACAGCTTTGTTCTATGCACTACAAGCTAAAGATGGCAGTTGTCTTCTTCAATTGCTCTAATTACAGGCATTAGATGCCTTTAAGGGTTATTATGATTAATATAGCATTTTCTCTTGAGGTACTTGATATTATAAAACACATATTTCTTATTTTATTTTGGAAGGAGAGATCATGCCTCCAATTTTCCAGATTAATGGCACAGTCTATACTTGAGAGGGCACTTTCAAATAGGAATGAACTTTGGAGATCATCTAATCTAACTTCCTCATTTTATATCAGGAGAACTAAAGTCCAGATATTTTAACTGATATACCTGCTTTCAAATGGTTAGTGAATAGCAGAACTGAGATTAAAACTCATTTCTTCGTTTCTTAATGCTTTTTTCTTTATGCCATATTCTTATCAATTCTAAATTCCTCAAATTTTTCCTACTTTAAAATACTCTATGATGATGGACACAGTATTGGCACACAATTAGCACTTAAATAATGCTTATTAAATAATGAAAGTTTAGCTACAATGTAAGCCACTGACTAAGATGATCACATTTTGACTGTTATCATTCTCTTCTTCAGAAGTTCCAGCTTCAATCCTGAACGAGAATCTGAGGTGGATAAAGGTTAAGTGACTTATCCTGGGTCACACAGTATCTGGGGCAGGATTTGAATTCAGTATGTCCAGTGCCACCTGCCAGTGTTCCATAGACTAGTACTAGTCTTTAGCAAATATTCATTACCACAAAGAACTTTTTCTCTCTTTATTAAAATCTATAAACTAAAGATTAACTTTGCCTTCTCAGAATCCTGTGAATTCATCCCTACATCTCTCTTTTTCAGGACCTCATATACTGAACTGATGAGCTAAAAGCTATTTCCCTGAAGCTTTGTTGGTCAGAAAGGTGTGTGGAAGAGAATCTTGATAAAAGGGTAAGGTAGAGAGGAGATCCACTGGGAAATAGGAAGTCAAACCAGTGTTTTTCAGGTACTACATATGCTAGGCATTGGGGATGAAAAGACACTATAAGGAATGATATGATTCCTTCTTGCAACTAGTAAAATTCTAGAATAAAAATCAATAATCATCCTAGTGGAGTTTTAGCAATTTAGGTATCCTGTGGTGAAGGCAGTTCAATAATCTTGTGGTATTTTGTGATTTCTAAGGACTCTACTGGTCATGGGTTATCTCTGAGCCCCAGGAAATTTGAGGAATTCTTGGTACATTCTAGGATATGAATTGGGCCTGGAGCAGTATTTAGAAACTGACTTCAATCTGCAAGGGGCAGTTAGGTGGTACATAGTGGATAGAGTTTTGACCCTGTAGTCAGGAAGACCTGAGATGAAATCCTGCCTCAGAAGCTTACAAGTTTTGTGTCTCAGGGCAAATCCCTAAGCTTCTCATCCTTAGTCATTTCTCATCTGTTAAAAGGAGATAATAGTGGTTTTTTAAATTAAATATAATATTTATGAAGCACTCTGCAAATCTTCAAATTCTATATAAATTTCAATATAAAAGTTCTATATAAAATCTATATAAAGATATAAAATCTATAAGGCTCTCTATAAAATATAAAGTTCTATATAAATTTACAATTTATATAGATTATTACATTATTCTTATTCTTCCTATTATTATACTTCATGCATTCCTGGTTCAGTGCACTACAAGGTAGGAGAATCAAAGGACCACTAAGAGAATTCTAGATTGCCCTATGAGGGAACCAAATCACTCCAAAAGACTTGGAGAGAGGTATTGCTTTGGAATCAGGCCTCTGAAAACTCCCAGAAATGATGTGAAAACCTACAGGGCCTTAAAATTGTCCCTCACCTCCATTTATGCAATAAAATTCAGGGTGAGAACAGGACCTACTCTTACGGCAGTTATCCTATGATGGCCCCTGATCCAGAATAATCCAGACTTTAGGGTTCTAGATTAGGATCCCCTAAATGTTTTATTGTCCTGCACATTGGATACCATATTGCAGGTTATGTCCAGTATTCTTTAGAGAAGGCTTAGAGGTGAAGAATAATTTGTAACTGGTGTTTCCTAAGTGATGAGCCATTTTTGAAGAACAATGTCTCTTTAGTAACAACAAATTATTTTTGCTTGGAAGGTAGACAATTATTGGCTTTCTTATACTATCTTTTTATCTACTTTATATGCTGATTGTCAAGCTCTAGCACGACATAGCCCCCTATCCCCAATTTTATTCCATATTTTGAAATCATTAGTGGTTAGAATTCTGACAAGTTATAGTTTCTGTATCTACCTGAACATTGTTTTTTGAGGATGGTGTGGTACTAAGAAAGTATGTCCTAGATCAACTAGGAAACCTTAATCTGTAATATTCTTTTATTCAAGGAGAGTTCTTCAATCTAACTCTGTTTTTATAGCTCTGAGAATTACAGAGAAATAAAGAACCTTCAAGGTTATCCAGCCCAAACCCCCCATTTTATAGATGAAGAAACTGAATCCTGGAGAAGGAAAGCAATTTGTCCCAAATTATCCCACTCATCTAAGCCTCAGTGTCCTCATCTTATAACAGGAGGTCTTTAGAATAGAGGGTTCTAAGTTTCCTTCCAAGTCTATGCTCCTATTGATCAGGAACAGCTTTATGGAGAAGGTAGCACTTGAGCTGGGTCTTGAAGAGAGGGATGAGTTCCAAAAGGGGAGATATGGGACAGAGGAAAAAGGTGAATGTGTTCTCTGGGAAGGGTGGGAAAGTGCAGGGACTCAAAGGGCAGGATCAGATTAAAGAACATGAAGAGTAGGAGTTTGGAAAAAGCCTGGAAAGGTATATTGAAGCCGTGCCATGAAACACCTTAAATGTCAATCTAATAAATTTCAATTTGCATTTCATTCCTTTGGCGATGGTGAGATACTGAAAGTTTTTGAGGAAGGAAATTGACACAATTAGACATACATATTAGGAAGGTTACATTAGTAGGGACATGAAAGGTAGATTGGGGAAGAAAGAGAATAGACATAGAAAGGCCAGCTAAGAGGCTATTATACAACTGAGGATTAGGGCTAGGGATAGGACGTGAAAAGTAGCAGAGGGGTAAAATTAATATGACCTTGTAATTGTTTAGTTGAGGCACTTAGGTGGCTCAGTAGATAGAGCTCCAGACCTGGAGTGAGCAACTCTTCTTGAGTTCAAATCTGACCTCAGACACTTATTAACTGTGTGACCCTGGTCAAATCACTTAACCCTGTTTGTCTCAGTTCTCTCATCTGTAAAATGAGCTAGAGAAGGAAATGGCAAACCACTTCCGTATATTTGCCAAGAAAATCCCAAATGGGGTTATAAATGATTCATCAACACAATTGATTAGCTACAGGGATTAAAATACTGACAGGGGGAGAGAATGTGTGTGAAAGGGAGATTTGGTTCCTGAAAAAAAAAATTACAGGATTATATATTTAGGGTTGTAAATGGTCTGATAGACTATTGAGTCCAATTCTTTCATTAAAAAGGTAAGGAAACTGGGGCACTCCAGTCCATTCTCCATTTTGCTGCCAAAATAATTTTTTTAATGGAAGATCAGACCAGGTCACTGCTCTACTCAGTAAATGCCAGTAAATGCTTGCTTCAAGGATCAAATATAAATCTCTATATTTGGTTTCTAAAAAGCCTTCACAATTTGGCTCCAACCTATCGTTCCAGCCTCTTGATATATTACTTCATTTTCTATAGTCTATAATCCAGCCAAATTCTCTGGGCTTCCATACTGGCTGTCCCCAAATGAGATAACATATGTAAAGTACTTTGCAAACCTGAAAGTGAGTATAAATGCTAGCTAAATTTACTTTTAGTTATCTGCATAACTCTCTCACCTTCCCACCATCTCCAAGTTAGTGCTAATTTAATGATGGTAAGTATAAATGTTTGCTAAATTGAAATGAATGAAGGAAACTAATAGTCCCATTATACTTTGCTCCAGTTGAATTAATCCTGGAGTATTTTATTATGTTGAGTCTTTTGGCAGCAAATTTTAAGAGGAATATTGAGAGATGGGAGAGGGGATTCTATACTTATTGTTATTGCTGTTCTTCAGTCACATCCAACTCTTTTCATTGTTGTTGTTCAATTGTTTCTGTCTAGTTGGACTCTTTGTGAACCAATTTGGGGTTTTCTTGACAAAAATAACTGGAGTGGTTTGCCATTTCCTTCTCCAGCTCATTTTACAGGAATTGGAGACAAATAGGGTTAAGCGACTTGCCCAGGATTACACAGCTAGGAAGTGTTTGAGACTGAGTTTGAACCTTTTAAAAAATTTAATTAGACCATTATTACAATGAAATGGACTGCCTCCCTCTCAGCAATTCCTTATCATTACAAAGGAGGAAGAGAAAAAACAAATATTTATTAAGCACCTACTATGTGGTAGGCACTGTGCTAAGCACTTTGCAAATATTACCTCATTTACTCCTCACAGCAACTCAGGATAGTAGGTATTATTATCCCTGTTTTACAGGGTTAGCAGACAGAGGTTAAGGAGGTTAAGTGACTTAAGTGACCTAGGATTACACAGCTAAGTATATGAGATCTGATTTGAACTCATATCTTCCTGACAGCACTCAATCCAACTACACTAATAATTCCCTGGAAGCATCCTAGAAGAAGCAGCCTAGAAGAAGCAAGATGATGAAGTGCTAGAAATGCTTTTATTTAAAAAAAGATTCTTTCATCTCATTAAAAGCTAAATATAAAAATTTTAAGACTGTTGTTAATCCAAGGTCCTATGATTCTAGGCGTCTGCCTCTGATAGCCTCAGCCATTTAGCAGTTGGTCAAAGACCAAAGCTACATGGAAGTTTTGGATGGCAACATTTGGTACCAGTTATCTCAGTCTATAACTAAAGGCATTCCAAGGGATGGAGGCTTCCAATATGTCTAAGCCAGGAACCAGTAAGAACTTTTTCACTTGCTTATACTTGGTGGGAGGATGAGTTGAAGATACAAGGATAAAGGGAAGAGTATGTCTTTATGTATTCCTTCAAACTCCAAAAAAAATACATCAGTAATTAAATAAATAAGTTCATTTCATGGTATTATAGAATGTAAGTGCTGGTTAGAATTTTAGATTAACTTTAGTCCAGCTGCCTTGTTTTAAAAAGAGGGCAAAGATGGAAAGAAACTCAAGGCTTTTCTACTTTACCACACTGGGCAGCTAGGTTACTCAGTGGTTAGAGTGCTGGGCTCAAATCCAGCCTCAGACACTTCCTAGCTATGTGACCCTGGCCAAGTCATTTAACCCTGTTTGCCTCCTTTTCCTCATCTATATAATGAGCTGGAGAAGGAAATGGCAAACCACTCCAGTATCTTTGCCCAAACAACTCTGAATGAGGTCACAATGAGATGGATATGACTGAAAAATGACTGACTCTACCACACTGTAGTTTCAAAGTGTGAGTTTGTATATGAAGGTTTTCATTCTACTTCTTGTTATCCCAATATTCTTCATCTACCATGTATTTCATCACATTGCCTCAGCATTGATACTCATTATACATCTCATCACATCTGGACTTATTATCCCTGCTAAGAAATAAGTAAATTGTACTTCGAACAAAGATACCTTTACTTATCAGGCCTCACTTAGAAATTATATTTTTCATGTTCTATAGTACATATTGGTACAAAAATGTAAATTATGAAAATTTTAATCCTTAAGGGAAAAATGTGATGAGGTTATATTTTGTTCTTTGCTAAGAAAAGGAATTGCAGAGTGAGTGGGAAGGACTGGGAACCAAAATCCAAATTTTAGAATCAAAATTTATAGAATATAATGCAATGAAAATTACATTCAACAAAGGACAGCAGAAAGAAAGAATAAAAATTAATTGGAAGCTAAATAATCTTATCATAAAGAATGAATGGGTCAAAGAACAAATCAAAGAAACAATCCATAATTTCATTAAAGAGAATGACAACAAGAAGACAACATAACAAAATATATGGGATGCAACCAAAGTTATACTTAAGGGGAAATTTATATCTCTAAATGCTTATATCAATAAAATATAGAAAGAGTAGATCAATAAATTAGCCAAGCAACTAAAAAAAAAGCTAGAAAAAGAACAAATTTTAAATCCTCAATTAAACACCAAATTAGAAAATTTAAAACTTTTAAGACAAAGAACTGATTTAATGAAAAAAAATTAATAAAATATATAAAACATTGCATAATTTGACTAAGAAAAGGAAAGCAAATCAATAATATCAAAAATGAAAAAGATAAAATCACAACTAATGAAGAAGAAATAAAAGCAATTATTAGGAGTTATTTTGCTCAACTATATGCCAATAAATCTGGCAGTCTAAATGAAATGGATGAATAGTTATAAAAATAAAAACTACTAGAAGTAGCATAGCTTAATGGATTGAAAGCCAGGCATAGAGATGGAAGGTCTTGGGTTCAAATTTGACCTAACACATTTACTAGCTGTGTGACCCTGGGCAAGTCACTTAACACCCATTACTTAGCCCTTATTTCTCTTCTGCCTCAGAACCACTATACAATATTGATTCTAAGAAGAAAGGTGACGGTTGAAATATATATTCTTATACATATATACAAAATTTACTTTATTTTAGTATTTTTTGTCATTAGCTTGCTTGTCTGGTTATTTATTTTTTCCTTAGCATATTTTTTGTGGATGCCTTTTATTTTTAGAATAAAACTAGCATTCCAGGTTTTTCATACATTACTTCCCTTCCAGAACTCTAAGATCTAGTCAAACTGGCCCTGTGGTTTCTCATATTCTCAGCGTCTTTGTGCTGGCTGTGCTCCATGTTTGGAATCTCCTCCTTCCTACACTTTTTTCCATCTCTTAGAATGTCTTTCTCTCAAGTCTCAGTTCAGCTACCACCTTCTACATGAAGCCATTACTGAGCTTGTCATCTTCCTCTGTCTCACTTTGCAGTATTACCTTGTGTAGCACCATTTTGACATTGCCATAGAGATCATTACATCCCCTGGACTTGGGTAAGTGTGGCCCCCTTCCTATATTCCGAGGGCAGTTTGCCCTAATCCTGTAACTTGGGGATCTGAATTATCTGGCAAGCTAGTATTGAAAAAAGCATTTTTGTGAAGTCTTCACCCATGAAATCAAGCAGGCTCAGGAAAGAATTATAGCAGAAGATAATTATTATCGCACTAGGCATTTGGCATTTTATGGACCTGGTACCTAGTGGGGGAGGGCAATCTTTTAGAGACAAACTTTAAAGAAAGAGGAAGAAATTTAGGTGTGATTCAAATACAAATTAAGAAGGAAATGGGTGATATTGTCATTATAATCCAGGTATGTTATTGATTTCATATGGGGGATAAAAACATCTATGGCTAGCAGGAAAAGAAATTTCCCTAGGAAAAGGTGGAAGCACATCTGTGTGCCCCTTTTTATGGTAATCAATGAAAGGACTTGTCACATTTTCCTATGCTGCCCCAGGTCACTCATGTCTTCGGAAGAGTACATTTGGATGAGTTTTTAAATTCTAACCTCTCCAATTCTAAGGGATAGTGGGGAGGGGATGCAAAGAGTATGGATAGATATAAGATAGCGAAGAAAACTGAAGGAAGGGTAGCAGCTACTATGAGTCTAAACTGGGGCTCCTGAGGCCTGACTGTAGTATTGAATCCTATATGACAACCAGGAGTCAATTGCTGAATGACTAGAACTAGTTAAGAATCCAAAGAGGAACATCGATGGTTCTTCATTCCCACTCCTCCTCTTTTCTCTGAAGAGACAGGGGTCTGGGTCTCTTTGGAGCAAAGGACATAATTCTGTTTCTTAAAGATCTGTTTGACAACCATGATAAATGCTAATCCCTGCATTACTAATTAATAACTACTGCACATTGTGTGTAATGCTTCCATTTTGTACAAATACAAAGAGGAAGGATTTTTTTTTGCAATTTGTTATTTGCAAATATAATTTTATTTGACCTATCAAATCAATATTCGGAGTTTCTGAGGAGCATTAGTTTTCTTAGTTATGTAACTTTTAATTTGCTCCCATTTTCATGTGAAATATCTACTTATTCATTGGATCACCAAATTTTGATCATGCAATCACTTTTGATCACCATGAAGTCCGGCTTGGAGTTTGGACAGAGAAATCGGGAATGATCTTTGAGTGCAGTTTGTGGCATGGGCATTGTACCCCCAGAAACTCCACCAAACTATTATCAGGGAAATTGCTCTGCTCTCATAGGCCCTCTGACTCCCAACCCCAAACACCAGACCTTGGAGATTACCCTCCTTTGATTGCTCTCTTGAATTGAGAATTGAGATGGACCAAGAGACACACCTCATTCCTTCATCCCCCAAATCACAGAACCACCCCCCATGCCCTCGTGCTAACCACCCCCCACAACCCTTTACTCCAGAGTCATGTCCCCACTGCTATAGAAGAATATAAAAACCCCAGAATGGTGGTATTGGGGAGCAACTCCCAGGTTGTTCCACTCATGCTGTCTTGCTGGACAAAGATTTAACAGTACTAACAAATCTCTTTCTTTACTTTTAAGCTAAGTTTTGGAGTCTTGCATTCTTGGGAAAGGTATCCTTCCTGAACCCCTGGGGTACACTTATACACCCCACAATAGTTTGGAGTCTGCCTCCTCCTGTCTTTTGGGTTTTCTTACATCTTGCTCCCTGTCAGGTATTCTTCAGCCTAGTGACACTGGCCTTCTTACTCTTCCACAAACAACACAATGCATCTCTTGGTTCTAGGCATTTTCTCTGGCTAAACTCTAACCACTTTTGCTTGCTTCAAGTCACAGCTTCAGTCCTATATTTTACTGGACACCTTCCCCAATCTCTCTTCATGCTATTACTTTCCCTCTGTTGATTATTTCCTGTTTATTGTGCACAGTATATCATTTGTTTTGTATGTCTTGCTGTCTGTTTGTATTTGCTTTGTCTCCCTCATAAGATTATAAGGTCCTTGAGGGTAGGGACTGTCTTTTGCCTCTTTGTATCCTCAAAGTTTAGCATAGTGCCTAGAACATGATGCTTAATTAATGTTGATTGCATGATTTCTCAAATTTCAGTTCTCTGTGATGGACAAGGTATCTTACAAGCTCTAGCACAACTTCAGGTAACAAAGGCTCGTGTAGGATCTGGGTCTCAGATCTTATATCTAACCAAAACTTCTCAATCTCAAGATCCAGGTTATGAATTAGGATCTGTTCTACCCATCTGACTGTCAGTTTACATCCTAGGTAGGCTGAAATTGTGGATCCAGATAAACAAACTGACTACTTCCCATAGGTTGATATCAGAAATGTTCTGGTAATGGTTTAACAACTGGCTTTCTGGAGGGAAAATGTGTTTACCATATATTTTAAGTTTAATCTGCATTTTGAATTGGCAATTTCTCTACCACTTTAAAAAATCTATAAAATTAAAAAAACACCAGTGTTTGCCAGTTTCTGAGATATAAAGACTCACTGAAAATTTAATAACCAGCTTGTGTGAATTGGTCTGGTATATTCTTCAAGGATTCACTGGGACCCTCTCCATTCACATCATTGGCAAAAGAGAGGACACTTGACCCATATACATGTAAAGCCTCCATATACCTCATCAGATCTCTTGGTGGAAAGAGACAGTCAATTAAATTTTTGACCTCTGGTCATTGAATTTGTCCCAAATTAGACCACAGAGTAAACAACTACCCAGATGGAGAAATCTGATGAAGTAAGAAAGGAATTATGGCAATGCTTTCCACTAATGGGCTAAATGTTTCAAATATTTAAATGACTAACAGCTTGATGAAACCTCAAACCTCGGTCTTGCTCCAAGTTATTATCTTCTGGTGAAAGAAGACCCTAGGAAGGACTTAGAAGGCTAAATTCATGCCTTTTCAGTAGAAACTCTTTTAACAATGAGAGGAGAATATACCTCTGCTGAGAGGCAGGCAGGCTGGCTATGGGAGATGGTAAGAATACAAAAGATGAGGAACTGGTAACCAGAGAAAGTCTCTTCATATTTATAAGTTAAATTGCACTGACCTTTTTATATTTGAGAGTGTGCAGTGACATATAACTTCCATCTAAGCATTTGTGATAAGTCTCAAAAGAAATAAATTGTGCTTCTCTTCTCTATGTTTTTGCCATTTTCATACAGATACATATTTATGGGCATATTCTGGGAAATTTTACTCATAATTATTTATCTTTTTACATATATTCCATCATCCCTCCCAGAAGAATATAAACCCCTCAAGGGCAGGGGCTGTTAATACTTTTTGTCTTTATATCTCTAGTGCTTTCCTAGTTCCTGAAACATACCATGTTGTTGTGCTGTTGCTGCTGCTGCTGCTTGTTGTCATCATTTCAGTTGTGTCTGACTTAGTGACTCTATCCAGGGGTTTTCTTGGCAAAGATACTGGAGAGGTTTGTCATTTTCTTGTCCAGGTCATTTTACAGATGAGGAAACTGTGGCAAACAGAGTTAGTGATTTACTCAGGGTCACACAGCTCGGAAGTATCTGAAATCAGATTTGAATCCAGGAAGATGAGGCTTTCTGACTTTAAACCCATCCATTTCTCTGCCTACTATATTATCTGTACTATAGTAAGTGCTTAATAAATTCTTACTGGACTGAATTGTTTAATTGAGTGTACAAATTAAATTCAGCAGGGCTTCTGGGCCAGTACTTTAAACATGTACACTTCTTGGCAGGTTGGATCTCCAGAGGGCAGCTGCTACTCCCAGGTCCTAGGGAGCCTTTGTATCTAAAACTATATTCCCTATAAATCTGGTATAAACTCTCCTATAATTACACATGGCGTGGGAAGAGCCAGTACAAATAAAATACAATAATTGAGGTATACACATAGGCAACAAGTCTCAATTGTCTTCCACCTTACCCTGCCTCCCCCAGCACAGTGTCTCTGCTGGGCAGATGGTTTAGCTGCACTTCTAGAGTCTGCTCGCCTCCATCCTTTGACTCCTGATTGCCAGTACTAGTCTGCCCTTGTATCCATAGTCAGCAGTCTTCTCTGCTAAGTAAGAATCCCCTTCTTCCAAGCAGTTTCCTCCCTCAAATGACTTCTCTGTGGTCTTGTCTGACCAGAATGTGTTTCTCTGCTCCCTGCTGGATATCTCTACTTTAATTCTTTTAAATTACTAGATGGAGTGTTTCCTACTGGGCAAAATAGCTCTACTGTGAAACCACAGCCAATTAATGGTGGAGGAGGGGAGAAGGAGGAGGAGGTTTCTCTCTTCTTCCCAAGTGATGGAAGGCTCCCTTCTCGGAAGGCTGTGTTCTTTCCAGATGGTTGACTGCTTCCTGCCCTGTCTCAGAGCAGATCTCAGCCTTTTAAGGACCCACTATTTTCTTAACCATTGGTGTAGCTTCCTCCATTTTAGCTAAGAAGAAACAGTTTCCACAATTCAAAAAAATAAGGTGTTGTTAACTGGTCTCTTTGTTTCATTAACATGCAAATACCTAATTACATCTATTTTCTACCCAGTCATTTTTTTGTGACTTCAACTGAAGGAGGGAAGAAATTGGCCAAAGTCTAACTATACCTCTCCATAACCCAAAGGATGATCATTTTACCTCTTTTACTGCCCTCCCTCTCAATTGAAGAAGGGAAGGTGCTACATTCACTCAGATCCTTTGATCACCCCCTTTATTCAGACCCCTCCTCCTTGCTTCTAAGACTGGATTTTGCCTGTGCAAGGAAGTGCTGTCCCCACCCCTCAACTCCCAGCTGGAGTAACATCACCTGGTCAAAGAAACTGGTTTTAGAGTAAGGGGTTAAGATGGCTATCTGGTGGGTATCTTTCCTGGCTGTATTGAGGCTAATAGATATAAATATTATTAATAAAATATTTAAATATTTCATTACATGTTAATTCATTTTATTCTATAGTAATGTCAACATGGAATCTAGAAACCCCAAACTTGTAGCCTAGTAAGATCTGATGAACCCCAAGTTTTAGGACTAGATTGTAATTTGGAGACCCCAAAGTTTGTCCTTGTTCCCTGTTCCCGTGAGAATCCACCCTGAAGGGCATCTCAGGCTATCAGTTTCAGACTGAATGATGGACCCTAAAGTAAAGACAATCCACTTGAGGTGGAGGCTAAGCCCAAACCAGTGACTGACGCAGTAGGCAGCCTGTCAGTCTCAAAAGCTGAAGGTCCTGAGTTTGATCTTCGGAGGGAGGGTGTGATATGCTGGTAGAGGCTTGCTTCAGCTTAGCCTCCATCTCAAGTGGATTGGTTTTACTTTAGGGTCCATTATTCAGTCTGAAGCCTGAGATTCCCTTCAGGGTGGATTCTCACAGGAACAGGGAACAAGGACAAGCTTTGGGGTCTCCAACTTACATTCTAGTCCTAAAACTTGGGATTCATCATGTTAGGGTCCAGTGTGTCGCCCACCACCAAGGAAAAACCCACAGACAATGCAATCAAGCAGGAGGGTCCTTTATTCTGGTCCGCGCCAGGGGAAGCTCAGCACAAGAGTTCCGCCTGCAGTTGTGACTGCAGAGTCTTTTATACCCAATGCCTGACAGCATATCACTAGCCACCATACGTGGCCCACAAGGTTCTCCTGTAATCTATGTTTTGGGCGTCGGCACATTTAGGTTCCCTGACAGGGGTCTGTTGGTCAGATGTTCTATAGTGATATGTGCTGCACTGACCAAGCAGCTCCCTGCTTGGGGCTCCTTCAATCAGATCTTACTAGGCTACAAGTTTGGGGTTTCTAGATTCCATATTGACAGTAGTTATGATCATTATACATAAATCATATATTATTATTTATGTTATATGTTATATACATAGAATATTACATCTTATATATTAATACAACTTAAATAAAATATATGAATGAAAATATAGACTAATAAAATAAAATCCCATCAGCACAGAATGCCAGGTTAGAAAAAAGTCCTAACTTTCAGACAGAGGTTTAGGTGTCTATTGAAATTCTTTGCATTTCTAATTAAGCCCTGGCTTTTCAATTTCTCTTTTCTCAGCACAGACTTCACATACATACATGGCGAATAAACTGTCAACTCTAAAAATAAAAATAAGCCAGAGAGCAACAGTCTGAATTGTTTATTCCGTAAAGACAGAATGAAGGCATGAGCCCAGACAGAGCCTGGATAACAATGAATTAAGCTCAAGGAGAGTTTGATAGTATTTCTTTTCAAAGAAAGGAAATTTGAGTAACAGTAGAAGTGCAAATTTCCACTCAGTAGGGGTCATTGTCAACAACTAGGGTTTCCAGAACCAGACAATCTTCCTTTGAAATGCAGAGGCCTAGACTAGGAAGAAGCAGCCTGGTTTGTAGTGCTGGGGCTACCGTGTGGAGGAGGAGATCCACCTTTGGCTTATCCGTTCAGGGACCACTCCAGGTGGCGCCTTCACTTCCAGGGCACCCTGATTGTTCTATCATGTTAATCCTGGCAGTCCTTATAAGCATCTAGAAAATAAGGCAACTCTAACAACAATAGAGCTTGTATAAAAATCATTTCAGAAAGCTCTCATAATTAACAGTGGATTTTTATATGAAATAAAAATCAGGATAAAGAGGCAGATTAAAAAATAACCCTCAACAACGATTCTGCAGGGGTTCGCTGGACTGTAGTCAGGAAGACTTGAGTTTTTAAATCCTGACACTAGCTCTGCAAACTGTGGGCAAATCTCTTAACCTCCCTCAGCCTCAGGTTCCTCACTGACAAACTGAGGATAATAATAGCATCTACCTATGTAAAATTCTTTACAAACGTTGAAGCACTATAAAAATGCTAGCTATGATTAGTGTTATTATATTTAAGTGCTTATTTGAGGTAGGGATGAACAAACTTTTCAGAGCATCTCTCAGCCATAATCCAGTGGAGGGTTAGAGGTATAACTGATGTCAGCACTCCCTTAGTTCAAAATTATTAGGGTTCAAAATGAGGCACATGTAAGGCACTGACCATTTAATAAGAGGAAGTTTCCTTGGTCCTAATACAGCATGAATATGCAGAAAGGACACACTGGCATTGTTGTGGGGTACAGAAGTTGAATCCCCGGGGTTCGAGAAGGGTACCTTTTGCAAGAATACGAGACTCCAAAACTTAGTTAAAAATAAAAAAGAGAAATTTATTAATTTAGAAAGTAATGTTGAGAATGGCCAAGAGGATAGCAAGGAGGAATAGAAGATGGAGAGCCATTCCTTGGGAGGACAGCATGGATGGAAAAGCTGTCCCCCAGACGACATCAATTCTGGGGATTTTATACTCTTTACAACAGTGTCATGGTGACTCTAGAGTGGTAAACATTCAGGCATTAAGTGGGGGGTTTGGTCATCTGACTGGGTCTGCCTGGATACATAGGGGGTGACCCTCATAGTTTAGGGGACAGGGAGGTGTAGCCTGGAGGTGCATCTCTACATCCATCTTAAATCTAAAGGAGGATCAAAGGAGGATAATCTTCTCAGGATCTTATAGAAGTTATCAGATGTTTTGGGTTAGGAGTCATAGGGATGTAAGAGAGCAAAACAATTTCCCTGATAATAGTTTGCCTGAGATTCTGGGGGTACAATGCCCATGCATTGGGTGGTTCAGTGGACTGAGAGCCAGGCCTAGAGATGGGAGGTCCTAGGTTCAAATATGGCCCCAGATACTCCCTAGCTGTGTGACCCTGAGCTAGTCACTTAACCCCTCATTGCCCAGCCCTTACACTCTTCTACCTGGGTACTAATACACAATATTGATTCTAAGATAGAAGGTAAAGGTTTAAAAAAATGTTTTTGTTTAAATAGGTCATATAAGTCATATGGTCTTAGCTAGCAAGTGGCCTAGACTCCATGTCTTTTTGCCTCTAGATGACCTGGAAGCTGCATCAGGGAAGCTAAATCCAGTTAGGTCCCAGGAGCCTGCCTTTTTTTTTAAGCCTTCCCATGTTGTAGGGAAGGAGGGAGGGAAAAAGCTCCATTAGGGAAACCCTGGTCCTGTCACAC
The DNA here is from genome assembly GCF_027887165.1 of Monodelphis domestica. Taxonomy (NCBI): domain Eukaryota; kingdom Metazoa; phylum Chordata; class Mammalia; order Didelphimorphia; family Didelphidae; genus Monodelphis; species Monodelphis domestica. Next base: position 199,716,692 of record NC_077233.1, read on the forward strand.
AGTGGTTTCACCCAACAGCCTTTGTTCCATTTAGCGGAAATTCCCCAATGTTCCCCAATGAATTTTTGCAGGCCAACTGACTGTGTGTTAGATCTGTCTGGTCTGTCTCCTCAGCCATTTGTAGACTTCTGTCCCTCTCTTCAAAATTCCCTGATATAACCCAAGCCTACTCCTGGCTCAAAGGCGGAGATAGTTTAGTTTCTCTTAGGGCTGAGAGGAAATGTGTATTTATCTAAACTACAAATCCCAGAATGTCAGTGAGGTCTCCATCCCATGTTAAACTTAGATCATAAATTCCTAATAGGCAAGGATTACAAGTAGCTAATTAAAGTGTAAAACACTAAAACATCAGGTATACATGGGCACTTAATAGATGCTTTTTGATTGATGTTGACGATTGTAATGGACATTTTGGGGAAATTCTTATTTGGGGTTGTGTAGATGCTAGCTGGAGTTCCTCCCCCTACACAGCTCTTACCACTTATTTATATTCTTTTTTGCTACATAGCTATTTCTGGGGCCCCTTTTCTGTCAAATTTTTGCATACTGCCTTGAGTAAAAATAATAAGGGAAGTAGGAAGTCAAAGTAAAGCTACTATAAGCCCTATGAAAATGTTTAAAATACTTAAGTATTAGTCTAGTAAAAAAAAATAGGACTTTAAAACAGAAAGGAATTGTTAATTTTTTTTTTTTTGTTTAATTTTATAGTATTTTATTTGATCATTTCCATGCATTTTTCATTAAAGACAAAGATCGTTTTCTTTTCCTCCCTCCCACCCCCCCCCCCCGTGGCCGACGTGTGATTCCACTGGTATCATATGTGTTCTTGACTTGAACCCATTGGCATGTTGTTAGTATTTGCATCAGAGTGTTCGCTCCAAGTCTTTCCTCTGTCATGTCCCCTCAGCCATTGTAGTTAGGCAGTTGCTTTTCCTTGGTGTTTCTATTCCCTCAGTTTGTCCTCTGCTTTTGGATAGTGTTTTTTTCTCCTTGATCCCTGCAGATTGTGCAGGGACATTACACCACCACTAATGGAGAAGTCCATTACGTTCGATGATACCACAGTGTGTTTGTCTCTGTGTACAATGTTCTCCTGGTTCTGCTCCTCTCGCTCTGCATCACTTCCTGGAGGTTGTTCCAGTTCACATGGAAATCCTCCACTTTATTATTCCTTTGAGCACAATAGTATTCCATCACCAACATATACCACAATTTGTTCAGCCATTCCCCAATTGATGGGCATCCCCTCATTTTCCAATTTTTGGCCACCACAAAGAGCGCAGCTATGAATATTTTTGTACAAGTCTTTTTGTCCATTATCTCTTTGGGGTACAAACCCAGCAGTGCTATGGCTGGATCAAAGGGTAGACATTCTTTTATCGCCCTTTGTGCATAGTTCCAAATTGCCCTCCAGAATGGCTGGATAAGTTCACAACTCCACCAGCAATGAATTAATGTCCCTACTTTGCCACATCCCCTCCAGCATTCATTACTTTCCATAACTGTCATGTTAGCCAATCTGCTAGGTGTGAGGTGATACCTCAGAGTTGTTTTGATTTGCATCTCTCTGATTATAAGAGATGTGGAGCACTTCTTCATGTGCTTATTAATAGTTTTGATTTCTTTATCTGAAAACTGTCTATCCATGTCCCTTGCCCATTTATCAATTGGGGAATGGCTTGATTTTTTGTACAACTGATTTAGCTCTTTATAAATTTGAGTAATTAAACCTTTGTCAGATGTTTTTATGAAGATTTTTTCCCAACTTGTTGTTTTCCTTCTGATTTTAGTTACATTGCTTTTGTTTGTACAAAAGCCTTTTAACTTGATGTAGTCGAAATTATTTATTTTACATTTTGTGATTCTCTCTATGTCTTGCTTGGTTTTAAAGTCTTTCCCTTCCCAAAGGTCTGACATGTATACTATTCTGTGTTTACCCAATTTACTTATGGTTTCCTTCTTTATGTTTAAGTCTTTCACCCATTTTGAATTTATCTTGGTGTAGGGTGTGAGGTGTTGATCAATTCCTAATCTCTCCCACACTGTCTTCCAATTTTCCCAGCAGTTTTTATCAAATAGTGAATTTTTGTCCCAAGACCTGGGATCTTTGGGTTTATCGTATACTGTCTTGCTGAGGTTGTTTTCCCCCAGTCTATTCCACTGATCCTCCTTTCTGTCTCTTAGCCAGTACCAAATTGTTTTGATGACTGCTGCTTTGTAATATAGTTTGAGGTCTGGGACTGCTAGGCCCCCCTCATTAGTGTTTTTTTTCATTATTTCCCTGGATATCCTTGATCTTTTGTTATTCCAAATGAACTTTGTTATGCTTTTTTCCAAATCAGTAAAGAAATTTTTTGGGAGTTCCATGGGTATGGCACTAAATAGATAAATAAGTTTGGGCAGGATAGTCATTTTTATTATGTTGGCTCGTCCTACCCATGAGCAGTTAATGTTTTTCCAATTGCTCAAGTCTAGTTTTAGTTGTGTGGCGAGTGTTTTGTAGTTGTGTTCATATAGTTCCTGTGTTTGTCTTGGGAGGTAGATTCCTAGGTATTTTATTTTGTCTAAGGTGATTTTGAATGGGATTTCTCTTTCTAGTTTTTGCTGCTGAGCTGTGTTGGAGATATATAGAAAAGCTGATGACTTATGTGGGTTTATTTTGTATCCTGCAACTTTGCTAAAGTTGTTGATTATTTCAATTAGCTTTTTGGTTGAATCTCTAGGATTCTTTAAGTAGACCATCATGTCATCTGCAAAAAGTGATAACTTGGTCTCTTCCTTGCCTATTTTGATGCCTTCAATTTCTTTTTCTTCTCTAATTGCTACTGCTAGTGTTTCTAGTACAATGTCAAATAATAGGGGTGATAATGGGCATCCTTGTTTCACTCCTGATCTTATTGGGAATGCATCTAGTTTATCCCCATTGCAAATGATATTAGCTGATGGTTTTAGATATATACTGTTTATTATTTTTAGGAATGACCCTTCTATTCCTATGCTTTCTAGTGTTTTTAATAGGAATGGGTGTTGTATTTTATCAAAGGCTTTTTCTGCATCTATTGAGATAATCATGTGGTTCTTGTTGGTTTGCTTGTTAATGTGGTCAATTATGTGGATGGTTTTCCTAATATTGAACCAGCCCTGCATCCCTGGTATAAATCCTACTTGATCATGGTGGATGACCCTTCTGATCACTTGCTGAAGTCTTTTTGCTAGTATCCTATTTAAGATTTTTGCATCTATATTCATTAGGGAGATTGGCCTATAGTTTTCTTTCTCTGTTTTTGACCTGCCTGGTTTTGGAATCAGTACCATGTTTGTGTCATAAAAGGAGTTTGGTAGAACTCCCTCTTTGCTTATTATGTCAAATAGTTTGTATAGTATTGGGATTAACTGTTCTCTGAATGTTTGATAGAATTCACTGGTGAATCCATCAGGCCCTGGGGATTTTTTCTTAGGAAGTTCTTTGATGGCTTGGTGGATTTCATTTTCTGATATGGGATTATTTAAGAATTCTATTTCCTCTTCTGTTAGTCTAGGCAGTTTGTATTTTTGTATATATTCATCCATATCACTTAAATTGGTATATTTATTGCCATATAATTGGGCAAAGTAATTTCTAATGATTGCCTTAATTTCCTCTTCCTCAGAGGTGATGTCCCCCTTTTCATCTTTGATGCTGTTAATTTGCTTTTCTTCCTTCCTTTTTTTAATTAGATTGACCAGTACTTTGTCTATTTTGTTTGTTTTTTCAAAGTACCAGCTTCTTGTCTTATTTATTAAATCAATAGTTCTATCACTTTCAATTTTATTAATTTCTCCCTTAATTTTTAGGATTTCTAGTTTGGTTTTCTGCTGGGGGTTTTTAATTTGGTCACTTTCGAGTTTTTTTATTTGCATTTCCAATTGATTGATCTCTGCTCTCCCTAGTTTGTTAATATATGCACTCAGGGATATGAATTTACCTCTGATTACTGCTTTGGCTGCATCCCAAAAGGTTTGAAAGGATGTCTCGCCATTGTCATTTTCCTCGATGAAATTATTAATTGTTTCTATGATTTCTTCTCTAACTAAACGATTTTGGAGTATCATATTGTTTAGTTTCCAATTAGTTTTTGATTTGGTTTTCCATGTACCATTACTGATCGTTATTTTTATTGCCTTGTGGTCTGAAAAGGCTGCATTTATTATTTCTGCTTTTCTGCATTTGTGTGCCATGTTTCTGTGACCTAATATATGGTCAATCTTTGTGAATGTGCCATGTGGTGCTGAGAAGAAGGTGTATTCCTTTTTATCCCTATTTATTTTTCTCCATATGTCTATTAATTCTAATTTTTCTAAGATTTCATTCACTTCTTTTACCTCTTTCTTATTTATTTTTTGATTTGATTTATCTAAATTTGATAATGGTTGGTTTAAGTCTCCCACTAATATGGTTTTACTGTCTATTTCTTCCTTCAATTCTCCTAGTTTCTCCATTAGAAATTTGGGTGCTATATTATTTGGTGCATATATGTTGATTAGTGATATTTCCTCATTATCTAAAGTCCCTTTTAACAAAATATAATAACCTTCCCTATCCCTTTTGATCAGGTCTATTTTTGCTTTGGCTTTATCAGATATCATGATTGCCACTCCTGCCTTCTTTCTGTCACTTGAGGCCCAGAAGGTCTTACTCCATCCTTTAATTCTGACCTTGTGGGTGTCTACCCGCCTCATGTGTGTTTCTTGGAGACAACATATGGTAGGGTTTTGGATTCTAATCCATTCTTCTATTTGTTTACGTTTTATGGGTGAGTTCATCCCATTCACGTTCAATGTTATGACTGTCACTTGTGGACTCCCTGGCATTTTGATATCCTTCCCTAATTCTAACCTTTCTTCTTCAGCTCTAGCTTTTAGTCCAGTGATTTACTTTAAATCAGTCCCCCTTGTATTTCCCTTTCTACCCCCCTCCCTTCTAATTCCCTCCCTTATTTTCCCCTGTAGTCTTTTTAAAAATTCCCCCCCCCCACCCTCTCCCTCCCTTGTACTGCTTCCCTCCCCACCAGTCTGTTTTTTACCCTTCTACTCCTCTATAGGGCGCAAATCTATTCTCTTCCCCAATGGATTGGATTGTTCTTCCCTCTTTGGGTCAGTTTCAAAGTACGTAAGAGTTGAATATTTCCTATCTCCGACCTCTTTACCCTTCCAGTGTATCGATGTTCTCCCCCCTCCCGCCATGAGCTTCTTTGTGACATATAAATTTACCCCCATTTGTTTCTTTTCCCATTTCTTTTAGTCATAACCTCTTTTCTTTTTTAGCTTTAGTCATGTGTATATATATATATACATACACATGTATATGTATTTATGCATGCATATATCTATATACCTATTTATGTCTCGTCCTTTCATCCTATACAGTTTGTCCCTTCCCTCTGAGTATAGTTCTTCTAGCTGCTTAGGTGATAGCAACAGTTTTTAAGTGTTGCCAATGACCTCTTTTCTTATAGGGATACATATCATTTTAACTTATTGAGTCTCTTAAAAAAAACCTTTGTTGTTGTTGTTGTTTTTCCCCTCTTTTTTAATTACCTTTTGATGATTCTCTTGAATTCTGTGGTTGGACTTCAAATTTTCTGTTCAGGTCTGGTCTTTTATTTATGAATGCTTGGAATTCCTCTGTTGTGTTAAATGACCATACTTTCCCCTGTAAGAATATAGTCAGTTTTGATGGGTATTTTATTCTTGGCTGTAGGCCTAGTTCCCTTGCTTTCCGGAATATCATATTCCATGCCTTTCGGTCCTTCAGTGTGGATGCAGAAAGATCCTGTGTTATCCTCACCATGTTTCCATGGTATCTGAATGGTTTCTTTTTGGCAGCTTGTAATACCTGTTCTTTTATCTGATTGTTTTTGAATTTGGCTATAACATTTCTTGGTGTTGTCAGTTGGGGATTAAAAACAGGGGGTGATCTGTGGATTCTTTCAATCTCCACTTTCCCTTCTTGTTCTAGGATTTCGGGACAGTTTTCCTGGATAATTTCCTCTAGTATTATGTCCAGGCTTTTTCTTTTGTCGTGGTCTTCTGGTAGTCCAATTATTCTTAAATTGTCTCTTCTTGAACGATTTTCTAAATCGTCTGTTTTGTGAATGAGATGCTTCACATTTTCCTCAATTTTTTCATTCTTTTTGTTTTGTCTTATAGTGTCCTGCTGCCTTGTGAGGTCACTTGATTCTAGTTGTTTTACTCGGGTTCTTAAAGATTGGATTTCATCTTTGGCTTTTTGGTCGTCTTTTTCCTTCTGGTCTGAGTTTCTTTGAAGATTGTCTTTCATCCTCTTTATCTCGTCTTTCATCTCCTTTGCTTCATCTTTCATCTCCTTTGCCTCATTTTCCAGCTGGATGATTTTGGCTTTCAGGACACTATTTTCTTGTTTTAGTTCAAGTGCCTCTGTTTCCAGATGACTTATCTTAATTTTTAAGTTCTTTTCCCAATTGTCTTCAGCCTCTCTTAGCTGTGTTTTGAGTTCTTCCACAGCCTGTATCCAATTCGCTGGGATTTCTGGTTTATCGTTTGCTGATCTCTCCCCCTCTGTTCCATTTGGTGAGTAGTAGCTGTCTATTGTAGTTTCTTTCTTCTGTTTCTGTTGTTTGTTCAAATTCACCCCTTCTTTCCTCCCTGTATTTGTCTGTGCTCTTGTTCCTCTCATTTTTTTGTTTTTTAGGGACTTCTATCAGTCTCCCCTCTTGGAGCTTTAACAGAGGATCTGTTGGTGTAATCTCTGAGGGAGGGTTGTTGGGGGTTTGAGCTTTCCTGTCCTCTAGAGGCTTTTGATTGGCTTAAAGTTCAGCAGTCAGTGAGGATGGATGGGGAGCCTGGGCTTCCCTGTGTTCTGGAGACTTTTGATGGGATTGAGTTCAGCTTATTTGGGATGGGTTTATTCTGAGTTTTAAACTTCCTGGACGGCTGGAGCAGATATGGAGGATCTCTAAAGCTCTAGCCAGGCTGCCAGGTCTATGCTCCTTCTAGGCTGCCATCTTGACTTTGCCTCTAGGTTTCTGTTTTTTCAGAAGACCCAGCTCTCTAAGGGGGGAGGGGTTGTGGCTTGCCTGGACTCTGAGGGCTCCTGATGAGATTAGGTTCAGGTGGTGTGGGCCGAAAGACCCCAGAGCCAAAAAGGGGAAGGGAAAAAAAAAAAAGCAGCCACCTCCTCTTCCACAGCCTGTGTTGAGTGCCCAGAGACTGGCCGAGTTACTTTCAAGGAAAGCTCTTTGGAGCAACCCCTTTGCCAGCCCTGAGTTTTCTGTCCTTTCAGTAGCTCTGAGGGCTCCTGATGGGATTAGGTTCAGCTGGTTCTTTCAGAGGACCCTGCTCTCTAAGGGGGGAGGGGTCGTGGCTTGCCTGGACTCTAATGGCTCCTGATGGGATTAGGTTCAGGTAGTGTGGGCCAAATGATCCCGGAGCCAAAAAAAAGAAGAAAGAGAAAAGCAGCAACCTCCTCTTCCACAGTCTGTGTTGAATGCCCGGAAACTGGCCCGGGTTACTTTCAAGGCAAGCTCCCTGGAGCACCCCCCTTGCCAGCCCTGAGTTCTCCGTCCTCTCAGCAGCTCTAAGGGCTCCTGATGGGATTAGGTTCAACTGGTTCTTTCAGAGGACCCTGCTCTCTAAGGGGGGAGGGGTAGTGGCTTGCCTGGACTCTGATGGCTCCTGATGGGATTAGGTTCAGGTAGTGTGGGCCGAATGATCCCGGAGCCAAAAAAGAAGAAAGAGAAAAGCAGCAACCTCCTCTTCCTCAGTCTGTGTTGAGTGCCCAGAAACTGGCCCGGGTTACTTTCAAGGTAGGTTCTTCGGAGCCACCCCTTTGCCAGCCCTGAGCCCTCTGTCCTTTCAGTAGCTCTGAGGGCTCCCGATGGGATTGGGCTCAGCTGGTGCCCCAAAGCTGGGACCTCCCCCGAGACCCAGAGGGAAGAACCCAGCCAGGAGGCCACAGGCTTCCCCCTTCTCTCTATGCTTCCCTGCCGTCTGTGTTGGGCGCTCCGGAGACTGGCTCGGGTTGCTTTCAAGGTGAGTCCTCAGAGCCCTGAGGTTCTCGCTGCTGCCTTGGGCTCAGCACTCTGGGTTGGGGGGGATGGGTCCTGGGACCTTCTTTCTGTCTACCCCTTAGATCGGAGTGATCTAGGGTTCTGGCTTTTGGGGTGCGGTACCTTTTGATCCAGGTCCAGGAGGAGGTTTCCCCAGGTCTATCCTGTTGTTCAGCTTGAATTTCGGTGGCCTAGGAGGACTCTGTTTGCGATCGGTAGGGAAGGGTTTCGGAGGTCTGAACTTTCGCTGCTTCTACACCGCCATCTTGACCGGAAGTCCAGGAATTGTTAAATTAATGGCAGAGGCAAGATTAAAACTCAGGCCTTCCATTTTCCAATTTAAGGTTTTCTGTAGTATTAGTACACTTTGTGGTTATCTGTCTATAATATTTACCCATTGGGAATACAGTTATCTAGGTAAAATAAGGCAAGATAATGCTAACTTTTATTTTATTACCAGCTGAAAACTGAACTGATTATTATTTTTTTTCTTTTTAAAATTTATTTATTTAGGGGGCAGCTGGGTATCTCAGTAGATTGAGAGCCAAGCCTAGAGACAGGAGGTCCTAGGTTCAACTAGCCTCAGACACTTCCTAGCTGTGTGACCCTGGACAAGTCACTTAATCCCCATTGCCTAACCCTTACCACTCTTCTGCCTTGGAGCCAATACATAGTATTGACTCCAAGATGGAAGGTAAGGGTTAAAAAAAATAAAAACAACCAAAAAAAAACCCACCCATTCTGCCAGGAGAAGTCTTAACATGCTTGGGCTAGACATCCATCCCCCAATTCAAAAATGAGAAAACAACACCTTCTCTGAAATGTATAAGCAAGGTGAGTATTATTGTTGGGACCAGCTGGTATAATTCAAAACCCCACTCTGGCCAGTCTCTGGTTGGCTTTTATCTCTGCACCTTGCTATATTTCCTATCAGGGAGGCTCCTTACCACTTGCTTTAGGGCTTGACCATCCGCTTCCCCTTTCCTTCTAATTTAGGAAATTAAATCACTGTCAGCAACAGACTCTCCCCAAACCCTTGTTGAAATGACTGTAAAATACTCTTAAGCTTTCACAAGGAAATGAAAAGTAACTCTTCTCTGCATTGTTGGCGACTCCTAGTCTATAGACTTTATTTTTCTATTTAAGAAACCAGCTTTTCTAATGTAATATATAGTGATATATTAATACAATAATATGCTTCATTTTTATTCTCTATTTTTATTTTGGTTTTGAAGAATTAATTTTTATTTCATTAGTCTCCTTTGATATCTTATTCTCAAGTCCCATATGACCTGATTTGTTCAATCTTATTATACATTAACTTTTTTATCTTATTAAGAGTATATATAGGGCAGGGGCAGCTGGGTCGCTCAGTGGATTGAGAGTCAGGCCTAGAGATGGGAGGTCCTGGGTTCAAATCTGGCCTCAGACACTTCCTAGCTATGTGACCCTGGGCAAGTCACTCAACCCCCATTGCCTAGCCCTTACCACTCTTCTGCCTTAGAACCAATACATAGTATTGGCTCCAAGACAGAAGGTAAGGGTTTAAAAAAAAAGAGTATATATTGCAGTTTTTTAAAATAGAAAAATCACCTGACAGTTGATAATCTTGAAACTAAATGTTGTTACTCAACTTTAATATATTTGTATTAGTGTATGGGGTGGGGTGTGGGGTTGAGGAAGGACCAGCACTGAGCCTTTTTCAGGGCTGCTCAATTACCTTTGGTGTCTCCCTGACATCCAACTCTCAACTATGGCTCCAAGAAGCTGTAGCATGAGCAGTGGCTACAACCCAGTAAACTATCTCCACAAATGGGCTTTAACCATTTAACCATGAAGGTAACTAACAAGTCTCAAACCAGATACTTAATAATTGTTTGTTGACTGATGCTGTGGGGTGGGCAGCCTCCCACAGGGGATGGGGTCTTGGAGATGGGACAGTGTCAGCGAAATGATGGATGGGACACAGCTTTCACATTCAGCCCACAGCACAGCTTTCACAGGATAAACTGCTCCACCTTGGCTGATGGCTGGCTTTATTTTATACCCTCATGATCACACATCTACTTGGCACACAGTTTCATTCTCAACATATAGAACCTAACAACAGACAGGAAGCCTAGGGAGATCGTCAATGAAACATTGTTGCTAAGTACAGGATCAGAGGGTAGAATCAACATGACACAGATATAGGTTAGGGAGTTCAGAGCACAGATTTGCCAAAAGTTTTTATACCTAGAAAAGAGGGTCCTGTTTAAGTGGGTATATAAGAATCCTTAGGTTTAATTTTGTAAGTGGGCTCTCCTAGTAATATCCTAGGGGGACAGAGTGGGACATCTGTATTAACCCTGCAAACATGTTGCTCTCATCTATTTTTCCTGGGACTAAGTAAGAATAATAATCATGGCAATTCCAATAATAAGGGAATGTTAATAACGAAAGTCACTTAGGGAGGGTTTCAGTGAATGTTTCCATCCTTCCTGGGGGCTGCTTTGAAGTCCCTGGTTTCCACATGGACCGTGCCAAACAGTGTGGTCTTTGATGCCTCTAAGCATCCCCCCCCCTTTTTTAATTGGAGTGACTTCAATTCATCTTGGGCTTGATGTAGGATAGAACCTAGCTAAGGATGATGACTGCTATGCAGTCAATCAATCTTCTACATATGTGACATGCTACAATTTGATTGGATATTATCAAATCACCTAAACAACACTCTTGTGATGTTACTACAACAAAGAAGTCTGTGATCATTTACTAGGTTTCTACAATGATTAATGTGAGTAAAGCCATTTGTAGGTTAGTACCCCTCGACCTGCTGAGAGGATCATTGTGCTTTTGGTCAGCTTTCACTATCAAACATAATTGCTTGGGAGATGAACAACAAAACATCTTTGTATCTAGGTGTGAGGACTTAAAGCAGACCCATTTCGGGGTTTTCCTCAATTTACAAGTTCTGTTTTTCTTCTGTTAATTTGAAGTGCCTAGCAATGCTGCTTGGCTTCTGTTTCAACAAATTCATGGGAGTGCAGTAACTGTAGGAAAAGATTCATTATAGTACTCAAGCTTTTGGCCGGTGTTTATTATAGGATCTTGGAGCATGTCTTATGCTTGAGAAAGGAGGGGTCATGGGCAGTAATCTTTGGGCTTTGATTCTGTAATTGCAATCTTTTGGGGGGGGTAATAACCTAGGGGGCTTAAAGTAAATCAATATTTATTGATCCTATAAGTATTTGCTCTCATATTATTTTTCCTGTATTGGGGAGAGAATAATACTCATAACAAGTCCACTAGTGGAGAAAACTTGGGGAAAGAAGTCACAGAGGGGGATCATCAGGGGGCCCTCATTCTGGGGTCTGCTTTGCAAACCTCCTTTCCTCAGACTGTGATCTTGTCAGCCGGCCGGAGTATGAGGCCTCCGGCAGACTGACTACCTGCAGATAGCCTGGAAGTATACTACCATGCAATATAAAATGATGCCTTTAAAAAATTTAATTATTTTGATCAAAAACTGAAACAACCTTTACTCAAGTTATTCTGATTCCACTGTTACTGTCAGCGATACAGACATCCATCAAGTCTCCCACTTTCAAAACCTTGGTGCTCTCTTTGACCTTTCTTTATCCCTTACCTCTAATAATCAAGTAGTTGCCAAATCCTTGTTAATTAGATAAACACATTTCTTATATCTAATCTTTCCTCTATATTCTTTTTTTTTTTAATTTTATAGTATTTTATTTGATCATTTCCATGCATTTTTCATTAAAGACAAAGATCATTTTCTTTTCCTCCCTCCCACCACCCCCCCCCCCCCCGTGGCCGACGCGTGATTCCACTGGTATCATATGTGTTCTTGACTTGAACCCATTGCCATGTTGTTAGTATTTGCATCAGAGTGTTCGCTCAGAGTCTTTCCTCTGTCATGTCCCCTCAGCCATTGTAGTCAGGCAGTTGCTTTTCCTTGGTGTTTCTACTCCCTCAGTTTGTCCTCTGCTTTTGGATAGTGTTTTTTTTTCTCCTTGATCCCTGCAGATTGTGCAGGGACATTACACTGCCACTAATGGAGAAGTCCATTACGTTCGATTATACCACAGTGTATTAGTCTCTGTGTACAATGTTCTCCTGGTTCTGCTCCTCTCGCTCTGCATCACTTCCTGGAGGTCATTCCAATTCACATGGAATTCCTCCACTTTATTATTCCTTTGAGCACAATAGTATTCCATCACCAACATATACCACAATTTGTTCAGCCATTCCCCGATTGATGGGCATCCCTTCATTTTCCAATTTTTGGCCACCACAAAGAGCGCAGCTATGAATATTTTTGTACAAGTCTTTTTGTCCATTATCTCTTTGGGGTACAAACCCAGCAGTGCTATGGCTGGATCAAAGGGTAGACATTCTTTTATCGCCCTTTGTGCATAGTTCCAAATTGCCCTCCAGAATGGCTGGATCAGTTCACAACTCCACCAGCAATGAATTAATGTCCCTACTTTGCCACATCCCCTCCAGCATTCATTACTTTCCATAGCTGTTATGTTAGCCAATCTGCTAGGTGTGAGGTGATACCTCAGAGTTGTTTTGATTTGCATCTCTCTGATTATAAGAGATGTGGAGCACTTCTTCATGTGCTTATTAATAGTTTTGATTTCTTTATCTGAAAACTGTCTATCCATGTCCCTTGCCCATTTATCAATTGGGGAATGGCTTGATTTTTTGTACAATTGATTTAGCTCTTTATAAATTTGAGTAATTAAACCTTTGTCAGAGGTTTTTATGAAGATTTTTTCCCAATTTGTTGTTTTCCTTCTGATTTTAGTTACATTGCTTTTCTTTGTACAAAAGCCTTTTAATTTGATGTAGTCGAAATTATTTATTTTACATTTTGTGATTCTCTCTATGTCTTGCTTGGTTTTAAAGTCTTTCCCTTCCCAAAGGTCTGACATGTATACTATTCTGTGTTTACCCAATTTACTTATGGTTTCCTTCTTTCCTCTATATTCTTAAAGCTAAGATCCTAGCATAAATATTCATTGTTTGCCTGGATTATTGAAATAGTTTCTTAACAGATTATACATCATAAGATCATGATTAAATGAATATTTATTAAGTACTTACTATCTTCTAATCATTATGTTAAGGGTTGAGAATACAAATATAGAAGCAAAAATTATCTCTGTCCCGAAGAACCTTATATTTAATACACATACTGGAGTGCTTTCTAGGGTCACTTATGGATGATGAGTGGGATTATGGGTAAGTAGAGAGATACACTCCTTCCAGGAATAATGGCAGAGTTGTTTTGATCATAGTTCCAGAACATGAAGGACAGAAAGGATGCGGGGAGATGGTCTTGAATATCAGGCTATAGGTACTGGCTAGGCTGAGCTTGGCTGGGGATAGCAGAATGGGGTGAAGCATGGCTGGAGCCAACCCAAAAGAGTGGCCAGGTTAAGTAGAAGGGGACAAGGGAAGAGATACCAGGCAGAAGTGCCAGATGACAGGGTTCAAATCCTCAGGACATGAGTTGTCAAGGAATCCTAGAACAACAAGGCTGAAGTCTATTCTTTCTCTTTTCAGAATAGCAAGGACCCATTCAGAATCCTAAGGAAATTAAAATTGTTTGGTGGCTGGCTTTGCTCTTCACAGGGTAGGGCATCTCTGTTGGACAAGTCAATCTGTAATACTTCCTGGGCTTGTTTCTTGATGTCCCAACTTCTGGTTCAGCTTAGCCCTCTGCTGCTATACTGCTCTTTGAGGAAACTCATTCTGAGACACAGCCAGAGACTAGCAGAAGCCTCTCCTGTAGTCTCAGGGACTTGTCTGAAGTTTGCTACTTCTCATGGAGGAGTTGGAACAAATAAATCAGCCTGCCCTGGATTATTCTTAATGAAACCCTCATTTTTTATAGTGATCACTGCTCACCTTTCAAGCTATTCACAGGCAATCCTTTGCATATTATTTAATAACATTACCAGCTGAAACAGCAAGGTGCCTTGAAAGAGAGAAAGATTGAAAAGAGCAACACCTGTGGAGAATGGAATTGGCATCCTCAATGCCATCATTCCCAATTTCTGACCAACTGCAAACCATGAGCATGGGACCAGGAAGAGAAGAGAAGATAATAGACATTTGTTCAACTTATTCTTTGCCAGGCACTGTGCTAAGCACTATACAAATACAAACATAAATACTGTCCCTGTTCTCAAGGAGCTTATATTCTAATGGAAGGAAACAACCTACAAAAGAAAATTTAAAAGGTACCAGCTCCGGGACATGGTGGTAAAGTCTAGAGTCAGAAACATAGCCAAGAGGGTAATGAAACATGGCAGAGCTGAGGACTTCCCCAGAATGGAGCCCCTGGATGGAATTTACCCATGGGAGAAAGGAGCCAGCTTGTGGAAAGGATGGGAGACCCTCAGAGCTGAGAGATGTTCCTGGGTTAGAAGGCCATAAAGTCATGGTGGCAAAGTTCAGAGGGTCAGTAACACAGGCAGACTACTGGCCTTACTTTCAACCCAACCTTTTTAACCGTCATTCACGGAAGCAAATCCTATGAAAATTGGGTCAAAAGGCCCAAAATGAAAAATGGATATGGATTTATCATCTGAATTAATATAAAAGATTTTTTACTTATTATTATTTCACTATAGTAACATCAGATACTTTTCCAATTAATTTTTAAAAATAATACACAAATATTCAAAGGATCTGTGATTTTCTTTTTGCAGTGTAGAATTTATTATTAGTATTTATTTCTGTTTCACCACTCTACCTACCCAAGGGCTTGTGAGGCCTTTCTGTCTAACTTATAATTTTAAAAAACTATACTTGTTGACTCACTTTAACAGAACATGAGCTCCTTGAGAGTAGGGACTCAGCATTTTGCACATAGTACCTGCTTAATAAATACTTTTTCATTCATTCACGCAAGCATGCATATATTTAATATGCTGTCGAACAAATGTTTGTTGAGGTGACTTAAATGACCATCTCCTAGCCAAATTCTTCTCACCCTTTCTTAGTTTCCTTTTTTAGCTTTCCAATATTCAAACCATCCTGAATTATTTCTAAATTATTTCTGTATCATTAAAATGTGCCACTCTACGATTTTCATCCAATTCAGTGTTAAGTATATATTACTGACTTTCTAATTCTTAGAAAATCGGTAATGGGCTATGTGGTAATATGCTGTTAACCAGAGTACCTTATTTCTCAGGTATGAAAAGACAAGATGTTTATACCTATAAGGTTAGTGAGAATGCAAAAGCACTCTGAGAACAATGCCTAAGCCTGGACGGTCAATTAACAGGAACCGTGGATGGGGACCAGTCATGAATTGGTTCATTTCTACCCAGAACAAGTAAGCTTCTTCCTGCAATGCCATAGCAGGCAACCTTCTCAGGATCTATGCAAACCTGACCTCCAACATATAAACTGAAAAATCAGGCTTATTATGGAGTTGTTTTCTTTCAGTGCTTCCTACTTAGAAGAACATGGTTTTACAGGAAATAAGTTTTTCTCATCCCCTCAGATTCTATGGTGTGTGTGTGTTTTTTTAGCATAACGAGTTTGTCAGAGTTTCCATGGTGAAACATGGAGCACCATGGAAACTGATAGATTTAGCTACATAGAAGAATAAATAAGATAGGCAGGCATTTATTTTACAGTGCAGTGACAACCTTTCACATAACCAGTAGAGGAAAAGCAAGTCTCTATTTAACTCATTTTCCCTGATCTACTCTTAAGCATGTAAACATTGCTTATCTCTAGTATATTATTCAATTTAGTCCTTTGCTAATTGGAAAATGGTTTGCTACCAAACTCACCACTCCCCAATACAAAAATCATTACTGTTTGTGTCTATATTTCACAGGCAGAAACTGAATATTCATAATATAGAAACAATCTAGTTGAATAACAATCCATGTGAAAATTCAGTGACCAAAACAGCCATTCAATCACTATAGTAACATCAGATACTTTTCCAATTAATTTTTCAAAATAATACGCAAATATTCAAAGGATCTGTGATTTTCTTTTTGCAGTGTAGAAATTTTTCCTAGAGTGACTTTTTGGTCTTCATTCACAGCACACACCCCCAAGTCCTTCCAAAGTTATAGATCTTCTGTGAACTAGTAAGTCCTAAAACATCAAAATTAAGTGAATTATTCAGGGTCACACAGCTAGTACTTGTCAGGGGTGGATCTGAACCCACAAATAAATATCATAGATTTGAAGCTGAAAGGAACCAGAGAAATCATCTAGTCTAATCTCCTCATTTTACAAAAGAGAAAATAGGAGATTAGAGAGTTTAAGTTGTTTGCCCAAGTTTGTGATAGAGACGGGATTTGTTTAGTTTAGTGCTCTTTCATCCATTTCACTACTGCTTCCTAGATCATCATCATCATCATTTAACTCTGAATGTGATTTATAATATGGAAATTCAATTCCCTAGAAAGATAAATGAAATGACTACATGGATTATGCTATGATCCAGTCATTTGGATGGCCATAGAACCAAAGACTACTGAATCCACATAGTAGGAGGAAATGAGACAATTCAGGACAGTACCAAGAAAGAAACTGGGGTCTAGAAATTTGACCCTTGAACATGGTTCTTGAGGTTCAACCTTCATTCCTCTATGCTATCAGTTGCCATCTGAGGAAACACACTTGCCCTCAATACCTCATTTTCCCATTTTAAAAATGAAGATAATACTCTCCCCATTCACACCAATTAGAATGTTAACGAGGAATAGTGAGAAAACATATTTGTAAAGTGCTTGGAATTTCTTAGAGAAAATTGCTACATGTCTCTAAGCAAGCCTTACAGATGATTTTTTAAAATTATCCAGCCTTCTCACTTTCTGTTAAAGCTTTGTATTTGTTCAACTATTATATCTATGCATTAGAAGAACAGCTGCAGTGCAATGGATAGAGTCAGGACATTCTGGGTTCAAGTCTGGTCCCCTGATATGGGCTCTCTGATCTGGGGTAAGTCATTTAATCTCTTATTGCCCCTAAGACTGTAAGTTGCACAACAAATGCTGACCTATGTTGGTCAAAGGAATATCCATATTTGGAGTTCCCTGTGCCAATAAAATTATAGGCTGTCAAAAGGGTAAAGAAAATTTAAAAAGTTAAACCCTACATTTACTCATATCACTCTCATCCCAAACTAGCCATGCCAGCCTCTTTCTACTGCTTGGAACAAGAGGTTTAGACCAAAACTTGCTCTTAAATGGTGAATGGGGAGATCAGAAAATCCATGAGATGAATCTATATTTTGATAATTCAGACAGATGAGGAAATGCCAGTTTGTTTTGGTTCTTAGTGGCTTTATATTGGTATTATGTCAGGGATGTATGGGGTGCTCAGGGAGGAGTAATATCTCTGGTATGGAGGCCCTCCTAGGGCAGCTCTCCAGCCTCTGACACTCACCTGACACCCAGCTCTCACTTGTGGCTCCTAGTAGCTGCTAGCATGCGGCAGCAGCCACACCCCGGGCAACAGCTTCGACAAGCTGGCTAAACCTTGTGCAGGTAGCCATTGGGTCATCATCGACCCCTGGTGAACTAGGGCTTTGCTCACCCAACATGTGAAGACTGTTTCAGTGGAACAGATGGAAGAAACCAATAAGAAGGTTCAATGGCTGAGATGGCGATGCAGCAAAGCACTGTGGAGTGCTTAGGGCATGTTGGAACACAAAAGACAACATGGCCATCCAATGCAGCTGAGGAAGTCTCCAGGTGTAACGACTTTTTGTGCCACTGGACCCAGGCTTCCAACGTTGAGAGTGGGACTGTCTCTGTGCATCGACTTTTCCACTTAAATCTTCATGCACAAGTGTCTTTGTGCACAAAAACACACAAAGACAATAGTCATCCTCGGTTACCGAGAGACCACTACTATGTCAGAAAATGGAGCTACATGAATAAACTGATGAATCTTCAATTGGAATCATAGCCTCTAAGACCTGAAGGGTGTAACAGAGACTATGTAGTCCAATTTCCTTATTTTACAGATGATTAAACTGGGACTCAGAGAGGCGAAAAATCTTGCTAGACTTGTTGCTTCCACCTCCTCTTCCTCACACTGATTTCTCAATCCTAAACAATCTGACTTCCTGTCTCCTCACTTGGATGAAGCCCTTCTTTCCCCAGTTACCAACAATCTCTTAATTGCCAAATGTGATGGTCTTTCCAAAGTCTTCAACCTTCTCAACCTCTCTGTAGCATACTATCAATACAATTGACCAATCTCTCTTCCTGAATACTCTTTCTTCTCTATGTTTTTGTAATATTTCTCTTTTCTGGTTCTCTTCCTACTTGTGCAACTGCTCCTTTTCTGGCTCATCATATCAGGATTGTAGATGTATTCCAAAGCTCTGTCCTGCCCCATTTTGTCCTGAACCCTTTTCACTTCTCTCTCCAAATTCAGTGGTCTCATCATCAGCTTCCATGGGTTTATATATCTGTAATTCATCTGCATTGAGTTTTAATTCAATTCAATTCAATTCAATTCAACTCAATTCAATCCATGGGAGCTGATGAGGCCATCTCTATACAGATGACTCCCAGTTATATATAATACAACTCTGCCTCACCAACTACCTAAGAGATATTGCAAACTGGGTGTTCCAGAAAACAGAATTCATTCTCTTTCCTCCCAAACCCATCCCTCTAGTTCTCTACATTTAGAGCACCACTATTCCAATATTCCAGGTTTCTAACATCAGAATTACACTAAATTCCTAATTCTTATTCACTGCACATATCTAATCAGTTACTAAACCTTGCAATTTCTATCTCAACAGCCTCTGTCAGACCCCTTTTTCTCTGATCATACAGCTACCACCCTAGCTTATAGGCCCTCATCACGTCTCTGCAATGCTTTAGCAATAACCTCCTTGTCTTAAATGTTTCCCTTATTTCAATCCATTTCCCAAGCTGTCAAAGTGGTTTTCTTTTGTAAAGTTTTTTATCTAATTACTTGTAACTTTAAAAAAAATTTTGAGTTCCAAATTTCCCTTTTTCCTTCCTGCTCCTCATCTTCCCATTAAGAAGGCAAATAGAGTGATACAATTACAGTCTAGCTGAAAAACAGTCCATAGGAAAACTCAGGGGTTAAAGTATCCATTCTATCAATATAGTATTTTCAGATACTTTTAGAATTAATTTTATATACTAATATGGGAATATTCAAAGGATCTGAATTTTTTTTACACTGCAGAGATTTTTTGTAGAGTGACATTTTGGTCATCATTCCCAAACCCTCCTAAGTCCTTCCAACATTACAGATCTTTTTTGACTTAGTAAATCCTAAGGCGTTTCCCTAAAATACATAGAAATTAAGTGAATTGTCCAGGGTCACACAACTACCACTTGTCAGGAGAGGATTTGAACTCCACAAATAAATATAGATTTAAAGTTGAAAGGGACCAGAGGGGTCATCTAGTCTAATCTCCTCATTTTACATATGCAAAACAAATTTCTATATTAGCTATGTTGGAGGGGGAAAAAAAGAAAAATTAAGAAAGTAAAAAAAATATATTTTAATTTGTACTCAGAATTCATCAAGTCTCTCTGGAAGTGGATAGCATTTTTCATCATGAGTCCTTTGGAATTGTCTTAGATCATTATATCTAAGAGATACAAAGAGAGTCATCATTACAATGTTGCTGTTACAAAATGATTGTCTTTAAACATACGTCTGACGAAGTCCCTGTACTTTCAAGACACTTTTGTCTTGCTCTGTTTCCTCTAGGATGAAACATAAATTCTTCTGCTTGACTTAAAAATTTTTTTAAATTTAGAACTTTATCTTCTGTTTTAGAACAAGTACTAAGTATCAGTTCCAAGGCCAAAGAGTGGTAAGGACTAGGCAACTAGGGTTAAGTGACTTGCCCAGGGTCACATAGCTAGGAAGTATCTAAGGGCAGATTTGAACCCAAGATCTTTAGTGTCCAGTCCTGACTCTTTATACACAGAGCTACTTAGGTATCTCACAAAGCCTTTCTTGATCCCCCAGCTTCCAGTGTGCTCCTTCCCTTACAACCCCCAATTTTTTCTTTTTAATAATAAGCCTTACCTTCTATCTTAGAATCGATACTATGTATTGGTTCCAAGGCGGAGGAGTGGCAAGGGCTAGGCAATGGCAGTCAAGTGACTTGCCCAGGGTCACACAGCTAGGAAGTGTCTGGGGTCAGATTTGAACCCAGGACCTCTCATCTCTTACAACCCCAAGTTTAACTGCCTTGTATTTATTTTATATTTATTCTCTGTATACTAATATAGGTACATATTTTCTCTCCAGGACAAGTTTCCCCTTGAGAGCAGAGCCTGTGTTTTAGTTTTGTCTTTGTGTAATGCAATGTCTGGTATATAATACGTGCTTAATAAATGTTTGTGACTGATCAGTTGATTGTCCAAGATCACATAGCTAGTCAGCAGCAGATCCTACCTGGTCCAGATCTTCTTTCCCATGCCACATTGACTCAGGACGACTCTCTTCCTCCTTCACAGCAGAAGAAATTCAACAAAGGAAGTGTATGACAAAATGTCTTTCTCGTTTTCCCATTTAAAAAAAAATGGTGCAACATAATTTGCTTAAGCACTTTGGCTTAAGACTTTAAGGAACAGAAACTTTCCAAATATGATGAAAAGAAAAGGCTCTGGTTTCCGTGGTTTCTGAGATCTGGTCCTACTGACTGCATGAATCTCTTCATTTCTTCTTGGTTGGGGACATCTAGACCTGCTTCCTGCCTCTGGCCTGACACCTGTAGTTGTCATTTCATGACAGTTTGGGCCATGACCCTTCCTTCCATTGGTGTTCTGTGCCCTTTAAGGCATCTCAGCCCCTTTGTGGACTGATGGAACAAGACTAGCTTCTTCAGCAATAGCTTGCATTCATTGTACAAATAGGGCTTCCATACACTGAAGAAGGTGGCATTTTATAAATTCATTAGGGCATGGGCTCCATTGTCTTTCAGTCATTGCAGTTGTATTTGGGGTTTTCTTGACAGAGATATTGGGATGGCTTGCCATTTCCCTTCTCTAGCTCATTTTACAGGGGAGGAAACTGAGGCAAACAGAGTTAAGTGACTTGTCCAGGGTCACAAAGCTAGTAAATGTCTGAGGCTGAATTTGAACTCAGAAAGAGGAGTCTTCCTGGCTCTAAGCCTAGCACTTTACCCACTGGGTCATAGAGCTGCTCCACATAACTCCCTAGGTCTAGTGTACTAAGCATCAATGGGTGTGAGATCCACTACTTTAGGGAGTTATTAGGGAGTATGGAGAGGATAAGTGATTTTCTCCAGTTGGTGGAGGTGCAGTGAATAGCGTACTAGATCTGGAGTCAGGCTTTTTTTTTTAATCCCTCACCTTCTGTTTAAATTCCAAGATAGATGAGCAATTGGGGTTGAGTGACTTGTCCAGAGTCACACAGCCACAAAGTATCTGAGTTCAAATCTGAACTCAACTCCTATTGTATCCAGGCCTGGCTCTCTATCCATAGAGCAATCTAGATTCTCCTTATTTCCTTTCTTAGATACTTTCTTAGCTGTGGGACTGCAGGTGAGCCACTTAACCTCTTTGTCCCAGTTTCCTCAGCTATAAAACAAGGATAATAATAGCACCTACCTCACAGGGTTGTTGTGAGGATCAAATAAAATAATATTTGTAAAGTGCTTAGCACTTTATGCTTAATAAATGCTTGTTCTCTTTCCTCCCCTTTCTGATCACTTAAAAATATGTATGGTTTAGGTGGCTCAGTGGATTGGAGGCCAGGCCTAGCTAGAGACAGGAGTTCCTGGATTCAAATCTGGTCCCAAATACTTCCTAACTGTGTGATGCTGGGCAAGTCACTTAACCTCCATTGCCTATTCTTTACTACTCTTCTGCCTTGGAACCAATATACAGTATTGATTCTAAGATGGAAGATAATTAAAGGTAATTAAAACTAATTTAAAAAATTTTAAATTTTATCTTTATTTTTATTTCAATAACAAATTTACACGTTTTCCAGTTATATGATTCATGTTGTCTCCCTCCTCTCTTCCCTCCAGTATTGATTCTAAGATGGAAGATAATTAAAGGTAATTAAAACTAATTTAAAAAATTTTAAATTTTATCTTTATTTTTATTTCAATAACAAATTTACACGTTTTCCAGTTATATGATTCATGTTGTCTCCCTCCTCTCTTCCCTCCCTCCTCCCAGAGTTGACAAGCAATTCCACTGGGTTTTACATGTATTGTCACTCAAAATCTATTTCCATATTATTGATTTTTGTAAGAGAATAATCTTATAAAACCCAAACCACAAATCATATACCCAAATAAACAAGTGATAAATCGTATGTTTTCATTTGGATTTTTACTCCAACAGTTCTTTCTCTAGAGACAGATAGTATTCTTTAAAAGATAATTTTTAAAAGGCAATTAAAGGTAACTTTTAAAAAATGTTAGTTTGTCTGAAAAGACCCGAGTTTTAGTGTACTGCAAATGCATTGTGTGTCATCAGTGTGACATGGTGGCCAAAAAAGCTAAGAGTACCTTGGGCTGCATTGAGAGGGATACAGGAATCAAAGTATCTGACCTTATTCACTTGGCCAGACAACATTTGGAATTTTGTATTCAGTTGCGGGAGTCCCTGTCATTGAAGGATACTGATGAGATGGACAATATCCAAACGAGGGCAACCAGAATGGTGAAGGGATGTGCCATAAAATGTTTTGTTGAAGGGACTGGGAATAATTTCCCTGGAGAAGAGAAGACTGGGGAGAAAGGATCAATGTCTTTATGTGAGCATCTATCAAGTGGTAAGGGAAATAATAGACTGGCAAGGTTTTCAGCCTTTGAAAGCAAAACTAGGACTCATGGGCAGAAATTACAAAGACAGAAAAAAACATCAAACTGTGTAACAATGAGAATTTCTCCCTAAGGGAAAGAGCTGCCTTGGAAGTGGCATCTCCTCCCTCTAGAGGTCTACCAACTGGCTATATGATGGCTTTCCAGGGATGGAGTAGTGGAAATTCTTTTCCAGTTATGGGTTGGACTCAACCACTGCAGAGATTCCTTCCACTGGAAAATTCTTCCATGTACCCCCTTGTGTATCCTGGACCACATTCCCCCTGAGATGATTGAAGGACACACACACAAGGAGAAGGCAGTTTGGTGGTACATAGGAGTGCTAAGTTGGGAACTGCTGGCGGGAAATCTTCCTGCGACAATGAGACCCACAGAAGTATCACCAAGACGGATCTGAAGTTTCCTGGAGCTCAGGAGCTGATCACCAGGTTACATAACTTCAGAGGACTGGGCCTCCCCCAGGTTTGGGGCCCTCCCTGGGTATGGGGCCATTGCTAAAGGGCACACTACTCTTATATTTATTCTACCTTCTCCTCCCTGCTACACCCTAAGCCCTTTCTTTTTTAATGGGTTTTTGTGTATTGCATATATTGAGGGGAAATGGAGTGACAAAAGTGGATCCATGATGCCTCCATTCTTCATCCTCTAATCTAAGAAACTGTTTAATAAATAGTTAAATGTTTTGTGTAAAAAAAAAAAGAAAATGTTGTGATTTTTGAGACAGTCAATCAAGCAACAAGAATTTATTAAATGCTTACATTTAATATTAAATGCTTACAATTTAATATTAAATAAATAATATTTAATTTAATAAAAAATGCTTACATAGGAACAGCTAGGTGTTCAGTGGATTGAGAGTCAGAAACCAGAGATGGGAGGTAGTAGGTTCAAATCTAGCCTCAGACACTTCCAGATTTTCAACCCTTGGTAAGTCACTTAAGCCTCATTGCCTAGCCCTTACTGGTCTTCTGCCTTGGAACCAATACACAGAATTGACTCTAAGATGAAAGGTAAAGTTAAAAAAAAAAAAGATAATATAAGATTGTAAGCTCCCTCCATTAGATTGTAGGCTCCTTGAAGGCAGGGACTTTTGGCCTCTTTTTGCATTCTTAGCACTTAGCACATGTTTAACAAATATTTATTGATTTTTAAAAATTCAATTGAATTATGTACATACATGATATAGATAGGATAAATGAGAAATAATCTTAGAATGAACACCTTATTAGTGGGGAGGTTGCTGGGGAGAGGAATGGACAGGCATCCTGTAAAAGGTAGGATCAGAGCAGAGTCCAGAAGGAAGCAAGAGAAGCTGGGAGGCAGACACAAGAAGATAAAGGATTCCAGGCATGATGGACAACCAGGGAAAAGGCAAAGACTTAGAATATTTCAGTTTCTTATGTGAGGAAAAGCAAGAAGACCAGTGTCACTAGACCATAGAATAGGAAAAGGAGAGCAAATATAAGAAGACTGGAAAAGTAGGAGGGGGCCAGGTTGTGGAAAAAAAAAAAGCTTTAAAAACCAAACAGAGGAGTTTATATTTATTTGGTCCTGGCGGTAATAGGAAGCTACTGGTATTTATTGAGGAGGGGAGTGATGCAGATCTGCACTTTTGGAGAATCACTTTGATTGCTGAATGGAAAATGGACTGGAGTGGGGAGAGACTAGCAGCAGTGGGCTATTGCATTAGTTCAGGCACAGGAGATGAAGGCCTGGACCACCATAATGGATTTGAGTAGAGAGAAGGAGACACATAGAAGAGATGCTATGAAAGTAGAAACGACAGAACTGGGCATTGGATTCGGATTCAAATATAGCTCTTCCTGAAACTAAACCTAGAACTGTTTTAGGCCAACTACCTCTTTATTTTTATTTTTTATTTCAAATCCTTTTCTTCAGTCTTAGAATCAATACTGTAGGTAAGTTTTCTTTCTTTATTAAAAAAAAAAAAACAAACTCTGTCTTGGTATCAATTCTAAGACAGAAAAACAACAAGGGCCAGCCAATGGGGGTTAAGTGACTCCGGTCAGTCACACAGTTAGGAAGTATCTGAGGCCAGAATTTGCACCAAGGACCTCCAGAGTCTCTAGACTTGGTTCTCAATTAGTTACCCCTTCCACACTACTTCTTAGTGATTAACAATTGACTTTTTTTTTAAGTGCTACATAATGGATAGGGTGCTGGCTTTGAAACCTGAAGACCTAGGTTTGAATCCTACCTGTAGACTAGCTGTGTGACTGAGGACAAATCACTAAAACTTTCAGCCTTAGTTTCTTCTTCTGTAAAATGGGAATAATTGTCATTCTTATTTTATAGTTTTTTAAATAGATGACTTTCTGGTTTTTAAATTTAGTTATATTTTAATTAATTTTTTTACCAATTACATGTAATAACAAAAATTCTACACAAGTTTTCCTAAGTTATATGATTGAATTTTTCTCTCTCCCTCCTTTTCCTTCCCCCATCCCAGTGCTGGTTATTTTATAGTTTTTGAGGATCAGGTGAGATAATATATGACAAGGGCTCTGTAAAATTTAAAGTGATATATAAACATCAGGTATTATTATTATTAGCTGAGAATATCACTAGCCATGGAGAGTAGGAGGAAATGACTAGAAGAAAATGGTTCCCTGATGCCTTGCAATCTAAAGGAGACCCATAATCTGAGAGTGGATAGAGAAAACAAGCAGAGGGAAGGAACCAGACTATTGAAGTCCATAATTAGAAGTGTAGAACCTTGGCTGGAAGGCACAACAGCACTAGGAGATAGAGGTTCCTGGGCATTCATGACCTGGCACCAGTCTGAGTGGGAATGGAAAGAGAACCATGGACCTCTCAGAAGGGCGAGCTTACTGACGGAAATGTGCATGGGGCAAGATCCATAAATACAGAATGCCATGTGGTATGGAAGGCCATGAAGAGAAAGCCTGTTTTTATTTTTAATATTTTTCTCAGGGTCTATTTTCTAAGAAGAGCAGATCCATCTTCTATTCTGAAGTACATGGATAGAAAGAGGAAGGTTCTACCTTTCTTTTATGATCTCTGTGCTAGCTGGGAGAGTCTCCTTGGGTTTTGCCAGGTGGAAGATGTAGAATAGCTAATGAAGTCAGGAGAATCAGAACAGAGAGGCTGTGTGTGTGTGTGTGTGTGTGTGTGTGTGTGTGTGTGTGTGTGCTCAGGGGACACACAGATGTTATTTCACCTTTATGGGCCTCAATTTCCTCATCTGTAATGAGAGTCAAATTGGCCTAGATGATCCCAAAGGCCTTCCAGCTCTAAATTCTTTAAAGTTTAGCCCTAGACAGTAGGAACATTTCCCACTTTCCATGAGGCAAAGATGGTCACGTTAGTTATAGGTTCAATATGAATTATTTTTTCCCCTAAGACAGCCCCAATTTCAAGAATATATATATATATGCACACACATCTATAAATATACACATATATGCAAAATACACACATAAATATATATTATATGACATATCACACTTCCTATTCTTGAAATTATAAATTCTATACATTAATTTATATATAGATAAATATAATTATTTCCTATATTTCCCTCTCCTTACTCCCATCCAGGGAACCATACCTTAAAACAAAGGATAAAGAAGAAAGAGAAGGAAAAAATAGCTTAAGAAAACAGGCAGCAAGATAGTATAGTGGATATGGCTTGGCAGCAGGAGGACGTGGGTTCAAATCTGTCCTAGCATAGCCTAGTGTTTGTTAGCCTAGTGATTGTCACTCTTCTGCCTTAGAATTGATACCAAGACAGAAGGTAATGGTTTAAAAAAAAAAAAAAGAAAGGAAACCAACATATCAACCAAGCCAGACATATTCAGTGTTCCAACCCATAGACTTCTGCATATGCAAAGAAAGGAAGGTATGGGACCATGGGACCAAACTAGGTTATTACAATTACACAGCACTGTTTCAATTTTCTTTGTTGTTCTTTATATTGTTCCAATTATGGTGAACATTGTTTTCCTAATGCTTTATCTTCACTCTACATCCATTCATGTGTCTTCCCATGTTTTTCTGTCTTTTTTAGCCATTGTTTCTTACAGTTCTTCAGTATACATTCATGTATCATAACTTTTTTTAGCCAGTCCTCAATCAATGAGCATCTTTTTCCTGTTCCTTGCTAACATAAAAGTGCTGCAAGAAAATTTCTTTCCTTCTTTTTCCCATCCTCCCTTCCTTTCCTTCCTTCTTTCATCTCTTCCCTTCCCTTCCCTTCTCTCTCCCTCCATATGTATATGTGTATATATATATATATATATATATATATATAGAGAGAGAGAGAGAGAGAGAGAGAGAGAGAGAGACCCCAAGCCAGAGATCAAAGGTTATGGACACTTAATCAGGAAGTATATCTTTTAAGTAACTTTTGCAAATAAAATATTCTTTGTCCACCCAAGTCTAGAAGTTTGGTTCATAAAATAGCCAGTTTACTATTCTTTGAGTTCTTCATATTGTGCTCCTGGAAATAGTGATTCAAAAGAGACTCCTTCACATCAGTTAGCAATATAAAAAAACAAACAAAAACAACAAAAAAAAAACAGGGACCCAGAGAATTCCTGTATATTCATGGTTTTGAAAATAACAATTTATGTAGGAACTGAACAGGGATTCACCCAGGACTCCCCTGGCACTGGCTTAGCCCTCCTCTCAAAGGGAACAAGTAATGGTCTTTCCAGTATATTGGGGCCTAAGTTTCCAAAAAGAGTATCTGAAATTTCAAATTCTAAGAGAAGTTATTGTTTTAAACAGGAAATGAAAACCAAGGGCCATTTGTGAAAGGGAAGAGTAAAAACATCGCATAACTCAAGTACAAGTGTTGGCAACCTTATAAAGATGTCAGTGCCGGGGCTGGGTATTTCCTTTCCAAAGCAAATATAAAAGGAAAGCCTGGACCAAATCGACCAAGTAAACATGAATCATGTGGGCTTTTCCTGGTATCCTAAGAAATCCATCATGGCACCGGCTATGATTATGACTAGCAGTTTTGCAAAACATAAACAACCGTCAAAACTAAATGAAAGTGAAACTAAATCACAGTCCATTAGCTCTCATCACCTCAAACAATGGGGTCGGACACTGTCATAATAGAGTTTGGAGCCGAAAAGAGACTTTAGAAATGATCTAGTCCAACCCTTCATTTTACAGATCAATAGATTTAGTATTAGCAGGAAGCTCATGGGCTATGGAGTCTAGCCTCCCTACTTTACAGATGAGGAAACTGAGGCAGTTGCCTAAGGTCACACATATAGGAAGTTTCTGAGTCAAATCCTAGTCCTTGGGATCTAAATGCAAGTGTTCTTTTTCAATTTTCCATGGATAATCTTTTTAAAAGGAAGGAGCATTAGAAAAACACTCATAAAAGACCGTTTTGTTCTCAAGTTAAAAAAAAAAGGCAGGAAATCTGTCTTCTGCCCTTTTCATTTAACCCACACCCTTAACCTGAGACAGTAACTCAGAATAGTCCCAGAAAAACTTTTAACTCCCAAAGTTAAGCTAATGGGGTAGGGGGGACCCAAAGAGTTAAATCGCAAAGGCAAGAGAAGGGCGGAGAAAACGACTTAGTAACTGCGCTGGCCACTCCCCAAAGGGAAAAGAAGGGTGTAGGGGGAAACCATAGCGCCTGGAAGAAAGCCTATTGGAATCGAGGATCGCTGGGCGAGGCTTCCAGGGGGCCGGCAATCCAGAGACCTGCGGCTTGCTGCAAGAAAAGCCCGTGCTGCAGCTGCTGCGTCTATACTGTCCGCTGCCTCCCAATCATCCTCTCGGCGCTAGCGTCAGCCTTTGCGCTCCGTCCGCGCGCATTGACACCAAGCCTCTTGCCCAGACTCCCGCAGTCTCCTGTCCTGCCAGCGTCTCTGGCATGTGCGCTGCCCACATGTCGCCCCTCGCGCACATCTTCAAAGGGACTTTCGTCCATTCCACCTGGACTTCTCCCATGGAGGTGCTGCACAACCACATCCTCGGCGTGAGCGAAGCTGGCAAAGTAAGCGCCTGGGCTGGGTGCCTGGGAGAAGGTGGGCTGGGACAGACAAATCTACAGGAAGGAAGGGCGCGCGGGGGGGACGAGGGGGTGGTGGCGGTAGTGGTGCGGGTACCTAGGTCGAGGACTTCGCTCCTGGTCCGCGACCGGCTGGAGCCTGTCCAAGGAGCGTGAACTGCTGGGTCCTTTAGAAAAAGCAAGGAATGGTTGTTGCAAGAGAGTTGAACTTAGCCGAGCCTGTCTCTTTGCCAAAGCTGGTAAAAAATACACCCAGATTGTCCTGGCATCAGGTTTAGCCCCCAGCTTTGTGAGTTTCTGAAGGAGTTCCCTCACGTGTTTGGCTTAAAAACCTGTCACTTTGCCTGGACTCCTTTTCTCCAGCTGGTGAACGAGTAGCAGTGGCGGGAGCAGAAAGAAAACCTGGGACTTAATAATTGCTGAAGAAATTTATTAAACCTGGGGAGAGAGAGGGTATTGGGTAGAAGTAGTAGAGGCCACAAAATGACTGATTATTTGTGTTATCAGCTCTGATTGCACTCAAGTGAATTGGTGTTTCTGTGAATGGTAAACAACTTGCAATATCTTTTTTTAAAGGGGAGTGGGGAGACTCCAAGAAATAAATTTTTTTACAACAATAATTATTTGCATTTTAAGGTTCAGAATGCCTTCGTATGTAATGCTACTCATGCATTACAATGCAACATAGAATTATGATAGATATAAAAATTATAGCCTCACTCCACGTTTACAGGTGAAGATATATCTTTTGCCAAAAGAGAAGGACGAATCTGGGAATACTTTAAGCTCATTCCTGTCTCCAGGATTGCAAGCAAAAAAAAAAATGGCTACAACACACCTTGATGACTTGTATTTATCTAAAAATGTTAACAAGGATATTGTCAGTTTTGAACCTTTCCCCTTCAATTTTAAAGATTGGTCAATGTGTTCATCCCTTTAGTTGTTCTAAACGTGATTAAAAAAAAAAATCCTATCTGTAGATTTCTAGATCTGCTATTTTGTTACCTAGGTGATGGAGCATAGCTTCCAGAAACTTAAAGATAAAATGCACTCTTCCTTGGACTGGTTGGTTGCTTGAGGGAGGTGGAAGTAACAAGTTTATAATACTGCTGGACCTAGGATGTTTGAATCAAATCATCTAGGATGGTGTATAAAAAGGCATTTTTTTTAATGCCCTAATATTTTTATGCCCCAATATTTTATACCTTAGCTCAGTGCCTTGCATATCATGTGTACCCAAATGTATGTGTGTTGTATATGTCCATATGCATATTTTTAAATTGATGATTGAGTTGAATTAACCACTCAAACTGTGCTATGGTTAATTACACTGGACTTTGGCCTGAAGCTTTCAGGGAGGGTTTGACACTAAGCTTTTTTAAAAGAGCTAACTGTGGTTTTTGTTAAAAAAAAAAAATTAATAGCAAAATTTGGGTTAAAATGCTTCTTTGGATATTTAGTAGCTTGTATAATCTTGGAGAAATCATTTAATACACCTGAACCTCAATTTCCTTATCAGTAAAATAGGAAGAATGACAATATTTGTCCTACTTACTTCAGTGGGGGTGCTGTGTAGGAAGTCTTTATAAATCTTAAAGCTTTAGAGAGATGTGAAGGGTTACTGTGAAAATTGCTAAATTAACTACAGGGGCTGATGGTGTTGGATTTGAAGTCAATGAACTGGTTTTAAAGCTACCTTACCTACCAAGGGACCTTGGATCTCATTTTCTTCATCTATAAAAGAAGATGGAATAAATTATCTGTAAAAAGTCTCTTCCAGCTCTAGAACTGTGATCATTATATTAACTCCATCACAGCTAGTTTAGCTCTTCTATTTACTTCCTCTTCCCCCCTCCCCCTTTCAGAATTTGAGATATATAAGACAGGATCAGGGTCACCTGGTGAGCAAAGATAGAGAAGAGATATTTAATCATCTGAGAAAAAAGTCACCTTTTCTCTAGGTTCTACAAAAGAATTTGAAGATGGGGCTTGACCAGCCTGTCAATTAATTACCAGTCGAATTCAAAGCAGTATCTGGTTTACAATGTTACATTAAGCTGAGTAAGAATTGAATTAATATAAGGATGAGTTGGTTAAGTTGATCAGCTCATGACAAGAGTTGATCCATGGATCAGATTTCTGTTAGGTGCACAGCTCTTAATTGTATCTCTTGCTAAGGAATTTCTGTCCAATGATTGGTGCATTACATATCTTTGGTATTTTTTTCATTTGTAAATTGCTGGATGTCTTTGCTTCTATAGCATTGCTGTGATGAATCATTTATTAAAAATTTAAATGCATGGAATTCAGGGGAAAGGAAATGTCTTTGCAAGTGAACACATGAATATTCTGAATCACATCATCTACTAATCCTTTAATGAACCCTTAGAGAGTGTGTAAGTATCACTGAACAGGTGTTGATTGTGAGCTCAGTTCTCTCTCAACCTAAGAGCAGCATAGGTACCTGGAACAAAGGAACTATTTTATGCTCACCCCCACCCCCACAGGGCAGTCTTCTCCTCCCTTCTCTTGAATCTTAGGCTGGGCATTACATGGCTTGTAGGGTAGGAAGAAAGGGCAATATGATCCTACCTTCTACTGCAGACACAGAAAGTCAGAGCAAGAGGATCTGTGT
The DNA here is from genome assembly GCF_027887165.1 of Monodelphis domestica. NCBI lineage: Eukaryota > Metazoa > Chordata > Mammalia > Didelphimorphia > Didelphidae > Monodelphis > Monodelphis domestica. The sequence continues at coordinate 199,748,284 of NC_077233.1, forward strand.
TCAGGGAGACTTCAGGCCCAAAGAATGACTCACCATAGTAGCTAAAGGACAGTCATGGTGATTTCATCCAAAAGTGAAATCAAAGCAGTATAAGATAATTTTAAAGCTTATTTACATACACATGGAGATTTAACTTAATTTAATATATTAACATATTAAATTTAATATATTTGTTTTATATTTTATGTATGTAATATATATTTAATTTAATATAAATATATACAAAGCTAATTTCATACATATTTGACTAAACCAGAAACATATTGTAGCCTCCTTGTGTATATATATGTGTGTGGACTTTTCTAGAAGATTTATGTGTATGACATATATATGTATGATATATATTTGTATCATATACACATATACATATACACATAGGTGATAATAGTACCTAGGGAGCCATCAGCATAGTATCTGCCTCATATTAAGTGCTTAATGAGTTATAGATTCAAATACAGGTGAAAGAAACCACAGAGGCCATCTGTTCCTATCCCTTCATTTTATATAGGAAGAAACAAAGACCTAAGGAGGTTAAGTGACATGTCCAAGGTCATATAGATAGTAAGTATGAGAGGTGGGATTTGAACCAAGGTCTTTTAACTCCCCAGATACAGTGTTTTCTAGGTATGATTAGCCATTGTTTGGTTAGAGGAGATTCAATTGGATGGCTGGTGTGGTATGGAATTCTAAGGTATGAGTGTTCCTCCTTATTGTTAAAGTAGATTATTAGCCTTGGGTAATAGGAGCAGATGATGTTGAAGAATCAAGAACTGAGTGTTTAAAGGGAGCAAGGATTGTGGAAGAATGTCCTAAAAGTACTTAAAGGACTTGACTCTACTCAGAAGATCTAAGCTCAAATCTTGTTCTAGCCAAGCACTGTATTATGCCTTGAAGATAAAAAATAAAGAATCAAAAAAGCTCCATTCTCTCTCCTTTTAAAAAAATAACATTTTTTCTCATTATTACATGAAAAAACAATTTAACCTTTCCTGTAAGTTTGAGCCAAATGCCCATCATTTCTCCCTCCCTGCTCTTCCCCCCCCCCCAGCTCCCCTAGATGGTAAGCAATCTGATACAGATTTTGCATGTGTAATAGTGTAAAACATTTTTTTCATATTAGTCATTTTGTAGAAGAGACTTAAGTCTCTGGCTGCATTCAGATTTTACCAGTCCTTTCTCTGGAGACAGATGGCATTTTTCATCATGAGTCCTTGAGGATTGTCTTGGATCATTGTATTGCTAAAAATAGCTAAGTCATTCATAAATGTTTCTCTCATAATATTGCTATTACTGTGTACAATGTTCTCCTGGTTCTTCTCCCTTCACATTTGCATCTGTTCATGTAGGTTTTTCCGGGTATTTCTATAGCAAAAATATATACAATTTTAAAGTCCTTTGGACATAGTTCCAAATTGTTCTCCAGAATGGTTAGATCAGTTCACAATTCCACCTGCAGTGTACTAGTGCCCCGATTTTCCCATCTCCCCATCAATATCTATTATTTTCCTACTCTGTCACATTAGCCAATCTGATAGGTGGGAAGTGTACCCCAGAGTTGCTTTAATTTGCATTTCTCTAATTGAGAGCAATTTAGAGTGTTTTTTCATATAACTTTACAAAACCTTGATTTTTTTTTTCTTCTGAAAACAGCCCGTTCATCTCTTTTGACCATTTATCAATTGGGGAATGATTTGTATTCTTATTAATTTTACTTACCCATATATTTGAGAAATAAGACCTTTATCAGAGATACTTGCTGCAAAAATTTTCCTCCATTTTCTCTTTTTCTTCTAATCTTGGTTGCATTGCTTTTATTTTGCAAAAATTCAGTTTAATATAATCAAAATAACCTGTTTTACATCCTATAATGAACAAGTCTCACTCTCAAGGAGCTTATAAGGTAACAGACTTTATTAAAAACCTATTATGTGGGTCAGCTAGATGGCTTAGTGGATAAAGAGCCATGGCTGGAGACAGGAGGTCCTGGGTTCCTGGCCTCACATACTTCCTAGCCAGATGACTCTGGGTAAGTCACTTAGCCCCCATTGCCTCGCCCCTACTACTCTTTTGCCTTGAAACCAATACTTAATATTGATTCTTTTTCTTAAAAAACAAATCCTTACCTTCTGTCTTAGAATCCATATTATATATTTTTTCCAAGACAGAAGAATGTGTTGGTCTAGGCAATGAGGATTAAATGAGTTGTCCAGGGTCACACAGCTAGGAAGTGTCCAAGGTTAAATTGGAACCCAGGACCTCTTATCTTCAGACCTGGCTCTCAAACCACTGAGCAACCCAGCTATCCCTTTAACAGTAATTCTAAGACTCAAGGTAAGGGTTTTGAAGAAGTTAAAAAAAAAAGGAAAATGGTGCCTGAGTTTGTCTTCATAGAAGCGAGGGGTTCAATGAAGCTAGAGTGAGGAAAAGTAGTAAGTAGGGAGCAGTGAGACTGGGAAGATAAATTGGGACTCTGTTGTCAACATCTTGAGAAACTAATCAAGGGAGTTCATATTTTTATCTTAAGAGGCAATGGAGAGTTTATTGAACAAGGGGAGTAAGATGGGCTGTTTAGCACTTAGAGGAAGTAACCTTGACAACAGCATGAAGGATGGTTTGGAGGGTAAAGAGGATGCCAATTGGTAGGCTGATGCAGTAATCCTGCTGAGAGAGGATGAATGTGGTGCCAGCCTGACTAGAGAGAGCAGGTCATACGAGAGATATGCCAGAGATGCAAAGAGTGAAGGCAACAGATTTGGCAGCATTTGGCTGATAAAGGAGAGATAGTAAAATCTAATGAAGATTTAACAAAGATGGCGGCTCAGACTTGGACCTGTTTCAAGGGAAAGAAAGGTTGAAGGTTAGTCAGGGAAGAGATGACTGGGGGTAGCCATCTGCTGAAGAAGATGGGGAGAATGGAATCAAAGGCATTTGTAGAGAATGGTTATCTTTTCAGAGACTAGGAGAAGAGAGGAGAGATAAAAGTTTGAGGCCAAGGGATTTTGAGATGAAGAGAAGACTGGAGAGAATTCATATGGAATGACCTCCATTTTCTCAGTAAAGTTAAGGGGCCTTTTGTGAGAGAGATGGGAAAGGAAAAGTGTAGGTGGCTTTTGAAAGGAAGAGATTTGGAATGGCTTTTTTGGGGATGAGATTAGGAAATCAATTAAGGAAGAATAAAAAGATTTCCTTGTTGCCTTGAGGGCCCTGTTGAAGTTGGGTAATGTGAATTTATAATTCTCTATAAAAACAACATTACAAGTGTGATATGGAAATCACATGAAAAGACTTATATATATTAATTTAAGGTCGCCAAGGAATTCAGCTATGTGATTCCTAAATGAAAACTCAAGTCAGCAGTCAACCTTTTATGGAGTTTTTTAAAATTATTAACAGGAGGAAGAAAGGCATTAGAGAGAGAAAGGGAGAGAGGGAAAGGGGAGAGAAGGGAATAGGGCTTAAATACCCCCTCTGCTTAGGCTGGGCCAAAGGCCCAGGGCCTTAGATAGCAGAGGCAAAGAAAAGAGATCAGTCCCTATCACTCATGTGACCAAAATGGAGAAACAGTCCGAGGGCCTCCACTCCAAGTACCAGGCTCCAACAACCTCCTTTCCTCCACACAGGAAGTCCCCAGACTCCTCAGCTGTCCTCTACCTCACTTCCTGTGTCTCCCCTGTGCCAATGGAGGCTCTAGCTTAACCCAGGACCACCCAGAGGTCTGTTCCCTTTGCACATGTCTGTTGAAGGTCATATTCTCAAATAATTAAATCTTGAGCTTTGCTGCAGCCCTTCCTAAATCTTGTTACCCTGAGTAGGGTGGAGATTGTAGTTTCCAAGACCTGATTCTGTCATTCCAAGTATCTCTATTGTTATTGATCAGGAAATAGCCAAATCCCATCCTCTAAAGAATGGTTTGAACAGGGTTGAGTAGTTTTGAAATTCACACAAGGCAAATAATTTTGAAAGCCAGTTCAATGCCATGGCCAAGTCTGATTCCAGAAGCATTAGGTGAAACAACCTACTCACCTCCTGAGAGACAGCTGATCAGCTGAAGATGAAGAATAAGACATGCTTTTTTTTAAACAACATTTTATTTGGTCATTTCAAAACATTATTCATTGGAGACAAAAATCATTTTCTTTTCCTCCCCCTCCCCCCCATAGCCAACGCACGATTCCACTGGGTATCACATGTGTTCTTGATTCGCACCCATTTCCACGTTGTTGGTATTTGCATTAGAGTGTTCATTTAGAGTCTCTCCTCAGACATGTCCCCTCAACCCCTGTAGTCAAGCAGTTGCTTTTCCTCTGTGTTTTTACTCCCACAGTTTGTCCTCTGCTTGTGGATAGTGTTTTTTAGATCCCTGCAGATTGTTCAGGGACATTGCATTGCCACAAATGGAGAAGGCCATTACATTTGATTGTACCACAATGTATCAGTCTCTATGTACAATGTTTTTCTGGTTCTGCTCCTTTCGCTCTGCATCACTTCCTGGAGGTTGTTCCAGTCTCCATGGAATTTCTCCACTTTATTGTTCCTTTTTGCACAATAGCATTCCATCACCATCATATACCACAATTTGTTCAGCCATTCCCCAATTGATGGGCATCCCCTCATTTTCCAATTTTTGGCCACCACAAAGAGCGCAGCTATGAATATTTTTGTACAAGTCTTTTTCCTTATCTCTTTGGGGTACAAACCCAGCAGTGCTATGACTGGATCAAAGGGCAGACAAATTGCCCTCCAGAATGGTTGGATCAATTCACAACTCCACCAGCAATGAATTAGTGTGAATTACTTTGTGGCATCCCCTCCAGCATTCATTACTTTCCTTTGCTGTCATGTTAGCCAATCTGCTAGGTGTGAGGTGATACCTCAGAGTTGTTTTGATTTGCATTTCTCTGATTATAAGAGATTTAGAACACTTTTTCATGTGCTTATTAATAGCTTTGATTTCTTTATCTGAAAACTGACTATTTATGTCCCTTGCTCATTTATCAATTGGAGAATGCCTTGGTTTTTTTGTACAATTGATTTAGCTCTTTGTAAATTTGAGTAAATAAACCTTTGTCAGAGGTTTTTATGAAGATTGTTTCCCAATTTGTTGCTTCCCTTCGGATTTTAGTTACATTGGTTTTGTTTGTATAGAAGCTTTTTAATTTGATGTAGTCAAAATTATTTATTTTACATTTTGTGACTCTAAGTCTTGCTTGGTTAAGGCATATTTTTTGATCAGGAACAATATAAGATTTTTCCTCTTAACCATTTAAGTATATATAATATATATATATATATATATATGTATATGTAGATATATGCATATACACACATTTTTAAAATCAGGTTTTTTTACTTTGTTTTTGTCCCCCCCCCTCATGGGGAAGATAAAAGAAGAAAGAAAATAAAAATAAATACATAAAAAAATTAATTTCCAGCCATAGTTATGAGAATACGGATGTCCTCCCAAGTAAAACTGGGCAAGTAACCTAAAAGGTCCAAACCATAGTTCTCCTCATATATAAAATAAGTGAAGACATGAAGTCAAGATTCTGAAAGTGACTTTGAAGTGGAGCCCTCTCACAAATATTCAAGTCAGCAAACATTTATTAAGAGCCTACTATGTAGGGCAGCTCAGTGCCCAGGGGCTTAGTAGATAGAGAGCCAAGACTGGAATTGGGAGGTCCGGGGTTCAAATATGGCACTATACAATTAATAATTTGTGATTCTGGGCAAGTCACTTAATCCCAGTTGCCCCACTCTTACTGTTCTTCAGCCTTGAAACTGATATTTAGTATTGATTCTAAGGCAGGAGGTAGGATTTTTTTTAAGTGCCTACTATGTGCCAAGCTCTCTACTCCTGGGAGATACATATAAGAAAAAGACAGTCTCTATTCTCAAGGCACTTACAATCTAATAGGGAAAAACAGTACACAAAAGGAAACTGGAAAGGAAGTCAGAGGTACCTGGTCCATGGGGGCATGTTGTTTGTAGAGTTGAAGCCAAGTGGAGAAGCTGAAGGTAAAGGAATTCAACTGAAATCTAAGCTCTCTCTATAAAGAAAGACTTGGGAAGGAGTTTACTGCTCCACCCTCCAATTAGAGGGGAGTGAAAGGAAACTGAGGGTGCTGAGCATCAAAGCTGAATCAGTCTCTAAGATGAGGGGATTTCAGGTTTATCCTGCAGGTGGCAAGATGTTTCTGGAATCCAAACCAAGCAGAACAACTCTGGGAAGTGATGATTATGGTGATTACAATGAGGGGTGAGCATAGAGGCATGTTGGCTTGGAATATTAATCCAGAGGTTTTTTAAAGACCTTACTCTGTGGAGGAAATGACATTAAAATGAAGGGAGAGGTGAGCTTACTTTGGAAGAAAGAACTTGTGGTAAAAGCAACTTGTCAGCTTCCTATGGGTGACCCTAGTTTCTCCTATTAAAGGAGGAAGTTGCCACATGCCTCCTTTGCTAGTGATCCTGATCTTATCATCTGTGGCTGGGCCATTGGGGGACTGGCCAGTTAGGTGGAAAGACAGCCCTAGAAAAGGGGCTAAATGAGGTAGCATGGCCATTCAGACGGGTGGTTCTTTGTAGGAGGATGGAGGAAAACTGACTCCCTGAAAGTTATCATGAGGCTGAGCCCTGCTTGCCCAGTTTCGATTCCAGCTAGCTGTGCCTAAAACCTCAGAAATGCCAGACATCTATGAACATTCATAAAGAATTGAGAGGAAGAGACTGTCATCTTTTCCCTTGTTTTACTGAAGGAATTGTGAAACATTATTGCACAGCTGCATTTCTTGAGCTTAAAAGTACAGCAAGAGGTTGTGTTAAAGGAAGTGTTTGGGGCAAAACTGTTAAAAGCATAGATGTAGTCAGTAGGAGGAAATTGTAGATTCTCGGAAATTATGGACTAGTAAAACTGATCTCAATTCCCAGCTGAATTCTAGACCTGTTTATTCTATTTTGTATTAGAAAGGGAAATGATGAATGCTGGGAGTCAACTCTCTCATTTCCTTTTTTTTTTTAAGGTTACTAAACCTAGTAGATTGAGAGAATAGTATAGATTCGGGAGATATATTTGCATTTCAGCAAGGGACCTGATAAAGTCTGTTATAGTATCCTTTCCTTTTTTTTTGAACCCTTTTGTGTTGTCCTTACTTTAAGACAAAAAAGCAAGGGGCAGGCAGTTGGGGTTAAGTGATTTGCCCAGGGTCACTGGGAAGTGTCTGAGGCTAGGTTTTAACCCAGGACCTCCCAATTGCAGACTACCTAGCTGCCCCTTCCTCTCTTACTTTTAGAAATCTATACCTTATGGATTTGTTGAAAATTGAAATGCGCTCTTTTATGTAGTATTGAGTTCCTTGTCAGAATCCCTGTGGTGTTCAAACAGAGGTGAGAGGTCCACTCTCAGAAATGTTGTAGAAGGCATTCGTACATCAGGGGAATAAATGAGAAAAATTCCCATCAAACTCTAACATTGAATGATTTTGTGCACACTGTGTTCCTATAACTCAATAGGGGGAGGACAGCTATATTTGAACTTGATGTTTCTTTTCTTCTCTACTATGTGTTATTCTCTCTGAGTCACTGACTACCCTCCTTAAGTTCTTCCATTCTCTTCTCTCAGATATAATCCTCCCTGGAAAGGCACTTATTTCAACAAACATTTTAAAATGCCTATTATATGGGGCAGTGATAGAGCACCAGGCTGGGTATTTGGGAGCCCATAGGTTCAGCTCTGACCTTAGCCACTTCTAGCTGTGTGACCCTGAGCAAATCAAGTCACTTAACCCTGATTGCCTTGCTGTTTCCCCTCTTCTGTCTTAGAATTGATTCTAAGACAGAAAGTAAAGACTTAAAAAAAATAAAAATGCCTATTGTACAGAAGACACTGGCATGGAGAACATCAAAAATTAGTACTCAATAGTGTCTGTCTTCAAGGAATTTTCATTTTACTATGGGCATGGTTACATACTATGGTATGACAGGTAGTCAAGAGAAGTATTAATGCAAACTAAAAGAATAAATGTAAAATTGTGCTTTTATCTTAAATACTTAGAAACAGACAGTTATAAAATGGAAGAAATTTAGCAGTTGGAGTGAAGGGGACAAAGAAAAGCCCAGAGAGTTCAAGGGGTATTTGAGAAGGAGGAAAGAACACATCTGAGCAGTATTGGGGAGTGAGACTTATCTCTCCTCTAATTTTAAAAAGTGACAATATAGTGAATTCTTCAGCCTGAAAAGAAGAATTGAGTTGAGTAGCTTTTTCTTACCTCTGAAATTGAGTTTAATATTAGTTGGCTAAGATTTTCTTGCCTCCATATCTTAAACTATGAAAGAGGATTTTCTGAAATGTCTATTTCCTAGTTAGGTCAGACTGCTCTTTCAGATTGCTTTTCCAAAGACTTATAATTATCTATAAGAGAAATAGAATGAAAAAAACATTCAGCCTTCTAGATGGAAAAGAACTTCCCAATTAATTTTTTGAAACATTTTACTCATCATGATATAGAGGTGACTGATGAGGTAGCTTGCTAGGTGCCACTTATGTACCAGATGTTTTATTTCTTCTAGAAAACTCATTGCCATCTCTGCTGAATTGACCTTGTCTTCATAAAGCAATTCACAGCTTTGGGATAGACACAATGATTCAGTAGTCAATTCTAGAATCATAGTATATAGATGTTGCAAGGACCTTGGAATACATCTATTTGTTTTTTTCAAATGAGGAATATGAGGCCCAAGGAAGAGATTTGCACCCTTCCTTCCTTCCTTCCTTCCTTCCTTCCTTCCTTCCTTCCTTCCTTCCTTCCTTCCTTCCTTCCTTCCTTCCTTCCTTCCTTCCTTCCTTCCTTCCTCCCTTCCTCCCTTCCTCCCTTCCTCCCTTCCTCCCTTCCTCCCTTCCTCCCTATCAAAAAAAGGGGAAAAAATTCAGATTAATTAAATTTCCTTTATTATGGAGTACTATGATAGATCAGGAGACTCCCAAGATGTTTCAGCAAGATGTTTGACAGTTAAGTAAAATCTCAAGATTATCTTATGGGCAAAACAGAGATGTGAGCTTAATATTAGTATATCTAGGTGGATTTGTGGTTCTGAATGACTGAATCTTATAAACGGATGAATTAATGAAAACGTATTTATTAAGCACTTACCACATGCAAAGCACTGTGCTGGGGTTACCAAAAGCAAAGCAAGATGGTGCTCACTTTCAAGCTCACAAAAACACCCATAGTAAATTTCAGCTATAAGTTATATGGAAAGGTTTCCTGGTCCATAGGGTGCAGAGACAAAGCCAATGGCAAATATAGTTTCTTTTATATTATTTCCACTGATATAATCATATCTATTTCTGATGTTGAACTATTCATTTGATGATGCTAGTCTTTGATGTTAAGAACTTTCTTTCCCAAATCTTATTCCTTTAGATTGTGAGTTCCTTGAGGGTGGGGAATGGTTTCTTTTTTTAATTTTTTTTTATCCCCCCCAAAGACTTACCACTGTACTTGACACATAGTAGATAAAAATAAATATTTATCTATTGACAGATATTCAGTAGCTATAGCTATTGAGGAAATAGGGGCTGTGGAACCTGTAGAAATAGTTGCCAGGTTCCATCTCCTCAAAAATTGATTCCTTAGATGATGGTTTCAAGGGGATAGACTGAAATCATTAATGGATTTTTGTAAGCCTAACAAGAGCACTCCAGCAGAGAGAGCACCAAAGAGCTGTCATTTTCTTGCAGTTTTATATACATATACATAAATATTATATATATATATATTTACATATATATATATATGGATGTATATTTTATAAACTTTTCCTTGTAACAATTCTAAGACAGGAGGGCAAGGGCTAAGCAAACGAGGTTAAGTGACTTGCTCAGGATCACACAGCTCAGCAGTTTCTGAGGCCACATTTATTTGAACCCAAGTCCTCCTGACTCCAGACCTGTGCCACCTAGCTGTCTCACTGTTTAACATTTTATCCTCTTGTTAAGAAGGTTGAAATTCAACCAACATTTATTAAGCACTTACTCTATCCAAGCCATTGCTCTATGGCTTGGGCATATAAAGATGAAAAGTCCTGTCAATCCTGACCTCTAGAAGCTTGCATTCTACTAAGGGTGGAGTGGGGAGAGTATTACATGGACTCAGGAAAGAATAATACAAAAAAGGTATTCCTGTAGAAGGTGGTGCTTGAGTTACCTAGACGTGTTGAGCCCTATGATGCCAAAAGTATAGAAGGTCTGGGCTTCCAAGATGGCAGAGCTTGAGTTCTTGTACTGTGTGCAAGTATTTCTTCTATCAGCTTCTCTTCCTCAGCTCTTGAGGTGAGACTGTGTGGGATGGATCTCAAGGGTGACTTTGGTCCAGTCCAGAAGATCCTGCGATCCACCAGTTATTTACTCACCCAGTTGCCTGGACATAACTCCTTGTCATTTTAAACCCATGCCCTTTGCTTCTGTGGTTTGGAATCTGCATCTGCTGAGTAGAAAATCATTTCCCTTTGTTCCTTCTTCCTCTGCCCTATGCTTATCTTTCTCCACCTTAACCATACGGCACCATAATCCATTAACCTCCTCTCTCCTTTAATCCCATACTGACTGCCCTTTGGACCACTCCTCCCTATCGTTTTTTTTTTCCTTTTATAACCAAGATTCTAGATGTTCTTATTTGATAATTAGCTAAATCACAGAACACAGAGACCCTATGAACAATTTGTACATTTTAAAAATACTAAAGGTATTTTTTCCTAAATGGGAAGCAGGGAAATAGGAATCTTAACCTTAGCAGTACCATTCCAGTGAAAGGCTGAAATGGGGATCTGGGGCCATACCAGTCAAACCATTTTTAACCAGCCAGTATAGGCATTTTACAAAGAAAAGTTCCCCAAAGCATATTATTAGTTTTTACAAAAATTTCATGCACATTTTCCAGTCTTTTTGAATTCAGTAGCAAAGTTTCTGGGGAAAATTACATATTCCCAAAGATGACAGTGTCACAGCTCATGATTTTGAAAGGGAGATCCAACTCTAGGGAGTTATTTTATTTAGTTAACAGCTTTACTGAAAGACAAGATGGATATGGAAGCTATGTGATTAAGATGTTAAGATTTCTAATTCACAGTCATGATTCCAAATCATGATCTCTGTTAGCTTTGTTTAATGTAATATTTTTTTAAATGTCTGTGAAGTGTTAAATCTGTACACAAGCTTAACAATGTCTCTTAATTATTCCACTAATTTTTCTTTTGATAGAAAAACAAGCGAGCAGTATGTGATTTAAGGTCTTTTAAAAAAACATTTCTCCATCTTTAGGTGGTACAATGGATAGCGTGTCAGGCCTGGAGTTAGGAAGACTCATCTTCCTGAGTTCAAATCTGGATTAAAATATTTATATCTGTGTGACTTTGGGCTTAACCCCATTTACCCTGGTTTCCTCATCTGTAAAATGAGCTGAAGAAGAAAATGACCAACCATTTGAGTATCTTTGCCAACAAAACCCCAAATGGGGTCACGAATTGGACAGGACTAAAAAACAACTGAACAACAGCAAAAGGCATTTACACCTATCTAAATGAGACTCCCTCCTTCCTAAAGTTAAGTTTCTAGAGCTACTAAAAACTTGTATTTATAAAATAATTGTTAAAAATTACGCAAGTTACTGGGACTTTCTCATTTTTTAGTTTCTCTATTTTTTGCATTGTTGTGCTTTTGGTTAGTCACTTCTTTTGCTCCTTTATTTCCTTGCATGAACTGGTTTATCTTTCTCTGCTGTTTGGGGGATTTAGGATCAGTTTTTGTAGGAATATGTTTACTTCATTCTCTCGCTGATTTCTGTAAGACTGACCTTCCTCTTGAGAGGGTCTCCTATTGGAAGACTATCTTCCAATACAAACACCTGTGTCTGCCATTGTCTGAAGGGAGGAAGCTGATGCACATTGGCAGCCAAGGTGAAGAGGAAGGTCAATCTTGAAGATAGAAAAGTAAAGAAGACCTGGTCTAAGAGGCAGCTATAACAATCACATTTTATTTTTAAAGAGATTTTATTATCCCAATTATACATAACAAGTTTTCAACGTATATTTCCTGAGTTATAAGATCCAAATTGTCTCCTTCCTTCCCTTACCACTTCAAAGAAGCCATCACATTTTCTAAAGTCACTCATCTTTTCATTTTCCCTCCTATCATTGCTTGTGGTACCATCACGTAGTCCTCCTTTGAGTTTCATTCCATCACTCCATATCACCCGACTTATATACTTTGTGTGATCATCTGCTAGCCTCCTGTCCATTATCCCATCTTTTTCAAGGGAGTATACCTACCTCACACTCTCTCCCTTAATTCTAGCTGCTGCCTTTTTGAAGATTTTCAGTATTTACAATGGATGCCCCTCCCCTGCACGAGTTCATGAAATCCCAACTTTCTTGACCTCTATCTTCATTCTATCTCAGCCAACCATAGGGATGGTCAACCTCTTGATCTCATCATTACATATAACTTCCCTGATTCCATGATCTCTGAGGTTTGTCTGGTTGTATTGCTGCTCCTCATTATGAAAACACAACCCTAGATTATCCCTACCATATGCCTTTTCTCCACTAATGCAGAAAAAAAGTCACATGTTACAAAACCAATGAAAATTTGCTTTGGAGACATTTATGGCATTTAAGCTCAATAAGACCCTCATTGCTATATGGCAATCCTTTTACTTTCTCTTATTGAAAAAGAGAAAACTTACAGGGTTCATAACAAATTTCTTCAGGTATCTGAAAAGCTGGCATGTACAAGAGACACCTGGATGCAAAATGAGGCTTAGCTATAGAAAGGACAGTTTTGGTTTGATGAAAGGAAAAGCTTCTTCACAGAGTGAGAGCTCTCAAAAAAATAGTATGGGCTTTCCTGGGAGGCAAAGAGTTCCTTATGAATGGAGGTCTTTAAGTGGGAAGCTAGCTGACCATTTGTTGGCATAGCATGGAGGACTGTTTATATTTGGACTGGATGACCTCTAAGGCCCTTTATAGTTGAGATTCTATGGCTGATTGTTAATTTGGACAATAAATATGTGTGTGCTGTAAATTACATGCGTTTTTATACACTTAGTGTATTTCTATACCCCCCTCCCCACTTTTGGGTTTGGTGATATTAGGATAAGTTCTACAGGAATGCTAGATTTAGTCATTTATTTTTCCTCACTTAAACATTAATTACAGAATGTTCTTTGAAATTAAAGTTAAAAGTAAGCTCATGATTTGACATTTTCTTTGTGATTGAGCAAGACTCACTAGTATCTTTTGACATGGTTTTTGTCCCTTCCTTCATGAATTCACCTTTTCCATCTTCCTTGCAACTTGAAGGATTTTGATGTGAAAAATGTGACATTAAGTCTAATTTTTTTGGTGGTGGTGGGGGCTGGACTTGTGATTTCATTGGTCTAGGTTGTTCCCAGAAGGGTATTCATGAGTGAAAGTCAGCCCTTTTTATGTAAATTAAAGTCTCAGAGAATTTCCCAGAGCACTGAGAAGTTAAGTGATTCTCCCAGGTTCATACAGCCTTAGTGTATCCAGCAGTGGAAGAACACAGGTCTTCCTGACATCAAGGCTCACTACATCTGTGATGGCTAATTACATCAAAGGAAAACAATCTGTAAGCATGATGATGCTCATTCAATCCAACAAAAATTCACTAGACATGCATTAGATTGAAGTGTCTGTGCTACAGATACAAAAGGTGAGCAAAAGTGGGCACCCTTTTGGAGCTTAGGATAAATGAACAAAGCCAACTGTAGTATATAATAAAACATGATAACTATAACAGAGAAGAACACAATAAAGTGATAAGCTTGAAAGGAAATAGGAACTGACTGGCGAGGGGGATAGAGGAAGACACAGAAGATTGGGCTGTAAAGAATGGGTTGATGGAGCAAAAGAAGCCAGGAGGCATAGGAAGCAGCCTGACAAGAGGTATGGGAGCAGGGAAATGCAGGATGTGTTCAGAGGATACCAATTAGTCCTGTTTGTCCAGAGCTTGTGGACGGAGTAATATGAGATAAAGCTGGAAAGATAGGATGGTGCTGGTATTGGGCAGCAGAGGGTTTCAAATGTCAATCAGAGGAATCTGAACATTATTCAGTAGAAGTCATTGAAGATGTTTAAATGGAACTTTACCAACTTTGAATCTTTCCTATCTCCCAGAGCTAAGCAAACTTGGAGTAGAAGGCACATTTAGATGTTTCTTGCTTATATAAGGCTGATGTTTGTTGATATTGTTAGTCAAATCTGACTCTTCATGATCCCTTGGACTATACTGTCCAAGAAAACTGGGGTTTTCTTGGCGAAGATATTGGAGTACTTTGCCATTTCCTTCTGCATTGGATTAAAGCAAACAGAGATTAAGTGACTTGCCCAGGGTAGTGCAGCTAGTAAATGTCTGAGGCTGGATTTGAACTCATTTTCCTCACACCCAGACTTCCAGTGCTCTATCCACAGAGCTATCTCCTGAGTACCGTTACTTTATCCAATTTCACAATGAATCTTACTCTAATATATTTCACAACAGATTTCTCAGTTTGGTATTTAAAGAACTTTGCAGTGCCACTCCTATCTCCCTTGCCAGCACCAGACGTGGTTCACCTTCCTCCTCTTGATGCACTTATTAAGTTCCAGCCAGCCTTGCCTCCTCCATGTTTCCCTGATTCAGCATTCCATTTTTGAGATATCTCTGCCTTTGTACAAGCTCTGCCCAAAGCCTGGAATGCTTTCCTTTCTCATTTCAGCTTCCTAGAATTTCCTGTCTTCCTTCAAGTCTCATCTTCCTATGAGAAACTTCCTGATACTCTATTTATTTATTTATTTATTTATTTATTCATTTATTCATTTATTTATTCATTCATTCATTTATTTATTTAATTATTTTGTAAAAACTCTTCCCTTCCCTTTTGGAATCAATACTGTGTATTGGTTCCAAGGCAGAAGAGTGGTAAAGGCTAGGCAATATGGGGGTCAAGTGACTTGCTCAGAGTCACACAGCTAGAAAGTATCTGAGGCCAGATTTGAACTTAGGACCTCTCATTTCTAGATCTGGCTCTCCATCCGCTGAGCTACCCAGATTCCCTCCTGATTTATTTTTAATAGAATAAGTGTTCTAATTCTATCTTAGCACCACTCATTTCTTCCTTCCTTTTTTTTTACCCTCACTTTTCAATGTTTTATGTGTATGTGAGTCTCCAGTATGTCATTATTAATTAGTGATCTCTATCTGGTAAAAAATGCCCCGTCCTTTGAACTAGCATATATGATTCAATCGAGAAGGTTGGCATTATCAGATTGGCTTCATCCCTCATTCTTCTGTACTTTATGTGCTCTGTCTTATGTGTGCGCTCTCTCTCTCTCTCTCTCTCTCTCTCTCTCTCTCTCTCTCTCTCTCTCTCTCTCTCTCTCTCTCTCTCTCTCTCTCTCTCTCCTCTTCCCTCCCTCCCTTCCTTTGTCTCCTCCTCCCTCTCCCCCTCTCTCTTTCCCCCTTCTCTCTCTCACACTTCCTCCCCCCTCTCTTTCTCTCTCACATATCTCATCTCACATCT
The DNA here is from genome assembly GCF_027887165.1 of Monodelphis domestica. Lineage (NCBI taxonomy): Eukaryota > Metazoa > Chordata > Mammalia > Didelphimorphia > Didelphidae > Monodelphis > Monodelphis domestica. The sequence goes on from NC_077233.1 coordinate 199,763,859, forward strand.
CACCAAATTCTTCCTCTAACCTTCTGTTATGTTTTGATGGTTCCTTAGTACACAAAGATTCTCAGCTGGGGCTGTTACATGTTATTTGCCCTACATATGATACTGCTATTTATATATAAAATATGATGTATACATTTGTATAAATGCATATATATATGTATATATATACACAGTGCATGCATGCATAAAGTATGTATACAGAGGAGGGGAGGATTATTTTGTCTTTGTATCTACAGTGCCTAGCACAGTACTTGTTACATAGTAGGCACTAAAATACTGGAATGAATCAGTGGAAAAATCTTTATTAAGCACTTAATATGTCCTAGATACTGTATTAAAAAAAATCAAAATAGTTCTCTTCCTCAAGAAGTTTACATTGGAATGGAGGAAACTACACATTTGAAATTGTAAAGGCATACTCATTCAGGGCCCTTGACGTTGTTTTGAAGTCTATAGCTTACCCTGACACTGTAGCTCTAATTTGTTGCTTCATAGTGATATGGAAGTGACCTCTTGTTCCTGAAGGCTAGGCTGAAGGAACAGAATGTTTGCCAGATTCTGCCAAGATGGAAACGCCCTCAGCTTGGGCCTTGTGACAAACTGTAATGATTAGTTTCAAGATAGCTCTTTGGCTCAGTCCAGAAATTGAGCAGTGATGAATTTTTTGGCCACAGCATCTCTTAAAGGATATGTGGACTGAGTTATAGAAGGACTTTAATCTTCTTCCATGGAGAGAGCACTCATAGCTACAAAAAGACATTCACCACCTGAGCTTAAATGCAGGCAGATTGTTTTTTAAGCTGTCCTTCAAAATTTTAGGTTTCTTAAAGCCACTTCTTAGCCAGGTTAAAACTGAATTTGATTAGTCTGGAAAATGAAAAAGTATTTAATGATAATTACCTGGTGTGGGCTTTTTCATGTCTAATGACAAACCCTTGGTAGAAGACAGCCCTGATATTCAATCCTTTGATTAGGGTTCTGCCACACACTTTCTAAAATATTGTTTGTTTTAACTTTAACTTTATTGCTGTCTTGATGTAATAAAAGAATCACAGAATATCAGAATTTCAAGCAAACAATTAGAATTATTAAGCACTTCCTATATACCAAGTACTATGCTAAGTGTGTGAGATGTAAAGAAGGCAGATACAGTTTCTATCCTCAGACAGCAAGGGGGCACAGTGAATAGAGTACCAGGGCTGGGATCAGAAGGACCTGAGTTCAAACCAAACCTTAGACACTATCTAGCTATGTGACCCTGAGCAAGCCACTTAATCCCAGTTGCCTAGATTGAGTTGTTACCAGGATAGAAAGTAAAGATTATAAAGGAAAAAAAAATCCAATTGAGGGTGGAAAAGAGAAAATGCAAACAGCCATGTACAAATAAGATAAACAGATGTTAAATTGGAGATAATCTCAAAAGGATCGATCACAATTTCCAAGTTGGAGAGTTAAAGGTCATCCATAATCTAACCCACACCTGTACAAGAATCCTCTTTACTTTTGAGCTAAAAACTGATCATCTACCTTTTCTTGAAGGTCTCCAGTGAGAAAGAACTCATTAACCCCTGAGGCACCTCATCCCACTTTTGGTCAGTTCTAATTGTCAGAAGTTTTTCACCCATTGACTTAATTCTGACCTCTGACCCTACAGAACAAGCTATTGCCTCTTTCATGAGACAGTCTTTCATGTACTTGAAAAGAGCTGCCATGTCCCCTTTGAAATCTTCTCTTTTCATCCCTAATTTTTCAGTCAGTCCTTGGTCATGAGACCTATTCCCCTTCTTAATTCCCTGCCTCTGGGTACTCCAGACTGTTATGAGGAATTTATTTAATGTTCATTGTCTCATTAAGAGCAGAAGTTTTATTAATATCACGCTGTCTTCTTTAAGAAACAGAGCAGAAAGGTCTTGCTTCCAGCCTTCCATCCACCATCTATAAAAATTAGTTTAACCCCCAACAGCATTAGCTGATCTATAACAGCTTTGAGTTGCCTATAACTAACTGCTTGGCATTGTCCTTATACCTATTATCAATATATTATCAGCTTAATTATAGTTATAACAGTTGGGTTTCAACATACCAGCAATTATTTAGTTATAGCAAGACCTGTTTTGTGGAAGAGTGACTAGATTTGTCATCTTTGGCCCAAGATGGCAGAATCAGGAGAAATGGGTAGAAAATACCAAAAAATACCCAGAAGCCAATTTAGTCTTGACATATCCTTCCTAATGATTGGAGTTGTCCCAAAGTGTAATGGTTGTAAAAATAAAAGGCAAACTGTAAAAATAATGGGCAATGAGTTGATTATTGACTATAAACCGATTTAGATACTCTGCTTGCTAATATCATCCTTATATGGGCCACCTAGAGAGGTAGTGGATTCCTCTTCTTTGAAGAATTTTAATAAAGGCTGGATATTTGACAGATTGGTTACACTGGAAATTCATTGGAGGTATAGTGTGAATCAGATAACTACTTATACCTCTTCCAACTCATATTATGTGATTCTGTCCAACTCTAGCCCCCAGGACTGAATACAACAGTCATGATGTGATCTCACTAAAGTGGAGTCTCACCAAAAGTATTCAATAGGATTGACCTGGCTTATGACCGACAGAAAGAAGACCCTGGCAGAGCTCACATCGGGACTGTCTTACTCAGTTCTGGGTGCTAGAGTTGGACAGAATCACAGAATATAGGATGTCCCAAAAATCTTACAATAATTTTAAGCTTCAATATATATACTTAAAACTTCACTAAGACTTTTGGGACACCCTCTATAGAGGACCGTGTCAAGCCAATTTGAATTTACCTGTAGATCTTAAAGCCTTAAACCATTAGTTCTCCAAGCTAGTTGTCAACACCATTGTCTCTTCTTCAGAGCGTTTGCCAGGATTCCCAGCAGGGAGAAGAATAAGGCAGTTAGCAGTGTCCACCGCTCTCTTTTATTGAGAGATATTCCTGATACTATCTCCTCCATTCCCTTGAGTTAATAAAGCTTTCCTGGAAATGACAAGTAGCTTTTTTTTTTCTTATAAAAAGGTTAGAGGCACCTGATGTGTACAGTTCTTAGACTTTAGAAAAATAAAGTCCAAATTCCTTTGCACATCATTCAGAACCTTCAGTTTCCTGATCTTCATCTACTTTTATGACTGTCATAGGAAAAAAAAACAACTACTCAGTTCGAAGTTTATGGTGTGAGTCAAGGTAGAAGTAGTTTATTTTTTTACATCTCTGACTGTCTTATTAATAATTTTAAGACAGAAGGGCAAGGCACAAAGGGTGAGGTGAATTGTCCAGGGTCATGTACCTGAGTACATATTTGGATCAAGATCCTCCTGACTCCAGGTCTGGTTTGGCAGCTACCACTCAGCTGCCCTCCCCAGGTAGAAACTTTATTGAGATTATTATAAGTCATGGCATGGCTCAAGATTCTCGACCCTCAGTTTGTCATCCAGATATAGTTCTTTCTAAAAAAATATACCACCTACTTTCTGTTTTAGAATTGATACTAAGTATTGATTCCAAACCAGAAGAGCAGGAAGGGGCAGGCAACTGAGGTTAAATGACTTGCTCAGGGTCACATATCTAGAAAGTGTCAGAGGCCAGATTTGAACCTACTACCTTTCATCTGCAGGCCTGGCTGAGCTACCTAGCTGCCTCTAGATGTAGTTCTGAAATCACTTATCCATTCAGGTTTTAACCAAGTTGATAGGTATTTTTTCTGCTTGAGACCTTCTTCTGAAACATAAAATTCTAGAGCTCTTTCATCAGGTGTTTAGAGTAATCCAAAAATAAGGCATGTAGGATAAAAGCATTATAATAGGTACAAGGATTCTCCATAAATAGTCAGATCCTTTAAGGAGAACAGGCCTAGGTCATCAAGTTACCACTTTTTACAGTTGAAAGGAACCTTGGAGTTTATAAAATACAACCTCACTCATTTCACAGAGTAAGAAACTGAATCTCAGGGAAGGGAAGAATGTGAAAATGTTAAACTTTGAAATCTGTACCATCAGCACAATTGGGGTTAATATGGTAGAGTTCAATTTTTTTTTATTTTAAATTTTTATTGGGCTAGACCTTACCTCTTCCCCTTCTTCCCCCCATTTTTAGTTGTTAAGTGAGTTCATGACACTTTCTACATCTAAAGAACAGTTTCTAAAAATTCATAAGTGGATCCAGCCAAGCTGAATTGACACCTATAAAGAACATTTTTTCAAAGAAACCAGTTATTTGAATTAGAAATTTTTTTTGAACGAATTTAGATGTTAGATGCAGCCTATGTTTTGTTATAGGGAGGTGCGGTAATTTTTATCCTTTGATAAACAAATCCTCACACCCTGCGACAGGAAGCTTTAATTAGGATTTATGTTTCCCTTTTTACCTTAGCTAAATTCAGTGCTTCCTTATGATAACAACAGAAAGTGGTGCCTGGAATATAGGTGACAAAAGGGAAGAAAGCAGAAGATGGTAAAAAGGAAGTAAGGAAAGCCTAATGTCAAAGCCCAGGAGATATATCTACCTGCAGGGCAGCCTATTGACTTAGACAATCAAAAATTAACATCTGTGTTTTATTTCATATTTTAATTTATTTTATTAAAACATTCCCAAAGTGCATTTCAGTCCAGTTCAGGTATCACTTGGGAATTTTGTCCCCACCGGGGAGTTTGATCTCTGGTCTAATGGATGGAGCAATGGACCCAGAGCCAGAAGAATTCTGGGTTCCAATCCTAGCTCTGTAAGCACAGGCAAGTGACTGGCCTTCATAAAACCTTTGCTTCCTCATCTTTAGATTGGGTGTCATAATAATTGCCCTGTCTTACAGAATGGCTGTAAGTACTTATAAGCCTTTAAATATTGCTAATTAAACATGACTACTGTTTATTACTAAATACTAAATATTATTAACTAAACATGACTAATTAAATAAAATTTAAAAATATTCTGTCTTTGGGAGCCATTACTAGCCCAGAAACCTGGTACCATCTACATCATTTGAATGAGTTTTTGTTCTATTTTTTTTTTTGTATCTCTTTGTTTTCAAAAACACTTTAGTTCCTTCTTGAAAGCATTCGGTTATACAATCTAAGAAAATAAAATTCTAATAATTTGATGGAATCTATGTACTGTCCTGTCTTTCTCAAAATAGAGAGCCATTGACCCAGTGGGTACCATTCATGGTGCCATCCAGACAGTTAAAAGACAATACAAACAATGCATTTCTGAACACAAAGATCAATGACTATTTTTGCTTATTGTGGAATGGCTTGGGGATAGAAGGGTATCTTAGCACTGACTGAAGGGACTGTGAGGTGGCAAAGTGAACAGTGTCAGCCCAAAGTCAGAACTATTCGTTTTTGTGAGTTCAAATCTGGCCTCAGATACTTACTTAGTTGTGTGACTTGGGCAAGTCACTTAAATCTGTTTGCTTTTGTTCCTCATTTATTCAATGAACTAGAGATGGAGATGGCAAACCACTTCAGGATTTTTGCCTATAAAACCCTAAAAATGGGATCATGAAGGATCAGACACGACTGAAATGACTGAACAACAACAGCACAAAACATAGACCATTCTCTCTTTTTAAAAAATTTATACGTGCTTTATAAAACCATATATGAATGTTGAAGATCATGGAGCTCAAGTAGTTGACTGCTTTTCAATAAATGTACTGAAATCTCTTAGGAAAATGCACTCATGAATCTTTTAAATTGGAGACTACCCAGAAGTGCATAAATTCATACACAATAGTGTTAAAATTTTGCCAACCCCAAGTTCGTTTCATATTCTCAATACTTTCATTCCTAATTTCTCAGCTTCTCTAAACTTCTAGGATTTCCTCAGATTAGTATTTATTAAAAGTTACGTAAAAATGGTCTTGATGCCAAAAATGAATAAGGAAGCTAGTAATGACAAAAACATCATTTATATACTACTTTACAAAGCGATTTCTCTAAAGCTCCTCTGATATAGGCAACCCAAGTGCAGAGAGAGTGATTGACTTGCTTTTTTTTTTTTTTGAGTCTCAAAAAGAACTCAAACTCAAGCCTCCTGACTCTTAAGTCTTTTCCACTATACAAGGATGCCCCTCTGTATTTTAGTATCTAACACAGATCCCAAAGCAAAATTTAAAGTTATTTTAATGGATATTTCCATTTCTTTTCCTCCAAAATGACTGTAGTGGATATAGAATCATAGTGGATATAGAACTGGGTCTGGAATTAGGAAGACTTGAGTGCAAGTTCTGACTTAAACACATCCTAAATGTGGTATAATAAACAGGTAAGGTAGCCTTTCATTGCCTTGAGGCAGTTTTATAAAGGTTACAAGTTTCAAATGAGCGAAAAATTTTCTTTAAAAATCTCAGAAAATCCAGTTAATTTCATGGTGCCATAGACAGTCAAGCAGAGAAGTGAGTATGAAGTCAGGCAGCCAAAGACAAAGATGGATTGTTGTTGGAGGTAGATTGACAATCAGATATTGTAAAAGGAATGCATAGTTGGACTGTCCATTGCTCTGCCCAAAACTCTTCCAAAAATCCACCTTGCCTTGGTGAATAATCTGTACAAGGAAAATTTATTCTAGCTGACAGAAACTAAGCTTGCCACAATTTTCATATGAATAGGCGTCTGTTCAGTAATTTTCTCTAGGTACTGACAGTTAAGTGGTAAGAAAGAGAAAATATAAGTGAAATGTCAGATTTACTTCCAGTAAAATGGACAAGAATTACAAGATGAGAAGACATCTAGGGTTTGTGTTCTGTGCTTGTGGGGGAATTTACCCCTACCTATGTGAGCTTGTAGGGCTGTCAAAATATTCAAAACAAAATTGGAAAAATTTAATGCTTGTAATAATAGCATTAGGTTTAGAAAATCTTCCAAAAGGGAACTAGGACTTTAGAGATGGAAGGACCCTTTGAGATAATAATATCCACCACTAGCATTTGTATAACACTTTAAGGTTTATAAAACAGTTTACAAATACCTTATTTTTATTCTCACCACAATCCTATAAGGTAGGTGTTATTATTATTTCCATTTTACACTGAAGAAACTGAGGCAGACAGAGGCTAGGTGAATTAGCTACTGCTAACTTACAAGTGTTTGAGGCTGGATTTAACTGTCATCTTCCAGGCTCTATACTCTCCAGTTCTCTACTGCACCATCCAACTGCCGTTAGCCTTGTTACCATGCAGATGACAAATAGTTTGTGACAACAGTATTACCTCTTTTTTTGGATCAATTACTATTGATCACAGCCCTCGCCTTATGTTCAGTTCTTGGCCAAACTTTCCTGTAAATTCTCCATTGAGAATAATATGGAAGTATATTTTACATGGTAATATATGCATAATCCAGATTGAGTTGCTTGTTAGCTCTGGGAGGGGCACAGAGTAAGGGAGGGAAAAAATACAGCTTCAGAAAACTTTTGTAGAAATTTGTTATTAAAATAAAAAAAATAAAAAATCCAAATTTAAAAAATACTCTATTGACAACTAGCTTACTTTTGTTTTGTTTTGTTTAGAGGAGGGTTTGACTGCCTTTTGGGTAATAATAATAGTATATGTCATATTTATAACACTTAAAGGTTTGCAAAGGTTTTTTTTTAACAGATGTTATCTTATTTTTTTAACCATACTTCTGGGTTTAGGCTCAGAAAGACCTTCCTTTGAATTATGCCTCAAATAATTACTAGCTATGTGACACTAGGCAGTCACTCCTTTCATCCTCAGTGTATGCTTCTGCAAAATGTAGATAATAACAACATCCACCTCATAGGGCTATTATGAAGAGAAAATGAAATAATGCATATGGATGCTTTGCAAACCTTAAGGCTATTATAGAAATGTTAGCTTTTATCATTGTATCCCACTCTAGCTTGGATGACCAAATAGGGCTTGTGTTCTACATTGGTGGGGAGATTATTCCTACCTACCAGAGATCACAGTCTCCTCTTCTGGTCATATGGAACCTCAGAGATGTTTTTCTGTTTATTTCTGACAAGTGAGTCATGGTTAGTATGCAGCTTGCATAGAGCGACTGTGCCTCCATCCTTTGCCTTTTGAATGTTTTGAAATTTTCATTCTTCCAAGATGGCTGGGCTCAGTTGAACTGAATTCTATTATTCAGCCCTTAAGCATCACTAGAAGGAAAATGCCATTAAAACCAGATGCTTTTGCAGTGATATACATTTGGTGAGCATTGAAAATGCCATGTTATGTGCTGCATTTCTGTGGCATCCAAGCAAAGCTCTTCGGGGTCTCCCAGACCTCGGTGGTGAATGTGGAAAGGCATCTCTCTAGATCTTACTGTTTTTCTGTATTTGAAAAGGTTTTGAGTGGCTCAGTTTGGTTGGAGCCCACCCAAGTTCTCGAGAACACTCACCTAAAGTGGGGGGTGGACAAAGGTGACTAGCTGATGGGTATATGAACTGGCCACACACAGTGTGTTGTCATGGAAAGGGAATTGGATGTGGACATTTGAACCCAAAGCTCTGCTACTCACCATGTATGTGGGTGACTGGGCGAATCACCTCTCTGAACCTCACTTTCCTTATCCCTAAAAGGAGGAGGTTGGACTAGGTGACATTCCAGCTTTACATCTACGATTCTAGGTAACCTCATAGAACTGTTTTACTCTCTTCCTCCAAGCGCCAGAAGTGATGGGTAACTCAATAGAATTCAACCCAAATTGACAATATGTTCATCATATAAGCTTAATGCCATAGCTATTTTAGACTTACCGTAAGAACACAGAGCCGAGAGAAAAGTGAAGGAGTTTTATGTCACTCAGAACATAACATATTTATATATTCAGTTTTTATAAAATGCTCTTCTGGAAAGAAGGATAGAATTCCTGTGAATTTGGTTTATCTGAAAGAATGCTTAAGCTGGTGTCCATATAGAATACTATAGACACTTATGCAAATATGCTTTGTGTGTGTGTTTCTGTACACACACGTATATCTGTACTAGTGTACTCTATATGCAGTTGTGCACCAAAATCCTTTTCTGATGCCTCCTCTTTGCTCGAAGATGAACCCTACACTGGTCTGCAGAGCTGCCCGGGCTCTCTCGGGTCCTCCCATATGGGAAAGATATATATATATATATATATATATATATATATTTTCCATCCAGGGATTCTATTTTATTTTATTTGATCATTTCCAAGCATTATTCATTAAAGACAAAGATCATTTTCTTTTCCTCCCCCCTCCCCCACTCCCCATAGCTGATGCGTGATTCCACTGGGTATCACATGTGTTCTTGATTCGAACCCATTGCCAATTAGCTTTTTGGTTGAATCTCTAGGATTCTTTAAGTAGACCATCATGTCATCTGCAAAGAGTGATAACTTGGTCTCCTCCTTGCCTATTTTGATGCCTTCAATTTCTTTTTCTTCTCTAATTGCTACTGCTAGTGTTTCTAGTACAATGTCAAATAGTAGAGGTGATAATGGGCATCCTTGTTTCACTCCTGATCTTATTGGGAATGCATCTAGTTTATCCCCATTGCAGATGATATTAGCTGATGGTTTTAGATATATACTGTTTATTATTTTTAGGAAAGGCCCTTCTATTCCTATGCTTTCTAGTGTTTTTAATAGTTGTATTTTATCAAAGGCTTTTTCTGCGTCTATTGAGGTAATCATGTGGTTCTTGTCGGTTTGCTTGCTGATGTGGTCAATTATGTGGATGGTTTTTCCTAATATTGAACCAGCCCTGCATCCCTGGTATAAATCCTACTTGATCATGGTGGATGACCCTTCTGATCACTTGCTGGAGTCTTTTTGCTAGTATCCTATTTAAGATTTTTGCATCTATATTCATTAGGGAGATTGGTCTATAGTTTTCTTTCTGTTTTTGACCTGCCTGGTTTTGGAATCAGTACCATGTTTGTGTCATAAAAGGAGTTTGGTAGAACTCCCTCTTTACTTATTATGTCAGTATTGGGGTTAACTGTTCTCTGAATGTTTGATAGAATTCACTGGTGAATCCATCAGGCCCTGGGGATTTTTTCTTAGGAAGTTCTTTGATGGCCTGTTGGATTTCATTTTCTGATATGGGATTATTTAAGAATTCTATTTCTTCTTCTGTTAGTCTAGGCAGTTTGTATTTTTGTATATATTCATCCATATCACCTAAATTGGTGTATTTATTGCCATATAATTGGGCAAAGTAATTTTTAATGATTGCCTTAATTTCCTCTTCATTGGAGGTGATGTCCACCTTTTTGTCTTTGATGCTATTAATTTGCTTTTCTTCCTTCCTTTTTTTAATTAGATTGACCAGTACTTTGTCTATTTTGTTTGTTTTTTCAAAGTACCAGCTTCTTGTCTTATTTATTAAATCAATAGTTCTATCACTTTTGATTTTATTAATTTCTCCCTTAATTTTTAGGATTTCTAGTTTGGTTTTCTGCTGGGGGGTTTTAATTTGATCGCTTTTGAGTTTTTTCATTTGCATTTCCAATTGATTGATCTCTGCTCTCCCTAGTTTGTTAATATATGCACTCAGGGATATGAATTTACCTCAGATTACCGTTTTGGCTGCATCCCAAAAGGTTTGAAAGGATGTCTCGCCATTGTCATTTTCCTCGGTGAAATTATTAATTGTTTCTATGATTTCTTCTCTAACTAAATGATTTTGGAGTATCATATTATTTAATTTCCAATTAGTTTTTGATTTGGTTTTCCATGTACCATTACTGATCATTATTTTTATTGCCTTGTGATCTGAAAAGGCTGCATTTATTATTTCTGCTTTTCTGCATTTGTGTGCCATGTTTCTGTGCCCTAATGTATGGTCAATTTTTGTGAATGTGCCATGTGGTGCTGAGAAGAAGGTGTATTCCTTTTTATCCCTATTTATTTTTCTCCATATGTCTATTAATTCTAATTTTTCTAAGATTTCATTCATTTCTTTTACCTCTTTCTTATTTATTTTTTGATTTGATTTATCTAAATTTGATAATGGTTGGTTTAAGTCTCCCACTAATATGGTTTTACTGTCTATTTCTTCCTTCAGTTCTCCTAGTTTCTCCATTAGAAATATGGGTGCTATATTATTTGGTGCATACATGTTGATTAGTGATATTTCCTCATTATCTAAATTCCCTTTTAACTAACAAAATATAATTACCTTCCCTATCCCTTTTGATCAGGTCTATTTTTGCATTGGCTTTATCAGATATCACAATTACCACTCCTGCCTCCTTTCTGTCAGTTGAGGCCCAGAAGGTCTTACTCCATCCTTTAATTCTGACCTTGTGGGTGTCTACCCACCTCATGTGTGTTTCTTGAAGACAACATATGGTAGGGTTTTGGATTCTAATCCATTCTGCTATTCGTCTACGTTTTATGGGTGAGTTCATCCCATTCACGTTCAAAGTTATGACTGTCACTTGTGGACTCCCTGGCATTTTGATATTCTTCCCTAATTCTAACCTTTCTTCTTCAGCTCTACCTTTTAGTCCAGTGATTTACTTTAAATCAGTCCCCCTTGTCCCCTCCCTTGATATGTTTCCCTTTCTAGCCCCTCCTTTTTTGTTCCCTCCCCTTCCCCCCTCTTCTTCCCTCCCTTTTTTGTGTTCCCTCCCCCCCCCCCTGGTTTTCCCTTCTCCCTTCCCTTGTTGGGTAAGATAGAATTCAAGATCCCAATGGATCTTGATGTTCTTCCCTCTCAGAGTTGATTTCCCTGAGAGTAAGGTTTAAGTAAAAACTCTCTTCCTCGCCTTCTTATAGTAGTTTTCTTCCCTTCCCCTTCCCGTGTGAATCTTTGTGTGAGAAAGATTATTCTATTTGGTCTTTCTTTTCCCCCTATTTACACATTACATTTCCCCCACATGTTAGTATATATAGAATGATATAAATGTAGTCCTTATAGAAGAGAGTTTGAGTAAAAGAAAAAGATAACATTTTTCTCCTTTTCCCTTTCCTTCATATTTACCTTTTCAGGTATTTCATGCTCTTTGTTTTTCGATATTGAACTTTCCACAGAGCTCTGGTCTTTTCTTTGCAAAAAGTTGGAAATCTTCTATTTTGTTGAATGCCCATACTTTCCCTTGGAAGTATATAGTCAGTTTTGCTGGATAGCTGATTCTTGGTTGAAGACCCAGCTCTCTTGCCTTTCTGAATATTATTTTCCATGCCTTACGATTATTCAGAGTGGAACTTGCAAGGTCTTGGGTGACCCTGATTGGCATTCCTTTATATCAATTGTCTTTTTCTGGCTTCTTGTAAGATTTTTTCTTTTGTTTGAAAGCTTTGGAATTTGGCAATTACATTCCTGGGAATTGTCTTTTGGGGATTTAGTGTAGAGGGTGTTCTGTGAGCTCTGTCAGTGGCTGTATTACCCACCCCCTTGTTCTAGAATCTCTGGGCAATTTTCTTTGATTATATCTTGTATTACGATGTCAAGTTTGCTGTTTATTTCTGGCTTTTCTGGAAGTCCAATTATTCTTAAATTATCTCTTCTTCCTCTATTTTCCAAGTCTGTCACCTTGTCAGTGAGATATTTTATGTTCTCTTCTAATTTCTTGGTCTTTTGGCTTTGCTTTATTAATTCTTGCTCATTGTCTTCGAGTTGCCTGATTCTGACTTTTAAAGAGTGGTTTTCCTTTTCACTTTGGTCAAACTGGTTTTGTAGATGCGTGAATTTCTTTTGCATTATTTCCCACTTTTCCTCCCAGAGGGCTTCCATCTTTTTGATCCTTTTCAATTCAAATTCTTCATGGGTTTGTGGAGAGTTTCCATTTCCTTTGGAAGGTTTTGGAGCATTTGCTTGTGTTTCCTCTTCTATCTCCTCTGTATTTTGTATTTTTGCTCCATAAGATGTGTCCAAAGTTGCTCCCTTCTTCTTGTTTTTCTTGGAATTTTGGGCCTTTTGTGCTTCTGTTGAGTTTGCCATCTCTATCTGAGTGGGGAGGACTAGCTTTTCTTATCTCTGTCTGGTGTTCAGAGGTTTTAGCCCTAGGCAGATTGATCGTTCTATGCAGTTGTTGTTCTGTCTTCCCGGGGAAGCCAGGAATTGCTGGTGTTTCCGTGTTACTTCCCTTCTCAGTTCCCTCCCAATGGTTCTCCGTTGCCTTACTTCCCTGCTCTGAGCCTGGCTTGGCCCTTTCCTCGGGGGTGGGGGGTGGGGGGAGTGTTTGTTTCTGTGCCTTAGCTGGCCAGGAGAGCCAGCACTCTGAGGCGGGAGGGGCGTGGCTTCCCTGAGCTCCAGGGCTCCTGATAAGATTAACTTTCTCTGGGTTGAACTGAGTATGCCCTGAGGCAGGGACCTTTCGTGAGACTCAGATGGAAGGATCCAGCCAGGGGGCTGCAGGCTCCCCCGTTTCTCTCTGTTTCCCTGCTGTCTGGGTGCCCCCGCAACTGGGTCAGGTTGTTTTCAGGATGTGGCCTTCAGCTCTGGAGGCCCTTTTGCCATCCCTGAGGGTTAATGTTGTTTCAGAGGACTCTGCTCTCTGAGGGGGAGGGGCCATGTCTTCCTGGAGCTCTGAGGGCTCCTGATAGGATTAACCTCAGACTGAGTATTCCCTGAGGCAGGGACCTTCAGTGAGACTCAGATGGAAGGACCTGGTCAGGGGGCTACAGCACCCCCCCCCCCGTCTCTCTCTGTTTCCCTGCTGTCTGGGTGCCCCCTCGACTGTGCCAGGTTGTTTTCAGGAAGCGGCCTTCAGGTTAGCTGTCCCTGAGGCTCTGAGGTTCCCTCTGCTGTCTGGGACTCAGCGTTCTTGGTTGGGGGGATGGGTCCTGGGATCTTCCTTCTGCCTACCCCTTAGGTCCGAGTGATCTCTGGTTCTGGCTTTTGGGGGGGCCGTACCTTTTGATCCAGGTCCAGGTCTAGGAGGAGGATTCCCGGGGTCTATGCTGTTGTTTGTTTTGAATATCGGTGCCTTAGGAGCATATAGTTTGAGTTCGGTAGGGAAGGGTTTCCGGAGATCTGAACTTTAGCTTTCTCTAAGCCGCCATCTTGACTGGAAGTCCGTGAAAGATTTTTGAGAACTGATCTGTTCATGTGTGTGTGTTGTCTGGGGACCGTCCTAGCCAGGTATGGAAAGCTTCATCCTCAGAAGGTCGAGGACAACATTTGATTTAAGTCTGCCTTCAGGGTCCTCAAGAAATCTCCAGTCTGGCTCCCTCACTTTACAGATGAGGAGCCCGAGGCCCGGGGAGGCTATGCATAAAAGAATTTTAATTGTAGTGGTGGAAATATGTCCTTAAAAGAGTGAGAGTTCTGTGTGTTTGTGTGACTGGATAGTTAGAAGACTGGATCGATGTAAGGAAACTTCCTCCACCACCTTCCATGCAACTTGTAGCCTTAGAAAATTACTTATAACACAGAGCTTAGGTGACTTGTCCAGGGTCCTATTGCTAATATATATCAGAAGTGGGACTTAAGAGTCTGTGTATGAATTCATTAGAATATTTAATTATATAATGTAACCATTTGGATCCTTTAAAAAAATTTTAGTTTTATCTTTATTTTATTCCAATAACAAATTTACACATAAGTTTTCCAAAGTTGCCTGTTTCATGTCATTTGGAACCTATTATGGTATATAATGTACAAATAAATGATCATATTCCAACACTGCGAAAGATGTATTGTACACACACATACACACACGTACTCATATACGCTGATGTAGATATTTTGTGTGGAAATGCTTGTTGAATGAATGAAATGCCTGTTAGAGGCAGACTTCATCAATTCAACCTGGGAAGGATTACCTCACTGTTGTTTATTTACAAAACTCTTCCAGACTACAGAAATAAGCCCTTGGTTTTGTTTGGCAAATGCACAGACTCAGGACTGAAAGTCTGCTGTTATTGTCTCACACAACTTCTTAAATACAGTCAAGAAAGACCCAAAATAGGCTCCGTAAGCACACCCTTGAATTAGATTCTGCCAAACATTTGGTTTCTGGGGGTACATTGAGAATGACTTTGTAATTAATGTGGCAGAGAGAAATTGAAATGAAGATGCCCTCAATTTCACCATGAAAAATACAAAGAAATGAAGAGAGTGGGGTGTGTGTGTGTGTGTGTGTGTGTGTGTGTGTGTGTGTGTGAGAGTGTGAAATGCATCCTCTAGGTCTAAGAAACAAAAAAGACTTTTCTTCTAAACAGCGCGATAAAATAGCTCCATGTAATTTTGAGATGGCAGACAGCTTCACAGTGACTGAGAATAATCAAAAGAGCCATGTTAAAAATCATTCATTCATATGCCGTGGTACAAATGGACAGTGAGTTGGACCCAGATTTAAATAGGAGGAAGAGAGTGGGCTGGGTTGCCTTTCCAAAACTGTGAAGCTCCCTTAATGATTCCCAGTTTGTACAAGAAACAAAGACATCCTTTTAGTGCAAATACTCTACCCAAGTTGTTGTATGACTAAGAGAGGTAGAAAATTAGTCTCTAAAGAACTAAAAATGAACACCACATAAGGGAGGGGTGGGGGAAGTGAAGAGGCGGAAACAGAGGAGGAGGAGGAAGAGTGAACTTCAAAGAATTCGAAGGTATGAATTATCAGGGAATTTATGATAAGAAGGTAGCTGACCTTGTGGGGAAGATGAGGGATGTGGTGGCTAGAATCGAGTGCTGGACCTAGAGTCAGGAAGCTTAGAGTTCAAATCCTGCATCAGATACTAGCTGCGGAACGCTGGGCAAGTCATTTAATCGCAGTCGGTCTCAGTGTCCTCATCTGTAAAATGAGGATTATCATAAAAGCCCAAGGATTGTAAGGAGAAAAGAGACAGTATGTAGAAGATGCTTTGCAAAATTTAAAATGTTATATAAATGTGAGCTATAATTAATAATAATAAAGATGATATGAGACTTGATATGTAAAAATATTGATAGCAAGCACTATGGCAATAACAGAGAACTTGAAACAAAGTACAGTTGGTTGGTAGAATTGCTGAATTAAAACTGATGTGTGACTGATTTGAATCGTCAGAAATGATAAATAAAATGAATTTACAGAAACATGAGACTACTTATTTATATGAACTGATAGAGAAAGATGTAAGAAGAACCAAGCAAACAACCTACACAGTGACTACAGTAATGAAAATAAAAATGATACTGCATTGTCATTCAATGAAGATTAATTCTAATGACCCATCTTGGTCCTGGAGAACCAATGAAAAAATGAATTCACCCCTCTAAATAGAGGGGTAGAAAACTACAATGAATGTGAAATATCATATATGTGACAAATATTGAATGCCAGATTCAGTATATTCTGTCTTTAGGTCAGCTGATTTTGTTGAACTATTTTCCTTTGTTACAGGTGAGGGTTCAGTATGGAGTGTGATGTGTTAAGGGGAAATGATGGTGGTATAAAAGTAAAAAGCAACATTTAAAACAATTGTAATGTAAAATTTAAAATGAGCTACATCCAGAAATGCCCAGTAATTGCATGCATATAGCAACACACACACACACACACACAAGTCATTACTAATCAAATTGAATTTTCCAAGGAATGAAAAGATGATTTAATGCTAGGAATACGAATTGCTTTTTTTTTTGTTCAAACCTGTGATTTCATTAGTATAAGAATCTAGGTAAGGAAGCACCCATTTTCAGTGCAGATTAATAACTCTTCTGCAAGTTAGGGCTTTAGAAAATTTCCTGTAAATATTCATAAGTTAGGTCACACATGATATGTCAGAGACAGAGTTTTATGCCGGACCTTCTTGACTCCAAGGCCAACTATAAAACTGCCACAATCATATAGTTAACCATATGCTGTATTAGTAGATGCAAAAACCCCCACCCCAAAGCCATTGCTACACTATGACACCATTTTATGTTAAAATCATTAAAAAGTATAAAGATTTCCTTGACACAAGTAATTGCACTTTTTGGATTCCAAGAGAGGCACTATATTATTATGTAGTGGAGAAACTTTAGAACCTTTGTCACTAACAAATATCCAGGCTCACATCTTTGGAGTCAGCCTTAACTCTTCCCTCTTTATCCTCTATATTCAGTCATCTTTCATATCTTATCAGTTTTACTTCCATCTCTCACCTCTATCTTTCTCTCCACTTAGAGTACAATAATGAGCCCCTCAGCCCTGTCCCCTAGACTACTGCAGTCGTCTCTGACTTCTGTCTTCTCCAATTCATTCCCAAATAAAAATTAGTTACAGTCCCAAACACAGCTGGGGCTGTGCAGCTCCCTTGCCTGAGAAACTTCTGTGGTTCCTCCTTCTCTCGGGATAATTCACAAATTTCTTTGCTTAGAATTCAAAGCCCTACATGGTTTAACTCCAAGCTGTCTGTTTGGATTGTTTATATGCATTACTCCTTTCCACGCTCTATGGTCTATTCAAAGTGGTGTCTTCAGTTCATTTCCTGCCATCGTACCTTCCATCCCTTCGCACAGGCTCTCCCCACAGTGGTGGGAACATTTTCTTTTCCCACTTCTGCTTCTCCAAAACCTAGCACTCTTCAAGGCTCAGCTCAAGTGCTACCTGCTCCTAGAGCTTTCCCTGATCCCCCTATTTGTTAGTGTTATCTCTCCCCAGTTATTACATTGTATTTTTAAAATAAAGGCAACTAGATGGTGCAGTGTATAGAGTGCGGGCTTGGAATCAGGAAGACCCAAGTCCAAATTCAGCTTGACACTATCTGTGTGACCCTGGGCAAGTCACTTAACTCTGTTTGCCCCCATTTTCTCATCTGTAAAATGAGTTGGAAAAGGGAATGGCAACCACTCCAATGTCTTAGCAAAGAAAACCCCACATGGGATCAGGGTCAGGAAGAATCAGACATAACTGCAATGACTGAACAATAACAATATTTAAAATGTATACAAAGTTACATGTACTTGTCTGTGCACACATTGTTCCACCCTTGTTGAACAAAAGCTTCTTGAGAGCAGCAATGACCATTTTTGTTCTTGTATTCTCCGTACCTGGCACAGTGCCTATAACATAGTAGTCACTTGTGCTTATTCATTTACTGGATTGAATGACTCCAAATGGATGGGATGAATGATTTCCAGGGTTCTTTTGAGCTTTAAATCTATTTTCAGTTTTGTCTTAAGCCATTTAATATGAGCTGGTGCGCCATGGCATTTCTCATTCTGGTCTCACCTTCTTGGACTCCTCTGGCAGCTTTGTTGGGATGGATTCAACAGTGGAACTATTTCAGAATGGTTTAAGGATGGCTATCCACTGTTTCATAGCAACAAGCTAGTTGCCCAAATCTTCCATCTGGTGTTTCAAGGCTGAATCTTCCAAAGATCCTGTTCATGAGCCGACAGCCATTACTCATTCATTTTTGGCTTTAGGATCTCTGACATTTTCCTTATTGTTCATCCCCTTCACTTCAGGTTTCAGAGCACAAAGATGGGTTTGACTAAAAGGATACCTCCACTGTCTAAAGATATCCTTTCTGTGTCCCTAAGTGGGAAAGGAACAACAGTACCTTCAAGGGTTGGCTTGTAGTGATGTCAAAAAGAAAGGATCCACCTGGAAAAAAATAGAAAACCACTTCAGTGTTCTTGACAAGAGAGCCCCATGGATAGCTATGGTCCATGGAGGCACAATGATGGGTTTGACTAAAAGAATACCTCCACTATCTAAAGATATCCTTTCTGTGTCTCTAGTGGGAAAGGAACAGTACCTTCAAGGGTGGCTTGTAGTGATGGCAAAAAGAAAGGATCCACCTGGAAAAAAAGAGCAAACCACTTCAGTGTCCTTGACAAGAGAGCCCCATGGATAGCTATGGTCCATAGAGGCACAAAGATAAATGGCCGAATACACAGAAACAATGGCAAACTTCCTGACTAGTGCTTTGTAAGGGCATACTCTGCTTTCCATACTCTGATTCTCTCTTCTTATACATAGGACATTCTGTGCCTTTGTCCCAGCCCTCTCCCAAGCCTAGAATATGTGACTCCCTTACATGATTCTTATCTTTATTATCCTTATCATTATTCTTATCTTTATTAGAGAAACATTGGAGGCACCATCTTTCCCTCAAAGGCTTCCCTGTCCCACTCCCCACCCCAACTTCCTCCCCTATTTCCTTGTATTTAACTCCTCTTTGTATATTTGAATTTTTAAACGTCTATCTTTTTATTTTTTATAATATAAAATTTACTTTATATTATATATTTATATATTATATATTTATGTATAATTTATACATTATACAATATGAAATTTATATTTTAAATTGTGTATATTTTTCTCTGCCATGAGAATATAGGCTCTGGTTAGCAAGTAGCCATTATTTTATTTTTTGTTCTTATATCCCCAAACATAAGACCTGACCTATATAGTAGGTGGTTAATAAATATTTGATTGATTGTAATCTCTAGTCAGCACCTTCTCTGTCACTTTCTGGCTAAGCGACTTGCTCTGGGACATATAGATGCAGAACTTGAGTCTGGCACCTGGTTTGGAAGCTAGCTCTTTACTTGCCATTTATTTGCTTCTTCCTGTACTGCTAATACATTCTGTTTCCTCTACCTACCTCTCTACAACTTCAAATCCCTGTCACCCTCCTGAGTTCACCTCTTCCAGGTATCTTCCCTTGATTGCTTTAACCTACAGTTCTTTATTCTGAATGCCAGTAAATTCTTACAGTTTACAAGTGGTCCTTATTGTCAACTACTTTGTATTTTTCACTAAGGTGTGTGTGTTGCTGCCCCAACAACACCGTAAAGTCCTTGAGGGCACAGGCCATGTCTCATAGTTTGTATCTTCCCAATTGTGAAGCTAACACAAGGCTTTACATAAGAGGACAATAGATATTAGACCTCAGAGGTCATATGGTCCAACATTTTTTACAGATAAGAAAATCGAGGCATAGTAAGACTATATGATTTGCAC
The DNA here is from genome assembly GCF_027887165.1 of Monodelphis domestica. Taxonomy (NCBI): domain Eukaryota; kingdom Metazoa; phylum Chordata; class Mammalia; order Didelphimorphia; family Didelphidae; genus Monodelphis; species Monodelphis domestica. Next base: position 199,783,723 of record NC_077233.1, read on the forward strand.
AGGGTCACACAGCTTCTAACCCAGAGCTTCTTCCACTGCATCGCATTGCTTCAATAAATATTTGTTAAATGCTCAGTTGACCTTTCCCAAAGAATACTTGAACTCTGATTTTCACATGAATTCTGATTTTCTATTTAGGAAACTAGAGATGGAATTATCCATAGCTCCCACCTTAGCTCAGGCTCTCATCACCTCTTACCTAAATTATTGCTAGCTGTCTCCTGCTCGCTACCCACTGCTTCCAAATGGATTTTCCTTAAGCTCTGCTCCGAGTACATGATTCCTTGACTCAACCAACTCTGGTGGCTTCCCTTGGCATCTCAGATAAAATATAAACTCCTCTATTTAGCCTTTAAAGTTCTGAAGAACCTGGCCCCACTTACTTTTCAAGCCTTGTTTATTGGCTATAATTCTTCCTCTCCTGATTCAGGGATCTAGCCAAATTGGTGATCCCTCCAACTATTCCCTCACCCCCAACTCCCCATTACATCTTTCTTGGCTTTTACTGTGTCCCATGCCAGGCTCTCTTCCCTTAAATGTAGTTCAGGAACCATCTTCTGCATGAAACCTGTCTCGATGTCCCCCATCTGCGAGTGCCCTCCCTCTCAAGCCATGTTGTATTTAATTATCTTGTATTTTTATTGTTCAGTTGTGTGCAGTCATGTCCAACTATTCACAACCCCATTTGGGGTTTTCTTGTCAAAGAAAAGGCTATTTTCTTCTCCAGCTCGTTTTACAGATGAGGAAAACTTAGAGAAACAGGGTTAAGTGACTTATCCAGAATCACACAGCTAGTAAGTGTTTGAGACCAGATTTGAACTCAGAAAGAGGAGTTCCTGACAACAAACTCAGTGAACTATCAACTGCACCACCTATGTATGTGTATGCCTATTAACTTAATATTTGTGCTGTATATTTATATTTACTTGCTGTCTCCATTAGAAAATAAGTTCATTGTGAGTTCATCTTCTCTTCTCTCCTCTTCCTCTTCCCTTTTCTCCCTAATAGTACAGTGCCTGACACACAAAAAGCTACTGATTGATTGATTCCTCCTAGAACCTACATTTAAGGCAAATACCCAGGCCAGCCTTGTCTCATTTCTCTCTTGGTTGAATTTAGGACTGTGTCTCCTGCAAGGGGAAACTGGGGTACTTTTGCCCCTGCCCATTCATTCCTCCACTTCCTGCTTTTCATCTTCCTTTTATATACTATCTTTCCCTATAGGACGTAAACTCCTTTGGGACAGGGACTGTTTCTCTTTCTACCTGTATTTGTATTCCCAGAACTTAGTACAGTGCCTGATATACAGTGAGTGCATAATAAATCTTGTTGGGGTGTTTTAACATTTTAATTTGTATTTCGAGATTGAAATATAAACATGCCATGATTATTCCTCCATTTTTTTTAACCTTTGAACACAAGGATTTATAAAGCATCAGAGAAATTGAATTCAGAAAATAGTTAACATTGATTGTAAACCAAATAAAACTAAATAGATATAAAATTCTGAGACTAATGGAATTATATTTTAAAAAATACCTATTGACTGAAATTTTTCTTATTAAAAAAGTCTGTTGAGTTTACCCAAGGGTCACTCATTTATTAATTTAATTCCACTGAACTGAATTCTCATTTCAAAGATATGTTCAATATATATGTAAATATATATGTATATATGACTTCATTAACTTCATGATTTTCTTTTTTTTTCCCTTAAAGATAGTGTTTTTGGAACAAGCTTCTGAACAAGAAAAACTGGCTGCAGAATGGGGTTTTACACCAATTGAAGTGAGAGAACTCAGCATCCAGTAAGTTCTTCTTTTACCTAGAACAATTAAACCTGCAGAGCTCAGATTTTTTCCGGTATCAGAAATCATTTTTTGTTTGTAGATTTACCATTCTCTCTCCTTTCTTTTCCTCCTTTCCTCCCAGTGGCCTTACAAATCTTAAATCTATTCCAAAGCTCTTTATGGAGGATTCACTCTGCTTCTTAAGGTTTAGATCTTCTGAGCCCATTTCTCATATTTCTATCAGGATCCAGGGAAGATTGGAAAGAATAATATAGTCCTTATGGAGAGATGAGAGGGAATGAGAGTCTTCCATCTTGGAAAGCTAATTCAAGGAATGGAAAAGTTAATGAGAGACCTTCAGAGTAATGATGTTTTTTTTCTGGATTTGTGCCCTCTTCCTTCAGATTCTCTCTTGAACTGTCAAAAAAAGAGGCACAAGGGGGCAGCTGGGTGGCTCGGTGCTTTGAGAGCCAGGCCTAGAGACTGGAGGTCCTGGATTCAAATGTGGCCTCAGCCACTTCCTAGCTGTGTGATCCTGGGCAAGTCACTTGACCCCCATTGCCTAGCCCTTACTACTCTTCTGTCTTGGAGCCAATACACAGTATTGATTCTAAGATGGAAGGGTAAGGGTTAAAAAAAAGTTAAAAAAAACAAAAGCACAAGAGAGCTTTAATATACGGATTATTTGGATTTTGTCATTGATGGTTGCATATAAGTTGTCTGAAAAGTCTAGTACAAGAGTGAATGTTAAACTGCACTAAAACTTTTGAGACTTGCTGTACTTCCCCTTGCCCCATCCCTGAACCCAAATATTCTAGTTATTTTAAAAGAGATTACTTAGTTTTCAAAGGTGTTTACCTATCAAGAAGGAACTCAAAGATTGAGAAAATCATTTTAGTTTATTGTAAACAGTACTTTTTGGATTTGATGCCATTAATCCGAGTTGGATCATAGGAAACCCTCCCTTGGGATACAGAGCCCTTTTTGTGAAAAGAGGGCAGAAGATAGTATGGAATTAAATGATGAAAATATTTGAGAATTAATGGTCTACACATGAAATAATGAGGCTTTTTTCATGAACAATATTGAACGTTACTTTATTGATCATGTTTTAATAGTCATTTTTTGTTTTTTGTTTTTAGAAGTGTTTTTTATGATTGGCCCACAATCTCCCTGAATGAACAAATTGATCTATTTTTTTAGGAAGAAGAACATAAAAACTCAATAACTATTCCATATTGTTTCTAAAGAAATATGTTTTTAAAGGCAGTGTAAATTATGCCCATCATTTTCTTCCCAGAAACTATTTTTAAAATAATTTTTAATAGGCCTATGGAATAATTATTCTTAGGGACATAACTTGCCAGAGTCTAGAAGAAAAGAAGAAAGTCCTTTGAAAATCAAGTTAGAATATCTGCCACCTCTCAGTACCACTTGGCTAGAATCTGAAAGAAATTTGGCACTGGGTTTAAAGTAATTTTTTTCTTTTCTAGTAGGGAGTCAGGGATAATAATGATAATAGCTAAGATTTAGATAGTACTTTAAGGTTTGAAAAGCTATATATTTTTATACATATATAAATATACACACATATATCATGGTTGATCTTTGATTTTTGAAGAGGACCAATGACATCACAGAGTAATGTTTTGACTTGTGTGTAATTCAATGTAGATACATATGAGTATATATCATGTAATTTTCTCCTTTGATTCTCACAATAACCTTGTGAGGCTGGTGCTATGATTATATTCATTTTACAGATGAGGAAACAGAGGTCACATAACAAGTAAGTATATGAGACATGATTTGACATCAAGTCTTCATGACTCCAAGTCTAGCGCTCTATAATCCACCATGTTTTGATCAATTTATTTTCCCCTAGCCCAGTTGATGAAGTTATAGAAATTAAGGGACTGGTAAAAAGAGCCAGAGAAGTACTTGAAGCCTTTAAAAGGAGAACAAAGCGGAATCTCTATTACTGGGTTTTTTTTACAAAGTGTAAAAAAGTTCTTTGGTCAAACAATAGCATTAGAGGGAGACTAAGCATTCATCCTGGTGGTGATACCACTGGTAGCTGTTTAAAAAGCAAGGGCTATTCTGTAGGGAGTCGTCACTGGAGAAGAGAGCTCTGAGGAGTGGACCATGAGCTTGAGAAGAGGGCCATCCATGGTCATCAGAAGTTGAGCTCTGGAGAGGAACAGCCACACAGGACCCAGCTGAGCTTCCTACCCAGAGGAGATGCTCTGCCAGTGGGAGCAGCATGAGGATGCAGTGTAGTAGTAGTAGTAGTAGTAGTAGTAATAAAATTATCCTATTTTTATCTCCTTATAAACTCCATTTTTCTTCTGTATTTTAATCTTTTATTGATTTTTCCATTTTTTTGCATCTCTATTATTATCCACTAATTCACTCCTTCCTTTCCAAATAGAAGCCTCAAATTTCTGACAGCTATGGAGAAAAAACTGTCAGAGTTGGAATGCAGATCAAAGCATGCAATTTTTCATTTATTTGGGTATATGTTTTGAGGTTTTGGTTTTATATGATTATGCTCTTCCAAAAATGAAAAATATGGAAATGTGTTTTACATGATAATACATGAATAACTTTGATCAAATTGCTTCCCAACTTCAGGAGACGGGGAAGATAATTTGGATCATGTGACTTCAGAAAACTTAGGTAGAAATTTGTTATTATCTGTAACAGGTAAAAATAATTTCTTTATTAAAAACACACACACACACACAATAGAAGCCTCACCTTGTAACAAAAATTCAGGTAAAACAAATGGACGTATTGGCTTTGTCTAAATACACACATATGTCTGTGTGTGTATGTGTGTGTGTACATAAATGTAATTAATATAAATCTCTTCTTTTTGTACCTTTAGAAGGAGATAGTGTTATATGGTACAGAGATGATAAACTCCTGGCCTGTAGCACAGCCTTTCTAAACTACTGACTGTGACCAGAAATAGTTTAAATTGTTTTGGGGAAAAATTTAAGAAAAAAATTAAAATACAATGAAGCATAAATCATGTTAATTTGGGGTTTTCTAAGTCAATATATGAAGATTCACATATGTTTGCATTTGACACCACTGGTCTGTTGGACAGAAAACTATCCTGGACACTAGAAAGACCTGTTTAAGTCTTACTTCTGGCACATACTGGCCCTGTAACCCTTGCCAAATCATTTAACCTCTTTAATTCTAAGACTAAAGTTGTACCAAACCACATTGGTAGGAGTTTGCTGAACTAGGAGTTCCCTGTTTTCAGTGGAATCACAGTTCCAGTCTTGGTCCCTACTCCTCACTTTTGCCAAGAAGCATAGACATTTCAATATACAAAGAACAAAAAATTATTTGTTATAAAAGCATGAATTTCTCTGTTTTTTCATCACTTTAACAAGGTGTTAACAAAGTTGCCCTATTTGTATATTCCTTTCCAAATTCCATTTTTTTTCCTTCAGAATTTTCTTCAAAAACAGTCTTCTGAAGCCAAGTTTGGTCACTGCTTTGATTAGATTTCAAGTCTTCCTGGTTGTTCTCCTTTTCATTGTTGTAGTCATTGTATAAATTGTATCCTTGGTTCTGTTCTTTTTGCTTTTCATCAGTTCAAATGTCTTCCCAAGGTCCTCAGAATTTTTCATTTGCATTTCTTAGTTTCTAATAATTCTTTTACATTCACACACCATAATTTGTTTAGACATTCCCCAACTGATAAATGCCTGTTTCTTTCCTACCACACACACAAAAATGCCGCAATGAATATTTTTGTACATATGGGTCCTTTTTCTCTTAAAATTAAAAAAATATTTTTTACATGTGAATGCAGTTTTTAATAATTGTTTTCTGGCACTTTGCATTCCATATTCTCTCCTCTCCCTCATCTCTTCCCCGTCCCCAAGATGGCAAGTCATATACATGTTGTACATGTGTAGTCATACAAAGCACATTTCCATGTTCATCATGTTGTGAAAGAAGACACAAATTACACTAGAAAAAATTAATAAAGTATAAAATGATATGCTTCAATCTGCATTCAAACACCATCAGTTCCTTCCATAGATGGATCCTCTTGGAACTTTTTAGAGCATTTGCCTTGAACTCTGCTCCTGATTTCCCCAGTTCTGACAAGTGAAGTTTTTCCTTATCTTGTTGGGGTGCAGGCTCAAGACTACTTCTTGGGGGACATCGGGGTGGTTCTGGATAGAGAATCAGACCTGTAGGTGGGAGGTCCTGGGTTCAAATGTGACCTCAGATAATTTCAAATTGTGTGACCCTGGGTAAGTTGCTTATCTCCCTTTGCCCTTCTGTTTTAGAGCTGCTACTAAGCTAGAAGATAAGGGTTTAAAAAAAAAAAGTCAGGTTCTGATTTCCCTGTTTGACTGCCCTTTTGTTTCCCTGGTGTGACAGCGGTGCTCTGAATAAGCCCTGAAAGGCCCACTCAGACTAGAAAGGTCATGGCCTGGACATCCACAATGTGTCTATCAGTGGAGACTTCATCTGAGGCTTGCTCCAGAGGGAGGATGAATTTTTCATCCATGCAAAATCTCAAGCACCAGCAGCTTGCCTGGGAAGGTAACTGCTGTTGTAAGAAAGACAAGCAGGCTTGGAAGGAGTAATGTTGGTGAGCAGAAGAAACCTCACAAGCTCACACTTGTGTTGCTACGGGAAATATAATGAGGGAGGAACAAGTTGGAGGAAAGCAGTGGAGGTGTGCGTGGTGGCTGGAATGTGGAGAAGGGAGGGCCTGCAGGTCTTTTTGTTCCTCCCTCTGAATTCGTTTTGAAAGTGCTCATCAGTGGACCAGAAAGTGGTGGCTTCTGGAGGCTTTTAAATATTGGGGAGGGAGTAAAAGCAATTCACATGTCTGTGAGTTTCTTGGATCCTAGGGCCATACATTTAGTCCTGGGAGGGACTGAAGAGGTTTTCTAGTCCAACCTTTTCTGATTAGAGATGAGGAAATTGAAGCCCAGAGAGTGAATGAGGCTTAAGGTCACACATGCAGTGAGGGGTAGAGCTAGAATTTGAACCCAAGCCCTCTGACACCACGTTGGGTACTCTTTTCTTGCCTCTCCTCTTCAAAGTTAAGAATTTTGTGAAAGGTTGATTTCTTTGCAGGAAATACATAAATAGAAAGCTATTGTTTACATCCCAAAGGATAGAGCAGAGAACAGAGTTAAATTTTCATCTGAGCAGCCAGGTGATGCAGTGGATAAAGTGCCAGGCAGATTCCTCTTCCTAAGTACAAATCTGACTTCAGGTACTTACTAGCTGTGTGACCCTGGGCAAGTCACTTAGCCTTGTTTGCCTCAGTTTCCTCATTTATCAAATGAGCTAGAGAAGGAAGTGGTGAAAAGTTCCTGTATCTTTACCAAGAAAACCCCAAATGGGGGCACAAAGAGTTTGATATGACTGAAAATGACTCAACAACAGGTTTTTTCTCTCCTTTTTGCCTCCTTGGGCAAAGTGCTCTTGCAATATTATGAAACGTGAATAAAGAGTATTTTGTCAACTTTGTATATTTGTATTAACGTTATGCTTTAGGTATATTTTTTAAGTTCATTTATTTAATTAATTAATTTAGAATATTTTTTTATGATTACATGATTCATACTCTTTCCCTCCCTTCTTCCCATCCCCTTCCCAATGAGCAATTCCACTGGGTTTTTACATGTGTCATTGATCAAGATCTGTTTCCATATTATTGATATTTGCATTAGGGTGATCGTTTAGAGTCTACATCCCCAGTCATATCTCCATTGAACCATGTGATCAAGGAGTTGTTTTTCTTCTGTGTTTCTACTCCCACAATTCTTTCTCTGGGTGTAAATAGTGTTCTTTCTCATAAGTCCCTCAGAATTGTCCTGGATCATTGCATTGCTGCTAGTAGAGAAATTCATTACATTAGATTGTACCACAGTGTATCCATCTCTGTGTACAAGGTTTTCCTGGTTCTTTTCCTCTCACTCTGCATCAATTCCTGGAGGTCATTTCAGTTCCCATGGAATTCCTCCAGTTCATTATTTCTTTGAGCACAGTAATCTTCTATCACCAACATATACCACAGTTTGTTCAGCCATTCCCCAATTGAAGGGCATCCCCTCATTTTCCAATTTTTTTTGCCACCACAAAGAGTGCAGCTATGAATATTTTTGCACAAGTCTTTTTCCTTATGATCGCTTTGGGGTATAAACCCAACAATGTTATGACTGGATCAAAGGGTAAGTAGTCTTTTAGCACCCTTTGGGCATAATTCCAAATTGCCCTCCAGAATGGTTGGATCAATTCACAACTCCACCAGCAATGAATTAATGTCCCCACTTTGCCACATCCCCTCCAACATTTATTACTTTCCTTTGCTATCAGTTAACCAGGTGTGAGATGGTACTTCAGAGTTGTTTTGATTTGCATTTCTCTGAATTTAAGAGATTTAGAACACTTTTTCATGTGCTTATTAATGGTTTTGATTTCTTTAAATGAAAATTGCCTATTCATGTCCATTGCCCATTTATCAATGGGGGAATGGCTTGATTTTTTTGTACAATTGATTTAGCTCCTTATATATTTGAGTAATTAGATCTTTGTCTGAGGTTTTTGTTATGAAGATTGTTTCCCAATTTGTTGCTTCCCTTCTAATTTTGGTTGCATTGGTTTTGTCTGTACAAACCCTTTTTAATTTAATGTAATCAAAATTATTTATTTTATATTTTGTGATTTTTTTCTAACTCTTGCTTGTTCTTAAAATCTTTCCTTTCCCAAAGATCTGACATGTACACTATTCTGTGTTCGCCTAATTTACTTATACTTTCCTTCTTTATATTGTCATTCACCCATTCTGAATTTATCTTGATTTAGGGCATAAGATGTTGATCATACCTAATCTCACCCATACTGTTTTCCAATTTTCCCAGCAGTTTTTATCAAATAGTGGGTTTTGTCCCCAAAGCTGGGATCTTTGGGCTTATCATAGACAGTCTTGTTGAGGTCACTTTCTCCAACTCTATTCTACTGATCCTCTTTTCTGTCTCTTAGCCAGTACCATATTGTTTTGATGAACACTGCTTTATATGTATATTTTATATATAATATAAATATGACATGTATAATATAAAATAAGTATGTGTAATATAAATTATAAATATATATAAAATAGATTACATATAATAATCTCTTTTTTGATTATAAGATTTCTGTGAGCATAGAGGGTTTTATTCTTGGTGCTTGTAATAGTGCTTGGCTTTTATTATATATATATATATATATATATATATAAGAATATTAGATTCTTAGTAAGTATTTGTTGATTGACTTAAATAAAACTAGTCCAATTGGAAAGATTTTGTTCAATATCTCAAGAATTGGGCTTGTGGAATGGGGTGGGAATGGCAACATGCAGTCCATATATCTTCTCATAAGGTATAGGAATATGTGTATGTTTTTGGATTTTTCAATGTTTGCCTGCCAATGAGCAGCCTCAGTGTTTGGGGGCTTTAATGATATTTGTCAGTGAGTATCTCATGTGTGGAGCAGAGTGATGAGTGGGAGAAAGGTGGCAGCTATGTTGGGAAGAAGGAGAGGAGCAGCTAGTTGGCTCAGTGGATGGAAAACCAGGCCGGGCGACAGGAAGTCCTGGGTTCAGATGTACACTTCCTAAGTGTCTTTGGGCAAGTCACTTAATCCCAGTTACCTAGCCCTTACTGCTCTTCTGCTTTAGAACAGTAAAAGAAAGCTGCAACACAGATAGAGGTCGTAGCTCTTTTAAAGGAATACATGAAGAGAACCAACCCTTAGGACTGATTCTTAAGACAGGAGGTAAGAGTGTTTTTGTTTGTTTTAAGAGAGAGAAGCAGGGGAGATGCTATGGGTTCTGTGTGCTGGGTGAGAAAGGAGGGCCTTGGCCTTCTTGTCTCGTCTCTGCTGTTTGTGGCTTGGCTGAGCAGCTGAGGTTTAGACACAATTCTCCATTTGTAGGGTCAGTGCTCTAGAGCCAGATTACTGAACAACCTAGAGTCCAGAGAAGATGTGACTTACAGATGAGTGGCAACACTGGAATTTGAACTTTGGCCCTGTGTCTTCCAACTCAGCATCCTATTTATTAAGCTCCAAATCAGTACTAAGTATTATGCCAGGTAATGGAAATTCAAAGATGAAAAATGATACTCTTTTTGCTCTCAGAGACTGAATATAGGAAGATTAAACACCTATAATAAATAAGGGAGAACATGAATGAGGCTGCAAGTCAATTCAGTGAAAATAAGGGATTTTTCAGGCTCTAAGAATCAGACACTGAGCTAGGTGCTAGAAATTCAAAGCAGAAAAATGACAGTCCTTGCCCTCAGGGAGTGAATAAGGAGTGAACTAAACGTGTACATGATTAAGTGTGCTGCCAGGGAGAATGTGGATAAAATTATAAGTAATTCCTGGAGACATCAAGCTTAGGCACTTATCCTGAGTTGTCACTTTTTTGAGTAAAAAGAAAATTCTATCAATAAGCATTTTTGACTACACTTTCTATTTGCTAACACGTCTGCTGTCTTGTAGCGGGTGCCATTTGCAATCCTGTTAAGGGAAGCATCCCATCCATTCCATCTCCTTCCAGGACGTTGCTCTCTCTATTATCCTTTGTTCTTTAGCACCTTGAACTTCACTGACTTCCCTCTGTCTGCACACATCCACCTGCGTCTGAGGGCTTTGAAACAAGAAAAAAATCTTCACTTGACCCTGCACTTCCCGTGGCATCCAGTGCCTCTTCTTCCTTTCATTGGAGAGCACATTGAGTACATCTGTGTTTAATGCCTTTACAACCTCACCGCCCACTTGCTCTTTATTGAATTAATGGGGGAAAAAAGCATTTGTTTAGTACTTATTATGTGCAAACCACAGAGATAAGTGCTGGGGAGATGAATAGAACAGCAAGATGGTCCCTACTCTCATCCTCACATATAGGAGATGTCAGCCATGAAGTCAGCTTGAAAGGCCCCCTTGGTCTTTAGTGTGCAGCAGCAAAGAGATTAGGAATGATTCATCTTCTTTAATGTTATTTCCACTGATAAAACCATATGTTTCTGATGCGGAATCATTTGACGGTGCCAAGGACACTCGTGACAGTTTGTTTTCCAGATTTTCGGTAGCTGTGGTTGCCAAGGAGGCAGGAGCTACCTGCAGAAACAGTTGCCAGTCAAATCTCCACTGTGGTTCCTTGCCCAGATAATGGGTGCAGGCTGGAAGTTTCTCCTTTCTTTGACCACACTGCACTGTATCTGCTTTTTTCCAGAAGAGATTAAGCAATCTCTTAATGCTTGAATTCAGTTGCTTTTTCAGTATTGTTAAGTATTTCCCTATTTCTTTTTTTTTAAGCCTTACCTTCCATCTTAAAATCAATATTCTGTATTGACTCCAACACAGAAGAATGGTAAGGGCTAGACAACTGGGGTTAAATTATTTTCTCAGGGTCATAAAGCTAGGAAGTGTCTGAGGCCAAATTTGAATCCAGTTCTTCAGTCTCTAGACCTGGTTCTTAATCTACTGCGCCACCTAGCTTCTCCTATCCCTCCCTTCCTCCCTTCCTTCCTTCCTCCCTCGCTCCCTTCCTTCCTCCCTTCCTCCCTCCCTCCTCCCTTCCTCCCTCCCTTCCTTCCTTCCTCCCTTCCTTCCTTCCTTCCTTCCATCCTCCCATCTTCCCACCATCCCTTTCTTCCTTCCCTTCCTTCCTTCCTTCCATCCTCCCATCTTCCCACCATCCCTTTCTTCCTTCCCTTCCTTCCTTCCTTCCATCCTCCCATCTTCCCACCATCCCTCTCTTCCTTCCCTCTCTTCCTCCTTCCTTCCTTCCTTCCTTCCTTCCTTCCTTCCTTCCTTCCTTCCTTCCTTCCTTCCTTCCTTCCTTCCTTCCTTCCTTCCTTCCTTCCTTCCTTCCTTCCTTCCTTCCTTCCTTCCTTCCTTCCTTCCACCATCCCTCTCTTCTTTCCCTTCCTCCCTCTTTCCTCCCTCCCTCCCTCCCTCCCTCCATCTCTCCCTCCCTCTCCCATAGGCTTTAGGAGATTAAATAATTTTATTCCATTTCCTAGTTTTCTAACTGTTCTTCCTTCTTCATTGACTCTTCACTTTCTGCTTCCACACAGCTGGGGTATCAGGAGTCAGCTATTCCAGTCAGTGATACCTGAGTCTGCAGCTCATTCCTTGACTCTTTCCTGAACTCCAGTTCTGCATTTCCAATTGCCTCTCAGATGTCATACTAGCTCTTAAACTTAACTTTTTATCTTCTCTGAACCCACTAAATCATCTTCACCCATTTCAATGATATTCTAGTCATTTAGGCTTTTAGAAATTTTGTCTTTGACTCCCAGCCTCCTTGACAACCCTATTCATTTTACAATAGAGTAAAATGATTAATATATATGTGTGTGTTATTTATGTTTTTGTTATATTAAAGCTTTCAGTTATCTCTCTCCCTATTTCCTGTGGACATTCACAAATTATTCTTCAAACTATTTCAGTTGCTTTATATTACGTTTTTGGTTCTACTTGTTTCCTTCTTCATAATTTTATGTAGATCTTTCCAGGTTTTTAGACCACTCCAATACTTTTGTGAAGAAAACCTTAAATGAGGTCAAGAAGAAATTTTAGAAAAATTTAACCTGCTCATCATTTCTTACTGTAAAGCATCAATATAATAATATTGTAAATATTTTGTGGAACAGAAAGATAATGGAATGGAGAAAGATCCTTTCTTTCTAGGAGATACCAAGTTTCTCTAGTATCTGTTCCTTCTCTCTGTCTCCTGCTGAGTTAATATTCCTAATTCAGGCCATATCTATTCATTCCTAAATTTTCTGATTTCCAGTGGATCTTCCAGCTTCCAGAGTCTCCCTTTCTCCAATCCATCCCGTATAATCTTGGCAGATTAATTTTTCTAAAACATCATTCTCATCATGTAATAACCCTGTTCAAAAGCTTTCAAAGGCTTTCCATTGTTAGCATGATAAAGACTGACATTAAGACCTTAGATATTCAGAACCTATTACTTTTTATCTGTGTTCAGGGGAATGAAAGTAAGTACCTTTTCAGGCTTACCCAGAAAAATTTAAGTACATTTAACGACTCTCCGCACTGTTCTTGGTACCATTTATTACTTCCTTTTTGAGACATTTGCAGATAAACACAGACTTTGTATCTAGAGTTCTTTGTTGAATTATCATTTATGTCATATTTCTGCCATTCATGGAAAGGTGTGTTTTAAAAGAAAATCATTGTGCTAAGATTTCACAACTGTTAACTCCCATATTTCCCTTTCCTTCAAATAGTACACATTTGAATTTATAAATGTTTTTCAGTATTTTTCTTTTGTTAAGATACAAGCTCAAGTAACTTATTTTATTCCTTTATAATGTCTGGGGACATGGGACTGCATACTTGCCTTTAAGGAGATCTGTTTAGAGAAGTTTACAATTAGTATTAGATTAATGGGCAGCTAGATGGCACACTGGATAGAGTGCCAGGCCTAAAGTTAGGAAGATTCATCTTTACAAGTTCAAATCCAGCCTCTGACATTTATTAGCTGTGTGACCCTAGCCAAAATCACTTCACCTTATTTGTCTCTGTTTCCTCAACTGTACAATAAACTGGAGAAGGAATGACAAACCACTCCAGTACTTTTGTGAAGAAAACCTTAAATAGGGTCAAGAAGGATTGGATATGATTGAAATAATTGAAGAACAAAAACAATTAGATAAAAGTAAACTGACATAATGATGTGGACAAGCTGTGTCTTTATTAAGGCTGGCAAATTAAATTCAAGCCAATGATAATTTATTAACTATTCCTCTGCACATTTCACAGAAGTCCTATTCCAGTGGAATTGTCAAAAGTGATGCCAGTAGACCATTATCTTTAGCGGGTTCTACTGTGTGCTGGAAAGGCTTTGGGTACAGAGCTAGTCACAGTGAAATCTTATTTTCTGGGGCTTGTCCTCTAACCTCTTTTCTGTCCTTAAGAATAGAAAGGTTCATAACAAGTAGATCAGCTTTTTGGTAGAGATTTTTTTTTCAGCAGTGGAAACCCATGAAACAAGGAAAAATACAAAATGGCCCTCAATCTTATGTAGCCACCTTCTGTTTCCACAGTCAGAGTGGCAGACTGGCTGAAAGGGGCGCAGAAGGTGCTAAATATCATCACTTTTTAGACTAACTGTAAACATGAACTTCACTGTTTGTACTCTAAATGTGAGATCCTTGGATAATGACCAACAAGTCATCTGATTGCTGGAGGAACTGAATCATAGCAGTATTGACATTCTTGCTAAAATGATGACAGTGACAATGACTTCATTCATATTATTCATATTATTGTCACTGACTTCCAATGGGTCTTCCAGCTTCTAGAATCTCCTCTTGACAGTCCATCTAGCACAATCTTTCTAAATGAATCTTTGTGATCCCAAATGAAAATTCCTTCTACCAACACCCAGTTGGGACTTTCTTTGAAAATATAACAGTCTTAGCCCAGAGCACTAAGGCATGGTTTCCCCAAGGACACATATCCTAGCATGTGTCAGAGGTAAGACTGATCCCAGTTCTTCCTGACTCGGTGTCTCACTCCCTATCAGAAACCCAAAGAAATAAAGAGGTTAGTATTAATGGGAAAGATAAGTCACAAATTTTCCTTAGAGAGTTAAATGAATGAGTTAATGAAGTTGGTTTTGTTGTCTGTCCAAAGGTAAAAAGAAACATCATTTCATAGAATAATTAGTCATTTTGCATATAAGTGTTGTTGATGAGAATAAACAAAAAGATCACTATGAAGAGAATCACAGTTTATATAATCTTCTAAATATAGCTTATATATGCAATTATATAATCTGTTATAGAAAATGAAGAAGCAGAGAAATTCTAAAAGGACTTAAGACCTTCCATATTAAGTGAACATACACTTTGATACTTCTTTTGATACTTCAATTCAAATGTGGATGTGGGGTAGATGGGTAAAAGAGATGTTGTAAAATATATCTGAGAACCAAGAATTGAGAGGTCAAAGACTTGTAGACTTCAAAGAGGCAAACATATCCTGAATGTTTTCAGGAAGAGGAGGCAGGACTTTGGGGCCTCCAAATAAATTTACAAAAATTAAACTTGAGTAAACCTTAATGGACAAGAAACAACCGATAAGGGAATAAAAACAATTCAAACCTGACCTATTTAAGTAAGCTGAAAAAATGGGAAATGGCTGAAGGAACAGACATCCATGTGGACTATTACTATTTTCTACAAAAATGTAACTGAAGTAAAACAGTGAGTACAACAAGAATATCAAGAAAACTTAGATGTCATCTCAGCCAACAGATACTTCATCTCTTTGCCAAGAAGATAGATGTGGCAGCCAAGTACAAAATGAACTTTAGACTATAAACCTATTTGTAAAATTTTACAGAGATGAATGGTGGAAAGTTATGAAAAGTATCACCTCAAGAAACAGTGAAAGGGAGAATGAGTGTACAGAAAGCTTGATGTAAAGTCCAATTAACGTCAGATCTTTCTGAGACTATTTTAAGAATGACACTTTTAAAAGGAGGCCACAAAACAGGCAAAAAATTGAAAAGATCTGTCACAATTTCTGTAACAAATCCTTTTATTTTTCACTGACAGTAGAGTTACCTCACCACATTTGGATTCTCAATATGGCCCCTGTTAATGCTTTGTGGAGAAGCAGAACTCACAATAAATACAAAGATAGAAAGAGCAGCTGGGCCAGACCACGTATAGAGATCTTTCCTGGGAGCAACATAATTGGAGTGGGGGTGTCACGTGCTATTAAGGAACAGTTCTCAACCTTTCTGTAAGAAGAGAAGATATGAAAAGATGAGAAAATCATGAACTTTTTTTTAAAAAGGAGATTTAAATAATATCAGGAACTTTTGACTTATAAGCTTACTTTATGAAATTTTTGAGAATTTACTTTCAAATTGAGACCATCTTTGGTGAAAATATGAGAAGAAAAGAGAAAGGCTTTTTCAAATAGTATTTAGCAACAGATCATTTCTTTATCATTACATCACTGAAAAGGACACTCTGTACTTGATCTCAACATATTTACTTTTTGACTACTATTTGATTCAGTATGACAAAATACTGCCTTAAAAGACTCTTCTTCAACAAAGTGTCTACTGGGCTTAGGATAATATCCAGATTTATTTTGATACATCAATAATTGTAACTTTTATTATCCCTGGACTATGAATATCAAGTGAAACATAGAAGAGGGAGACACAGTCAATCCAAATGGAACATTTTCTCAGTCAACTATGAAAATCCCCCAGTACTTCCATTTGTAAGTGATGATAATTTTATCAATCCCTGGTATGTTTCAGAGACTTCTAAATGAAATCCACAGTCATTCAAAAGAGTTTGTTTAAACAAACTCTTCTCATTTTTTCAAACTGTAAAAACCAAAAAGATGAAGAATACCTGTATCTAAATGATGCTATGTTTGATGAGCATCCCTTAGAGCTGTCCAGTAGAGAAGGACGATGAAACAGGCCCACCATTGAATAAAAGAAGAATGAGTTAGATTACAGTTGGGGAATTGTAGAGTGCTTTCAACCTACTCTTTGAAAGAAAAATTCCATCTTTTAATACCACTATTCTTCTAATAATGCTATTTGGGTGCAGAACATGAAATATCATAAAACTATAACTCGTGTGCTCTCACTAATTTTTAGTCAGTTGGATTATGAAATAGAACAGTGAGAAAAGTCCATAAAGAACCTAGGCATCACACAAGAGTGGCACACAGATAGGTGAATGTGTGCACTCTATGTAATAAATGAAATACTGCGTGAAGAAAACAACGTAAAAATGTCATCAGAGAAATGATTTGTAGAGGCAGTGTGGCAGTCCTGTGTCTTTCCAAGTCACTTCCTTGGGGGTCCCCTCCCTGGAGGGTTTGTGGAAGACTTTGAGTCACGTCAGAAGTGAAGGTGTGAAAAATTTTTTAAAATTTAAATTTCAAAATTAAAAAAAGAAGTGAAGGTATGGATGGGTTGAAGTGTGTACTATGAGGAGGGAGATCAATAAGATTATTGAGGTGGAACAATGGTTAGAGAGCCAGGCTGGGGTCGGAGGTTCTGGCTTCAAATCTGGCTTCAGACACTCCCTGGCTGGCCCAGCCCTTACTTATTCTTCTGACTTGGTCCCAAGACAGAAAGTAAAGAGTTTTTTTTTTAATGAGGTCATTGATTGATTGATTGATACATACAGCATGCCCAGCACTATCCTGGTTAACTTCAGGTGATTTTTTTTTTGTATAATAAATTTTGTGAAATAAAATCTTATCCTAAGCTGCATATTTTCAGTTCAGTCCGAAGTGTATTTATTTAAGCAGAAATTACAGGGGTCCAGCCCTGATGTACATACTTCCAGTCTAGTGGAGGGAGGGAAGTACATCAGTAACTGTCATAGAAGCTGGGAAGTGGTGGTTGTATCAGAGAAGGGAGAGTGATTCTGAATCTTGAGGAGAATGCAAAACAACTTTTTGTACAGCTAACCTGTTTTTTCTCATCTTAATTTCCAGTGAATTCTTCATTCCTGGGCTGGTTGATACACACATCCATGCACCACAGTATGTGTTTACTGGAAGTAATGTGGATCTCCCTCTCCTGGAGTGGTTAACAAAGTATACATTTCCAACAGAAAACAAGTTTAGCAATAAGGATTTTGCCGAAGAAGTCTACACCCGAGTGGTTGTAAGTATAAGTACATGCCATAGTTAATCGTCAGCATCTGGGGCTGAAAAGGATCTTATTAATCATTTATCCTAATGCTCATTATTTTATGTAGGAAGCTCAAAAAGATCTTTCTTTTTAAATTAAAAAATCTTAAATTAATGTAATGGTTTAATTTTTCCCACTTACATGTAACAAGTTTTTAGTATTTGTTTTCTAACATTTTGAGTTCCTCTTCTCTCCCCCCCCAGATGGTAAATAATTTGTTATTGGTTTACATGTGCTATCTATCATATAAAATAGATTTCTGTATTCATCATGTCATAGAAGTCACATATTCAAAAAAAACTCACGAAGAAAATAAAGTGAAGAAAGTTCTGCTTCAATCTGTATTCAGACTCCCATCAATTCTTTCTCTATAGGTGGATAGCATTTTCCATTATATGCCTGTTAGGGTTGTCTTGGATCATTATATTGCTGAGAATAGCTAAGTCCATCCCAGTTAGTTGTACTTTATTGCTCTCCTGATTCTGCTCACTTCACTTTGCATCAATTCATGGAAATCTTTCCAGGTTTCTCTGAAATCTTCCTGCTCATTATTTTTTTATAGCACAGTAGTGTTCCATTGCAATCATATACCACAACTTGTTCAGCCGCTCCCCAATTGATGGCCATCCTCTCCATCAAAGGACTTCTTAAGAGGACTCAAGCAGTCGTTGGCAGAGCAGGGATTAGAGCCCACACCTGCTGACTGTGCCATACTGGCTCCCACAGGCTTATTTAAAATGGCCCCTTAAATGGGCTCAACAAATGCACCTTTTTTATTTTCCTCTCTGACTTTTCTTAAGCTTCATAATGTTTCTCTGAATGTTCTATGGAAAAGAAAAAAAAAAACTAAAGAACAAGGGCAAGATGATGTGAGGAAAGAGTTAGTTGGATGGTTTTCCTGGAATGTAAAACATATGAAAGAGAATAGTATGAAGAAGGGTTGGAGCCAGATTGTTGAAGGATTTAAATGCCAAGCCATGAAGTTTTTGTTTTATCCCACTGGTGGGAGTCCCTAAAGATTTTTTTTTGAGCAGGGGAGTGATGAGGCCAGACTTTTCCGTGTTAAGATCAGAGAGAGAGGAACTTGGGAATGGGGAAGGGAGGAAAAAGTTATGAGAAAACTTCTCTCCCTTGTTATGTTGATTCTACAGGAATGAAAGAAAAAATTCATCATAGGGTCAGTAATTACACAGAGGTCCTTTTAAAGGCACTTAAGGGTACTTAAATGTACTTGGGGGTATAAAGATACTTAAGGGTATTTAAAGATACTTAAAGATATTTAGGGATACTTAAGGGTGTTCAGATGCTTAGAGGTATTTAAGGGTACTTAGAGATGCTTAAAGGTACTTAGTTGTACCTAAAGGTTCTAGAGTTCTTAGAGGTACAGAGATAATACTCTACGGACCCTCTGCTGACTTGAGAAGTAATTCAAGTTCTCATTTTTGATGTGGTATTATGTACACATGCACATCTTAATTATTTATTGTTTTCTATTTAACACATGTTCTTTGGTCGTATTTGACACATCTTTGAGACATCAGAGAAACACAACTGAGGAGGACTAAAACCATGCCTTAGGGGTGCTGGTGGCCTGGGTTAATAGGGAATTGTAACCAGGTGTTTTATTAAATTTCTCTGAGGAAGGTGTTGTGCTTCTTGGCAAATTGTTTAAAGGATATGAAGGGATCTATTAGCCGAGGTTATCACCTCTGTTATTAAATCCCTTCTTCTTGGCTTCCCGAATTTCTGCCCAGGATTGTTTGTGAAGCTGGAGCTCTTTTAGAAGGAATTAGTTGAAGCTAGAGAGCTGTCCATGGATCTAGATCTCTTGGCCTGGCTCCATAAGGTGAAAAAGAAAAGAATGAAAGTAGCAAGGAGATTGAGAGACCTTTACCTATGCCAGAAGTTCAGAGATTTCATTATTAGCTAGACAAGTCTTGGGCTTGGAGGGGAGAAAAAACTAAATTGTTACAGAATTAAATGCTTCTATAACCAGAAAGTTCTTAGTGCTCATCTGGGTCTGGAGCCCTTTCAATTTATGAGTGAGGAAACTGAGACTCACAGTGCTCAAATGACTTAAAGATTTATAGCAAAAAGGGACCTCCTATGACTCCTTATTAAGGGTTATTAACCTGGAACCCACAGATTGTGGACAGATTTCAGGAGGTCCATGAACTTTGAGGGGAGAAAAAATTACTTATTTTTACTAAGGTTTTAACATTTTAACATTAACATTTTAATGATTTAAAAACATTATTCTGAGATGGGGGTCCATTACACAAAAAAGTGAGGAATCCCAGATTTCATCCAACTTCTTTGTTCTGCATCTGAGGAAATTGAAGCCTAGAGGGGTTAAGCAATTTGATCAGGTTTCACACAGGTAGTTACTGCCAGAGATGGAATTTTAACCCAGGTCCTCTAGAATCCATGGTCTTTTCACTAAATTGCAGTTGCCTCCTCTTTATCCAAGCTCACATAGCAAGTCAAAGCTGGAATTAGAACCTGGGTCTTCTGACTCTAATCTAACATCCTTTCTCATGCATTAGTTATAAACAAAGATAATATTCCCTCAGGTAAAGTATTTCCTCACTGATTATATTTTGGGTGTCCCATAAAAATGTTAAAATTCCAGTTTTTCATCCCTAGATTCATTATGGTTTGGAAATTATTGTTGTTCAGTCATTCAGTCATGTTTGTGCATGATCCTCTGTGGGACTTTCTTGGCAAAGATACTGGAATGGTTTGCTATTTCCTTCTGTCACAGATTAAGGCATACAGAGGCTAAGTGACTTGCCCAGAGTCACACAGTGAGTGAGTGTCTGAGGCTGAATTTGAACTCACGTTCTTCCTGATTATAAGCCTAGCACTCTATCCTCTGAACCACCTAGCTACCTCCACTTATTTTTAAAAATTATTACCCAGCCCTAAATAAATGAATTAAATAAATTCATTAGAAGGACATTTTGTGAAATCAGAATTATTGAGCTATATAAGTGAAATAAATAAAAACAAGAAAGAGTATACAATTCCTCTACATTTGATATTTGCAGAATATGCTCGTGTTCATATTGTCACCCTGGTTAAATTCTGCCTCCCCCCAAATCAGCTCCAAATAAAAGTAGGTGAACATTCAAAAGATTAGAATTAAGTTTTCAGACCTTTCTGAATTTTTTGGGAAGAAGTGAACCTTGGTTTTTATGGTTTATTTTTAGAGGAGAACTCTAAAGAATGGTACAACCACAGCGTGTTATTTTGGAACAATCCACACTGACTCATCGCTCCGCCTCGCTGATATTACAGGTGAGCAATTCAGAGCATGAGAAGGTATGCCATACAAAAGCCGCCAGCTCACACCAGTTTTTGACATCTTCACCCAGACTGAGATTTGTATGTGAAAAGAGTCCTAGCTGTTGATTGTAAGAATCTCAATCTTATATTTTTTTTGTAGCTCATTAAATTGAGGGTCCCTATATTCTAATAGCCTTTGATTAAAAAAAACTGATTTTGCATATATCCCTTAGGCTCAAAAGCCACAAATGCAAAATAGTCTTTAGGACTCTCCTGCCTTAGTGTTGATTCTAAGATAGATGATAAGAGTTTAAAAGAAAAATGGAAGATCAGTGGCCTACCTGTCATTTTTTATTTTTGTCTTTGCATCCCCAGTAGGCATTATGGCATAATGGATAGAGCCCTGAATTTGTTGTCAACAAGATGTGGGTTTAAAAACTCCTCTAAATGGTTAGTAGCTGTGTGACCCTGCTTAACTACTCCATTCTTAGTTTCCTTATCTGGTATAATAATGGTATAAACTGTTCCCAAAGTCTTAGGGCTATTAATAAATCTTTAAGTTATTAAAACTTAAAACTGCTCTAAGGCTTTTGGGACATTATCTGTGCCACACAGGGTTGGCATTCTGGACAGGGAAAATGTTTGAGGGGTAAAGGTGCATAGTATGTACAGGATAGAATGAGTATGCCACTTTGAGCAGAGTTAGAGAAGTGAGAGAGAATATTGGAGAGGTAGTTGGAATCATATTGTAGGTGGCACTGAATGTCAGGCTAAGGAATTTGGACCTTATTCTTTGGTTACTGAGAACCCAGCCAAGGGTTCTGAGCAGAGGAGTGATGCTTTTCAGAAGGATAATCAAGCAGCAACTTGCAAAAAGGGTGAAAGCCTGAAGGCAGAGAGAGATTCATAATTCTCTATTCACTCTAAGATAAAATATAAAATCTTCAAACTGGCATTTAAAGGCCTCTTCATTCTAGTCCCCGTGTCCCTTCATGGTCTTATTTCACATCCTATCCCTTATAATACTCCCTATTCTTTTCAAACTGGCTTACAAGTTGTTTGTTGTACACACAGGATAGTCCATCTCCCACTGCTGTCTCTTTGTTTTGCATAAGTTGGTCCCCCATGCCTGCCTGAAACCTGCTCTCTCTGCAGTTTCCTTGTAATATTTCTTTAAGAAGTAGTTCTTATGAACTGCTTCTTTTAGGAATATTTTCTTGATCCTCCTTCTTCCCTCTTTCCTCCCTCAGCTCTTTGCACATTCTCCTGTAGTGATTTTCTTTCTAGGATTTAGAATCTAGAAAATAGATTTTCTAAAGAACTTACTTCTTATGTCCCCAGTGTATCCCTCCTACCCATCCCAAGTAGCATGTAAGCTTCTTGAGGGCAGGGGCTATTTCAGCTAGCACACAGTGCCTTGCAAACTGTTTGTGGAATTGAACTGACTTGGATATTTACAAAGTAATTTTCACACAATTCACACAATCCCATGCAAGTAGAAGACTTTTGCAAATAACAGAGGAACACTTTTGAAGAAAAAAAATTATACCCTGCTATGTCAGCTTAGCTTTCTAGCTGAAATAAAAATTCTATCACAATCATGGCTACAGCTTGAATGATGTAACACTCTCCTCTTTAGTCCTTTAGTTTAACCTTCCTCCTTTAGCCATCCATGGGACTGAGTCTCCCGTTTATAGCCTGACTGGTGACCTTTATAAAAAGGAAGAGGAAAAACAAAACAAAAAAAAAGAAGAATAGATGTAAGAGTAAATTGAGAGGAAAAAAATGAGGAGAAAGAGGTACCAATGGTGGGAAATGATAGAATTTGATCATCAGGGCAAAAATGCCCTTCAGAGCCATAGGCTATTTATCACTTCTGGATAAAATTTAATTGGAGATATTAAAAATAATTTAATTTGTTTCATCACTTCTGGATAATTTGATTGACATTAAAATAAATTAATTTGTTTAATATTTTATAGTTCACATGGAGCTTTTACATGCATTGTCTCATTTTGTGCCTTACAGCTGCCCTGTGGGATATATTGTTCAGGTATCATCTTCATTTATAAATGAGGAAACTGAGGCTCATAAGTCACACAACAATGAACTTTACCATCGTGTTTTCTGACTCCCAAACCTCAGAATGTTGAATTAGTTAAGATTTGAGCTAAATAAAATAGAATTTTTTTCAAACAAAAAACCTAAATTGACTTTTTACTTTGTTCACATGATGCAGATAAATTTGGCCAGCGAGCTTTTGTGGGCAAAGTTTGCATGGATATGAATGACACTGTTCCAGAGTACAAGGAAACCACTGAGGAGTCGGTTAAAGAGACAGAAAGGTAAAATGCTGGTGGTGGTTTGAGAGAGGGAGCCTCAATGTCTAGCTATATTATCTGTCTTTGCATCTATGTACTTATTATACACACATATGTATTTGTACATAAACATATGTAGTTCCTCTCTGTCTCAATATGTAAATATATTGTGATAGTTATAATGTTATTATATTAAAATTCTTTAAATTCATTAAAATATATATTACATAATATACATATTATATAAATATATATTTGGGGGGGGGAGAGAGACACACACACAGAGACAGAGAGAGAGGAGAAAAGAAGGGAGAGAAGGTGAGAGAGACAAATAGATAGACAGACATTTGGTGGCTCAGTGGATAGAACCCTGGACCTAGAGTCTTAGAGACACGAGTTCAAATGTGGCCTCAGACACTTATTAACTGTGTGAACCTGACACTTAATCTCTCTGACTTCTTACACTGGAGGAAATGGTAAGCCACTGCAGTAACTGCCAGGAAACCCCCTGGACAGTGTGGCCCACAGAGTCACAAAGAGTTGGCTATGGTTGACAATAATATGTATTGCAGTGAAATTTTTATTTTAGGGACTCAAGATGGTTGTCACTTCCAATCTGGGTTTTTGAAGTCTGGGTTGAATAATGGCCATAAAGAGTCAAGAGAGAAGCAAGGAGTCCATTTATCCTGGTTGGCCATCTTCCCTAAGCCTGAAGTTAAAAGTTTTCTTAGATGCATATTTCTAGAGCAGCATTCATCAGCTAGACATTATTCAAAGTAACATGGTGTGGTGTCAGGCAAAGAAAAGAAAGATAGCTATTCATAAAAGCCAGGTAGTGATGCAAGAAGACTCACATCCTTGTTGGAGAAAAAAAAATATATTCTTAGCCCATAAGGAAGTGCTTGTCTGAATTTAAGGGGTGTCACTAAATCAAGGAAATCTGCCCGTCAGGCCAGAAACCTCCACCTCGAGCAGCGAAGTCTCTGGGTCTGAGAAAGAGGTGAGAATGAGACACCGAAGGACTAAACTGCAGCTGCTCTGTCCTTCAGACCTCATGGATTAAAGAGCTGAAGTCAGTGTGGCTTGAAATAGAGCTTTTTCTAAGGAAGAGTTGGAGTCTTTGTACCTCATAAATCAACAGAAAGTCATGGTGCAACACCAGGGGATTTTGGTAAAGGGTATTAAGGCGAGGGGTTACTCACTGGAAGCTGCCAACCTCGGGAAACTTGCTGCAGTCAGTCTCTGGGGTTCATCTGGAGAGAGGATGTAATTTCTCTCAATCTATATAGATTTTTTAACTCAGCCTTAATTTGGCAAAGGCTCTTTTATTTCATCCTCCTGAGAATTGCATCCTCACAAGCCAGCGTTACAGGTGTTACGTCCAATAAGGAAGTACAAAGTATTGGAGCACACAGATTCCTTTTATCCTAGTCCCTGATGCATCTCCTTTTGTTCACAATTGGCTGCTTACTAGAGAGTTACAATCTAGTCCCAAGAGCTAGCTAATTGGGACATGCAATTGACAATGCCTCATTACCCCCACCCACCCTGATTGAACTTGGAGAATCTTTTCATTTAGAATATTTTCCATGGTTAAATCATTCATGATTTTTCCCTCCTCTCTTCCCTCCCCGCTCTCAAATCCAACAAGCAATTCCACTGGGTTGTATGTGTATCATTGTTCAAAACCTATTTCCATGTTATTCGTATTTGTAGTAGAGCGGTCTTTAAACATCAAAACCCCAATCATATTCCTATTGAACCACGTGATCGTTCTACATTCAGATACTTTACATGCATTTATGGATAATATGCAACTGGGGGTTCAGACAAACCCTACCTAATGCAGTGGGGAAGGGATCTTCTAAAACTGACCATCTTATCTGCATTTTCAAAGGCATCAGCCTATAGGGTCTGTTGCTTGTTTTTGATTGGTGGAGAAAGGGATGGGATTAGGACTATGAGGTTGATGATAAGGAAGAAAGATAGGAAGGAAGAAAAGAAGAAAGAGAAAGGAGAGGGAGGAACAAATGAGGAAGGGAAAGAAAAATGAAAAGAAGAATGCTTTAAATGCACAGAAGAGAATAGAAGGAGGGACAGAAGAAAATATAGACAAACAAGGTACGACTACATGTTTAATTTATAAATCCGTAAAAGAAAAAACAAGTAATATGCAATATTCACATTTTCACATACAGTTCTCTCTATTCTACGTTGTATATAATTGTTTATTTTGTTTGTTAAATCCAGAATAAAAATATAATTAAAAAAGAAAAAGAAATGTGCCAGCCTGTCAAGATCTTTGTGGGTGGTTCACTTCAGTGAGTTAGGGATCCCTCTCGGCTTAGAGCCATTTGTTAAGCCTGCATTTTATAGGTATACCAAAATGTTTGGATACCTGGGTAGTAGAAATATTTGAAATTGGTAAGATTGAGAAACAAATAAATTACAATTGAGTAGTTCTGCCACACTTTATAATAGACTGCTTTCTGCTCATAATTTTCTGCTTTCTGATGATATTGGTATGCCCCATTTATTATACAAATATCATCTCAACATTTAATTCCTGTGTCCATAGCAAAGAAAGTAATAGGTATACCATGACTTTATTGACATGGGAAACTCCTGAATGAGGAAACTCCTTTTGCTTAAATCAGGTTGTTACCTTTTTTTTTTTCAATTTATACTCTTAGAAGATTGCCTGGGCATTGAGAGATTAACTGACTTGCCCCAAGGGTCATGTTACCAGGATGTGTCAGAGGCAGGTTTTGAACCCAAGTGTTCTTATCTCCAAGGCCAGCATCCTATATGCTTCTAGAGGGCTGCCTCCCAACAGCAGTCAACTCAATACATTGATGCTTTGGCATGAATATCATTTTATTGTATTCAACACCCAAAGAAAGGATGTGGGAGAAAACTTTTTAAATTTAAATCTCCCTCTAAAGCTAAGCCTGAAGAGGTTCGAATATTTTTCTCAAAATACATAGAAGTAGGAACCCATTTCAAGAATTAACTTACTTTTGGAAAGTCAAAAATTTCCCAATCTTTATCCAAAATAATTCTTACTGCAGTCATAGCAGGTAAAGCTGAGGGTAACCAGCTTCTAAATGCCCTCTAGGAAAGGGAACCATTGTAGAAGTTGTTATTATTGCAATTATAATAATAATGATGATGGTGAATAGCATTTCTATAGCTCTCTGAGGTTTGCAAAGTGCTTTAAACACATTCATTCATTTTGTCCTCACAGCCACCCTAGGATGTAGGTCCTATTTTTTCCCCCTTTTATAATTGAGGAAAGCAAGGCAGATAGATTTCCCAGGGTCCCAGAGCTAGTAAGATTCTGAAGCCCTATTTGAACTCAGGTCTTTCTGATTCCCATTATCATGTCTATCACCCTATCATTGTGCCACTTTTGTAGATTTCAACCCCTTCTTGAGTTGTTTAGATCAAAATAATTTCTGGCCTTCAGATTTGATCATGAGATGAAAAGAACTTAAGTTTATTACTAAGCTTGTGAGCAAAGCTGTCTAGCTTGATAGAATATTCTTCTATGTTCTTGGAATAACCTTTGCAAACCAATGACTAACGTAATATGATTTGGCATTAGTGTAGGCTTTGTTAACTATTTTTATATATAATCCATATAAAATACACACAAAATATTGGGTCACAGGTCTTGCTATTTAATACATTGATATGGAATATATATTCAATGCTTGCAATACATCATTTTTGAATTAGTAAATGCATTGTTTTATTTTGTATGTATTTTATATTATATATATTATAGATAAATATCCATGGATATAAATATTTTATATTAATCTACTTATTTTATATTGACTTGTCCTACCCATCCCTCCATGTAAGCTCCTTGGAGGCAAGAGTTTTTATTTCTACATACCAAATGTCCTAGCTCTGTGCTTTGCGTGTATTAAACATTTAATACAAATTTATAGAATTAAAGTGAACTAAATGCTTGGCAGTATATAAAAGCACATTTAGATAGAGAGTTTTCAGTCATGTCTGACTCATCCCAAACCCGGTTAGAGTTTTCTTGGCAAAGATAATGGAATTGTTTGCCATTTCCTTCTGCAGCTCATTTTAGAGATGAGGAAACTGAGGCAAACAGGGTGAAGTGACTTGCCCAGGGTCACACAGCTAGTAAGTGTCTGAGGCCAGACTTGAACTCAGGAAGATGAGTACATCTGGCACTATCCACTTACTGAATCACCTGGATACCCTTTAGATATAAAATTAAAAATACTACATAACCCATAGTCAGTAGCTTCAGTTTACACATTTCTGGCTTATATTGCCAAAATCTTCATTTACTCTGCAACCTGTAGCCAACTCTGTCATCAGCCTCTTCACCACAGACACATCTTTCTTGGCCCCACCGCCCTGGCCTGCTCCAGGCTCTGCTTCTTCCCTCCACCGGCCTTTTCTACTCTTCTGCCCATAAGGAGTTTCCCAGCATTCACTGCTGTCTCTGTGAAGACACTCAGCAGGAAACTGACAAGTAGCTGCCCGTCCGCTTGCCATGAATTGAGAACAGAAAGCCCTCTGACTTCCAAGTCCCAACACATGACTAGATCTCTACTACCATATTATATGTGGAACTTCACGTCTTGCAACATTCTAAAAATAGAGCTTAAAATACTAGAATGGATTTAGTGCTGTGGAAACACTCATGAACAGCCCAAAGGAAGAAGAGCTTTTCTATGGATGTTAGAATATATAATTATGTTTTCACTTGATTTTACTCAGCATGCTTTTGGTTCCAAACGAAAAAGCATAGTAATTACCAGTTGTCTTTAATTATCAGTGATAAAATTTGTACAAGATTAGAGGGTTTTTTTTGTATAAAAATTGGCATGTGGCCCTTTCACTGTTTTAAAAGAAATTTACTTGTGAATTTTTGCATTTTCTAATTTGCTCTTTGTTATTTCACTCTTAGGTTTGTTGAAGAAATGCTAAAAAAGGAAGTAAGTAATGCCATAAAACAGCATCTTTTGATCATGTCTGGTAATAATGCTAACAACTTTTCTTTTAAGTTAAAATCATTTGAGTTCCTGGTTTTGGTTTTCATTAGGAGATTCTTTTGGTCTAGGTTATTTTTTTTTAATTACATGTAGAAACAAATTTTTACATTTTTTTTTAAATTGTGCAATTTAGATTCTCTCTCTCCCTTCTTTCTCCCCCTCCCCAATGCAGTAAATGATCTGTTACAGGTTATATCAGTACTGTCATACAATACATATTTCCATATTCCCCATACTATGACCAAAGACATATAGCACATAGAGAATAAAAAAATCTCATGAAGGAAATAAAGTGAAAGATGGCAGGCTTTGATCTGTAATCAGGTTCCAACAGTGCCTTCTTTGACTTTGGATAGAATTTTTTATCATGAGTCATTTGGGGTTATCTTGTGATCTTGTTTCATGGATAGTTGTTTAGTACTTCACAGTTGATCACCGTACAATATTTCTGATACTATATATTCTGTTTTCCTCATTCTACTTGCTTTACTTTGTATTAGTTTATATGTTTTTCTGAACTCATACTGTTTATCATTTCTTATGATACAAGAATATTCCATTACAACCATATACCACAACTTGTTCATCCATTCCCCAATCAATGGACATTCCCTTAGTTTCCAGTTTTTTGCCACTGCAAAGAGAGCTTCTAAAAATATTTTTATGCAAGTAGGATCTTTTTTCCTATCTGATCACTTTGGGATATAGAGCCAATAATGGTATTATTGGGTCAAAGGATAGGCATAATTTTATGACCTTTGGGTTTAGTTCCTTTTTGCTCTCCAGAATGGTTGTATTAGTTCAGTTTCACCAGCAATATATTAGTGTCTCAATTTTCCCACATTCCCTCCACCATTTAGCATTTTCCTTTTTAACTAATATTAACCAGTCTGATAGGCATGAAGTAGAATCTTAAAGTTGTTTTAATTTGCATTTCTTTAATCATAGTGATTTAGAGCATCTTTTCATATGACTAGGTAGTTTTAATTTCTTCATCTGAGAATTGCCTGTGTATATCCTTTGACCTTTTTTTATCAGTTGGTAAATGTTTTGTATTCTTATAAATTTGGCCAAGTTTTCTATATGTTTGAGAAATGGAGCCTTTGTCAGAGATATTTCCTATCAACCCCCCCCCCCCATTTGTTGTTTCCCTTCTGATCTTGGTTGCATTAGTTTTGTTTGTATAAAACCTTTTAAATCTGATATATCGAAATTATCTATTTCATTTTTCATAATGTTTATGTCTTGTTTGGTCATAAATTCTTCCCTTATACATAAATCTGACAGGTAAACTTTTTTATGTTCCCCTAATTTATTTATGTTATCATCCTTTATTTTTAGATCAAGTATTCATTTTGACTTTATCTTGTGTATGGTATGAGTATTGGCCTATGCCAGCATTGTTTTCTTCTCCTAGCTTTATTAAATACTAGGTTTCTGTGATCTTTAACTACTGAGTGCTGATTTCCTAACTAATTCCATTGATCTACTACTCTTGTTTCATAGCCAGTAAAATTATTTTCATGATTACTGCTTTGTAGTATAATTTGAAATCTGGCATGAAATCCTGTGTATTTTTTAAAATTAATTCCCTTTATATTCTTGACCTTTTGTTCTTCCATATGAATTTTGTTATTTTTTCTAGTTCTTGGAAATAATTTTTGGGTAGTTTGGTATAACATTCAACAGGTAAATTAATTTTAGGTAGTATTTTCATTTTTATATTGGTGTGGTCTATCCATAAGCCAGTTTTTAGTTGTGACTTTATTTGTGTGAAGTGTTTTGTAATTATGTCAACATAATTACAGGGTTTGTTTTGTTAGTATAGATTACTCTTATGAATCATGTTTAGGTCAAAAACTAATAATTACTTGGTAAGATCTATGGTTTCATTCCAGAATATATTTTCCAGCCTAAATTTGGGGGAGGAATCTGTACATTCAGGTGTCTTAGTGCTTTATAGATTATAAAGATATTTTGGAAGTCAGAGTTTGTAATTAAAAACTACAGCAAAAAATGTCAAGTGTGTGACTTTAAAGCCAGCCCCCTTTCATTTTGTTGTAATAAGCTTGGATCTGTTTTCTTAGGCTGTCATGTTCTTCATAGCAAATGTCTTTTGGTTCTTTTCAGTATCCTAGGGTGAAGCCTATAGTGACACCACGTTTTGCCCTTTCCTGCTCTGAGACATTATTGCCTAAACTTGGTGATATAGCCAAAGACCATAATCTGCATGTTCAGGTAGGTATTTATAGTCTCACCTTTAACAATGGCTGCCTGCTGTTCCTGGGCTACACATCCTTGGGTTAGACCTTGGTTCTTTTTTTTTTTTCAGAGCCCCATAAAATGCTACTAGTTTAGGGCTAGAAGACTAATATTATCCAGTTCAACTCCCTTGTCTCACAAGTGAGGAGACTGAGGTATTAGACAAGCATCACTGTTTCAAAAACCTTAAAGTACCACACAAATGTGATTTCTCATTATTATCCTTCTTCCCACTAATCTTTTCTTGAAATTGTTGATCTTTTAGGTAGGCTGTTAGCTTGAAATATACACCCACCATGCTCTTATAGACAAAGTCATTTTCATAATCTACTAATGAGGCAAATCATAAGAGAGCTTGCTGAGCTATTCTTTTTGGAAGGCTTGGATTGTTATTATATTTCTTTCTTAGCTATATTTTATATGACATTTTTCCAGTACACTCTTCTTCTTTTAGGGGAAAACTATTTGAAAAGCTAAAAGGATTTACTTTTCAACTTACAAAAATGCATTTAAAAAAATCTTTTAAGTGTCTTATTTTTAATAGGAATAACCAGAAAAATATCCTCTATCCCACTTTATCATTAAGTTGCTGAAATATGGAGATAAAATGGTTTTAAAAGCTTACAGCTGTGATAAAATAGGGAGCCTCCCCTCCAATATCAAGCCTTAATTACATATTATACTAAAATTTCTCCATTTAAGAGTTATCTGATGATGTTATAAGAAAGAACAGGTAGGACAAAGTCAGTGTAAGGATTCTTCATCACTTTTGTGGGGGTGTTTTCTTTTAAAATCTAGCCTTCCTGAGACCTTTTTAATGTTTGTGATCATTTACACCCTACTCCTTTTTATCTTTGAGCAATGAACATTATTTTTGTGAGCTGTTAATTTTAGTTGTTTCCAATACCCTACACAATTCTAGCCTATTGATACACTTCAGATCTCAAATATTGCTATTTTTTTGCTTAGAGAAATAAGGTTAAACTCTAAAACAGCTGTGCAAGAGTGAATATCATTGATCTATCAAAATACAAATAGTTTTGGTTCTTTCTCTTATTTCTTTCCTTATCCTTCTTCCCCATGGGCTTTGAAATATCTTGGAAGGGAGGGACCACCTTTATTCTTTAGTATAATACTCACACCTAGGAAAATGCAAATAATTGATTCATTCACTCATTCATTAATTCATATAACTACACACACTATAAATACTGCTGATGAGGGGGATGCCACAATGCCATTCTTGAAATTCTTAAGCTGCTCACTGGGTTATTAGCCCATTACACCCACCTACCACCAGTTGCCTTGGGATTACTCTTATTTTAGTCTGGAGACTGCACAACAATCTTCTTCCTAAGAAATGTGCAAGACCTGGTTTACATTGTCTTATGGCCCAGAGAAAAGCAAACAGTTGTTTGAGTTGAAGTTAGGGAGCTCATCATGAGTGAGCAAGGCTCCTTTTTCCAGAAAGGACTATCATAGAATCTTTCTTTGATCTTGCATATTATCTTTCTTTGACTTTCATATTAGAATTGGAGAGGGCCTTAAAGGTCATTATTTCACAGAGAAGAAAAATAAGAACTATACATGTAATTTTCCTAAGGTCACACAGCATATTCAGGTTAGAAATGAGATGAGAATCTACATCTCTGAACTCCTAGTTCAATGCCTGGTTCAACTAAATAATGCCACTGGCATTCTACAATATCTGCTTACATTTTAGTTGCACAATCTTTTCACCTCTGACAAGGCAATTTATCATAAAAAAGTGATCTTTATCTTTAAGGAGAATTCTATTATAATTATGTTAATTATATTATAGAATCTATAATTATGTGATATAATTATATATTGATATGAATGTATAATTATATTAGTAAATTTATTCACCATACATATCACTAAAATATTGTTAAAATTATTGAATTTATATGTAATTATTTCTTATATTTTTACTTATCCTGATAAATTTCTGAATTTCAAACATTTTGATAGGAGTCCAATTTTGAACACATTTTAATTTGTTCTCATTTAATTGATCATCAGCTGTGAAAGGTCACAATCTCTATCACCTATCTTCCCACAAATCCATTTGCATATTCACGGCCAAACTATCTTTACCCTTACTGTACAGAAAGATTAATTTTGTAGGCTGTGTTGTAAAAACACCCTGAAAGTACCATTTTATTTTTTGTAGAGCCACGTAAGTGAGACTCCTGATGAAGTTGAAGCTGTGAAAAATCTATTTCCTAATTATAAGAATTACACAGACGTGTATGACAAAAACAACCTCCTGACAGACAAGGTAATGAAAAAGCCTGCCTTCTGAGACATCTCTTAGGCATTATATGTGACTAAATATGTTGAAATTTTCATTCTAGTGATCCTCATCATTTTAATTTTCATGCTCTTCAGACTAAAAAATTAAGACTTGAAATTTTCTCAGGTCAGATTCCCTCCTTTTGAGGATATAATTCTTTTTTTTTTTTTAACATGTTGTAAGTTTTTATTGATATTTTATATTTCTTACATCACCATAGTTATCCCAAGTATCCCTCCCCTCCCCTTTCCAGAGAACCATAAAGATGTCTTACCAATAACAACAACAAAAAAATGCTTTGCTATAATTATGTAGAATAGAAAGAACATTAGATTTAGAAGACCTGGGGCCCAACCCTGATATTTCCTAGCTGCATTATGCATTATTGAAGAAATGTTATTTAAATTCTCTTGACACTAAATTTTCCCATTTGTAAAATAGGGATAATAATGTAACTTCCTACCTTGCCGTCTCACTATGGGGAGAAACTTAAATGCGAGGCTCTGTGGTGCCATTTTTAGACCTATGGCTTTATTAAATTTAAGGACATATTTTCTGTGTTCTGAAAATAAATATCTAGTGTTGCGTGGCACAGGTCTATAATCATTTGTCGAAACTCCACGTGAAGATTATTTATAAGTATTAAGTTCTGGCCTGGTATAGTAAAAGGAGAAAGGTGTGAGAAGCCTGAAAAGGTAGGGGCAGCTCAAGAGGTTCCCGAGATAGAGCACCCGGGCTGGAGTGGAGAGGACCAGCGTTAACGTGTGTCCTCAGACACTTCCTAGCCGGGTGACTCTGTCTGATTCTAACCCATCATCGCCTAAGCTGGTTCTAACTCGTACCACTCTTCTGTCCTGGAATCCACAAGACAGAAGGTAATCGTTTGGGGTTTTTTATTTTTTCCCCAAAAAAGGGAGAAAAAACCTGAAAAGGTAGGAAAGGCCTATGAAGGGCTTTAAAAGCCAAATAGAGGATTTTATGTTAGATCCTAGAGATAAAAGGGAGATGTTGGAATTTATTGAATAGTAAACGTCTATGTTTCAACTATTAAATTCCTCGGTTTCTTGTATGTGTCTTCTATAAGAATTCTAAATTACATTCTAAAAAAAGCCTTCTCCAATCCCTCTTCATTCTAGTGTCTTACCTTTTTTTCATTATTTCTAATTTATATAGGATTGTATATTGTTTGCATATGGCTTGCTTTGTATATATTAATTTGTATGTTGTCTCTCCTTGAGGGCAGGGATTGTCTTCTTTTTTGTTTTTGCCTCTTTTTGTATACCAAACATTCATTAACATAGTGCCTGGCACATAGTAGGTGCTTAATACATGCATATTGATTAATGGGTTGAAATAAACTTTCTTAGCACTACACCTATAATGTTCTTCACCTCCCTAGCTTTAGAGCCATTTAGAGCATCAGGTTGGATGTTTTAAACCAGAAGGATAAAGGGCAAGGTTAGTTTAACCCACAAAACAAAATCTTTACTTTCTTCACAATGAGAACAAAAATTCAATGGCAATTTTAGACTTTGGGGAACATGGAGAAGAGGAAAGATTAATCTTTGGCATAAGTAACATAAAGTTTGCAAATGCATTTAAACCACACTTACGTTCTTACATTTATTTTCATGTGATTTGTAAATTAAATTTCAAATTTGCCTGTGTGATTTCTTTACATGCAAACTGTTGAAACTTCATCGATGTAAATACTTTTGCATTCAGTATATAGCTCACAGTAGCAAGCTATTTCGATTCAGGTTTTGTTCTTCTAGGACAAAAGTGTATGGAAGAGAAAGGTCTTGTTCTGTTCTGGAAAACCTTACAGATTTTTCAAGAATTTGGAGAGATAAGCAGAGGTTTAACATGTTAGATAGGGCAAGGATTCTTTTAAATTTAAAACAAAGGGAGACCTATTTACCAGAGATTCCATCCTATGCTGCTTTTTTTTCCTTCTAAGAAATTTAATTATTTTCAGCAAAAAGAATGAAGTGGTATCATATCACAAGACCTTTGGAGTCTGAATGAAATCAAATTATGTCTATACAATGGCTTAAAAGATAGCTCTGTTGTATAGTGACCTTTTTCTTTTAAAGAAAGTTCCATTCGAGACAAAGAAACCCCCATTCTTGCAGGAGTTCTCTCTGTGATCTGGAGTTAATAATTAAGTCTGATTATGTAGCAGTGGGGATAACTGGATCATAGAATTCAGAGCTCAAAGGGAGCTAAGAGAGTCTTTGGTTTTGCCCTCTCATTTCACAGATGAGGCAGCTAATTTGCAGTTATTGACAGCAAGAAAGTCCCTCCTCCCTAAGAAGGTTACTTTAAAAATTCCTTATTAATATGTGCACTTGCCGATATGCCAATAAGGATAGTAACTCATACTGTCTCTGTGTGCTGAATTGGCAAATATTGACCACACGTCCTCTAAGCAGTAAAACTCAAGTGGTTTGTTTTCCTGTCTAGACGGTGATGGCGCATGGCTGCTACCTGTCTGATGAAGAGCTCAAAGTATTTCAGCAGCGCGGAGCTTCCATCTCCCACTGTCCCAATTCAAACACATCGTAAGTAGATAAGTGTTTTTGTGAGAAATTCCAAGTTCAGAGGAAAGGCTCTTAACCTCCTGGACTGTTGTGTGTGAATGAGCGAATGAATGAATGAAGAAATGAAAGCAAAGAGACAGAGACAGAGAGAGGGAGAGGCATGTGCATTGTTAGGTGCTGGAGATGCAAATACAAAAAAAAAAAAAGAGAGAGACATTCTCTACCCTCGTGGAGCTGATATTCTAAAAAAAAGATAACACATTTAGAGGAATGGTAGCAAAGAGAGTTTTGATCTGGGATGTTTACAGGGATGATTGGAAGCCCAGGGCATTTGGCTGTCATCATACTTTTTTTTTTCAAAAATCAGCAGTTTTATTTTTAAAAAATTTTCCATGGTTATTTGATTCTTTTGTCCCCCTCCCCCTCCTGGAATTGACAAGCAATTTCACTGGGTTATACATATGTTATCACTCAAATCCCATTTCCATATTATTCATTTCTGTAATAGAATATTAAAACCCAAACTGCAAATCCTATACCCATATAAACAAGTGATAAATCGTGTTTTTCTTCTGTGTTTCTGCTCCTACGGTTCTTTCTCTGGATGTGGATAGTGTTCTTTCCCATGAGTCCCTCAGAATTGTCCTGGATCATTGCTTGCAACTAGTAGCAAAGTCAATCGATTTGGTTATCATACTCTTTTCAAAAATAATGGTAGTAACAGACTCAATAACTGTTATTTCATTCAGTATAAGGTCATGTAGACTGAAAATATTGTTGCAGGAACAGATGGGTGTTGTATTGATTTATGAATTCCCTGAAGTCAACCCAGTGTTTTTGAGAACCCTGCAACCCCCAAGCATCTGGGAGTTACCCAGGTTTCCCCTCCACCCTATCCTAGATAGTCTATTTAAGTATTATGAGGTTATTTCTTAGTTATATCTTACTTTATTCTCTTAGAAACTATAAATATCCCACTCACACTGGGGACAATGAATCCCAGAATTCTGTTTATTTTGATCTTCTACCCTTGTAACCTGCTGCTATATAGGTTTTCTTCATGGGAAAAGGTAGAATTCTCAGTCCCAGGCTCATCATTTTTCTGCTACTCAGGTGCATTGGCTCCCCATTTCCCTTGACCTGGCAAATAATCTTTCATTTAGAGTGAGCAATACAGTGCTTTATAACAAGTGTCTTAAGCCAGGGACAGACTAGCTTTAAATACAAGTTCCCTTTTTGGAGAGAAGGAATCAATAAGGCAAAACAAAAAAGCTTTAAAATTCTTTTAGTAAATATAAAGAAACATTAAGCAAAGGTATACATAAACAAACAATTCTCAAGGATATACAAATACAATTCCCCGAGGCCTCATTT
Organism: Monodelphis domestica; assembly: GCF_027887165.1. NCBI lineage: Eukaryota > Metazoa > Chordata > Mammalia > Didelphimorphia > Didelphidae > Monodelphis > Monodelphis domestica. The sequence goes on from NC_077233.1 coordinate 199,820,435, forward strand.
GTGGGAATGTGCCCAGGTCAGTGACTTGAAATACTTTTCAAGTTACTGAAAGGAAAAATTAAAAAATTGCTTTAAAGAAATGTATCCCCTCACCCCCACCCCAATAGAGATCCAGGCCTGGAGATGGAAGGTTCTGGGTTTAAATGTGATCTCAGTTACTTCCTAGCTGAATCACTTAACCCCCATTGCCTAACCCTTACTGCTCTTCTGCCTTGGAACCAATTTTTAGTATCAATTCTAAGATAGAAGATAAGGGTTTTTTTTTTAAAAGAAATGTCTCATTAATATTCAAGGAATTCATAATTAGAGCATATATGTAGCTCAGGTTTATAAAGCACTTAGAGCATCTTGCTTGATCTTCATAACAATGCTATCAGGTTGGTGCTATTATTACCCTCGTTTTCTAAATAAGGAAACTGAACCTGAGGTTAAGTGACTTACCCAAAGTCACACAGCTAGTGACTATCTGAGGAAGGATTTGAATTCAGGTCTCCATGACTCTCAGTCCAGCACTATAATTATTGATACCTAGCTCCCCCCCCCCCCCCCAGTTCATCAAGTTCTTGATGCTAATTTGTAGAATATTTGCCTAAATGTGGACCTTCTTGCATTTAGCCTACTCCCATTCAGATCTCCATGACTAAAGACTATGTATTCACTTGAAATCAACATATGGTGTAATTAGACCCTCAAAGCCCAAGGCTGAGACTGAACAAAATAATTTTTATATTCTAATCTTAGGACAAAAGGATTGAACTAAAGATTTCAAAACTTTTTTTACTTATTTTTCTATTCAAATGCTACCTCCTCCTGTCCCTCACCCACCCCCTTCCATTCTGCTCTTACTATTGTGATGCTGTTTCATTTCCTTCCTGAAGGGTAACTGGCAAAAGGTTGGTCATTCTCTTTCCCCCAGGTCCTGGAAAGCTTCCCTAGGATTGATTTAACTTGGGCACTTCTTGCCACCTAAACTAAAGCAGTAGCTTTGTCTGGATAGTGTTGGGGGGAGAGGGAGAATGGGAGAGAGACACACAGTGAGAAAGTACGCGAGATGAGGGGATGAGGGGAAGGAGAGAGACAGACAGAGAGGGAGAGAAAGAGAGGGAGGGAGAGAGGGAGACAGAGATGGAGAGAAAGGGAGGGAGGGAGAGACAGGTAGGGGGAGAGAGAGATAGAGAGGGAGGGAGGGAGAGAGAGACACAGTGAGAAAATACGCGAGATGAGGGGATGAGGGGAAGGAGAGAGACAGAGAGAGGGAGAGAAAGAGAGGGAGGGAGAGATAGAGACAGAGGGAGGGAGAGACAGAGACAGAGAGAGATGGAGAGAAAGGGAGGGAGAGAGAGAGGGAGACAGACAGAGAGAGATGGAGAGAAAGGGAGGGAGGGAGAGATAGAGACAGAGGGAGGGAGAGACAGAGACAGAGAGAGATGGAGAGAAAGGGAGGGAGAGAGAGAGGGAGACAGACAGAGATGGAGAGAAAGGGAGGGAGGGAGAGATAGAGACAGAGGGAGGGAGAGACAGAGACAGAGAGAGATGGAGAGAAAGAGGGAGAGAGGGAGAGACAGAGAGACAGAGAGACAGAGAGAGATGGAGAGAAAGGGAGGGAGGGAGAGAGAGATAGGGAGGGAGGGAGAGAGAGACAGAGATGGAGAGAAAGAGGGAGAGAGATGGAGAGAGAGAGGGAGAGAGAGATATTGAGAGATGGAGAGAAAGGGAGGGAGGGAGAGACAGAGGGAGGGGGAGAGAGAGACAGAAAGAGAGATGGAGAGAAAGAGGGGGAGAGAGAGACATTGAGAGATGGAGAGAAAGGGAGGGAGGGAGAGACAGAAGGAGGGGGAGAGAGACAGAGGGAGATGGGGAGAGAGGGCAGGGAGGGAATGAGAAAGAGAGAGAGGGAGAGGAGAGAAGAGAAGGGAGGGTTGGGGGAGAGAAGGAAGGAAGGAGGAGTAGACTCAATACTCTTTTTTTCTTAGTTCCTTTCTCTCCTATTTCTAGGATCTCCAGTGGATTACTGAATGTGTTGAATGTCCTGAAACATAAGGTGAAGCTTGGACTGGGCACAGGTCAGTAGGTCACTAACCCTGGTTAGTTTGGCATGTATTTTATGTGCTTTGCCTCATCTGAACCTGACCCTGTGAAGATGGTACTAAGGATATTATTTCCCCCATTTTATAGATGAGAAAACTGAGGCTCAGAGGAGTTCTATGACTTGCTTATCATCCTATAGCTCATAGGTGTCAGAGGATGGATTGGAACTTGGGTCTTCCTGAATTTAGGTTCAATGTTTTTGGTCCAGTATACTGCATAAAATGTTTAGTTTCACAGTACCACTTCAAAGGGGGTGACACTCACAGACTAGTATTCAGCTGGCCATAGTAGCACATGCCTAAATCCTTGGTACATGGGGGAGTCTTAGATTAGTGGCTCCATTGAGCTTAGGATTTCTGAGCAGCAGTAAAGGCAATTGAATATCCATCCTTAGTCTGGAGCCAATAACAGTAAATCCCCTAGGAGGAGGAAGATGAACTGATCCATATTGGAGCTTCTGTGCCAATCAGAGGGGGCAACTGGGTTGCTCAGTGGTTTGAGAGCCAGGCCTAGAGACAGGAGGTCCTAGGTTCAAGTCTGGCCTCAGACATTCCTCAAGCTGTGTGACTCTGGGCAAGTCACTTAACCCCCATTGCCTAGTCCTTACCACTCTTCAGCCTTAGAACCAATACCCAATATTGCTCCAAGATGGAAGGTAAGGGTTTTAAAAAAAAGAGGAATCAGACTTTTCAGGTGACCCTTTCTACTTTGAGCCCAGGTAAAATAGGGAGACCAAATCTTAAAAACAAGCAAATAAATAAAAGGCTAATACTTCTTCAGTGTGAGAACAATTTTAAGACATCTTTGAATTGTTCTTTTCTTTTGCTTGCATTTTTTTCTTGTCTTTCTAAATTTGAATTTTTTTTTAATGTTATTTCTCAAAAGCTGGCTAGCCACAAATGCTAACTAGAAGAATCACAGTTGTTTTATTTGACCCTTTGGGAACGAACCCCACACGATGCAGAATAGCCCAGCCTTCAGACAGCCGAAAGATTCAACAAACGAAGCCTCCCTTTTCTATTCCCTCCACCAATCTGGATGTTGACTAGGCATTCATGGTGGCTGATGGATTAACGGATGCCTCCTGGCTTGAACAGTACATTTTAGTTGTTTCTTCTAATTGTGTGTTGAGCTGTTCACTTGGGGAGCGTGCGTCATGCCCAGATGTCTGGGCGGAAAGTGCATTGGCATCTCTTTGAATTACTCTGTATGGTTTTAAACTGAAAATTCTGCAATTGAAAGTGACTCAAAAAAAATAATAAGGAAGGAAAAAAGCATGGAAGACTTTTAGAATGCTGTCATGTTCCATTCCAGCCACCTACAATGAGAATGAGTAGGAGGGGAAGCATTTGTTTTTCAGATGCATAAAGCCATTAGGATCTGTGCTGCTGATATTTATCCAAACTTTTCCTGTCTAACCCAAATCTCTACAGAGAGCAATTAGACTTAATAGTATTACTTGTTATTTTGTTGACACTTCAATAGTACGGATACTGATGGACTTGTCATCTTGTCGGTGTGGGTGCAGCTTCTCCAATGGTGCAAATTGCAGCCCTTTGATGTCTTCCCATCCTTTGAGGTTCTTGTCCATGTAAATCCTCTATAGCTTATCTACCCCATATGCTGGAGAATTCTCATTCTTTTAATAGTTCCTGCATGGCAATGGAGCATTGGACTGTTTGAAGTCAGAAGACATGGTTTTAGATCCTGCCTTTTCCATTTAATATTTGCCACTTAAAGCTTGAAGTGTCATCTTTAAAATGAGGGGGGTTGGACTAGATGGCCTCAGAGGGCTTTCATGGTCTCCCAAATCCTATCATTCCTTTTTAAAGAAGAAAAAAAACCTATTTTCTCTCCTAGTAAATTTAAGGCAGAAGGAAAGGGGCTAGGCAAATGTAACCTCATTTTGTTTTTGTTTTTTCCAAGATCACAGAGCTAGAAAGTGTCTGAGGTCAAATTTGAACCCAGGAACTCCTGTCTCTAAGCCTGGCTCTCTATCCATTGTGCCACCTATTTGCCCCGCAAATCCAATTATTTTTAATATTCATCTCTCACCTAATTGGTCTTTGGAAACTTCCTAGCTGTTGTATGTTTCTGGGCAAGTCACTTATCCCCAATTGCCTAGCCCTTACCACTCTTCTGCCTTGGAACCTGATCTATTAATAATATCAATTCCAAGGCAGAAGGAAAGAGGTTTTTTTAAATTGTCCTCTCTTTATGTAATAGCCCTTCATATAGCAGCTTAAGGCTTGTAAAGTGCTTTACATGTTATTTTATCCTCACAATGACCGATAGAGATGCTGCTATTATTCTTGTTTTACTGAAGAGGAAACTGAGGCAGATGATGGTGAAGTGACTTGCTCTCAAGGTTACACAACTAGTAAGTGAGGCAGAATTGAAAGTCAAGTTTTCCTGACTCCAAGCCCAGAATTCTGACCCACTGTGTACCAGCCATGTGGCAAGAAATGTTTAAAAAATCAAGTGGGTCTTCGTTTTTTTTAATGATTTTTTTTTGCACTTCTTGTCTACATTGTCCAGACTAAGTGAATAATTACTCCCAAATCCATATCACTTTGTAAACTGTCTTAAAAGCATTTAGATGATGGCAAGAGGCTTGTTGGTTGACAAGTGTGATGCTTTAACTTCAGATCATTTTGTATGACACCCTCATCAAAGGCAAAATCTTAAGAATTCATGAGATTTAACCTGTAAAACAAGGCCAGGGAAGATCAGAGAAAGAAACAAATATCAACACGAAGAGCGTATATTGTTGTTTTTTTTAAAAAGAGAAAGAAGAAAGCTTACAAAATCCTGCTGTGAGAAAGAAAGGAGATCCATTGGAATTGGAATGGCTGGTTATATAAGAGTTTATATAAAGTATATACGTGTTGTAGCCCTTTGAAGTTTTCTCAGTTCAGTATAATATTCTCTTCTACTTTTCCCATTATCTTCTCTTTCCCTTCCTCCATTATACCAACTCGTGGCCCTTATTGGGACCCCTTCTGCCCTTTCACTGATATATGTTCTCTGAGCCTGTCTCTTTCACTTAGAAGCCTTCATTCCCAACTATATATTTCACTAGATATTATCCTAGAATCCTTTGGCCGCCTGAACATCTGCCATTCCCGACTTGCAGAGACTTTATCCCATCACCTACTTTCTATATCAGGTTTTTGGTTTGTTTGTTTGTTTTTTTCATAGAAGTAGGCAAAACAAGTAAACACACAGTCCTTGAGACCTGCCATTTATATGTGTCTTTGAGAACACAGTGTTACCTCCATGCCACAATAAAGGTACTGGAAGAAGGCTAAGGGGGAAAGCAAATATTCACAATTTTACATTCCTAGTTAGAAATGCCAGAGTTTCCAGTGAATTGTAAAGCATGTGCCGTTATCTATATAGAGATATTCTTCCCACTAACACTAGAATCATTTTCCTGTCATTTATTTATTAAAATAAATTTAACATTTTAAATAATTTTCATCAAAGATAGTTCAAGGTAATTATGTTAAAGTACTTTGTTTTAATATCTTAAATGCTTTGTTCATCAAATCATAATGCTAATGCACAGATGAAGTAGTTATCTATCATCTGTGCTGTACATTGAATATACTAATTTCTGAAGAACATTAGTTCATTCTAAAATATCTCTTGGAAATTAACTTTATAACTTTGATTTTAATTGTCTATAAATTGCACTCAGATTAGGATTTGGATAAATTTCTCGATTAAAAAATAATGTATCTCTTTTTATTATGCCATCCAAGTTAAGCATAAAACTCTAAAGTTACATTTGCAAGCTTTCTCTGGGACTTCTACTATAGAATATTTGTAAATCTGATTTCCTCTCTTTACCTTACTAACCAAATTAGAACATATTTAACACCATTATTTTCAAAGTGAAAACAATCAGCAGGCTGTCACCATACTTTAGGGGTGAAGTGACGAGGGTCTGCACCAGGGTGATGGCAGTGTTCCAGGAGAGTCCGGGACATATATAAGCCATGGAATGATGGTAAAATCATCAAACCTTGGCAACTGATTGGCTGTGAGAGTGAGAAAGAGTTAGGAGTCCAAGGTTATCACGTAGGAGGCAAGCCTGGAGGACAGGAAGGGTGATGGGAGGTTAGTAAGAGGGAAAGGCTTGAGGAGGAAGGGGGAAGGTGAGTTTATTTTTGACATATTGAGTTTAGGATGTCTGCAGGAAATCTAGTTCAATGTGCCCAATAGATAGTTGGAAATATAAGACTAGAGATTAGAAATGTGGTTAGAGTTGGACAAATAGATAAGAATCATCTGTGTAGAGATGTTATTTGGATCCATGGGAGCTCATGGGATCATCAAGTCGGGGAGAGAGAGAGGGGGGGGGGGATAGGAAGGAGGGAGGGAGAGAGATAGAGGGAGAGAGAGAGGGAGAGAAAGGAGGGAGGGAGAGAGATAGAGGGAGAGAGATAGAGGGAGAGAAAGGGAGGGAGGGAGAGAGATAGAGGGAGAGGAAGGAGGGAGGGAGAGAGATAGAGGGAGAGAGAGAGGGAGAGAAAGGAGGGAGGGAGAGAGATAGAGGGAGAGAGATAGAGGGAGAGAAAGGGAGGGAGGGAGAGAGATAGAGGGAGAGGAAGGAGGGAGGGAGAGAGATAGAGGGAGAGAGAGAGGGAGAGAAAGGAGGGAGGGAGAGAGATAGAGGGAGAGAAAGGGAGGGAGGGAGAGAGAGAGGGAGAGGAAGGAGGGAGGGAGAGAGATAGAGGGAGAGAGAGAGGGAGAGAAAGGAGGGAGGGAGAGAGATAGAGGGAGAGAGATAGAGGGAGAGAAAGGGAGGGAGGGAGAGAGATAGAGGGAGAGGAAGGAGGGAGGGAGAGAGATAGAGGGAGAGAGAGAGGGAGAGAAAGGAGGGAGGGAGAGAGATAGAGGGAGAGAGATAGAGGGAGAGAAAGGGAGGGAGGGAGAGAGAGAGGGAGAGGAAGGAGGGAGGGAGAGAGAGGGAGAGAAAGGAGGGAGGGAGAGAGAGAGGGAGAGGAAGGAGGGAGGGAGAGAGAGGGAGAGAAAGGAGGGAGGGAGGGAGAGAGGGAAAGGAAGGAGGGAGGGAGAGAGGGAGAGGAAGGAGGGAGGGAGAGAGAGAGGGAGAGGGAAAGAGAGAGAGAGAGAGACAGAGACAGAGACAGAGACACACATAGAGATTACCTATATTTAAGGAGCAGGTCCTGAATGATTAATCAGCAAAGGGGACTGAGGAGGAGTGGTCCTACAGGTAGGCAGAAAGCCAAGAGAGAATAATGTCATAAAAACCTGGATTTCAGTTATCAGGGGAGAAAGTGTTATCAACAGTGTCAAAGGCTACAGAGAGGTTAAGGATGAACACTGAGCAAAGACTATTTGATTTGGCAACTAAGAGATCATTAATAACTTTGAATAGAGTGGTTTCAGTTAAATAATACCAGGCTGCAGAGAGTTAGGAAGAAAGTGAGAAGAGAAGAAGGAACCAATATAGATAGCCTTCTCAAGGACTTGAGCCACGAAAGGCAAAGGGGGAGGTATCAGTGAGGGATTAAGAACACAATTTGAAAAATGTCATCCAGAGTTTCAAAATCACTGGGCTGGGGATGGAGTGATGTGGGGGGAGTGTGTTTAATCTTTAAGCAGATAGATGTTCAACCTGGAGATGGAGTTGGTCCAGGGCATCAGGAAAACATTTGGATCCAGAAGGGGGACAGTGATACTCAGGCAGGGCAACTGCTTTGGAATTTAAATGGCCAGAAGGAGTGTCTGCAATTTAGTCCATTTGCTGCCTTGGGAGGCCAGGAAGCCAACTGGCTGAACAGGTGCAGACAAGTCAGCTACTGTAGGGAGCTAGAGATAGTAATGAGTAATCTGCGTTTCAGAGCCACGATTCCAAACCAGACCTTCAGATTCCAAGTCCAAAGCACTTGCCATCACATGGTGCTCCCTTGTTTATGTACTTAATCACCTGTTTGTCTTCACAAATTTAATATTAATTCTTTTTTAACCTACTATAGATGTTGCTGGTGGTTATTCATCCTCCATGCTTAATGCTATCAGGAAAACAATGATGGTGGCCAACATCCTTTACATGCAAAAAGTCAATGAGAAAAGTCTCACTCTTAAAGAAGTATTCAGACTAGCAACTCTTGGAGGAAGCCAAGGTAATGGGCATTTCATATCTATCTCATTTTATATCTCTTTATATGTCTCTGTGGACCATAAGCTCCATGAGGACAGGCATAAAATTTCTTATCCAAACTTTATATTTCCTCTAGCAATTAGCAGTTTTCTGGATAAAGTAGTTGATTAACAAACATTTATTTACTTGAAAGCCTTTTATAAAGTATGGCAAAACTTGCCTTATTTTTAAAAACCCCTTTGATCTAAAAAGAAGAAATTGATATTGAGAAGGTCTTTTTATTCTATCAAAACTTATGCGGCACATCCTATAAGTAATAAGTAATCATTTTGGCATATTATTATTATTTATATTATTATTCAGATTATTATTATTCAGATAAACAAGTACAGATGATGATAAAAAAGCATAAATATGATATAACAGCTTTGCATTGAGTCCCAAGGGTGGATGGTGGTAGAGGGCCAGTGAGTGCCTTGGAGGATGCTATAGATTGCTACCTTCTGCTCTAAAAATATTTTGGAATGCAGAAAAGCTATGAGGAATGTTTGAAGAAGGAAAGATCTTTCTTTTCGAGTTTCCCTTCCAATCAATTGTGAATGAAATTGCCGGTTTATTACTTAAAATTTCCACAAACCCAATCTCTTAATTAGTTATCACTAATCCTATCAGAAAAAATCTCAGCTTGGGAGTGGTTGGCGAGTTTTTCAGAGATCACTTTTACTGTCTGATTGAATTTGCTTTAAATGATGCTTCTTTCACTCCAGGCTCCTTGTGATGCTCCTTCATCAGCGACTCACCCACTTTCTGAGCTGGCCAGCATGGGGTGTATATCAGATCATTTCTCTTGCTTTTTATGTAGTTCTCACTTCTATCTCTTGGGGCAGTATGACCATCGCTCATGACGTCTTCTTCCTAGGTTGTTTCTACACTAGTTTGAATTGAATTAAGGGGAAATGGAAGCTCACCACTGTTCCAGTGCTTAAATTCCCTAAAAGATAGGGATATTGTTACACTGTCTCTACAGCCCAGAAAATCCAGGTTTTCCTCTAGTGGACAAGAGTTTTCAGTAAAACCAAGTGTTCAGGAAAGGGATTTGAATTATTTATTGGCTTTTATATTCTCTGCAGACCTAATAGTGCCTAGCCTCTAATAGGCACTTTAAAAATGCTTTTTGATTTATCTGCATCCCAGTGCTTAAATTCCCTATAGATTTATATGGGGTTAAACCATTTATGTATACAGCCAAAAAATCCAGATGTTCCTCCCAAGGAATATTCCTATTTTGCAGTGTTCAGCAAAGTAGACTTTCTAAAAATGGATTAGAATCACTTACCAGACTTTATATACCTCTGCAGATTTCAGAGTACCCATAGTCTAGTAGACACTTTAATAAATACTCTGATTCATATGGATTTTGGTGAATTTGTAAATTCAGCAAAACCATTCAGATTTTTTGTTAAAAGAAAGAATATCTATATTCTTTGGTTATATGTAGAGGTTTTATTACATCCAGATCCACTTCGGATAAACAAATTTTGCAAGTATTAATGAAATATCCAGATCAGCATAACCAGAAGCATCCTGATCCTTGCTTTTTGACTTATTGAGTCCACAGTCTTTATATATTGACTTGACTTACCAGTGTTATTCTTTTGTATACCAGACAGATAATTCTAGAACCTAAGATGCAGATGTCACATAAATCAATCAGAAAAGAATTTCCAGTTATAAGTATTATTACTTTCAACTCCCCTCAAGAACACACACACAGAGCCTAATTTGAAGTCGTCTAGCTATGGCCATTTCTAACCATTTACCCTTTTCTTGCTATGATATTTCTTCAGTTTGCAGACTTTTTTCTGAGAATGAAAGAGTTGCCTTTCTAGAACTCATTTAAAAAAGGAAAATCTAAATTATTTCCCAGCAATTTTGCCAAAATTATTCTCAGACATAGTGGGCATTTGGAGATCAAAAGTCACCCATCATGTGCTATGATGGTGTTGGTTTCCTGAAATTACCTTTACAAATTAAATAAACAAGCTATCCTTTATTCCAGACTTCTCTGGTTGCCTCCAGAGTGTACATCTCCAGGATGGGTGTTATCAAGTGGCTCTCAGCAGCATGGCACTAGGGAACAAAAACCAGAGTTTGGAGTAGAAGGACCTGGGTTCTAGTCCTGCCTTTGCCAGGGCAAATCACTTCTTTCTGCCCCTTAGTTTTCTAGAAGTGAAACAAGGGGTTGGACTAGATGGCATCTCTCAAGTCCTAGTCAGTTCTAAATAGGATCTTAGTAATCTCACTGAGCAAAAAAAACAGATACTACATTTTGGGGCTTGAGATAAATGTATGTAGTAAGGAACATTTGGTCAGCCAGAGTGGAACGCAGGGAGATGAGACTTCCTGACTATCCAGTGTGCCACATAGGGAGGGCCCTGATGTCTGGACTTGTGCATGAACTGGATTTAAGTGAGACAGTTGCACAAAGTCATCAGCCTCACTATTGTAAATGGGTAGAAAGGATCCCATAGATGCTCTTTAATGATGCTGATAAAGCTTATTCCTGGAGAAAATAAGAAAATGCACCTTGCTCCCTTCTTTGCAGAGGTGGGGGGCTGTGAATGAGAAATGCTACATCTGTTATTAGATTCAATTGATGTACCTCTAGTCAACAGCATCCCCAGGAGTTTTTGTTCTCAGCAATCTCTTTGGCTCTCTCACTATGAGATAGTGTCTGTCTCGAAATCCCCAGCCAGTTAATCAGCTTCTTCATGTTTACAGGGAGCATATAAACTTTTTCTGTAGGAAATGAATCTTTATCACCATGTCATTTTTGCTTTCTGCAAATAAAAGTCTTCCTCCTTTAAAAAAAAAAGGTGTGTGTGGGGGTGTCATTGCAGACCAATTCCTGATTTCCTTCAATCTTAGGTCTGCTCTAGTGACCAGAACAAATTTGTGAGTCATTATAGTAAGCATCCCAAGTCATGAGATAACTCACTCATTTCTATTGACAAACCTCATTTCAGAGGATTTGCACCAGTGACATCATAGAATAAATAATGGTATACTTGATTTTTTAGAGATAATTGTAATAGATGACATTTATATAGTGCCTTAAGTTTTGCAAAGGACTTTATATATTTAGTTTGATTCTCACAATCACCCTGTGAGGTAGATACTAGAGGTATTTTCTTAATTTGATTAATTAAATCCTTAAGATGAGGAAATTGAAGCTTAGAGACAGTGATAAAAATGACTTCCCAGCCAGTATCCAAGGTAGGATTTGAACACAAGTCTTTTGATTCCAGGTTCAGCATTCTTTTTACTATGCCACATTGCATCTAGAGATAATGTCATTTCTATGAAAATGGACTGTGGGATCAAAATGTAAAGTATGTGACAGAAGTATAAGTTGGGAGAAGAAGGGAAAATTCAGTGGTGAGAGAGAGAGAGAGACAAACAAACCAGTCTGCAGAATACACTGGCATAGCTCAAAGGGAAAAAAATTTAATTCAGAATCATAGATTTTAAATGAAAAAAGGAACCTTGGAGGCCATCAAGTCCAACTCCCTTATTTTACAGTGGACATACTGAGGCTGAGTGAGATTATATGACTTCCCCAGAGTCCTAGCTAGTTAATGCATTTGAGTGAAAAAGGGCATTGTCATTTCATTCTTAGACTTTGCTTTCATTGTATTTAACCTACCTACTGCCCCTGTAACCAACAAGTGCATAAAAGTTAACTTCTTTTAATCTTGATTAACATTTAGGAGTTGCTGCAGCTAACTCAGATGAGATTCTTCATCTCAGGGTTGTGGTTTGAGCCCCATGTTGGGCGCCATATAGAGGGGTTGCCTGCATCCACTTATTAATGTTTTCATGGGTGGACACCTGAGAAGGAGAATGGAAATTGAGGGAAAATGGGTAAAGGGGAGAGACAGACAGAGAGACAAAGGAATAAAGACTCAGAGACAAGGAGTTAAAAAACTTGGACTTCATCATGCGTGCTTCTCTTGATGGTGTTGAGAGAGAGGGTGCTGCACCTGCTCCCCAACTTTTATTGAAGAATAGTGGGAGGTAGCTAATGAACATGTGACATGGCATAGTATTTAACATTGGCTTAATTGACAACCACATAATCATAGAGGAGGAGGTTCAAACATGTGACTTGGTAAGGAATGTAGTCTAACAAGGAGGTAGCTAGCACCCTGTGGCAGCTAATATCCTGCCCAGGAATTCTTTTGACCTTTGGCCTGAAGATTTGAAAATACAATAATCAAGAAGTAACATAACCATGAATGGTATATGAGCACATAGATTACAATATCAATACATCAATAATAACTTTCAAGATGATAATGTACCTGGGATGTTACAAAAACACGGCATTTTTTTCCTCTGTGGATCAAAATGTTAGCAGACATTTATTTCTTCACAAATTTAACATAAGTTTTAGGACACAAACATTCAGAGGGGCCAAGAATGCCATAAACTCACTGCTTTGCTCCCTGTGACAGCCTTGGGACTAGATGATGTGATTGGGAACTTTGAAGTTGGCAAGGAATTTGATGCTCTTCTGATCAACCCAAAGGCTTCAGACTCTCCCATTGATCTCTTCTCTGGTGATTTGGCTGGTGAGCTTTCAGAGGTAAGCCTAGAGAAAGTCTTTGAAGACTTTCTGTGGAGGACCCAGGACTTAATTTAAAGCTTTTGCGATTTGAAACTTCCAATCATGCTTAAAATAAACAACATTCAAAGCATAAGTCGTATGATAGAATCTTTGCATTAGGATCTTGAGGGATTATATTGGGTTACTATTTATTAATCATAATAATGGCAGGACGATGGGATTATAAATTCATTGAAGACAGGACCAAGAATGAGGAAGAATTTATCCGTATTTATTTATCCGTCCTTGGGACCAACCACTATGCATTCCTTATATGACTATAAGCAGATGCTCAGTAAATTTTTGAATCAATGAACAATTTTATAAGGCAGATATCAGATATAGAAACCAATTGTGACCGCTGAGTAAGGAAAGTAAGCCACAAGAAAGGCAGTCTCATTTCTTTGCAGCCACATTCTTAATTTAATATTATGTTCTCTCTGTATAGAAAAATTTCTTGAGAGTGGAAGGGTAATAGAGTGTCTGATCTTTAATTTAATTGGAGTCAGCAACTCTCAGTGTGGAAACTTCCTCTACGACAATGCTGATTTTTCAAATCATTTGTGACTTAGGGTATTATATTGTCTGTGACACAGAGATGTGAGTGACTTGCCTGGGATTATACAGCTAGTATGTGTCAGAGGCAAGATTTGAATCCAGATCTGATTGGCTCTGAAGTTGATCCTATATCTTCTAGGGTGTGTTGCCTTATATAAATAAGATTATATTTATATTTATATACACATATATACATATTTATTTATATACTTCAGTACATCTTATTTGATAAAATTTCTACAATTTTGGGACTCTTTCTTTTTATTAATTACTTAAAAAGAGACCTGATACTTTTACATTTCTTAGGCATGTTAAGTTGAATCAAATAGAATAAGTATGAAATACTTTGAATTTCTCAAAGAATAGCTTGGGAGTTGACATTGGTGTAATTCATTATTTTTGTTGCCAGTTTCTAATACCAACTTGGTTCTTCCAACCCATGGTGTTATATTACACAACTTCTGTAATGGTCTGGACATATTTTTTAAACTTTCAGAGTATCTTTTCTCTGAAGAGTTCAAAGAACTGTCAAACACTTTAAAAATAAATACTCTTCTAGAAAGAGATCTCTTTTTTTTTTCCATTGGAAATAAAATTCACTGCCAAAAAACAACTTTACATGTTTCAGCCTTGCTAATTGCTTATAGTCTATATATTTTTTAATTGAAAATTTTAATTTAATTAATTAATTTAGAATATTTTTCCATGGTTACATGATTCATGTTCTTCCCTCCCCCCAGCTGACACACAATTCCACTGGGTTTTACATGTGTCATTGATCAAGACCTATTTCCATATTATTGATATTTACAACTAGGGTGATCATTTAGAGTCTACATCCCCAATCATATCCCCATCAACCCATGTGATCAAACAATTGTTTTCCTTCTGTGTTTCTGCTCCCACAGTTCTTTCTCTGAATGTGGATAGCATTCTTTCTCTCAGGCAGGCAGGCAGGCAGGCAGGCAGGCAGGCAGGCAGGCAGCAGTTAAGTGATTTGCTCAGGGTCACACAGCTAGTTTCTGAGACTGGATTTGAATTCTGGTCTTCCTGACTTCAGGCCCAGAGTTTTATCCACTGTGTCATTTAGTTTTTATATACTAACAATAGGATATTGGTCAAATCACTTTAAAATCTTAGGGTGTCATTTTTTATATCTGTAAAGTATAGAAGTTGAATGACCAGATGCCTTCTAAGATCCTAGATCCAGTGCTAAATCCTGTGATTCCTTATACATATCCTATTTTAAAATTTATTTTTTTATTTTTAAAACATTCTTTCCATGGTTACATGATTCATGTTCTCTCCCTCCCCTCTACTTACCCCCCTCCTAGAGCAGACAAGCAATTCCACCAGGTTTGATACATGTATTATCACTTACAACCCATTTCCATTAAATGTCCTTTTTTATAGAAAATACCAAGCTCTGCTTTCTAATGATTGTCTTTCTTCATTTTAGGCTGTCATCCAGAAGTTCTTCTATCTAGGTAGGTCCTTGGCTTTCTCCCTTCCTGGTTCCAATTCAAGTCGCCCCTCTTTTATGACCTCAACCCTGCCCACCCCATTCCTCCCTTCCTCTTCTCTGACCTCTCCTTATTCCTCTAAGGAGCCCATTCCATCCTCTGATGGTTAGGATATCTCAGTCTTGTCTCCCCAGCTAGATTGTAAGCAGGGGCAGCAACCTGGGATGCTGCTGGGTCCAGGATCAGAAGAGGACACGATTGGGATTCTGCGTAGTTAATTGGAAATTTCTCTGGGATTCTCTGTATGGTTCCAGAGCTATTGGGAACAGCTGAAGGGAATATCAATCAGGCTATTTGCATTTCCACAAGGGAGCCAGACAGTGGGACAGGGACTGATGTGCCTTGGATCCAACTGGCTTTCAAGTGAAACAGCTGAAATGAATGCAGTGGCTGTTGTCCCTGCAATGTTGGTTTGTGAATGGTTCTCCTCATCTCACTTTACAACTGAGAGAGTGCTGATAAGCATCTATCAATGATAGCTTTTGCTAAGAGCTGGGGTCAGCACCAGCTGGACTTAATTCTGGTTTCCACCCCCAAGAGAACATTAGTGAAGAAGACCCTGCTTCTCTCTATCGTTGCATCTCCCTCAGCATCTCATTGATTGACTAATTCTCGTTTTAGGAGATGATCGAAATATTGACGAAGTATATGTGGGTGGCAAGCAAGTGGTTCCATTTTCAAGCTCTGTGTAAGTCCACGAGGCTTCTGAAGACATTTTCCTGGGATAACGGATGATTCTGCATCTCCCTGTTCAGCCCAGGTGGAGTTGGAACGTGTTGGCTAAAATATAGTATCTTGTTGTTGGGAATGACTACTAAGTTTCTGTGTCTTATTAGAGCAACTATTTGAGAAATTACTAGAAGGAATCCAGGGATCATTTTAGGTTCCTCGGTTGGATGGCTTTCATATATATAGGAAAACTTTCCCTTTGAGCTATTCAGATTTTTTTTGGGGGGGGGAGCCATGTTCAAAGGTAAACTTTACTTTATTAATTTGAAATGTTAAATCAATTCCAGTGTGGGAAATGGCAAGAAGAACAGGTAGAGGTGCTTTTTTCTTTCTTAAAAATGAAACTTGAGCCCACATGTGAAAATTTTCAACTGCAAAGTTGAAAATTGCCTGGTGGGGAAATCTTAATGAAGAAAGAAGTCTTTTTAGAGTGTGAAAAGAAATGTTGAAGATCACTTTAGAAATTACGTGTCGAGCATACAAATTTCAAGAGAGACCTTGCCGAACTTTAGAATGTGATTTCAGAGCAAGTCTGTATGCTGGAAATTTGCACTTACTGAAATTTGCACTTCATAGATATTTCGCTATTGTTCATTGGCTTTGTTTTGGATGAAACTTGGAAAATAAAATGCTAAATGCTACATTAAGATAGTTTTGTGCTGTAAATGTGTTTTGAAAGCTGGAAAATGGTTTTTTAAAGGTCTCTTAGGACTATTATTAATGCACTTACATGGCACAAGTAGGAGTATTTTTGAGTACCTTAAAAACACTTTAAATTATAACTGTGCAGTGTTGTTTTCTATTGAAATTATACCATTGGAAAGAAAATGGAAGCAGATTGCCTGAATTGGTGTTATCCATAGCTTGAAATTGCAAAGACTGAGAAGACTAGTGGGCATCACCAAATTCATCTCATCTCATATAAATAATGGGAAAATGGTTATTGATCAAAGCTTTACCTGGAAAAGGTTCCATTTACTAAAGACAAGCTCTACCCATACTATCAATCACAATTGATGATTTTCAAAGGCTGATACCAAACAATAACTGGCATTTTGAAATACATCTTAAGTTTTCTTTTAATGAATATCAATAGAAAAGATCCTCTTTCCTATGAAAGCAGACAATCCTTTTTTGCTGAAAATAATCTACTCCCACTTATTCGAATAAATTTTCAATCCAAAAAAACTTAAGTATAACCAATTAACTTGGATTTTATTTTAAAATTTGTTATCATAAGATTTATTCCATATTGAAGTCAGCAATGGTTTTCTTTTTTATTTGCTTGTCTGCTTCTGCCTTTCTTTGTATTTCTAGTGTTTAACAGTGCCTGGCATATGGAGAATACTTAATAAATGCTTATTGATTGATTGACTAATTGATATTACACCTTTAGAAGGATACAAAAGCTTTAAGAGCAACTTATACTTACTAATCTATCAATCTTTCCCATGTCCTAGAATTGAAAACAATTCCTTCCCCTATTATATAATATTGAGTATTATTGCTTATGAAATATAATTCCTTGCTAATTTTATAAAAATTATGCACTTTTTTCATATCTGTACATTTTGGCTTTGGAAACTACAATTTCCAGAAAGCAACCAAAATCACCTCAGTATCCCAATAAACCTAAGTACCCAGGAAGAGTACATAAGTAAATTTTGTTTTATAACCACTAACATTAGCGAATTTTATGTACATATATATAACTAAAGATATAATTCCCCTGTAAAGTGGCTCCTATTTTGGAAAATTCATTGAAATATGTTCATCACATTCTACCCAGCCATCATATTTTGTCTGGTTTCAGACTCAGGATATCTCCTTAAATAGTACATCTTTTGCCAAGTAGTGACTGTCCTAGAATGAATCAATTCTTCATCCTCCCTTAAAAATAAAACTATTTTTGGTCATCAAGGAAGCATTTAGAGATATTGAGTAGCTCCAACAGTCTTTGCCTTTCCAAAATTTCGAAGCAGCGGGGTGGAGTTTGCCCCAACTTCTAAGAGGTGTTTAACTTTCATTTGCACCTCCTTGCTAATGTTACTCAGTCAGGAAGATAAGTAGGCTAAGGAGTTCTCGAGGGAGATGGACAATCTGTTGCCAAGCAGTAGTAGCGCATTCCTAGCCACTGCTGTTCTTGTTCGCCTCACTTTCTTCTGTGTCTAAATTGTAAATGCAACTTAAGTGTGTATTATTGACTTTCATTGATATTTAGAATTAGCATGCAGTCAAGATAATAGTGTAGGAAAGAAAAAAGGAAGAATGACAGTGGATGAATCTGCTAAGTGCTAAGCTTTGCCCGGTTGGTGCCTAAAAAAAGCATAGTCTAGTGGGGAAAGCAATGAATTTGGAGTCAGGAGACCTGAATTTAAATCCCAGCTTGGCCTTATGTGTTTGGCTCTGGGTAGGTCCTTCTCTGAGCTTCAGTTTTTTCATTTGTAACATGAGAGGATTGAGTGAGATTTTTTTCTGAGGTTCCTTTCCAACACTGACGCTGTGGAGTTGTTTTTTTTTTTAAAGGAACCTGCTTGAAATGTTAGTGTCCTTTGATCTCCCTGCACTTCAGTACTTGTTCTTCTTTGTGTTCTATTTCTCCAAGAAAAGTGTTATTCTATATTGCATCTGGCTTGTGTGGCAAGTGAAGTTCTACCCTTAGAAACATTCTTTTCCTAATGTTGATTAACTATATAATGCTAAAAGTTTTCATGAATCATGGAGCGGCAGCACATTGTCAATCCAAGGTGTCATTTTATGTTGAATGTTTTCCTCTCTGACAGAACCAAGATAGCTTTATGATGATTTTAAGCAAGTCTTTTTAAAAATGTGTACGTGTTGTCACCTCCCTCCCAAAATGCATACCAGCATATTGTGGGAGAGTCCTTGGCCCTATTTAATTTAATTGGCCCTAAAGTAAATAATTAATTTTAAGATATGCTTTCTAAGAGAGAAAGCAATTTTCTGGAACACTGTTGCTTTAGCCTGACAAAAATTCTATCCTACCCAGAATATGAAAACAGACTAAAAGACCAAGACTTCGAACATCCAGGGAAATAAAGGAAAGAAACAATATCTATAAGAAAGATTTGAGAGGCTCCATGGGGCAGTGGAAGAATTGCTGGCCAGGAGGTCAAAGGAGCTTCAATCTAGAGCTGGAAGGGACCTGAAAGGTCATCTAGTTCAGTCTCATTTTTTATGAAATTGTCCTAAAGGAGTCTAGAGGTTAAATGACTTGCCTAAGGTCACACAGATAATAAGAATCCAAAGCAGTGTTTGAGCCTCAGTCCTCTGACTTTAGAACCAGGACTTTTCCTCCCCACTATATATTCTATACAAGAGATCAAGTTTCTAGCACTAATGAGGTAGTCTGGGGCAAGTCACACCCACCTTAAAGAGCCTGTGTTGCTCATTTATAAAATGAAGAGACTAGGTGGTCATTAAGAACCCCTCCAGTTCTGTGGATCTAAATCTGATTGCCTTCACACATTCCTTTCTACCTTATCCCTGTCTCCCAAACCCAAGATTAAATTCAGAAGGGCAGAAGATTTTTTTTGAAAGTACAGCTTAGGACATTTATTTTTTAAATTGAGTTGAAAGCAAATTACATGGCATATGAATGTGAGTTTGATGTATAACTTTGAAAAACTATTAGTCTAGTTCATCTAAGAATTACTTATGTTTTGCTTCCTACTGCTTTGAGGAAGGGAAAAAAAAGGTTAAAAGACCTTTATATGTAAAGCAGAATGTTTCCATGAAAAAAAGCAGATTTTTAAAAAGCTTCTTAACTTAAGGAGAATATAATTTATAGCAGACAAATTGGAAAGAGTACAGATGTTATTTTTTTTATAGCTCATGTGTAGACTGAACGTAGCAACAGGTAGGCTGATGATAAAATGTTACGAGTTATTAAATTGTTTTATGATAGTCTTATATTTGGCCTTTCGCCCTTTTTCTGGGTTTAAATGCAGCAGAATTTGGAGTAGAGAACCCAGGAGCGCACCAAAGAGTAGCTTCTCCTGATACCTCTTTCAGAAAAAAGGAAGAACCCTTTCTAAATCATTCTTTTGGATGTACAATCCAACAGAAACTCTCAAATGGAAATAGATTGGAATGAATCATGGTGGTAGAAAAATACTACCTTAGAAAACTCAGTGTTTTTTTTTTAAACCACTAGTTGGCCGATGGTTGATAGCTGCCTTCAGAGTTTGTAGGGAAAGGACACAATTAGGGATTTGTGATCTTGGTGTTTTGAATGTTTGCTCCCTCCTGACTCTTCTTACTTTCAAGAGCTCACTAGAATTTTTGCCCTGATAGGTGGGATGGCACACTGTTTTCACTGCACATTGTGCTGTCTCTGTAACATAGCTGTTGTCAGATGCATTCTGACAAGAATCCTTTCTTGAGGGCTCAGTTTTAAAGCCAACGATAATCACCCAAACGCTGGGATTTTAAAAGATAAGACAATTTTTGCCTCTAAAGATCAGAGGATAATAGATTATGGGGCAGAAAGGAATTTTTGAGGCTATTGAATCCAGCACTCTTCACTGAACAGATGAGACAACTGAGTCACTTCTGTGACTTGCCCAAGGTCACATGAATAGAAAATTGCAGAGGCAAGAATAAACTCAAAGCCTCTGACCTCAAAGGCAGAGTTCCTTCCATCATGCCAACCTGTCTCCTTGGTAACCACAGTATGTTCCAAGACTGATGACTTGACATTATTTTTAAGCTTAGCAGAGTTAATTGGTATTTAATTGGTGTCTTCTTCAAAGGCTAAGCGCAGATTAAAAAGATTCTCTGATCTGAATCAAATGTGATTTCAGAGAGTGGTGAATTTAAATAGTTTGGCCTCTGAATTTGATGTCTTTAGGGGAAATACTCTATATAAAAACAGAAATGAATAAATTTCTTTCAAACCTTAACATTAATTATGATAAAGACTTTCAGGTATAATCTCACTTCTCTTCCATCCATTCATTCCTCCTCCCCCTTTGTATCTTGAGCACTAAAGCACTTATAAGAGATTGTGAAGGTGAAACTGTTTAATCTCTTTTTATGAAATGCAAAAATTAGCCATTAGTATTTTAAGACTGTTTTCCTCATTCCCCTGTGCCCATGAGCACCCAGGTAAACTAAGGTGCTTCTTGACTCCTTGGGCACATGGCAGTGTCTGCCTGTTGCCTTTCTGCTGGAAGACCTGATTTGATAGATTCTGTCAGAAACTGCTTTTTAAGGAAAACTGCTTAATAATGTTGCTTATCTCTTGATTGCTACTCTTTAAGTATATGTATTCAGCAGGAAAATGGATCTCAGTATTTGTGTTGATTTGCTTGTTTCTCTTGTGAGTGTGAGAACCTGTGTGTTGCAAAAACAAAAATAAAAAGGTCTTGTGTTTACCTTAATTATTGTTTGAGTTAATTTTTGGTAAGGGGAGAGGGTTCATCTTTTTCTCTCCTCCACACTATTCTTCTCTCAGTAGAGTAAGAGAGATCAGAAAACAGTATATAGTCTTATAGGAAGTGGTGGTTCATCTCATCATCTGTGATGTTAGAGTCTGAGGGCTCGAGTTCAAATCCTGGATCTGTCATTTCTGATTCTTTCTAATCTCAGAGCTTAAAAAGATCCTCACCTATAAAGTGAATTAAGTTGGGACAGAATGGCTCTCAAGATCTTTTCCAGTCCTAACGCTATGATCTTATAGTCACACAATGCCCATGTGAAGATAGGATTAACTCTCTCCCCTTGTCTATTTTTAGCTAATCAAATCAAGAATTTAAAGTATCCTTACTTACCATGTATGAGCGTTCACAAGTCACTTACTAGAGTAAGCTCACACCTCCAAAGGCCACAGCCCCTTGCCCCCTTGGGCAGTGCTAGACAAATTGAAAGACTGCCATTGGATTTTGTGAAGGGGGTGGGGTGTGTGTGACGAAGTGACATGGAAAAGGAAGCATAAAAGAAGAGACCAGCATGGGCTAGCATTCATTCCCTTCCTGGCATTTGGAGAGATTGGCTCTAGAGATTTCCTTCCTGGTGTTTGGAGAGATTGGTTCCAGAGATTCCTTTCTTGGCTTGACGGAGACTTTTTTCCTGGATCCTGTGTTGGCTTGCTGGGTGAGTGGCTGAGATTCCTACCTTGGCTTTGGAGGAGGGCTGTGTTGGTGGAACCCTGGCTGAAGACACCGCTGAGACTTTTGGCTGAGGATCACCAGGAAATCCACGTGGAGACAAAGTCTTGGAGAAGCCCCTGGAGGGACTGACTGAGCCTTTCACTGGAGAAAGGCTGGTAGGCTTGTTAGGAATCTGTCTCTTTATCTACATTTACACTTTCACTCTTCCCTTCTCTTTGTGAATAAAAACTGCTAAAAGTCATTTTGACTTAAGCTATAACATTTTAAATTGACAATCACACTATTACTTTATAACTCTCATATTTAGCATAAAACCTTAATTTAAACTCTTATACATTATAGCAGGAGTTCTTATTAACCTTTTTTGTATCATGGACTTCTTTACCTGTTGGGTGAAATCTATGGACCCCTTTATAGAATAATAGTTATATCTACTTAATAATTGATAGAAATGCTTAAATTTAGTAAGTGGTTAGTGAAAAATTAAGAAGTTAATTTTTCCCCATCTAAATTCTTAAAACTCCCAGAAAACTGTGATCTCCTTAGGGATCTGTGGACTCCAGGATGTGAATCCCTGTATTATAGTAGTGGGCATATTAGAATCAGATTTAAAAATGAGCTTTACTCTCATGATGTTAAAATGACCAATTAAATTAACCTATTCTACTAGCTGTTACCAATTTGTGGCTTTGGAAAAGAAGTCAGAAGTACTCTGCTGTGCTAATGAAAGAATACAAAAATTAAGGAAAAGAAACACTCAAAATATATTTTTTCTATTTAAATAAATGCCATTCTTTTTCCTGTCTAAATAACTATATAAAAAGAATCCTGTGTTTGTTCAACATAGACCTATAGTTGGAAGAGACCTTATAAGTCTTCTAGTTCTGACTCTTTGTTTTAAAGGGGGGTGGGATGGGCCTAAAAAAGGGAATGGGGGTAGAGAGAGAAGGAGAGAGAGATGTTAAATGATTTGTCCAAGGTCATCACAATTAAATGACAGAGCCTCTGAGGTCCAATGACACCAAGTCCACCACTCCCACTTCAAAATTTTTCCATTGCACCATATTGGAGACAATGTGATATTTTTTGGAGTAATTTTGGAATATGGTTTTTCTTTTTTTTCCCTGCAGTATGGACCAAAAAATAATATTATTTGTCTTAGATCTTGGCCAAGAAGAAGGTGCTCTTTCTCTCCACCCAATTCTCAGAGGATACATTTCATTTACATTTAGCCTTATAAATGATTCAATCAACAAGGATTTAGTCAAGTGCCTATTATGGACCACTTTCTGTGGTAGATGCTAGGGATTCAAACACAAAGTAACAGAGTCATGCCCTCAAGGATCTTCCATTCCACTAGGGGAATGTAGCTTTCTATAACTTGTTTAACCTGTACACTGAATACATACTTTCCTAGAAGATTATTAATAGATTGACTCAAATCATTTTAGACCTGCTGACCCAGGCTTTGAATAAAATAAGGCTAAAAGTGTTAACATGGCATTTTGGAAAGAGTTACTATGAGGCAGAAGTTCCTGATCTGCCATTACTTTATAGTTCTAGATATCAACCTCCTAAGCCTCAGTTGCACAGAATTTTAGAATTGTAAGGGATAGCAGAGAGCCTTTAGTATAGAAATTCAGAAATTTAGTACAGAAATGTCATGATTTAAAAGGCATAAAATAAAAGGAAATATATAGAAATATGGTCATCAAAACCTTTTTTAAAAGAAGTTCATGGGCCCCTAGTCAAGAACCTTGCTCTAGTCCAATCCAGCCATGAACTTAAGAACCCCATTCATAATATCCCCTACAGGTGGACTTCTAGTTTTTGCTCTTTCTTTTGGATATCCCTAATTTTTAGGATGCTTTCCTATATATTGAACCCAAATCTGCTTCTCTGCATCTTCCACACATTGTTCCCAATGCTGCCTTTTAGTATCAAGCAGAATAAATATGTTCCTTTTCCAAATAACAGACCTTTAAGTGCATCAAAACAAGTTCCAGTACCCCTTTTATGTCCTCTTCCTGGTTAAAGATCTTGAGTTCCTTTGACAAATCCTCAGATGACATTATGTTAATGGCTTCCCTCATTGATCAGCTCTGATTTATCTTGTATTTATCATGTTTGTACACAGTTATTTGCATGTTGTCCTCCCCATTAGACTGTGAACTCCTTGAGAACAAAAGCTGTCTTTTAGCTTTCTTTCTGTCCCTAGTGTTTTACACAGAGCTGGAGGTGCTTAATAAATGTTTGTTAACGGACCCTTTCCCATTCTGGTTGAAAAGTAGGAGATTGGCCAGAAGAGGGCAGTGCCCTACCTAAAATGTAACACCCAGAACAGAAAACTATTCCAGGGTGGGGCAGACCAGAGCACAAGACGATTATTAACTCCCTCCTTCTGCGTGCTATTCCTCTCCACACAGCCTAATATGATGTTAGATTGTTGGTCTGTAATATCCTATTGTTAAGTAATTGAGCTTAGGGTTCATTAAAATCCTCTCACTGTCTCAGAGAAGTTAGTTATCTAGATTTGATACACCTCTCTTACTTTGTATCCATGAAGTTAATATTTCAAATAAAAATGTAAATAACATTTTGCATTGAGTTCTGTTCAGTTTAACCTTAGAGTTTATCCAAGTTTAAGAAAGGTTAAAACAGAATAGGACCAAGAAAGACTCCTGGGGCATTCCACCAAAGACGTCCTTCCTTCTGAGATGACACTGAATTATTATTTTTTAAACCCTTACCTTCTGCGTCAGAATCAACACCATATGTTGGTTCCAAGGCAGAAGAGTAGGAAAATAACTTGCCTAGTTTCACACAGTGAGGAAATGTTTGATGCCATGTTTGAACCCAGGACCTCCCATTATTTAGCCTGACTCTCAATCCACTGAGCTACCAAGCTGCCATCCAGCCATTCCACTGGTTTTGATAATATCTTGCTATATTATCATCTAGCCCATATCCCTCTAGATTTTCCTCAAGAATAACATGGGAGCTTTTGTTAACTGCTTCATTTAAAATCTGTAAACTCTATATACAATACATTAATAATCCACCACTTCACTATATAGAAAAATCTATTATTTCATGAGCAAGGATAGGCTACTTCTGGTATGAGATTTTTCTCTACTAGTGGAAATCACTATTTGTAAATGGGGTCAACAACTCCTAGAGAGTTGCTTTTTAAAAAAATATTTTATTTTCCCCCATTTCATGAAAAAATAATTTTTTGCCATTTAAAAAAAAATTGAGTTCCATTTTTTACCCTTCCTCTCAGTCTCCCTTCTCTGAGACAGTATAAGCAATCCAATATAGATTTTATATGTGCAATCACATAAGATATTTTCCCACATTAATCGTTTTGTGTAAGAGATCTTGAATAAGAGGGAAAAAGTGAAATATAGTATGATTTGGTCTGCATCCAGAATCCCATCAGTTCTTTAGCTGGAATGTCTTGGGTCATTGTATTATTGAGCACTGCTAGGTCATTCATAGTAGTTCATCACACAATATTGCTATTACTGGAATGTTCTCCTGGTTCTGCTCACTTCCCTTTGTATCAGTTCACGTGTTGCCAGGTTTTTCTGAAATTATCTCAATGTTTCTATACCAAAATAGTATTCCATTTGATGGTCATTCCATTCCAATTGATTGATATCTCCCCCTCCCCCAATTTGCAATTTTTGCTATCACAAAATTGGCTGTTATAAATATTTTTGTACCAAAGGGTCCTTTCCCTTGTCTTTGATCTCTTGGGCGACAGACCTATTATTGCTGGGTCAAAGAGTACACACAGTTTTAACACCTTTTGGACATAGTTCCAAATTGCTCTACAAAATGCTTTAATCAATCAACAACTCCAACAGAAATGTCTCAATTTCCCCACATCCCCAATTGTTTTCTTTTTCTGTTATACTGGCCAATCTGCTAGGTGTGCAGTGGTACCTCAGAATGTTTCAATGTGTATTTCTCCTAGAGATTTACATAAAGAACACAGAGGTCAATTAACTCCTTAAATTTATATAACTAGTTAAAGTGTCAGAAGCAGGATTTGAACCTGTCTTCTCTAATTTAAACCTGATTCTTTCCCCACTACGATATGCCAAGTATGTATAACCAGCCAAAGAGCTAGGGCCTTTCTCTGTCTTCCAACAATTACTATCAATTTGTCTCATTGGCAGTGCCAGGGAAGTAGAACCTGAGTACCTCAGTCAGGACCCAAAATGATGGGGAAACTCATCTGAGCAAGAAAAAGCAAAAAATAAATAAATAAATAAAATAATCTAGATATGTAGTGGAAGGGAAAGAAGAAAAGGGAAGGGGAGGGGGAAATGAGCATTTCTGTAGTACCTACTATGTTCCAGGCACTATGCCAAGTACTTTTTACAAATATTTCATTTGATCCTCACTATAGCTCTTTAAGTAGGTGCTATTATTATTTCCATTTTGCAGTTATGGAAACTGAGGCAAAAAACAGTGACTTAACAGAGGTTATACCACCAGGAAGTATCTGAGATCGTAGAGGCAAATGGGTCATTCAGCCTTGGATTTATGAATGAAAGATCAGCTCATGAACTGTCAAAAGAGATATAAAATAAGGTGTCTATAGCATGAACAGGTCTTGATGAAGCCTTTTCCTATTAGTGTTGTGATTGCGTCCATTTCTAGACAGTGGTAGATCATCCCTTTAATAATGAACATGTCTAGACCTTTTGCCTCTAGCTTAGACCTCATTCCTCTTACTTTATTTGAAAGTTGGGCATTTGATTTTCTCTAGCTCCGCAGTACCTTGCCTGCATAGGCTTTCAAAAATCAGTGAGAATAACTCTAAAGTTCCATCCACCACTGTTTATGGTATCCTAGGATATAATTGGTCAGTGTTTAATGACTAGAACTTGACAAGGCCATCCAACTGCCCTTAATATTACCTCTTTATCTTGGGTGTTAGCCTAATAACCTGTTGGTTATTATTGCTCTGACTTTTCTGGACTAAAGATTATTTCTCCTTGACAGAGAAAATAGAAACAAAATTAAAATTAGGTAATTCTGGGTTTTCTCTGTTGTCCATTATCATTGTGCTGTTCACCTTTCTGAGCAGGTTCTATCATTGATATTTTTCTTTCTCCTACAAGAGCTCTAAAAAAAATCAACAAACCCCTTCCCAACCCCTAACTTCCACCCCTAAATCAAAACTACCTCCTAAGTTGTTTTTAGCATTACTCTCCAGCTTCATTTCATTTTGAGCTTTAGTACTTGGAACTGATTTCTCTCTATTTCTCCCCCACCCCCATCTCCCAATTGAACCACAACAATAAGAAAAAAAGACCCTCATTAACATGTGCATAATCTAGCAAAAAATATCCCCATGTTGGCCAACTCTTTTTCTAAGAAAATGTCTTTTTCTGTATTTTTAAAGTCCATAATCATCTTTCTGGAAGGAAAGGCATGTTTTATCATCAGTCCTCTGAATTTTGTTTTATTACTAAATTGAAGGATGTTCTAATGTCTTTCAAAAGTTGTTTTTTACTATTTTTTGTTTATATGTTTTAAAATTGTTTATATGCTTATTGCATATGTTATTCTCTTAATTTCATTTTTGTTTATGTTTTTTGTTGTTTATATGTTCTCTTAATTCTGTTCGATTTACTCTGTATCAGTTCATAGAAGTCTTCCCAGTTTCCCATGAAACCATTTCATTATTTCCTGTCTTATTTTTCTATTCATTTTATATTATCTACTGCCCTTGCCTTTCTCTTCCGTTTATAGAGATAAGAACAGGAACTGTTTGCCTTAGTTTCCTCATCTTGTAAAATGAGCTGGAGAAGGAAATGGCAAACCATTCCAGTATCTTTGCCAAGAAAACCCCAAATGATGTCACAAAGAGTTGAACAGGACTGAAATGACTGGAATCAACAAAATGCGGGATGGAACAAAAGAAAAGAGGATGTGTAAGAGAAACTTGAAGGAAGAAGAAAATAGGATAAATTATACTACATAAAGGTTCATGGGGTGTGGGGTGGGGGAGAATACGGTTATAAGAAGGGGAGGAAGAGACTGGTAATAGGTAATACTTTAAACCTTACTCTCAGTGAAATCAGTTCTGAGAGGGAAGAACAGCCAGATCTATTTCGGTATAGAATTCTATCTTACCTTACAGGGAAGTTGAGAGGGAATAAAGGTGTGGGGGGAGTGGAGCAGGGAGTATTATAAGGGAGGGAACAGTTGGGGGGCAATTAATAGATCTTAAAGAGAAATAAGAGGGAAATAAGAAAGGATGTGGGAAGGAAAGTAAAATAAGAGTGGGGAAAAGAGAAGCTGAAAAAGCAAAACACTGGTGTAGAAGGAAATAGTGAAAGAAGAAATGGCAGGACTAAAAGAGGAAATCAAAATGATGGGCAATACATGGGTGGTAATCATAACACTGAATGTGAATGAGATGAACTCACCCATAAAATGGAAGCAGATAGCAGAGTGGATTAAAAACTAAAATCCTACCATATGTTTTCTACAAGAAACATACAGGAGGCAGGGAGACACACATAGTGTAAAGGTAAGAGGCTGGAGTAGAATTTATTGGACATCAACTGAGAAAAAGAAGGCAGGAGTCGCAATCATGATATCTGACAGAGCCAAAGTAAAATAGATTTGATTAAAAGACATAAGGAAGGTAATTATATCCTGATAAAAGGCAGTATTATAGACAATTAAGAAATAGAAATACTCAACCTGTATGCACCAAATGACATAGCATCCAGATTTTTAAAGGAGAAACAATTGGAGCTTAAGGAAGAAATAGATAGTAAAACTATACTAGTGGGAGACCTCAACTTTCCTCTATCAGATCAAGATAAATCAAACCAAAAAATAAATAAAATGAAGAGATGTGAATGAAATCTTAGAAAAAATGGAGTTAATAGATATGTGGGGAAAAAAATAAATAAGGAACACATAGTATATTCACAAAGACTGACCATATATTAAGGCATAAAGACATTGCAAACAAATACAGAAAAGCAGAAATAATAAGTGTAATTTTTCAGATCATAATGCAATAAAAATTATAATTAGTGTACATGGAGAGGTAAATAAAAATTAATTGGAAATTAAATAATCAGATTCTCCAAAACTGGTTGGTTAAAGAACAAATCATAGAAATAATTAATTATTTCATCGAAGAGAATGACAATGAGGAAACAACATATCACAAATTTTGGGATACTGTAAAAGTACTGGGGGAGTGTGAATTTATATCTCTGGGTGCTCATATTAACAAAAAAGAGAAAGGGATCAATAAATGGGCATGCAACTAAAAAAACTAGGAAAAGAACAAATTAAAAATCCTCAGATAAAGACCAAATTGGAAATCCTAAAAATCAAAGGAGAAATTAATAAAATTGAAAATAAAAGAACTATTGAAATAATAAGTCTAGAAGCTGGTATTTTGGAAAAAAAAAACAAATCAGATAGATACAGCATTGGTTAATCTAAATAAGAAAAAGAAAGAAGAGAACCAAATTAACAGTATCATGATTGAAAAGGATGATCTCATCTCTAATGAAGAGGCAATTAAGGTAATTATTAAGAACTATTTTGCCCAATTATATAGCAATCTAGGTGAAATGAATGAGTATTTACAAAAAAATATAAATTCCCTAGGTTAACAGATGTATAAATGGAAATTTTGTGCCTTTGAACTACATCTTCCAGCATGCCTTTGCCTTTTCTCTTTCATCCCCACCTTGCGTATTTGTGTACTGTATATAGTTGTGTGTAACTCCACCTCTTGCTCTCTTCTCTTGTGACCATGGCTGTTAGCTCCCTTTTTACTCTAGCTTTTAATTTTAGTTATTAATAAATAATATTAAATATGATACTTGGAGTTATTATGTATTAATTTTTAAGCTTACACAGAAGAGGAAATAGAATACTTAAATAATTTCATATCAGAAAAAGAAATTGAACAAGCCATAAAAGAACTCCCTAAAAAAAATCACCAGGGCCAGATGGATTCACAAGTGAATTCTATCAAACATTTAAAGATCAATTAATCCCAATATTCTACAAACTATTTGACAAAATAGGAAAAGGAGTCTTTACAAATTGTTTTATGGGTGGATGGGACAATTAGGTAGGTGCTTGAGGGTAGAATACAGAGGTGGGACATTGAAGTTTAGAGATCTATCATTTTGCCTAGAATCATAGACAATTATAGTGTGAAGTCCTCAACTGCAATCTAGTCTAACAATTTGTTTTATAAATTGGAGGATCTAGGACCCCCAGCATCTTGCAGGTACTAATAATACATTTGGCTTCATAGAAAGAATGTTTTGGTTTTTTGAGGCTTTTTTTTCTTATTTATTGAAAAGAGCCATTTACACAAAAAAGGTATTCTATCCACGAAATAGATATAAGATAATTTGGGAGGGAGTTATTGGAAGCTGGGGATAGGACTGGTGACTCAGGAAAACTTCATGCAATCATGACTTTGATCTTCTTTTAGATTTTGTATCATTTCCCCAATTCTTTCAATTGGCTGACTTGGATTCCCTTTATCCTCTTAAATTGTCTTATTGATTCAGAACTGTAGGCATTCCTTGAGCTGCCCAAGTGACCAGTCCCCTTAAGAATTCAGATGTTTAAACTTATTCAAATGGAAAAAAAAAAGAATTCAGATGTTGCCCCTCAAGCTGTTGAGATCAAAGGCCCAGAGATCTAGAACTTGTAGGAAAATCAGATGGCATCTATTTCAACTCCCTTATTTTATAGATGAGGAAACTGAGATGTGGTCTTGGATGGGAAAGTAGGGTATTTTGGAAGTTGGTTAGGCATTGTTTCTTTTAATTCAGTATTAATTGGGATAAAGTAATAGCTAAATTCAGACTATAGTAATTCTGAATTTATGACCATTTTGACACTACTTTACCTATACTCCATCAATGAGAAAAAAAAATTAAGAATATAAAGAGACCACTGGAAAGAATATTTAGCAGAATTCAATCAAAAAATTTCAAGCCTTCCAAGCCACTTTACTAGCATCAATCTGTATGTGCTAGTTTCAAAATACCTGTTAATTAAAACAGATCCACACCATCTCTACTGCAGGGGGCTGGGGATGTCCGTTTAGTTATTCCACTTGAAAGTAACCACTCCTGTGATTTTAGGCAAGTCACAGTCTCTGGAGTTTATTTTCTTTATTCGTAAAATGAGAGGGTTGGATTAGATAGCCTTGGAGGTCCTATCCAGCTCTAAATTTTTGATGCTAGCATCCTAATTGGTTTCCAAAGTGGAGGATACAATATGATCCATGCGGTCCCCTGAGGAAAATGTTAGAACTAAAGAGAAAAATACAGCTTTTCAGTGCTGGACTATCAGCTGTACCTGCACATCCCCAGTTAAGAAGGCAGGTAATCATCACCATCTAACCCTAACCCTCAGCGTCTTTGTCCCTTTATCCTCCCTCTCTCCTATTTCCACTACAGCAAGGTCTTCCTATCAGGTTAAAACCTTTTTGTGCTACTAATCAATAAATTAAATATTAAACCTTAAATTGTGTTTATTTCATTTGGGAGTGTGTGTGCAAATACAGCTGGTAGGGAATGAATATGGACAAGGGAAAGAGAACAAGAGGTGGGGAGCAGCTACAAGGGCATTAAACAGCTGAATTTTTCTCTTTAGTTCTGATATTTTCTGTAGGTGGCCCCATGGATCATACTGTGTCCCCCACTTTGTGAAAAATTAAGGGTAGAAATTCACCACTCAATCAAAATGCTTGGGAACTATTAGAGTTGCCTATAGTGCCCAGAATGGTGCAGTCACTCTATCCAAATAGTGGAGAACAAGTTAGTACTTGCTAGATTATATAATCAAAACACTAATCCCCAACATTGCAAACTTGAGCTAGAATAATACAGTGACCTGGTAGAAAATTCCATGAGCTCTCAATATTGAGCAGTGTTCAATGGGAGGCTTGGGTGCAAGGGAAAGGTTTTGTTTATTTGTTTTTCAATTTTGGAGCCATTAAAAAACAGCTCAGGACATTAAAGGGTAAGTAGTACATTACTAGGTCTTCTAGGGCAATTGTAGCATCTTTGGTAAGACTCTTTATGTAACCTAATAGGCAACAAGAAAGGCAAATTGATATTCTGTAGACCCTCACACAGAATCTTAACGTTTCCTGCAAAATTACTTTTCAGAGAAGTGGTTGTGCTTAGCCTCAGTGTATATGCAATCTTTGATGAGCATCCTTTGTACTGTGTGCTATTTAATGTGACATAAATGAATCATGAAGAAATTGTTGTTAGTCATTCAGTAAGCCCTGAAAAATAGTTGGCTTATTCCTCACAACAGGCCATTTTCCACAGCATAATCCTGCAGATTCACAGGGAGTCATTGTAAAGGAAAGCTGACAAGATTTACCAACTGATTAAATTGACCCCCAGACAGGCAATATAATTTGCCGAAGGTCAACTAGCTAGTAAGTAAATAGCACTATGATGATAATAGAAGTAGAATGAGACAAAGTCAGGACCCTTGAAGTCAAATCCCAGCTCTGCCAGCAGAGTGATGATGGATAAGACCCTTAATCTCTCTGAGCCTCAGCTTCCTCATCAGTAAAATGGGACTCATATTTTCCCTGCCTGTCTCACTTGTTTGTTGGTACTTCTCAAATGACTTATATATCTGTTCAGATATTCTGTCACCCTATACATACCCCATTATAAAGCCTCTATCATCCCCACTGTCTCACTTGCCTTAAATCTCTCTTGGCAATCTCAATAGCTGTTTCCCTACTACTTGCAAACTCACTTATATGTCTCCCATTCTCTAAAAATACTCACTTGAATCATCTTTCCCCACAACCATTTTTCCATATCTTTTCCCCTTTGGTGGTGAAATTCTTGAAAAGACTATGTATAATAAGGGTCCCTACTTCCTTTCATCTTGTCTTCTTAACTCTTTAGTCTGGCTTCTGACATTATTATTTGATTTTCAAATCTAATGGCTTTTTCTCAGTTCTGATACTTGTCATCCTTTCTGTCCTCTCTGTCAATCACCCTCTTCTCCTTGATCATGTCCTCTCTATGTTTTCATGACACTATTGTTGCTGGTTCTCCTGTTACCTTTCTAACAGTTCCTTCTCAGTTTCCTTTGCTGGAACACATATTAACCGTGGGCATGGCACGGGACTCTGTCCTGAATTCTCTCTTCTCCCTCTATGTTATTTCACTTGGTGATCTTATCAGAACTCCAGGAGATCAGATCTCCTGGATTCAATTATCATCTCAATATTGAATATTCTCAAATCTAATCCAACCCTAAACACTCTTCTGACTGCCAGTGTCCCATTTCCAACTATCTATTAGATATTTTGAACTAGATATTCTATGAACATCTTAAACTCAATATATCCAAAACTCAACTCATGATATTTCCCCCCAAACCCTCCTTTCTTCCTTCGTTCCCTATTACTGTTCAGAGTAGCATCTTTTTTCCGAGTCTCACCCAGGCTTACAAGCGACGTATCAGCCTGACTGCCTCCCTCTCTGCCATTCTCCATATCCAATCTGTTGCCAAATCCTGTGAATTGTATCTTCATAACATGCCTCATTCAATGTCCCCTCTTCTCCTTTGACTGTCACCATCTTGGTGTAGGTGTTTATTACTTGTAGGTTACTGCAAAAGCGTGCTGGTTGGTCCACTGCCTCAAGTCTCTCTCCCTGCTCATCCTTTTCTCAGCTCTCAAAATGATTTTCCTAAAGCTTAAGTCTGACTCTGGCACCCACTCCCGTCCTCAATAAACTCCAATGTCTCTCTATCAGTGCCAGGATTAAATATAAAATCCTCTTATTTGGTCTTCAATGCCCTTCATGATGCAGCCTCTCCCTACTTCCAGTCCTCTTACACCATACACACTTCAATATGTGCTGTATCCAGTGATCTTGGTCTCCCTGATATTCCTTGAACAATTCTCAGCTCCCCTCGTTTTCATTGATTGTCCTTCCATGTTTGGAATGCTCTCTCTTCTCGTTTTCACCCCTACTTTTCCTGACTTCTTAGTCCTTCCTCTACAGGAAGCTTTCCCCCAAACTCCTTTAATGCTTAATGCCATCCATCTGTTGATGATTTCCCATTCATCTTGTCTCTCTCATTTGTATGTAGTTTGCATGTCGTTTCCCCCATTGGATCATACATAAAAAATTGTTTACTTGTAGGTACCTCCAACAGACTGTGAGTTGCCTGAAGGCAAGGATTGTCTTTTTCCACTTTTTGTATTCCCAACACTTAGCTCCAAGCCTGGTACAAAGTAGATGCTTAATAAATGATTATCTACCTGACCTTACCAACCTTTGCCTCCTGGAGCTTGATTTGTGGTGGAGTCCCTGCTTTGGCCACTTCCTCCCCCCTTTCATTCCTTTCTCAGAGAGGTAGAGGAATACTTAATACTTAGCTCTAGGTTCTCATATTCCAACAACCTACAAAGCCTGTGAACAAAGGGTTTTTCTAGTTCAGAGTAATGGCAGTGAGGTGGCACAGCCTAGGTCCTACAGCCTAGGACCTGAAGTCAGTGAGACCTGAGATCAAATCCAGCATCAGATACTTGTGATTCTGGGCAAGCCGCAGTTTCTTCATCTGTCAAATTAACTGAAAAAGGAAGTGACACACCAGGCCAGTATCTTTGCTGAGAAAACCCCAACGGGGTCATGAAGACTTAGACATGACTGACACTATTCAACAATAAAGATGGCCTAAATCTTCATTGATTCTTACCTGTGCTAGTTTAGAAAGTATATAAAAATACTGATCCTTAAAAAAAATTATATTTGCTTGCACCCCCTGCATAAGAAATTCCCCAATAATTGACTAGAATCAGGAATCTCTGTTCTGGCTTAAATTCTGTATAACTTTTAGATAATCAGTGTATGTCCCTTTAGCCCTCTCTATGTAAGAGGCAGGTACAATTATATAATATATAGATTATGTGGTTGTGTTTATGTGAAGGAAAAACAAAAGATCAGAACAAAAAATAACATATAACAAGGATACAAATCATAAACAGATGTCAGGGAATACCTAGTCATGCTTGGGAACAGGAGAAGTTGGAGGGAGAGACTTTTCTAGAACTTTCACAGTTCTTAAGAGGGAAAGGAACAAGTATTTAAGAGTCTACTATGCCAAGTGCTTTACAAATATTATCTCATTTGATTTCTATACCTCTCTTGCAAGGTAGGTATTATTGTTATCCTCATTTTATAATTGAAGAAACTGAGGCAGGCAGAGGTTAAATGACTAACTCAGGGTCACACAGCTAGTGTCTGAGGCAGGATTTGAATACAAGTCTTATTGACCTCAGGTCGAGAGCTCTTTCCACTTCACCACCTAGTTAGTTATTTTTTATAGAAGGTACTCTGAGTTTCCCCCTTTCTTGGCAAGAAGCCAACTTCCTAGATTCAGTCTTTGATTCTAGTTTGATGGTTTTCCCTTGCCATAGCTCTACTACATTTCCCCTTGTCTATTCCCATCTCTCCCTCTGCCTCATTTAAAATTTAGAGTGAGCTAGTCTTAACCCTTGTGCCCATTCATTCCAAGTCATAGAATGGGTTGAGGAGTTTGCTCTTCTGTGACACTGGTCTATGAATCCCAAGATTCTTAGCTGGCCCTTTGCATCTTCTCCCTCTACCTAAAAAAGAGTTGGCTCCATTGGAGGTAGAACTCTTGTACTTCCTTCCTTATGTTTATATTGCTAGATAGATCCCCAAAGCTTATACTGTGTCCTTCTAAGTTTTGGATTGGCCCCAGGTGATCTTTGTAAGGGACTACAAAGAGTTCTGGCCCAAAGCCGGATGATATGGGCTTTCCTCCCTATTGGTGGAGATGAAGACCCTGCCCTTAATAATGGATAAAGCACAATTAGGAAGAAACTGATCCCTTCAGTTTTCAGAGTACCCTTTTGGGGACTCATCACGTCGGTGCTCCTGGCTTCTAGCTCCAAGAGAGAAGATGAAGGAGGCCAACCTCATTCCAGGTTGCTGAAAGAAAAGACCCCAAGAAGACACGAGAGGAATGGGCCATCTCTACCATTATTCCCAGCGTGCTACTCTGGAGATGTCTGGAAGTTTCCCCATGGGCGAGATCATGGGCCCTCTTATCTTGCTCCCAATAAGAGAGCTCTTTCATTCTGAATCGTCTAATCTACCTTCTTCTATGAACACCTTCTCTCATTTCTATTTTGCTGTGGGATGAATGGGTTCCTTTGCTTTCCTTTGAGTATTCATTGTAGAACTTGCATTACAACTCTAAATGAACATCCTAATGCCAACACCAACAACATGGAAATAGGTTCTGATCATGGACACAAGTGATACCCAATGAAATTGAGCGTCAACTGCGGGAAGAGGGAGGGGAGGGGAGGGAGGGAAATAATGTGATTGTTATAACCAAGGAATAATGTTCTAAATTGACTCAATAAATTAATTAAAAAAAAAAAAGAACTTGTATTCAATGGGAAAACCTAACTCTAACCCTTAGATATTGAGTTCAGGTTTCCTCTTCCCTCCAGATAAAAAAGCCATCAAAAGTTAGATGGAATCTGATCACACCCCAAGACTAACAATATTGAAGGGGGAAAATAGATGTGTTTGTAGCCTGGAACCCCTCTTTTTCTGCGAGAGCAGAGTGGTGGCCTCCAGCCCCAACCTATCTGCTTCCCCTCCTGTCAGGTATGAAAGTCTTCCTGGGAGAAGGCGAGTGGGACAGGGAGAGAAAAGGCTAGAGACCAAGAGGCTGCCTCCCTTCAACCCTCAGCACTTGTGGAGATTCTCTCACCTCGCCGTGTGGGGCCAACCTCTTCCCTGCGTTCCCTACCTGTTCACACATTTCACTGGAGGTATTAATTAAATTTCTTAGTACGCTTATACCAACCGTAAAGGGAGGGAGAAGAGAGCTGAACTGCTGTCTCCTTGTGTGTGTGATGAGTGGGATCAGGAGAATTCCTCCCCCTTCCCCCTCCTCCCTTGGCTAGCGTGCACCCCGAGTCCTTTGCTTGGAGCTGGCTGATTTGCTGTACTTGGAACACGGCCCCTTCTGCTGACACGTTTCCTATTAGCCTTTTAGCACTAAGCCAGCACACATGGCCCCCTGGAAAGGGCCGGGGCTATTGTCCTCGTGAGGCGTCCAGCTCCAGGGACGGTCCATGCAGTGCTCTACAGCATCTTTCTCCAGGCAGGCTCCACAGGGTGGACTCCAGCTGGAGCTGATCACGGATGGGGGTGGGAGGTTGCCTGGATCACAACCACAACACATAATTGCATTTTCTTGGGTTTCCAGCAAAATGAGGCTGTTTGAATTGAACCAGGCTTGTCTTTGGATGATGGTCTCTCCCCAAGTCTGTAGTATACAGGCTCGCCTGTACTTAGTGCTTAATAAGTGCTTCTTAAATGGAATGGAAGGCTGAAAAGAAATGCCAAATCTGATGTTTACTATCTGCGTGATTTGTGATGCCACGTAGCCTTCCTCAGCCCATTTCCACATGTGAAAAATAAAGAAGTGAGGCAGCTAGGTGACAGAGGATAGAGAACAAGGCCTGGAGATGGGAGGTCTTGGGTTCAAACCTGGCCTCAGACACTTGCTAGATGTGTGGCCCTGGGCAAGTCACCTAACCCCAATTGCCTAGCCCTTACCACTCTGATATTTAGAATGATTGTAAAACAGAAGGAAATAGTTTTTAAAAAAGAAAAGAATAAGAAATACATGAGACCACATATGAGAGCCTCTGAAGGCCCTTCTACCTCTAGCTCTATGATCCTAATTTAGATCTTGCACCCTGGTGGCAGAGCCTTTGGGAACCCAGAGTCAATTCCATACCACCATTCCTCAAGAGATGAATTTTAGGCCCACAAGACCTAGTGAAACTATCTACGGGGGGCACCTGGGTAGCTCAGTGGATTAAGAGTGAGGTCTAGAGATGGGAGGTCCTAGGTTCAAATCTGGCCTCAGACACTTCCCAGCTGTGTGACCCTGGGCAAGTCACTTGACCCC
Organism: Monodelphis domestica; assembly: GCF_027887165.1. Classification (NCBI taxonomy): domain Eukaryota; kingdom Metazoa; phylum Chordata; class Mammalia; order Didelphimorphia; family Didelphidae; genus Monodelphis; species Monodelphis domestica. The sequence goes on from NC_077233.1 coordinate 199,858,313, forward strand.
CATTGCCTAGCCCTTACCACTCTTCTGCCTTGGAGCCAATACATAGTATTGACTCCAAGATGGAAGGTAAGGGTTAAAAAAAATAAAAACAACCAAAAAAAAACCACAACCATCTACTAAGGGCTAGAGGCCTTGGGATCTACCTCAGTGGAGGGCATGCCCACTTTCCTAGAACTGTTTCAATCATGTCACCCGCCTACTCAGTAAAATCCGTTGACTCACTATCACCTCCAGGATCCAATACAAAATCCTCTGTTTGGTATTCAAAACCTTTCCTAACTTAGCTCTCTCCTCCCTTTCAAGTGCTACTCCCTGACATATATAGTCTTTGATCCAGTAACACTGACCTTCTGAGTATTTCATGGCCGAGACACTAACTACATCTCTCTGGTCTAGGCCTTCCCTCTGGCTGTACTCAACTCCTGGAATATTCTCCCTCCCCCATTCCTGACTTCCCTGCCCCTCTTTAAGGTCCAATTGAAATTTCATTTTTTGCTGGAAGCCTTCCCCAATGCTTCTTAATTCTAGTGCCTGCCCTCTGTTAATGATTTCCTATTTATCCTGTATTTTTGTATCTACACTATGTTTGCATATTGTCTCCCCTGATAGATTGTAAGCTCCTCGAAGGCAGAGGCTGTATTTTGCCTCTTTTCGTATCCCCAGTGCTTAGCATAGAGTTCCTGGCACACAGTAGGTGCTTCATAAATATATTTTTTTAAAACCCTTACCTTCCGTCTTGGAGTCAATATTGGTTCCAAGGCAGAAGAGTGATAAGGGCTAGGCAATGGGGGTTAAGTGACTTGCCCAGGGTCACACAGCTGGGAAGTGTCTGAGTTCAGATTTGAACATAGGACCTCCCAGCTCTAGGCCTGGCTCTCCATCCACTGAGCCAGATGGGTGGGTAGATGGAAGGAAAGCAACAGAGAGGATTAAAAAGGAGGATTTGGGATAAATACAATAGGGAAAAGAAATCACTTGGTCAGAGAAGACAAGATAATGCCTCTAATCATGAATTTATACCTCATGATATGAAGTATCCCACAGCATCAAGAAACTGGGATTCAGAGTTAAAGGACTTCTTGGGGTTTTTTTTTAAGTTCTCTTGCCCAAGCTAGAAGATATGATTATTATTGCAGTTTAACAATAAGTGGGAGGCTAGTTAATGAACTAAGTCCTAGGTAAAAAAAAATGTCTGAATTTTTATCTTTCATAATCCAGATCTTTCTTCATGCCTCTACAGTGACTCCAGGGCAGGCACTCTCTCCACTGTGCTCATGGCTTCCATCATCTTCACTCTGAAAACTGAAGGGATCAGTTTCTTCCTAATTGTGCTTTATCCATTATTAAGGGCAGAGTCTTCATCTCCACCAATAGGGAGAAAAGCCCATACATATCACTAGGCTTTGGGACAGGTTTACATTCCTCCTCTAGGCCAGAACTCTTTGTAGTCCCTTACAAAGATCACCTGGGGACAATCCAAAACTTAGAAGGACACAGTATAAGCTTTGGGGATCTATCTAGCAATATAAACATAAGGAAGGAAGTACAAGGGTTCTGCCTCCAATGGAGCCAACTCTTTTTTAGGTAGAGGGAGAGGATGCCAAGGGCCAGCTAAGAATCTTGGGATTCATAGACCAGTGTCTCAGAAGAGCAAACTCCTCAGCCCAGACATTCTATGACTTGGAATGAATGGGCACAAGGGTTAAGACTAGCTCACTTCACAAAATTGGGACATTAATGCACTGCTGGTGGAGCTGTGAATTGATCCAACCATTGTGGAGGGCAATTTGGAACTATGCCTAAAGGGTGATAAAAGACTGCCTACCTTTTGATCCAACCATAGCACTGCTGGGTTTGTACCCCAAAGAGATAATAAGGAAAAAGACTTGGACAAGAATATTCATAGCTGCACTCTGTGTGGTGGCAAAAAAAACCCCAGAAAATGAGGGGATGCCCCTCAATTGGGGAATGGCTGAACAAATTGTGGTATATGTTGGTGATGGAATACTATTGTGCTCAAAGGAATAATAAAGTGGAGAAGTTCCATGGAGAATGGAACGACCTCCAGGAAGTGATGCAGAGCGAGAGGAGCAGAACCAGGAGAACATTGTACACAGAGACTGACACACTGTGGTACAATCGAAGGTGATGGACTTCTCTACTAGCAGCAATGCAATGATCTAGGACAATTCTGAGGGTCTTATGAGAAAGATGCTATCCATATCCAGAGGAAGAACTGTGGGAGCAGAAACACAAAAGAAAAACACCTGCTTGATCACATGATTCAATGGGGATATGATTGGGGATATAGACTCTAAATGGTCACCCTACTGCAAATATGAATAATATGGAAATAGGTCTTGATCAGAGACATATGTAAAACCCAGGGGAATTCTTCATTGGCAATGGGCTTAGGGAGAGAAGGAAGGGAGGAAAAGAACATGAATCATGTAACCATGGAAAAATATTCTAAGTCAACTAATTAAACATAATTTTTCAATTCTAAAAAAAAAAGACTAACCCACTTCAGAAGGAAGTATGGGCAGAATCTCGTTAACTCTTTATCAAGAATGCTACAGGAGACAACTGGGTGGCTCAGTGGATGGAGAGCCAGGCCCGGAGATGGAGGACCCGGGTTCATATCTGGCCTCAGCCACTTCCTAACTCTGTGACCCTGGGCAAGTCACTTCACCCCCATTGCTCAGTCTTTACCACTCTTCTATCTTGGAACCAATCACAGTAGATCTAAGATAGAAAGTAAATGTTAAAAAGAAAAAAAAAAAGAATGCTTCAGAAAGGATTCCCGTGCACATGATGAGGGGTCCTCTGACCCCCGGTCCAGAGATTCTGTGATCATGACAATCCAGGAGCTTCTGCTTCACATCCAGTAAAACTTCCTCGTCGTTGCTGCTTAGCCCGATATTGCTCCGAAACAGAAATTCTCTCACAGGTAACTCCTCCAGCTTAATGCCTGTGATAAGCACATCTAAGAGAATGAAAAAGGAATTGTTTCTTCATCAAGAAAAAGAGTACAAGGTCAAAGCAAGCAGTCCGATTCTTTGACAGCTTGTGATCAATCATTCATCGAAAGGCACTTTTGCGGTTCTTTTTTCCCCTTCCTTCCCAGCACTGCAGAAATTGGCCATTTTATTTACATCTAAGTAAGCATATCCCATAGGGCCACAGAATGATAGAGCTGGAGGAGACCTCTCAGGTGTTCTAGCCCCAGATTCCCATTTTGCCTAGAAAGGTCTGCCTCTCTGCACCTCTAAGCAACTTCTAGGTCAAGGCTGAACTTGGCATTTGGTTTGTCTTTCATACAGATGTACATGCCTGAGTTTAAATCTGGCTGTAGATGCTTCCTAGCTGTGTGACCCTGGGCAAGTCACTTAACCCCCATTGCCCAGCCTTTACCACTCTTCTGTCTTGGAACCAATACACAGTGTGATTCTAAGACAGAAGGTAAGAGTAAAACAACCAAACAAAAAAATAAGTGTATGCATATGTGTACATACACACACACATATACACAAGCAGGTGAAGTTTTACTGATAAAACACTTTGAGTGGATTTATTATTTTTTCTGCACACAAAGGAAACTGTGTTACATTCAAATGAAAGTATGCTTGGACTGATCTAAAATAAATTAAGGAGAAATGGTCCAATAAAAAGCCATCTCGCTCTAGATCCAAAGGACCAGGGTTTCCATCTTGGCTGATTCCCCCCTGTGAGACCCCGGACAAGCCACATAATCTTCCTGGGCCTCGGTTTCCTCATCTGTAAAAGGAAGATGGTCTCTTGGGTCCATTCTAGCTCTATATCTAAGACCCTATGAAATTAGAGGTTATTCCTGGGGGGTTGTTTTTCTTTTTTTAATATCCTTTCTGATCAAAAGGATTCCAAGGAGGATCTGCAGAGCCATGAGTATGCTTTAACTTAGTGCATCCCCTAGTGGCCAGTCCTTGAATAAAAAGGAAGGCTGCTTTCAAACCACAAAGAGCTGTTATGTCAAAGGAAAAGATCAAACATCTATTTGATTTTGCCATTCACACTGGGCTTCCCGGTTTCAGTTAGGGGCTGAGCCCAGCGGGGGGAAGAAGGAGGAAAATGAGAAGAGAGGGGGGAAATGATGTAGGATGTCTTCCTAGTAGAGGTCCAGAAATTTGTCAGCGAAGGAACACGACCATGCCAAAAAGCAATTAATTGTGTGTGTGTGTGTGTGTGTGTGTTTATTCTGAGCTTAATAAACCCAAAAATAAAACGAGCATTTGTGCCACAAAGTGGGACAGAGAGGATTGTACTGCAAATCTGAGTTTTGTACTACGTGCCTTTCTAAGCATACAATACATTCAATAGATTTTTTTTTTTTAATAAACCCTTACCTTCCATCTTGGAGTCAATACTGTGTATTGGCTCCAAGGCAGAAGAGTGGTAAGGGCTATGCCATGGGGGTGAAGTGACTTGCCCAGGGTCACACAGCTAGGAAGCATCTGAGGCTAGATTTGAACCTAGGATCTCCCATCTATAGGCCTGGCTCTCAATCCACTGAGCCACCCAGCTGCCCCCTCAAGAGATTATTTTTAAAGGTATTCTCTATGTTTATATTTCCTTTGGAGCTTCCTTCTGTTCTCTTCCTTCTGAGATTACTTTCCATTTGATCTGTCGCTTCTCAGCTAGATGGTGCAGTGGAGAGAATGCTGGGTCTGGAGTTTAAATCTAATCTTGGATACTTCCTAACTCTCCATTGACAGCCATACAACCTTTGTTTGCCTCATCCTCAACTGTAAAATGGGACTGATGATAGCACCTAATCGTCCAGGGTGGGGTGAAACTCAAATGAGGCAATATCTGTAAAGAGCTTCAGAGTGCCTGGCATATATTTGATGCTTAATAAATGTTCATTTGCGTCCTCTTTGCTATATATCACTTGTTTGTACTTGGTTATTAGCTGTTGCCTCCTCATTAAATGGGAACTTGGAGCAAGAACAGGTTTTGTTTTTTGTTGTATCCCTAGCACTTGGCTTTCACATAAAGATATTTTTTTAATGCTTGAAAATTGATTGATTGACTGTTCTTTGCATTGGAAAAAAAAGTGCTTCAATGACCCTAAAAGCAATTAGATTTCTAGAGGAAAATAGACAAGAATGGAATAAAATAGAAAGAAAGAAAGAAAGAAAGAAAGAAAGAAAGAAAGAAAGAAAGAAAGAAAGAAAGAAAGAAAGAAAGAAAGAAAGAAAGAAAGAAAGAAAGAAAGAAAGAAAGAAAGAAAGAAAGAAAGAAAGAAAGAAGGAAAGAAAGAAAGAAAGAAGGAAAGAAAGAAAGAAAGAAAGAAAGAAAGAAAGAAAGAAAGAAAGAAAGAAAGAAAGAAAGAAAGAAAAGACAAGAACGGGACTCAAGAAACATTGCAATATGGAATGTGTGAAGTCTGAAACTGTAGCAAGAAAGATTTGGTGAATATTCCATTAAAACAGGGACTGTCTCCAATCCAAATAGGCTTTTTCACCCTTCCCAAAGCTCTGCCCGCAAAATATAGCACATACAATTAAATCCATTTGCTGCTTAAGCATTTGCTATCTATGGTTAACGGGGGCCAGGAAGAAATGACCTAGAATGAGATCATTTCTCTTGGGCTTGGGGAAGAAGTGTTTCTTTAGGTTGCCGCACCATTTGGGGGATGTGTAGACCAGACTCCTGTGGGGAATGAGCAGTCTAATGGGAAGAAGAATCATCCTACAACATCTTCCATCCTGGTCGCCCTCATTCAATAACAACAATGGCCACCACCAAAGACAATTTAAGTTTAATAGTGGTCCTAGTCTTTTAGGCCACCCAGAGATAACATTTCCTCTTAGACTGACAACTAGAATGACAGCTTCAAGGGAGTTCACTGAGATATGTTGGTACATTGGTTTACTATACATTTTACTATAATATTTACTACAATAAGCACTAACCTCATGTTTTATCCCACATTTTTTTTTCATTTTCAGAGACTAGTTATGTGTTTGTTCAAAATTTCCTTCCTTCCTTCCTTCCTTCCTTCCTTCCTTCCTTCCTTCCTTCCTTCCTTCCTTCCTTCCTTCCTTCCTTCCTTCCTTCCTTCCTTCCTTCCTTCCTTCCTTCCTTCCTTCCTTCCTTCCTTCCTTCCTTCCTTCTTCCTTCTTCCTTCCTTCCTTCCTTCCTTCCTTCCTTCCTTCCTTCCTTCCTTCCTTCCTTCCTTCCTTCCTTCCTTCCTTCCTTCCTTCCTTCCTTCCTTCCTTCCTTCCTTCCTTCCTTCCTTCCTTCCTTCCATACTTCTGTACTTCCTTTCCTCCCTCCGTCTCTTCCTTCCTTTCCAGTTTCTTTGTATGGCATTAAATGCAATACCATATGCCGAAATGCACCCTGCCTACTAGATGCACAATGGTTAGAGTACTGGGCTTGGAGTCAGGAATTGGGTTCAAATCCTATCTTAGACACTCACTACATATGTAACATATCACTTCCCTTTCAGCCTCATTTTCTTTATTTCTAAAATGTAGATAATAGTACCTAACTCAAGGAGTTGTCGCAACAGAGAAATGTGACAAATGTGATAACAGATAAAAAATGCTTTGTAAACCATAAAGTGTTACATAAGTGGTAACTAGTATTATATGCAGGTGTTACTTAATAAATGTCTTTTGGAGGTGATAATTGGCATTTATTACATTAACTATAGGCCCCATTGTAATTCGCTATGTCTAAAGTTGTTCTCTCTATGCAAATGAGCTTCACCATTGTATTTATTATCCTTTAGTTCAGGTCTAAGGCTTTTTAAGAAAGACATCAAACAACTTTTAAAGAACAAACTGTCATGCCTTTTGCATCTATCAGATAAAAGAACTAAGAACTATTTATGAAGAGCAAAAACCAGTTTGGTGAAATACTGACATGTCTATAAAAAGGCTTATTAAATAAACAGGGTCAGAGAAGTAAGACTGCAATAAAACTATGTTTATAACAAATACCGACAGCAGTTTATAGATATATATGTACCCACATGTGTGTACAATATACATACATGTACGTTTACATACATACACATACAGGATCTTTTGGCATTTGATACAAACACAATGTGTATATTTGTATATATAAATATGAGTGTGTCTTTATGTACATATCTATGTGTGTCTATATTATAAATGCATATACATACATACATAGGTATGTCTTGTTTTATTGCACTTTGCTCTATTACACTTCACCGTTATTGCATTGTTTTTTCACAAATGAAAGGCATCAAACCAGGCTCCTGGCAGCATTCTTCCCAAAGCACGTGCTCACGTTGTGTCTCTGAGTCACATTTTTGTAATTCTTGCAATATTCCAGACTTTTTCCTTATCGCTAGATGTGTTCTAGTGATCTGTTGCTATCGTAACTCTTTGGGGTACCAGTGAAGATGGAGAACTTCATCAATGTGGTATATATTCTGCTACTCCCCAGGTCTCTCCTTCTCCTCCAGCCTCCCTCTTCCTGAGACCCAACCACATTGGAGAATATGGCATCACCCTTAGTTGTTAAAGCCGCGCAGGCTTTGAGAGGATTGACTTCAATTTGGAAAGAAGTTCTAAAGTGGGTAAAATGCTATTAAACAGCATCACATTCCACAGAGAAATCTCTCTTGAAAGGAAGGGTCCAAAGAAGGGTCCATCGATGTGGCAAACTTTATTGTTGTCTTATTTTAGGGAATTGTCACAGATAGCCCAGCTTTCAGCAGCCACCGTCCTAAGCAGTCAGCAGCTGTCAACATCAAAGCGATACCCTCTGCCAGCAAAAAGATTCTAACTTGAGGGGCAGCTGGGTAGCTCAGTGGATGGAGAGCCAGACCTAGAGATGGGAGGTCCTAGGTTAAAATCTGGTCTCAGACACTTCCCAGCTGTGTGACCCTGGGCAAGTCACTTAACCCCCATGGTCTAGCCCTTACCACTCTTCTGCCTTGGAACCAATATACAGTATTGATTCTAAGATGGAAGGTAAGGGTTTAAAAAAACTTTAAGAAAGATTCTAACTCATGGGAGGCTCAGGT